>NC_136072.1:508583057-509783057 GCF_964261635.1 Lissotriton helveticus | reverse complement strand
ACTTATTTATAATATAAAACTCTATTTTTCAAAACCTGTGTGAAGTCTATTTGTGGTGAATTCACTGTGTTACTGTGTGTTTGTGTGTTGCACAATTACTTTACACATAGTCTCTTTAGATAAGCCTGACTGCCTTGTGCCAAACTACCAGAGGATGAGCACAGGTTAACTTTTTGTGTTTACCTAGGTTACCCTGACTAGGACTGTGGCTTCTGCCTGGACAGGGTGAATACTTTTGCCCACCAGAAACCCAATTTCTAAAAATGTCCATCTACTGAACTTGAGAAATTGGTAACATTTTAGGGTTGTGGAAATCTTGTGAATGGTGGAGCAGGTTGTGTATATGGGTGTACAAAATGTTTAGGAGAATGTTAGAATAGTCAATATACACCCTATTAAACATGTCATTACTAGGGGTGGTCTCCCCCCAACTTTTTTCCTGCTTGCCTCCACTTTGTGCTGTACTTTCATGTTGGCCTTGGGAATTGGAGCAAAGTCCACTGCTAACCAGTGTTAAAGTGCATTTGCTTCTCCCCTAAACATGGTAACATTGATGCATAGCTGCTTGGCATATTTAGGTTACCTGTAGGTCCCTTGCAAAGTGGTATACTGTATACCCAGGGCCTGTATTCTTAGGGCTATTAGTGGGCCAGCAGCACTGATTGTGCCATCCACGCAAGTAGCCTTTCAAATTCGTCTCAGCCCTGCCATTGCAGGACATGTGTCTGCAGTTTACTGCCACTTCAACTTGACATTTAAAACCATTTGCCAAGCCCTAAAACTTCCCTTTGATTACACATAAGTCACCCATAAGGTAGGCCCCAGGTAGCCATAAGGGCAGGGTGCTGGGTAGGTAAGAGGTAGGACATGTATTTTTAAGTTTTACATGTCCTTTTAGTGACAAACAGCAACATTTGCATTTCACTACTGTTAGGCCTATTCCTCTTACAGGCTAGCAATGGGAAATCCTAAAAACACTTTTATGCTATAATTTCTAATTAGATAGTCAGGGCCGGCTTTAGAGAAGGTGACGCCCAGTGCAACTATAATTTGTGGCGCCCCCACACCCTATGACGCCCTCCTGGCATTCTCTCACTTCCACCGGGCAAAAGTGCCCCTCATCTCTCAAATCAAAAGTTATTGCTAAACAT
The DNA here is from genome assembly GCF_964261635.1 of Lissotriton helveticus. NCBI lineage: Eukaryota > Metazoa > Chordata > Amphibia > Caudata > Salamandridae > Lissotriton > Lissotriton helveticus. The sequence continues at coordinate 509,781,906 of NC_136072.1, read as the reverse complement.
AGCGCCCTCACTTGAGATCAGCACCCTCTCCACAGTCCAGTGCCCAGTGCGGCAGCACCAATTGCACTGCCCTAAAGCCGTCCCTGTAAATAGTAATAGCTGCATCATGTTTCATAGCTTTGGAATAGGCATGATAAACCCTCTTTACTGGTAAAGTTGGATTTAACATTACTTTTTTGGAAATGCCACTTTTAGAAAGTGCTACCCAAACAAATGATGGATGGAATGCTGAATAAATCATACATTGACCCCCAATCTGGGTTACATCCATTGTTTTTTGCTCACCATGCCACCCCAGTTTTGACCCCGCCATATGCAAATCAGTCTTGACTTTGCTCGCCATGGGAACAGTCCAGCCTGAACTACTAAGCAAGGTCTTCCCTGGACAGGAAACAAACATCCTGAGACCGGTTTCGGGGTATTACCCCTCATCAGCCAGGCTAGCTTGAATCCAGTGGCACAGTGAGCAAGGGACCCATGTTTGGACATACCCATTCCACTTAGGGAGAAAAGTGCTATGCAAACAAATGATGGATGGAATAATGCTGAATAAATCATACATTCACCTCCAGTTAAGAGATCTGGGTTAATAAATACATTGTTCTTTTGCTCACCAAGCCACCTCAGTTTAGACACAGCAATATGCAAATCAGTATTTACCTGGTGCTCCTCATGGGAACAGTCCAGCATGAACTGCCAAGCCAGGTCCTCCCTGGACCGGAAACAAGCGACCTGGGACTGGTTTCAGGGTAGTCAGTCTAGCTTGAATCCAATGGCACAGTGAGCAAGGGACCCACATGTGGGCATACCCATTCCACTTAGGGAAAAAACTGCTATGCAAACAATTGATGGGCGGAATGCTGAATAGATCATACATTCACTCCCAGTCAAGAGATTTGGGTTTAACCCATTGTTCCTTTGCTCACCATGCCACCCCAGTATTGACCACACCATTTGCACATTAGTCTTGACCCTGCTCCTCATGGGAACAGTCCAGCCTGAACTGCCAAGCCAGGTCTTCCTTGGACCAGAAACAAGCATCATGGGACCAATTTCTGGCACTACCCCTCATCAGCCAGGCTAGCATGAATCCATTGGCACAGTGAGCAAGGGACCAACGTCTGCCCATAGCCATTCCACTTAGGGTGACTAGAGCAACACAAAAAGATGATGGACGGAATGCTGAACATTGTCAAACATTCACCCTCACACAGAAGAGCAAAAGAATGATGGATTTAACCCAGATACCTTGACTGGGGGTGAATGTATGAAATATTCAATATTCCCTCCATTATTTGTCTGTGTAGCACTTTTAGAAAGTAGACATTTATCTGTTCTTACAGCTCTGTGTGCCCTGCATCCTGTCTCCAGTAGACGTATGGCTGGGTGACACCTACACTTTGTACAGTCCCTCTAGACAGCCACAAACACAGGGAGGGTTGGTGTGACAAAGAACACATCTGCATTTATCTGCATTCTGATAGCCTTCCAGGGCAGGAAAGGGGAGAGGGAGCTGAAACTTACATCTGAATAGGCAGTGTTCTGTGTCCCGCCAAAGGGCTGATCACCTCTCCCCAATAGCCTAACAGACAGTCCTGGGCCTTTGAAGTAAGTTTCTGCAGCTTCTTCTACATCGATGTTGATGCAGCAGTGACTTTGCGGCGAACAGAACTGACACAGTGCCCTTTGACACCGATGCAGCTATTCCACATCTAGAGCGGCTTGACAATGACAGACAGCACTGCTCAATGATGACACAGAGCCTGAATGGTACAGGGGTTCATCAACGAAGCATCTATCGATGGCTTGGACTGATGCCGACACTCGCCTCCTTCCATGAAATTGACGACGTAGTGCCTCCTCACCTTGAGTCCTCAATAACAACACTTTGCTTCATCCAAGGTGATTTGTCAGTGGGAACTGTCTGAGTCCTGTAGCAGGCCTGCCCTTCATCGTGGGCAGCCTGAACTTGGGGTTTACCCTGGTGTATCCTGACCTTAAGTAAACTTTTAACACTATTGACTTCTAAGCACAATTTATTTTTCTTTTTTCAAAAATTCATAACTCTGGCTCTACTTATTGGATTGTTGTCGTTTTGGTTTTGATTTTCTCATAAAAATACTTTACATTTTTCTAAACCTGTGTGGAGTTGTTTTGTGGTGTTTTCATTATGTTACTGTGTGTGTTGCACAAATACTTTATATATTGCCTCTTTAGATAAGCCTGCCTGATCCGTGCCAAGCTACCAGAGGGTGAGCACAGGTTATATTTTAGTGTGTGTCTAGTTTACCCTAACTAGAGTGGTGGTTCCTGCTTGGACAAGGTACATACCTTTGCCAACCAGAAACCTCAGTTCTAACATGCCCTGTTTTATCATCTAAGGTGTGGCTTTTGGTCAGATCTGGTGTGCTATGAGTGGAAAGCCATAAATCCCAAAACAGTTGCTCTTATGGGCATTCTGAGGAGCTGGGCAATGTTTTTATCTTAATGATACCTGCTTTAAGGTAAATACATTACTCAGACCTTGACTAAGTTCTTCAAATCAACCACCATAGCTAGAAAGCCAGTGTAAAGCACCTGCTTACAGTGTCCCCCTGCACTGTAGCAGACAGTCTTCACAAACATAACTCCGTTCCTGCGAATGGAGCTACAATTGCGCCTGGCAGCATCAGACGGCAACCCAGGCTGCATAATGGACCCAGAGACCGACCAACAAGCAAAACCACTCAGGCTTCAGAACCTCTATCCAATCTTCTAAAAGGGGAGGTCCAATGCCAGTGCAAGGAATGCTCAGTTGACCAAAGCACCGGCAGCACACTCACTCATAAATTTGCCCTGTGGGTTCGGCCTGGCTGATGAAGGGCGAAAGCAAACCTCACAGGAGATTGTCCCCTCCTCACAAACGGACAGCAGAGGGATAACGATAAAGCATGACACCTAAACAGACAGGAGCAAGATGGGCCCTCACCTAAAATGGACAACACAAGAACGCCTCTCCCCCTAACAAACAATACAGGGGCATGGGAGACCACCGCAGATCAAATAGACACCAGAGCAAATACAACAAATAATCTCGGCCCGGAAACAAAACCCCCTATCACAAGACCAAGGGCCCTCGCTCGAAGTGAATCTGAAAACACACTCATAGTGCTCACACCAGAATATACATCCCGGGAGGCCCACACACACTAAACAGAGCAAATATTTGACAAATCCTTCAATACATTCCAGAGTTAACAGTTCTTACAACTGAAGATCTAACCTGAGTTCAATTCAAGGCTCTGAATGGCAACACAACAAGAGAATCGACAATAACAAATTAGAAAACCAGCACAATAGCCCAAATGATCATGACAGAGAAGGCTCAATTCATGACATAGGGGATTAACGTATATGAACCCGAAGAGGAAAAATACCCACACATGCCAAGGGGCAGATTCAGCAACAGCAAAACACAGCCACAGCGAAAGTCCTTTCTAAGATGCACTACCCAAGTCGCCTATCCTACATCATTCTCCAACTTGAGAATACTTTTTTCATCTACCCTTGCTGCAACAGGGCGTAAAATCACAGAAATTGGAAAAGCAGAGTTATACACCTACGATCAGAATGGAACAGCAACAGCCCTGCCAGTTCAGAGATCAAATTGCTCCTAGCTTAAGGAGACTCAACTGGCCTGCAAGTAGAGTTAACAAGATCAGAAAAAGAATCTCATGGATCATCTTCGGGCTGAAAACCACGCTACAGAACAGGGATGCCTTCGAATGTTTACAGAATGGTGACCTGTTGTGTCCCTAGGAAACCTGGCTACTTGCCCCCCTAGCCATACCAGGATGCAAGGAATTCCAACACCCAGAAAAAACACAATGCATTTGGACGACCATCAGGGGGCCTACCTACATATTTAAGCTTGGGTAGTCCCTATAACATCAGTTAAATCCCCATTATGTACGGACATGGTCCAAGCATTACACTTGCAATGCCTGAAACTGAACGTGTCCCCCATTATGATCCTACTCTTGAACATTTACTTCAATTGCAAAGACAGCCTGAGATATGGCAAGATGAGGGAACTGGTTGGCACATTGCAAGAACTGCTCAGCAATTACCCAAAATGTGGGATAATAGTAGTCGGGATCAGAAACAGATGCCTCTCGATCTAGGCAACTTGCTCAACACATTTCTAAACATCTACAGTCTAAGGTCCACACAAGAGGCACAAGTCACAAATCATGCCACATCTAGAGACTGCCAGGGAAAACCCAAATCAACTATAGATCATATGTTTATGAGCCATTGCATCCATGAACAAGTGGAGGAATTTCTAAAAACCAGAACAGCAGACCAGCGACCACCTCCCATTGTTCACAGCTATTTCACTGCAAACGGTTCCTCTTATGCAGACCACCCCCCTGAATGCACCTAACAGGAATGAAATACATAGGCTACTAAGCTGACTAAATTGGAATAAAATCAACACATCTGAACTCACAGTCTGGAAAAACAATTGGCCTACCCTCAACAGCGACTACGCTGAAGGAAGCACACCCGCAAAATGGTTAAAACTGGTCCCTGAGCTGTACTCCCTACTGCTAGGCACAAAACCACATCATCAGCCAGAATCCAAAGAAAAGGTGTGCTGCCAACCCAAGCCATGGTGTAAAATAATCCAATTAAACATGAAGGCACTGAGACAAGCGAACCACAACTACAAGCGAGCGAGAGACAAAATAGGATGCCAAAATTGGCTGACAGCCAGGGACACGTATGGGAGAAACATATGGAACTTCAAAAGGCAACAAAAAGACTCCCAATAGCTGCACATCTACAGCCTTTTAATCCCAAGCAGACAAGCAGAATTTTGGCAATACATCAACAGGCTGTTTGGGCACTGTCACGACCGGCGAAATGGAGTTCCAAGTCACACATGGATTAACCATGTGAAAACACTCTACTGCAAGTCTTTTCACAACATCCCTCTAGACCATCAACGACCACCAGCCCACACAATGTCACTGGTAACAATAACCTGGTAAACCAAACAACCACATAAAGAAGTAAGCGAACCTCTTGAGTTATACAACCGGATGCTAATAATATTAAAGTACATCAGAACCAACGGAGCCCGGGGTCCAACATCCTCCCTGGACAACTTTTCAAAGAGTACTGCGTATTCTGAGCAAGAATACTCACCCCATTATACAAGTTTTGTATAACTAACTCAACAGTCCCTGCAGCCTGGAAAGGATCCCTATTGCAACCAATCCATAAAAATGGTGACAACGGAGATCCAACCAACTACAGGATGATAGCCCTCTTGGCTATCGAGGCAAAGGCACAAGTCTGCTTCTACAAGATCTACCAAACTGGGCTAATGAAGATGGAATACTACCAGTCTACCAATCTGGCTTTAGGGCTGGAGCATCAACACTGGATAATATTCTAGCCCTACTTACCTGGTAGAACAGTCCACCCGGGTAAAACAGCACCCCCTCTTTGGATGCTTTCTTGACTACTCTGCGGCTTTCAACTGTGTCAACAGAAACTTACTTTGGCAAAAAAACAAAACTGGGGGATCCCAACCAGCCTTCTGAACGCCATTATCACCCTCCACACCAGAACCTGGGTCCATGTCAAACTCACTCGGAATAGAGCCACCAAGAAATTATACAAGGACCGAGAGTTGAAACAAGGCTGCCTATGCACCATTACTCTTTAATTTTTATACTGAAGATATTGGCAAAACAATATCAAAAGCCAACCTGCTAGCACCTAAAATTGGGACGACCAGACAGTGTTTCTTGTTATACACTGATGACGTGTTCTTAATGGACCACACAAAGACCGGCCTGCAAAGAACACTGGATGCACTAAGCATTTAAAATTACAGCAAACACTAGTAAAACAAAGGTACTCATCTTTGGAAAACATGTTAATAAAATTAAACATCTGTGGGAAATGGGCAACCGGAAAATAACTACAACAAACAAGTATAACTAACTGAGGGTATGGATCATGAGCAACAACAAGCCGACAGCACACATTGCATCTATAGAATCCAAAGCCAAGACGGTGATATACGCCCTCTGCAAGCTCAATTTAAAGTTGTGTAGTCTGACAACTGATCCTATTAGAAAGGTTATAAAAGCCAAGCTAATTCCTTCAATCTCCTATGAGCAACTAGTTTTTCCGGAGGCCCTAATCAACATCATTGAGTCTGCCAACGGCTGAGCATTTAAACTGATTTTCCAGATTTCAGCTCACACCAGGAATGCTCTTGCATGGCTGGATTTTTGGACTAAGTAAACAATCTTATGAACACTGGACATCGATCATCCATTATTATTGAGGGATATGCGCTGCCCTTCCGCATACAATGAAAGCAACCCCGAAAGAAACTTTCATGAAAGGGAAAATCCTTGGGCAGACACTCTATCAACTGCCCTCATTGAGCTGTACCTTGATTTGTCAAACTGGGGTTACTTTATTCAACCACCGGGTCGGCTTCAAACAATTTTAAGGAAACAAGTAAGAACAATATTAAAGCAGGACGACATGGGCACTATAGAGTACTCTAGCAGCAACATTGGGATTTTAGCAAATTCTTACAAGGACAAAGTGAGGCAGCCGTACCTTGATTCAGCTCTGAACAAATCAATATTAAAGCAAATCCTATCAGTCAGACTCATGGTTATGCCAATAAAAGACATAAACACTCAAAGGAAATCCCTAGAAGTTGTTGCGTCCTGCAGACTCTGTCATCAGTTTGAGGAGTCCCTGGCCCACCTAGTTTGTATTTGCCCTGAACTGAGACTTGCTTGTTGCACTTTATTAAAACCCTTGTTTTTAAAATATAGCATCCGTACCTGCCTGGATGCAATAAAGCTTCTTTTTACCTTAGAGTTTCCCATAGAACTGGCTAGATTACCGAGATTTGCACGACAACTCAAAGATCTCATAAGTAAAGACCGAGCCTCGGTCCAAAGTAAGACATCAGGCCCAAATCTGTGAGCATATATCAAGTATTTATAGACCTCTCTTTTATGTTCTTTGAAACCATTCGAAATGTACTAAATGAAATGCTACAACGCTGTTTTTATTAACAATTGAAGAAGTTGTATGGAAGGACACACCACACACGGGCTTCTATAACAATTTTTATGAATTGAAACAATACATTACTTACTTATTTAAAGTCACCACAAACATACCTCTGTTCATGGGAACTAGGGGTGGGCATAGTGGGCGTAGTGGGGCTTCGTGAAGCTACCCGAAGTGGGCAAAAAACTACGCCCACCCACGCTCTTCGCTTAGCCCCACTACGCGCCACCCGCCTCCCTCCCGCCCTCCCTAAATGCTTAAATTAGCTTAAAAATGAATTATATGAAACCCCTTACCTTGTCCGCTGCGTCCCCGGGGCTGCCTCTCGTCATCGCGCCGCCGGCGCCTCCGTCTTGGATACTAATGCGCATGCGCGGCCGCCCGCGCATGCGCATTAGTATCCAAGACGGCGGCACCGGCGGCGCGATGATGAGAGGGAGCCCAGGGGACGCAGCGGACAAGGTAAGTGGTTTTATAATTCATTTTTAAGCTAATTTAAGCATTTAGTGAGAGCGGGAGGGAGGCGGGTGGCGGGCAACTTCGCTACGCCCAAGGAGTGGGCGTAGTGTTGCCTGCCTGCCTACTTTGCAAAGGGCGAAGTAGGCAACACTACGACCACTTCGTGGGCGTAGCAAAGTTGCCCGCCCAGGCTTAATGGGAACCTTGCTTGTTCATGCACTGTCAGAGACTGGGCAGTGTAATTAACTTAATGCAAGTATATTAAGTTGATTGCATTATCTGGCCCCTGTCAGCAGTATTGGGATGGCCTTTTGGGCAATCTGGGACTGCAAGATATTCCAGCTTGAAAAGAACAGTGTCTATTGTAGTCTGTTGGTTTTTTTTGGGTCCTGTCACGGCCCAGTGGACCAAAACAATGTCCCAGACACTGGCCCTTTCAAGCTGGTCTATCCGACAGACAGTACCAAATTGCCAGACAGAAAAATGCCAGTTCAACATTGCCTGATAGTGCTGGAAGACACAAGGGGGTATATTTACCAGCCCCTATCGCCACCACAACGTCACTTATTCAGATGTTGAAGTGGCAATAGGAGCTTTGCCGTATTTGCAAGGCAGCGCTAAGCCACTTAGCGTGGCTTAATGCTTCCTTGTAAATAAGGCATCCATTCATGCTACATTTAACGTGAAAGGGGAGGGCAATGGGTTTTGTGGTGGGCGTTCCACTGCAACACCCATTGATTTTGACACTGCCACCTACTTACAACGGTGAAGTAAATAGGAGGCAGCGCCATAATTAAGACCTTGGAAAACCTGGTCTTAAACAGGTGAAACACGGAGAAATGCTTTATTTCTCCTTGTTTTTGCTGTTTTCATGTGTGCTGCGTAGTACAGCACACATAGCAACAGAAAAATGCCATTGATTGTTTATGTCCCAGAAGTGACACCTTCCTGCACATAAACAATCCTTCCTCTATGGTGCAAGGGTGCCTGCATTGGCGCCAGTCGCGGCCGGCAATGGGAGTACCTGCAGGGCGGTGACGAGGGGAGGGGGAGGGGTAGGGTGGGGGGTAGTAATGTATGGATTACGGAGCTTCCCAGGTAAGTAAACATTTAAATAAATAAAACTAATTTCATTGAGTGCACTGCATTCCCTAATGCGATGCAGTGCGCGCAACAAAATTCGTTTTATTTATTTAAATGTTTACTTACCTGTAAAACTCTGTAATCCGTACATTGCTATCCCCCACCCTGCCACTCTCCCTCCCCACGTCACCGCCCTGCAGGTACTCTCACTGCCGGCCGTGGCTAATTTGCGCTAGGCAGCTAAATTGGCGCCGGCACAGGGGAAAACGCAGGGCTGCACCATATTCTTTTAAATACGGTCCAAACCTGCGTTTCAGAATTGTCGAAGTTTGGTGTTAAGATTGGTTGGTTAACGCCACGCTCCGACATATTTCATAAATATGCCCAATACTTCCAAATTCACAGCAGTCTTCATTTAGCAGGATGAGTTTTTCTTCTGCCTCAGGGGATTCTGCTTGCATTCTGTCTTTTCACATTCTGGAACAGGCAGGTACGAAACCACCAAGTGAAACTCGGGGAAAGTCAGGGATATAAGCATTGGTGCATCCTTCATGTCTTATTTACGTTGGCACTCTGTGTCTGATCAAGGCCTTTCGGTATTCAGAAACAGTTTTCCTCAAACCTCTCAACACCTTTTCTCTGAACAAAATACTTCTTTATAAGACTTCAGTGGTGCCCATTGATTGACATTAATAATATATATTTTTTCTAATCAAATGGGCCAGCACAAATTTCTCGTCTCACACAGAGCTGTGCTTATGTTGTGAAGTCTCTCCATGGTAGGACGCAGTACGTTGTGTTCAAGTCACTCACACAGGTAGATTCAAGTGCAGCCACAGGATATTGGAAAATTGAACATTTCAACTTCATTTATTTCAACATCAGGACATTACATGGTGTTCTGCAAAATGTCAAAAACAAATTTGTAATCCAAGTGCAGCTGATGAAACATGGTGGAAGCAGTGATGCAGTTATTTCAAAATGAGTACATTTGGGATATTGAATATTTTCTTGGTCCTCCGAGGCCAACCAATGTGCCGAAAGTTCAGTGTTACTTTTAGGACTACCCGTAAGATTTACCACATCCAAATTGAGCAATAAGCAGGGAAATGTCATTTTGAGGGGAGAAGAAGAAAGAAGAGGGGATGTTCATATATGAGTGGCTTAAGTTGTATCAGGGGGGTTAATAGTGATCAGGCTGGTGAAGGAAGATAAACAGAGGGAGAAAGGGGACATTAGTATTATGACATGGAAAGTAAATTAGTTAAATAAAGCACCGAATGTCAGGGAAGAGCTACACTACTTGGAATCTGAAATAGTTTGCCTACAACAAACTCATCTCACAAAAGGAGACTGCATAAACTGCATGGCTGGTCTTTAGAGATTTAGGGGCAATGGAACAGGAATGGCTGGATAGAGGAGTTTCTGTTTAAGTCAACTCTCAATCTTGATTATGCCAACATATTAAAAATGATAAGATGGGTTGACTGCTCTTGCTTCAGATTTACAATTGTAATCATCATATCACTATATGTAACATATACAGGCCTAATTAAGATTATCTCTTAGGGCCTCATTACGATGTTGGCCAGAAAGGCTCCGAACGGAAATTGGTTCGTCCGAATCCATGTCGGAAGCCTTGTTTCAGACCGACTCTGAAACATTTCCGACTGACCAATTACGATGGCCCGAAACCATTCAGGTCTTTTTGACTAAGTTCCGAGTCTCGACCGAAGGGCATTTGGAGAAACCGAGTCGGTCGTAGCCAACTTGTTCAGCTCTACGGACAGTGTTTCCAACCGACTCATTACACAATGTCTGATTCGGACAGCCTTTCCAAATCGGCTTCTCCGACACTGATCGGGTGTTTGAAACTGACTTCAGGGGCCCGTATCAGGCCGCCCTTCACCCTGAGGCCTTCAATTGGGTCCTGTGCGGGTACCAATTGATGCCCTCTTTCCAACCATGCACAGTGTGGCAGGCACCATGGGGTGACCGCCAAAGGGAGGAAGGGTTTACACACCCACCCCTTTCTTCAATGGGAGCCTGTGTAGTCGGTCGGAACACAGGCTCCCATTGAAGTCAAAGCGAGTCTGTCCGAACAGTGTTTGGAAACATTGAAATCGGTTGGTCGTATTCCCCTAATCCGATTTGGACGGAAACCATTCCGACACCGCGACCGACATTGTGATGAGGCCCTTAGTGTATGATCAGCTTTTCATTGAACTTGTTGGGTGGGGAGGGCCGATTATACTTTTTGGGTGGCATTAGCATTACCTTAGTACTCTGGATTGATCTGTTGGAAGGCTCGAGACTTACGCTTATGAAACACTGTAGAAAAGCTGTGATGCACATTATGAATGTCCATAGGCTCATTGATGGAGGGCGATACTGTAACTGTGTTTTACATAATACTCGTCCCACTTAATACTCATTCTAGGAATTAATGGTATTATAATTTCGCAAGAAATACTCCTCTTATTGCTGCCAAAACCCAGCCACATCATGCCTCAGACCATAAACCCCTGCTATTATATTGTAAGAATGTTTTCTTCTATAAAGCGATCCAAGGTGGTAGACACATGATCGGCCACTTCTCAATTTTGAAGAGTTTGTAATGTACATCACAAAAGTACTCACAGGTTTCATTAGAGAGAAAGGGGGTACTGCATTAATTAGTATTGGGTGGGATTCACCAAAGGCAGTGATGGAGGGTGCTTTACTTAGCTACACAATAAATAGTGATGAACATAGTCAGGAGGAGACTGAACAACTTTGTGAATCTTTAATATATTTAGAAATGGCACCTTCCACCTTAGTAGGAGGGGGGTCTCCAAATCATGAAGAGTCTATATTCTAACAATTGATAATGATTCAAATGTTACTTAAGAAAAAATGTATGATAAGGAAAACAGAGCATCTTGTAAGCAGTGTCAAGGTAAGACAATGAGAATATGGGACCAATATTGGCTTTACCTGTCCGGGAAAAGACAAAGCAAAGTGTGATACATGGAATAAGAGATTCATTGGCGGAGGAAGCTGTGGTCCCAAACACATTTTGGATGTTTTCCAATCATATTATGCACATTTATGTAAAGAAGGTTGTATAGCGTCCACAGAGGAGATCAGATGCTAGTATGTACCTATTAAATCTTGCAAGCCCAGTCCAACAATTAGGATCCTCAATTATGCAGGATGAATTGGTAAAGGTTATCTCTAGGCTACCTCAGGGTAAGAAATCTGAGCCAGATTCCACATCATCTGAATTTCAGATAAATATTTACACATATCGTCACCACAATTTTGCTCGAAATCTTCAACTTATTTGATAATGAGGGAAGTTTACTACAGTCATAGTAAGAGACATATACAGTAATATATATATATTATTAAAGACAGTGATTCAAAACTTTGAGTCTTTTACAGGTCTATCCCACTTATAAACAACAGTATTCGAAGATATTCTAACATTTTGGCCAAAATGTTAACATATGGAATAGCAATATTGATTGATAATATGCAAAATAGTTTTATACTTGGAAGAGATATGACGACACATACAGACACGGAAAAGGCAGATTTCATTCTGGCAGTCCATAGTGGGGTGACAGTAGGGATAATAGTTTTGGACACTGAAAACGAATTCAACAGGGTATCCTGGCAATGTTTGTGACTGGTGCTGGCTAGCTTTGGTCTTCACACAAAATGAACAACTCAGGTGCAAGTCCCCTATCAGGGGCTCTCCTCTACATGTATTGTTTGTATTGGGGATATGGCTGACTAAGTTCCAATTATAAGGGGACAGCTATTTGTTCTTTATTTGTAGCTATTGTTGAGGCCTACCAAAGCTCCCCCAGATACCCCTTTTAATCCTGAATGCTATAGAGGTAGGAAATCTCAGCCCATGTGGATGATGTCACCATTTTTACAGCTAAACATGGCACTGCTATCCTACCCACAGTAAGAAGTCATCAAAGTCATCAAATTTGTGGAAAGATCTGGATATATTACACGAACCAGCAAAAAGAAAAATCTTACACAAGGGCAATAGAAACGTTCAGACTCTCTTTATGTTTCGCAGCCTACCCTTCTAAGAGTAATTATTCCATCAATTGTGGAAGAAATGCAAACTTCACTATTTATTCAATCTTCCATCTCATGTATGCATAATTGGTGACAGGTTTAATATTGCTATCTTATGGTGCTGCTACTAAATTGTTCTATATCTACCCATAATTGTACCTGCCACAATTTGTAAACACAATGAATTATTATAGATGTGTTTTATTTGTCTGTACAAAAGTCCACAAAGGGCTTCTACAGTTATTTCACAGTAAAGGAGGCTTGTCCTTTCCATGTCTCAAAAATTATTCCTTGGCTGCCTTTGCTTCCATGCTCACTTAGGTCCTGGGTATGAACAGAACTATTTGGCCAATAGGAAATTATACTCCAACATGTTTTTAAAAAAACCTAAATTCAGGACTTTGATGTTATATGGACAGTGATGGCAGGTTCTAAGCAGTAGATTTAAAATCCCTTACATCAAAAATATCCAAGTTTGTGGCTTACTACTACGCTTCCCAGCTCTGTTCACAATATGTACGCTCGCAAATAGGCAAATTCCAAACTACAAATGGTAGGACAACTTTTTAAAGGAGGGACCTCTCATTCTTTCGGAAATGTGATGAGAATATATGAATCTGTAAGATTAGGCTCCCTTCCGCATTTACAGATGGGTGAGTTTTTTTTAGCATCTTCTATCTGATGGTGCAAGCTTGACTTCTTACTCTATCTTTGATTTGTTATTTTCCATTTCTTATAAATCCATTTAATCATCAGTTATCATCAGTTGTGCCATTTAACATGTCATGCGTGATGTAATGTTTGAGGTTATAAGCTGTGAATGGTGGGGTCACAAGTTGTAGTTAGTGGAGTAAAATATAAATGATGATCTTCAGATTTATTATTTTTTACTTTGGATTTTGTGTTATTTCAACACCTACTTATAACATCACTTTAACCTTAGTTGTTTTTTGTGAATTCTGAGTTTTTTAACATAAACAAAAATGTTATTAGCATACCTAATTAAAAAATTGCTTTGACCTTTGTTTTTTTGTGACTATCTGAATTTTTCTATAACATGTGGTAAAATGTTATTACCATAACAAACTATAACATCACTAATGACAGGATGGGCCGCTCTGAGTTAATAAGGAAGAGGAGCTGTCACCTACCACACTTGCACATCACAAAGGCTCTTCTTGAGAACTCTAACAAGGGTTTTGACACTGGTCTACTGTGACCCCAGATAAGCTAGGGTCAAGACAGGGTGGAAGGGGATGCCTGACATCTCAGGGGGGTGGAGTGAAAATCTATAGAATTTTCTTCCCCTTCAAAGTAGGCACCAGGTATAAATGTTGGACCTAAGACCCCAACTCCGCAGGTAATATACTTGACTCATTGTGCATATTAAGCAACACAACAAATGATAACTGAAAAATACAATGATTACAGGAATGTTATAGTTAGACTGAGATTTCACTCATACAAAACCATTGAAATTCAGCAGTTATAGTTACCACAGCTAAATATAATGTGTGCCATCGCAATGCACTGCATATGAACTCACATATTTCTTCACTCATGACATGGTCAGTGACATCACTGATGACATCATTGATGCCATCTTAAATGACATCACTGATGACAGCACTGATTACATACATCCTCCAGTGAGTTTAAGTGTATCTTAAAAGTTTTGGAGTTGAAGATCTATACTAAGCTACTGCATACATTAAATTACTATTCTTTTTCTACTGCTAATGAGTTATACTGTTTCTAATATATGTAAACTGAGTGGCATTGTCATTGTCTGGATCAGTGTGGGAGTAGGTGTCTGAGTGGGTGTATGGGTATGTGAGTGGGTGCGTGAGTGGCTGTATGGATGAATGAGTGGGTATATGAGTAGCTGGAAAGTGAGTGATTGACTGAGTGAGTGGCTCTATCAGTGACTGTGGTGGATGTATGAGTGGCATTATGGGTGGATGAGGTGTGTGTGTGCAAGAGGTCGTATGGGGTACTTAATGGCTGTGTGAATGGCTCTATGGGTGAGTGACTGGGTGTATAAGTAGATGTATTGGTAAGTGAGATGTTGTTTGACTGGGTTTATGGATGCGTGAGTCGGTGTGTGAGTGGCTGTTTCACACAGAAGTTATTTGTGTGAGTAGCTATATAGATGAATGAGTGGGCACAGTAATTATTCTATTAATGTGTGAATGGGTATGTATGTGGTTTTGTGGATGAGTGAATGGGTGTGTGAGTGGATGAATGTGTGAGTAAATTGCTGTGTGGGAGTGTGAATGGGTGTGTTAGTGGTTGTATGGGTGTGTGAGTGAGTGTGTGTGCGGCTGTATGGGTCGGGGAGTGGGTGTGTGGGATGGTTAATGCTATGTTATCAATTGGTAAAGCGCAACAGCTGCCCCAGCAAAGAGGCGTCCCGGCGCTGAGAACCACATAGAGCTCTAACAGAGGAGAGAGGAGACCTGCTAAGAGACCTAGGGAGTGGGGAAAAGGTGGGTTTTAACGGCTTTCCGGAAGGCAGACAAATTTTCTAGTGAGCGAATGTTCAGTGGGAGAGAGTTCCATAGTTTAGCTCCCAGCACCTTAAAGGAGCGTCCACCAGTGCGGGCAAGCTTTATCCGGGGTACCGTCAGTAGGTGTTGACCTAGTGAGCGGAGGTTGCGTTGTGGCACATATGGCGTTAGGAGTGGGCAGAGTAGATCTGGGCGTCCAGTTTTAAGGATTTTAAATGTCAAGATGAGTGTTTTGAACTGAATTCATGCTTCAATAGGTAGCCAATGCAGTTTTCGAATTGTAGCTCTGGCCGAACACCTGCGGGGGAGGCCGACCAAGGCTCTTGCGGCGGTGTTCTGCACGCGCTGCAGTCGTGCTATCTCCGCTTTGTTGGCACCCAGTAGTAGGACATTGGCGTAGTCCAGGCGGGAGAGAATTGTGGCTTGGACGATTAGTTGATGAACCTTGGATTCGAAGAATCCCATTATTGGATTGAGGCTCCTTAGCAGGTCCACACAGCTGGCTGCCACTTTTTTTGTCTGGGTCTGGAAACTGGGTGTGTAAGTGGCTGTATGGGTCTGTGAGTGGCTGTGTGAGTGGCTATATGAGTGAGTGAGTGCGTGTCAGTAGTTGTATGGGTCTGTGAATGGGTATCTGAGTGGTTGTGTGGGTGTGTAAGTTGATGTATGAGAGGTGGTATGGGGTGTGAGTGGGTGTGTGAGTGGTTTGGTGAATGATTTCATAAGTGATGGCATCAGTGATATCATTTGAGATCTCATCAGTGATGTCACTGGCCATGTCATGTGTGATGTAACATCTGAGGCCATAAGCAGTGCATTACACAGTGGCATAAGTAAGCGGAGGTAACTATAACTGCTACATTTCAATGGTTTTATACAAACAAAGTACTGATCCTAACTATGACATCCCTGTAACCTTTGTTTTTTGCAGTAAATTTCCATGTTTTTTGCATTCTAATTCCAAACTATAACGTCCCTGTAACCATTGTTTTTTAAGTGAATTTAAAAAAAAATGTATAATTGTATTTCCTAACTTGTAACCTTTAAGAGTGGGTGTGTGAATGCCTATATTGGTAGGTGAGTTGGTGTGTGAGTGGCTGTATGGGTCTCTCAGTTGGTGTGTGACTGTAGGAGTGTGTATATTGCTGTGTAAGTTGGTGTAGCAGTGCCTGTGTGGATCTGTGAGTAGATTTATGAGTGTCTGAGTAGATCTGTGAGTGGGTGCGTGAGTGTCTGAGTGGCTCCGTGACAGGATGTGTGAGTGTCTGAGTGGGTTATTGAGTGGGTGCATGAGTGTTGAGAAGGTCTTTGAGTCAATGCATGAGTCCCTGCAAGGGTCTGTGAGTGAGTACATGACTGTCTTTGAAGGTCTGTGAGTAGATGAATGAGTCTTAGAGTGGGTGAGTGAGTGGGTATATGAGTGTCTGAGTGACTCTGGGTGGTTATGTGAGTCTGTGAGTGGGTAAGCGAGTGACTGAGTGGGTTAGTCAGTGGGTTCATGAGTCTCTGAGTCAATTCAATTCAATTCAAAGATAGCTTTATTCGATTTTTGATATAAAAAAACCATAAAAGCACATTTTAAATACAATTTAAAAAAACAAAACATTTCCTTACATTTGTACATTATGCATACATTTAAAATTAAACTTATATAGTTTGATAAAAGACTATAAAAAGGTAAAATCCAGAAAAAGATACATAATATATAATGAGTTAAAATATTCAATCCATCGAGGCTCTACATTTTACTACGTACTTCAGGAACTTAGATACTGCTACCACAGTGACTTCATCTTGTAGCATGTACAATTTAATCAGGGCTGGTCTGCATTGCCTCAGTCCCCACATTTTTAACAACGGGACCAGGTGTCTCTTTCTTCCCCATTCAAAATATTTGCAAAATAGAATACAATGAATATTTGACTGATTTGAAATGTCGTCACAAGGGCAGTTGATTAATTTGGCAGACCAATCATTTACAGTAGGAAATGATATCAACCTGAAAAAGCAGTCAGTTCTCATCCTAGTTAATAATAATCTCGTGTAACTAGAATGTAGTGGTGAAAGGTATGGATGGAAACCTAGTCCATGCAACAATAGGCGATGGTGGGAAATACTTATCTTATTTCCCTCTAAATAAGATCGCCTATCTTCCAGCAAACCTAAACAACATTCCTTAAGAGCTTTTTTTGAGATTGAAGAACAGGATATAGGATTATCAAACAGTTCTGGATGACCTATAGAAATTAAGAATTTACCAACATAGGAAAGCCACATAATATTTCTAGAGGCTGCCTGATTCATGCAGTCTCTAATGACGTCCCTGCTAAACACTGTTTCACTTGAGGTCCATATCTTGTGCCAAAGCATTATTGGACTTATCTTAATTACATCAGTGATATGGGGGGCGTGGCTAGCCGAGCAGCGAAATGGCCGCTCTGTGAGTGAGCTCCGCCGGCTACGATAATTGATCCTGCTTTTATCCTGCTCCTGGTGCTTGCGGACCCAAGATACCCCGAGGGTCGCCGTCGAAAACCCAGGAGATCCTTCGGCTTCAGTTTGGGGCGCCTAGCTGACGATCCTGCGGAACGGCAGCCATCTGGACATTTGCCGACCTGTGCGCCCGCTCTGCTCCTCGCCGGAAGTGCCTGACTCTGGGCACTGCGTGGCACCGCAGACCGCGGCTTCGGGGGCCTCGGGTGGTCCGGCGAGCTGTACCGTGGGACATAGCCTGCAAGGGGGGCTGCCGCCGTCTCTGATACCGGTGAGTCCCGGCTGTGCTTAAGGGGAGATCTGGCCGCTGTGGCACTGTGACTTGCGGAGGAAGGCCAACGCTCCTACCCTGGCTGGGGACCCTGTCGTGACGCCGCACATAGCTCGGCCGTTCACCCGGAGGGGCGGTGGACTGTGGGAGGCCCCCCGGAACTCGGCTGCGAGGTGGTGTCTGTAATTGCACTAATTCCATGCGGCTTGGGGACAGCACAGAGCGGAGCTGCGGCGAGGCGGGGACCGTTCGATTACCTACCCGCTGCGCCTGTATGCCACACCACGTCGACTGCTGTCAGTAGCTGACTACAGAGAGCCACTTGCATTTATAATTGCCTGGCTGGCTGGATCTCCGGGGTCTAGGTCGAGCCTCCGTTGCCAGTGACTGCTTGGACACCTTGAGGTCTTGCTGGAAGGATTCCGGTGCCCGCCATTTTGTGACTGGGTGCTGCCCTGATCTGCGCGCTGCAGCTCCTGAGTGTAACTGGGCAGCCTCGCCATCAGTACTGCATAATTGACCGATACATAGCTCTCCCTCGGAAAAGACCGGCTCAATTTGCCGTTTCACGAGCCATTGCACGGCGGGACCGCAGGGCGGCGCACAGAGGCGCTGCTCGTGCGTGGCGCTAGCGGCACACTCCAGGCTTCAGCGATGGGGAAGAACGAAGCCAGGCAGCCTAAAATCAGCTTTGACAACAAGAAGCCCCCGAAAAACAAAGCGGTGGAGATGGATGGCGGCGAGTCGTCCTCGCATGGTACACCTTCAGACATAGACTTTGGGGCGCTTATCATGGAGGTGAGGTCCAGCTTAAAGAGTATCGACGCCAAACTGGATACCATGTCCTCGCAGCTGGAATCTGTGAAAAATAAAGTGGACGCCCACGAAACCAGACTGGATTGCCTAGAAAATAGGCAAACTGAATGCTGCGAATTCCAACAGCAAGCCAAGACACACATTACATCCCTGGAGCGAGAAATCGATATCCTACGTACCAAGGCTGATGATTTGGAAGCGCGTTCCAGGAGGTCCAACATCCGCATTACGGGTATTCCGGAGACAACCAACATTAGTAAGATGGAGGCGTTTGTGGCAGACCTCCTGCATGAAAAATTTGACCCGAATTTGTCCCCGGTCTTCACAGTTGAGAGGGCGCACAGGTCCCTTGGAAAGAGACCTCCGCCGGGTGCCACACCCCGCCCGATCCTTGCTAAATTGCTCAATTACCAAGATAGGGACCTCATCCTGCGCTTGGCGAGAGAGAAGGGTAGGATCACGCATCAAGGGAACAACATCTCCTTCTACCCGGACTTTACCCCCCTGGTACAAGCGGCCCGTAAGGAGTTTCTGCCGGCGAAGAGGGTGCTGCTGCAGGCTGGTGTGCCCTACTCTCTGCTATATCCGGCGAAATTGAAGGTACAGCATGACAACACTTCGCACTTCTTCACTGACGCCAAGTCTGCGCTCAAGTTCGCCAAGCATATCTGCGCTGGGGCCAGAAGGAAATCACCACGACTGGAGGAGGCTTCGGACCACCTTAGTGACAATGACTGAGGGGGCTGCCGCTGTGAATCTATGTAACTGCACCTCCACCCCACTCGTGCCTCAAGTGGGCATCTGGGTTCTCCTTGTGCCCATGGCTGTTGCATCTGAACTAAGTAAGTGGGGGTGAGACACTGGCGTAACCATGTGTGCCAAGCTGAGGCTGCTGACTCCATGTTCTCTATAAGGTTATGGTTACGTATGGGTTTTGCAGACCCTGGGGTGGGGGCACCGTTAAAACCCAGGAGATTTCCACTTTGTGTGTAGCCACCCCGGTCACAAGGGGGTGTACGCTGGGCGCGCCACGCCTCATGGGGTGCTTCCCATTGTTCCTGATGTTGGGGTTTTTGCACGCTCTGCGTGCCTGCTTTTGGGATATGTCACGACCTGATTGGGGGGTTGCTGAGGGTGGGGGGTGGAGGGGGGTGTTTATGAAGTTGCAAGTTCTAGTTCTAATAAGGTGCACTGTACTTTTACCTCGGACTACCTGTTTGCGCATTGGATTGATGGTCACGATGAGTGGGCGGCCTTGTGGTTCTGTGGGATGGGGGCAATTGGGCATGGATCTGACTCTACACCACCTGCTAGATGGGGGGGATTAAGCTATGGACTTGGAACATTAGAGGCCTTGGTGATTACAAGAAAGCCCGCCTGATGCATGGTATACTGTCAAGGCACAATGTAGACATTTGCTTCTTGCAAGAAACTCATCTTAACACGACCCCCTCACCCAGATTGAAAAACTCCCGATGGGCGCATGTTTACTCTGCCATTTATTCTAACTATGCGAGAGGTGTGGCTATACTAATCCGTAGAGGGCTGGATTGGCGGGAACGCGCTCATGTGCAGGATGTGGAGGGGAGATATGTTATCCTACATGGTTCTTTGCTGGGGCGGCCTATTGTGTTGGCTGCCATTTATGGTCCAAATGTGGACGATCCTGAATTCTTTCGTGGTGTTTGGGCGGAGATTGCGTTGATGGATTGCCAGTCGGTTGTGTTGGGTGGTGACTTCAATATTGTGCTTAATGATGACATGGATCGAAGGGGTGTGAGCAGACCACCGCATGCCAAAGCACGTCAAGCAGTCTTGGATGTAATGAGTGAGGGAATGCTTTCGGATGTGTGGAGAGCTAGGCATCCGGATGTCAAAGTGGGGACCTGCTATACTTGCCACAAAGCTGCTTGGTCTAGGTTGGACTTCTGGCTAGTGTCTCCTGAGGTTGCAACGTGGGTGTCGAGTGTTGAAATCCTGGCTAGGTCTCTGTCGGATCATGCCCCATGTATGTTGGAGTTGCGCCCCCCAGACACTATTCACAGGGCGTTCACATGGCGCCTTCCGCCACACGCGCTCACGGACCCAGTGTTTGTAGAGGAGATCAGAGAGGACATCATTAAATATTTTGCTGAAAATGCTGGGTCAGTCTCCTCTAAGGCCATCGAATGGGACGCCTTTAAGGCTGTGATCAGAGGCCAGTGCATTGCACGAAAGGCGGGCGTCCTGCGAGCCATCAGGGACACGTTAGCTAGACTGGAGGGAGAGTTGAGAGACCTGGATACTGCTTTTAGCACTGACCCGTCATTGGAGACGGCTGGGGCTCTAAAGACCAAGCTGCTGGCCTTTACTGAGGAGGCGGAATGAGAGGTGCGATTCCTGGGGAAACAGGCGGAGGCTCGCAGGTATGGGGAGGGGGACAGGCCAAGCAGGACCCTTGCTAGACTGATAGCTCCTCGTACACAGTCCAACTACATTCACACCATATATGACAAGGAGGGAACCCTGGCAGTGGGTCAGGAGGCAGTGCTAGGCGCTTTCGCTGACTTCTACGCATCCCTCTACACCTCCAAGCAACCCACGGCCCCAGCCTCCTTGCAGGGCTTTCTCGATTCTATTGCCCTTGTCTGGTTTAATGACAACCACAGACAATACATGGACCTTACTGTAACTGTCCAAGATATCACTCAGGTGATTAAGAGCATGCCGGCCAACAAAGCCCCTGGCCCTGACGGCCTGACAACATCCTTCTATAAAACTTATGTTGATGAGCTGGCGCCGAAACTACACTCTGTGTTTGTCGAGGCCCTTGAATTGAACTCCCTGCCAGACTCCATGCATGAGGCCTTAATAATTACACTCTTAAAACCCGATAAAGATGAGGTGCGCCTGGATTCCTATAGGCCCCTCTCTCTGATAAATGTAGATGCTAAAATTTATGCAAAGATAATTGCAGATAGATTACAGCCAATGTTACCTATGATTGCACTCCCTGACCAATCGGGGTTTATCCCCGGCCGTGCAACGTCACATAACCTCCGGACCATTTTCTCTGTCCTTCACTACTTACACCCGTCTGTGCAGGCGGCGGTGGTGTTTCTAGACGCCACCAAGGCTTTTGACTCCTTAGAGTGGCCTTACCTGTTTAGGATTTTAGAACGGATGGGATTCAGCCAAAATTTCATGGCCTTGATAAAACTGCTGTACACTGAACCTAGAGCTAGGGTGAGTGTAAATGGACTCGTTTCCAAGCCCTTTAGTATTTCCAGAGGGACGAGACAAGGGTGTCCTTTGTCCCCTCTCCTTTTTGCCATTGCAATGGAGCCGCTTGCTGCTCGGATACGGCAGCATCACACTGCACGGGGCATCGGTTTCAGCTCTCGGAGCTTGCTGATCTCGTTGTATGCGGACGATGTCACCTTATATATCATCAATCCCAAAGACAACATGAATCCGCTGCTCCGGGAATTTGTGAGGTTTGAGGACCTGGCAGGGGTGTCAATCAACTGGTCTAAGTCTGTTGCCTTCCCATTGACGGAGGAGACTTGCCGCCCGGCTATGGACTACCCACTTAGGTGGGAGACGGACGCTGTTAAATATTTGGGAGTTTGGGTCAGTCGTGATGTACAGGAGCTGTGGTCGCTCAATTTCGGAAGGGCGGTGGACTGGCTGGAAGGGAAAATCGAGGTTTGGAACAAACTGCCACTATCTCTGGTTGCAAGGATCGCCCTGGCGAAAATGGTGGTTCTCCCCAAATTCTTGTATTTGTTTGTGAACGTTCCGCTGCCGATGACAGCGCACTTTCACGCTCGGGTCCACTCGCTATTGTTGAAATTGGTGTGGGCTGGAGGACAGGCGAGAGTGTCCTGGGACCTGCTCACTCTACCGCTCCGTCAGGGGGGCCTCGGGGCTCCGGATTTAAAGCTTTACTCCCTATGTGCACAAGCGCAATTTCTACACTTCTGGGCCTTCCCTACTCCCTATCAGCCGCATGTGGCGGTGGAACTGGCTGTGGTAGCCCCATTGCCGCTGCGTGTGGCGCTATACGGGAAGGTTTCATGCCCGTCGAGGGAGGTGGATACCGTGGAGATGATTCGCTGGGCCTGGCGCGAACTTCAGAAGAGAGCGGGACTCTCCTTGCTTTACGCACCGGCCATCCCCCTACGGGAAAACCCGATGCTGCCTTGCTTGGCCGCCAGAGGAGACGTTCTCATGATCAGAGGGAAGAGACTGCACACCTTTGCTGATATATATCCTGGTGGTACATTTGGCGAGATGAGCGCGAGCGATGATGTCCAACCTGAATCTTTTGCAGACGCGCTATTACACCATTCCCTTCGGGAATCCTGCAAAAAGATGGGGCCCCATTTCCCGGAGGAGCCATGCACTCTGGACGCCCTTCAAAATTTGCTTTCGCGGCCCTCCCCCTAAAAACTGGTATCAAGACTATATAACTGCATGCAGGAGCAGGCCCCGCTAACAGTGGCCACGGCCAAGCAGGCTTGGGCTGCAGACCTGGCGGACCCTTTAACAGATGACGTATGGGAGTACTGCTGTAGGCAACTCACGGCACTGTCTCCGAACTATCGGCTGCGGCTCATCCACTTCAAATTTCTGCACAGATATTATCGCACGCCGACACTGTTACACCGCATGGGCATCCGCGCGGATGCCTCATGCTGGAAATGTGGAGGGGAAGATGCGTCCTTTCTCCACGTAGCATGGAGCTGCCCCAAACTGGACGCATACTGGTCGGAGGTCTTTACAGCCATTAATCACATCATACATAGAAATGATACACCGACACCGCTCCTGGGATTGCTGGGCTATGTTAAGGATACTGAACCCTGCGACAGAAAACTGCATGCGCTACTCCTTCTCTATGCCAAAAGACAGATTGCACTGCATTGGGGCAGGAGGGCTCTTCCCACGTTCGCGGGGTGGATTGGGGATGTAACATATGGCCATGCTCAACTGACGCACTATTGGGAGACAATGCCCACCGCTTCCAGACCTACTGATATTTGGGACCCGTTCATACAATGGGCTAGAGAGCGGGCGGGCTCAGACACCTCGGGGGGGTGACCTGATGCGGGTGTTTCGGATGATATGGGCTGAATGTATTCCTTGTGAGGTTGAGTGATTGCTGCTCAGGGCACCTGCGCTGATGCGGACCTGCCCTGCACTGACACACGCTACGCACCTGCTGCCCCACTGATCCTGCTTATACCACTGGCCCTGTCCCCGCTGACCCTACTTCGGCTTCAGAACTCGGTGGATAGCCCCACTCAGCATCCTCCCCCTCCCCCCCCATCCCCCTTCCCCCACCCCCACCGCCTACACGTCACAGTGTGGAAGCCTCCGCACCCCCACTCTAACCATGGCTTGTCTTGTGCTCATGGTGATCCAGCGCAAGTCCGCGCAGCCCCATGGATGGATGGTATGTTGGGTAGTTGTCTTTATGTACTTGCACCGAAGTTTGTTGTTTTCGTTTTCTGTTTGTTAGTGGGATGCGTTGGGAGAAAACAGTGCTGTTAGACGTTTCCTTTCCACCTGCCGCTGCAGCAGGTTGCAGACCGCTGCTCGCTCCGAGGCGGCTTAGTTGCTTTCTAATTCATCTGCGTGTCTACATCACTGGAAGAAAAGTAAGACCACTTAAGAGCTGAAGTTGCACTGCTCACATTCATGTTTTTACTGTATTGTGTATATCTTTGGGAGTGTTAAACCCGGTCGGGTCCTGGCCCCCGGCCTATTTTCCTGACTTTTGTGCCTTGTACACCTGATAGCGGCCTGCCTCCGGGTTGTTGGCGTGACGCAGTGTTAATCTTCTGTCTCTTTATTGCAGAATAAATGTCTTACACCAAAAAAATAAAAATAAAAAATAAATAAATAAATAAATTACATCAGTGATATGGACCCGAGCAAGTTCCTTGTGGCAGATGGTGGTGGAAATGGATCTAGGCACTGCTAATAAATATCTCAGAAAAGCGTTCTCGTTGATTTGGATCTCTCGACAATCTGCCATTCCCCAGATTCCTGCACCATAGGTCGCGGTAGAAACGCATTTCGCTGCATAGATGTTGAGCAAAATGTGGACCGGCTTTCCGCCCAGTTTCTTCGCAAATTTCTTTACCGCGCCTATTTCTCGAGAGAAAGCCAGATTGCGTATGTTAATGGCTGTGCTCCATGTTTCCCTACTATTAAAAATAATGCCCAAATAGGTAAAGGTCTTTGTCAAGCTTATCTTTGTTTGGTTTAAAAAAGTGTTACAATCTACTTTGTTTTTCGACGTACAGCACATAGTAAAGGTTTTTCCCACATTTATCCTAAGTCCTCTTGAGCCCATAAATGAGGAAAAACCAGTTAGAGCTTTCTGCAGACCTAGCTGAGTTCTTGACATTATGACCGCGTCGTCTGCATAAAGTAGGATGGGTACTGCCATACCATTGATCTTGGGATAGTCTACATCCAACTTAATCAAGTGATCTGCCCCTCCATTTATATATAAATTAAAAAGGAATGGTGCAAGGATGCATCCTTGGCAAACACCTTTTTTTATTGGAAATTTCTTAGTGCATTTTCCATTTTTCCCATGACGGACCATTGCCCACGCCCCTCTATATAATTCTTTTATAAAGTCAAGAATGATCGGGTCAATTCCCAAGTCTTTAAGGGTACTCCATAACACGTTGTGGCTTAGGCAATCAAATGCTGAGCTTAGGTCAACAAAAGTCCTGTATAAATTGCCTTTTTTTGCCACCGTATATTTACTTGTGATCAAGGCCAAGTTAAGACATTGCTCTACTGTACCTAGCCCCGCTATAAATCCATATTGAAATTTAGAAAGGACCCCCTTTTCTTTTGCCCAGGTTTGTAATTTGTTCAACAAAACTCTTCCAGCTACCTTCATCATAGAATCAAGTAGGGAGATTGGCCTGTAACATTTTGGGTCCGTTCTATCTCCTTTTTTAAAAATAGGAATTACAATAGCTTCTTGCCATGTTGTTGGAAAACCTTCTAGGCCGTAACAATTAAGAACATTTGTAAGGAGCGGGGCCCACAAAGAGATATTATCTTTAAATATGTCAATCGGGATGCCATCCGGCCCAGGGGCTTTACAATTTGCACTTTCTTGTATAGCTTGTGCTACTTCTAGAAGTGAGAAAGCTATCTGTAGCGGAAATGTATCTACCGGGGATCTCTGCAAGTCAGTCTCATTTAACAGCCAAGGGTCAGGATTATTTGGTTCGTCCAAATCGTCTTTTTATATAAATCTGTAAAGTGACTAACCCAGACATCCTCTGTTATGGCAACCTCTAGAAGGTCTGTCTTCCTCTCTATGAAGAAGGGAGCGTTCACTTCCCTCCAAAAGGCCGTATTATCCCGCAAGGTGCTGGCTTTTAATAACGCCTCCCAGGCAGCATCTTTCAATTCCCTTTTTCGCTTCTTAATTGAATGTTTATATGCCACTCGGGCTGCTCTGATTTCTATTAAGTCTTTGGGTACCCTTTTTAATATATCTTTAAGGAAATTATGAGCTTTAGAACATTCAGAGTTAAACCAGCCCAGCGTCTTATCCCTATCGTCATCTCTTTGCTTTCCTGTCAGATTTTTCTTAATTGTGGATGCTAATTTGCCAAAGGCCGTTTTTACTATACGTGGGTTGAGGGGTTCTTCGAGGCATATCATAAATTGGTCAAGATCCTCCATAATCAGATCTTTCAAAAAATTTTCTGGGTTTACCTTAGACCACTTTATAGAATATCCGTTTGTACGTGCCAGAGAAATAGAGTGACAGTATAAAGTTTCCGTCAAATTCAAATTCGATGTCTGACTGACCCTAGGGCCTGCATCAAATCTTGCACTGATCGGGTAATGATCGCTCATAGCGATGTCCTCAGTTTTAAAAGCCAGAGCACTTCGGTGGAGGCTGTTGGACATCAACATAAAGTCGATTAGGGAACTTGTCCCCCGTCCGTGATAAGTGGATTGAAAATTAACCATTGGCTCAGTGAGCTCGTTGACAAAACCTAAGTCCCAATCATGCATTAATTTGTTCATTAAGTTTCCAAAGTGAGTGTGTTCAAAATGTGTGCTTGGTTCGCCTTTAAGGCTTGTTATGCCAAAAACATCCAGTCCGCTATGGGGGCATAGATGGCAATTAAAATCACCCACCAATATAGCACATCTTTCCACTTTGTCGCTTCCAGCTCCCCAGCTCAGGGCATGTGATAGCTCATCTATATATTCTATTTGATCATCCCTAACAATATTGTTATATAAATTAATCAGCAGGAAGCTCTGGGTCCCTATCCCTTTCACGGTGAATACCTGGATTGATTGCCTAATTTTATTGTTTTTATTTTTATTCTTATCCCGCTCAAGATCTAATCTCTCTACTGTCAGATTTGTCGTATTTGAAACATACATGCAGAGACCACCTGAGCCCCTGCCTCTACTAGTCTGTAAAGCCGGGGTGAAGTTAGTACTAAAACCATCTAAATTGGTGGCCTCCTGATCCCAACACTCTTGAAGGCATATTAGATCGAAATTATTAGCAAAGGTCAAAAAGGTTGGGTCTGCAGCTTTCTTAGAAAGTCCCGCGATATTCCAAGTTACAATAGCCACACTAGCCCTTGAATCTGTTTGAATTAACTTGATTCTTGGCAGGGTTACACTCCCATCATTTCCTGCACTAGCCCCTAGGACTGCAGAATAGTGAGAGTTATCATCCGGTAAGGCTTCCTCGTCTCCCCTGTCCGAAGTTAGAACATCAGTCCCCCCAGGTACGTTGCTTAATACTAATGGGGGTGTGCTGGGGGGTGCTTGATCAATAAGCGGATCAAAGATATTATTTCATAGTATATGTTTAGATGAGTGGTGGATCCTCTCATTAGTTTGCCTATAGATTCCCCCTTGGACTACAAGCGTCCTGAAGTTTATGGCATCTGTATCATCTAATACTAAGCTTGGTAATGGTCAGTCCACCATTTCTAGGCAATTAAATCGGTTGCTGGTTGGTATGCCCCTCCATCCCTCCATGTAGAATTGATCTCTCCATGACCGAGCCTCCCAATCCCTTCTCCTGTTCCAGTGGTCTACTTGGCTCCAATTCCAATCAGAGCCTTGATTCCAATTATACAATAGTCCTTGGTCATAAACATGTTTCGGAGGATAAAAGAAGGATAGACGATTTGCGTCAATTCCTTCTTTTTTTGCCAAAGTTGGGCACGAGCTGATATAATCAACTATACCTGGGTCATCAAAGTTTATGATAACACAATCCCCCTGTATTCTTTTCTTTTCTTCTCCGATCCAGGGTACCCTACGCACCATAGAAATTCTGCTGCTGCGTTGGGGGGGGGGGGGCGGTCTATTCGTACTAAGCCACTGCTGTACTTTATTTTTTAGGGACCAGGTGGGTTCTTTCATGTTTTCAGGGAGCTCTGGAACCCCGGTAAGGATATGGGCTGGCTTCAGGTGGGAGATCAATGGTACACCTTACCCTCCCGCCCTTGTTTTTATCTCCATCGAGTTGTGGTACTAGCGACTTGGGTAACATAGGCTTCTGTTTTTCTACCTGAATAGGGCCTTTTGGAATATCGGATATTATCTGGATATTATCTTGAGCAACATTTGACTTTTCTTGCACATTGGACGCCTTTGGTAATGTTTTAGTTTTTACTAATGGCCCTGAGTGTTTCTGTGTAATGTTGGTTTTAGTACCCCCCAAATTAGTGGGTCCTGGACCTTTCAGATTATTTGGCAATGTGTTCAGCTTAGCTAGTTGCTTTTCAATATTCATTAAGCTTCGCTCCATTGGTAACAGATGGATCTTAAGAAGCTCCCCAAAGCTAGCTAGCAACTGTTTATTTGTTTCACATACTTTGCATGCACCCCTACCCCCACCCGTAGCATCTAAGTTTCCAGGCGTTGAAGAGAAGTTGATTGTAGATATATGTATAGTCTTTGGGTCTCTTTGTGTAGGTGGAATGATTTGATGCGTTTGGCTCTTTGAGAGGGCTTTGTTAGTTTGTTGTTTAGACTGTTTCTTTTTCTTATTACTCCTTTGTTTTGGTATGGCTCCCTCCCTCCTTCCCATTTCCTGCTTTTTAGAGGGTTCTACTTGAGTTGGACTCCTAGTTAGGTCTGGGGTTTTCTCTAGGTCTTCCCTTATCTGTGAGTCCATCGACAGTTGGGATGCAGATAGGTCTACCATATTAGGCATACTATGAATATCTGCTCGGGTTTCCAACAGCAATGGACCGATTGCTCCAGACTGGGTTGGGGTTCTAGCTAATGCCAAGGGGCCCATTGAGGACCTTCTTGCTAAGGCTAGGTCTTGTGATACCCTACGTTCCAACAGGATGATGCCCTGATCTTTAGCTTCATTGGCCCTCGTAATGAACTGATCTATTGGGCCTGTGATCTGGGCTGCATCCTGTGCCGTTTTGCTCCTACTCCCTCTCGTAGTCATAGTTAATGATGGAAGTCAGCGTGTGTTTTAGTAAGATGCTGTGTTTAAAATAAGGTGACAACGGTGTATATCAATAAAAAAAGCCTTCTCAAAACAAGGGCACCACACTTGCCAACAAAAAGTAGGAAAAATGTATTATTCACGTAGCCAGACAATGTTATTACAAAGGGCTGGGTCTGAAAATTGAAGAGATAAATAGGGTGGCCCAGTCCAGTCTTACCCGGTCTTTAACGGGCTTAAAAGGAACCGCCCTTGGCCCGGGCTTCACCCGGTGCTCCCGCGACGCGAGAGCTCTGATGACTAAATCCGCCTCCGGGCGGAAGTCCGTCTCCTTTCCCCGCTTGGGATTCCGGGGGCCGTAGTTCCCCACCTCCGCTCGGCGGCCGCAAGATGTGGTTGGCGGCGGCGGGAGGAGGGAGCTACAAGCCCCAGGTTGAGTGCCCAGTCCTGGAGTGTGCAGAAGCTGTGTCCGTAGGTCTCGAGTAACGCAGGTACCCCTCTTTAGCAAATACGCCCGCTCTGCCGAGGGCTCTGATGTTTAAATCTGACTCCGGGCGGAAGTCCGTCTCCTTTCCCCGCTTGGGATTCTGGGGGCCATAGTTCCCCACCTCCACTCGGCGGCCGCAAGATGTGGTTGGCGGCGGCGGGAAGAGGGAGCCACAAGCCCCGGGTTGAGTGCCCAGTCCTGGAGTGTGCAGAAGCTGTGTCCGTAGGTCTCGAGTAACGCAGGTACCCCTCTTTAGCAAATACTCCCGCTCTGCCGAGGGCTCTGATGTTTAAATCCGCCTCCGGGCGGAAGTCCGTCTCCTTTCCCCGCTTGGGATTCTGGGTGCCGTAGTTCCCCACCTCCGCCCGGCGGCCGCAAGATGTGGTTGGCGGCGGCGGGAGGAGGGAGCCACAAGCCCCGGGTTGAGTGCCCAGTCCTGGAGTGTGCAGAAGCTGTGTCAGTAGGTCTCGAGTAATGCAGGTACCCCTCTTTAGCAAATACGCCCCCTCTGAGTCTCTGAGTAGATTTGTGAGTGGGTGCATGAGTTTCTTAGTAGGTCTATGAATGGGAGCATGAGTTTGTTAGTGGGTCTATGAATGGGGGAGCATGAGTGCCTGAGTGGGTCTGTGAGTAGGTGAATGAGTGTCTGGGTGGGTCTTTAAGAGTGTGTGATAGTTTCTGAGTGGGTCTGTGAGTGGGTGTGTGAGTATTTGAGTAGCTCTATGAGTAGGTGTGGGAGTGTCTCAGTGGGCCTGTGAGTGAGTGTGTGAGTCACTGAGCGGGTCTGTAAGTGTGTATTTGAGTCTCTTAGTGGGTCTGTGAGTGGGTAAATGAGTGCTTGAATGGATCTGTGAGTGGGTGTGTGAGTGTTTTAGTGTGTCTGTCAGTGGGTATGGGAGTCGCTAAGTGGAACTATGAATGGATGCATGAATGTGTGAGTGGGTCTGTCAGTGGGTGCATGAGTATATGAGTGGGTTAGTCAGTGGGTGCATGGTAAAACAAAAGTAGGAGCATGTGGTGTAGTGTAGCTCCTATTTTCCCAATAGGCTCTGCGCATTGGAATAATACCTACAGCAGTAAAGGCCTAGACCAGACGTTAACTAGGTCTACTACTGTCGATACTAGACTTAATTTTTGGTGTTGCCAGCGTAGCTCAGAGTTCGCTAGAAACTTTCTCGAATGTTCAAGGAGGAATTAACTTCCCTGATTAGACAAGAAGGGATTTAGTTTCTGACAACCATAGAACATGACAACTTTGCTCTCCCCTAATCAAGAGTCAATCTCAAGAGTCGTGTGAGCACAAGGCAATTATTTTACTCAGTCAGTACGTGCATTCTTAGTCTCATCAGATTGTAGAGAAAAGGAAGAGAGACGGGCGTGTTCAATAAAAAGGTGTTATTTATTGATCAGTCTCTTTTCTCGTACAAGAGAAATGGATCGATATTATTGCAATACTTATAGTTAAGTAAAGTGCATACATTAAAAGCAATAGTATAAAATAATACTGTAAAAACATTGATATGGTTTCTGAGCCATATGATGTTTAAAATGATTAAAATATATTTACATACACATATACATTTGACTAAACGTACTCAACTGGTGTTTCTAAATACGCCTACCCCGTGTACCTGACCTAAGTCTAATGCGTGGGCGGGAATAGAAAGTTACAGTTTAAGTTAAGTTTGTTTTTGCCAAGTGAATAACTAAAGAATTCTCTGTGAGGGGTTATTCAGTTCTGTACCTGGAATTTAGGATGAATGAGGAATGGTATCTCTTTCTCTGCTCTCGATATTCCAGGCTGCCTGCGAGGGCTGCCCAGAAGCGCCGGTGCTGGGTCTCTCGGCTTGAGATAGCAGCGCGTCTCTCAGCGCGTCAGGAAGGCGGGGCTGCTGCCAGCGGGGTCTGCTTCTGCTCTCGGCTTCGGCAAGTATGGCTGCTCCGTCTTGTCACCACGCGTGTGTTTGCATAGGGCAAGATCGGCAATATTTATACCTTAAAGGTGCCGAGATTGACGTAAGGATGGACATAGATACGTCAATAAAGATGTCATACGACTTGCTCGTTAGCACATTCTTTACTAAAGTTCTCTGTGAAATCAAAACAATGGCCGCACGGATTTTTCCAGGTTGTCATAGGTTTGATTTGTTATGAGAACGTCGTATGCCTTATCAGGGGCTGGAGGAATGTCGCTTGTCTAATTAGATCTCAAGCGTTATGACCTAATCAGATAACACGTTCCTGTGCCGTAGTGTGACTGCGTCAGATAACGGTATCTGCATCATGGGGGCTGTTCTTGCCTCATGGGCTGACTGTTAGTTAACTTGATAGTTAGTTTAACCAGAATAGGGTCAGGAATAGGGGGATCGATTCAGAACCTATAGGAATACATGACACCCACTCCACGCTAACTATGGTCATATTTACTAATCTATGCATAGTATAACATAGTACAACATACTATAGAGTATAGTGTATACCTTACCACCCCAAAATACATAAATGCATTTTGAAATTTTCAAATATACTGAAAAATTGCAGTCATATATATTGTATGCACTTAAACTATGAATTAAATGCAAAAGTAAACACGCATTTTTATGCATTATTGCTTATTGGTATATGAGAAATACACATGAAATGGCTCTTAATATGGCTATACAGAAAGGAAGTTCGAGACCATTTCATCACATAATAAAATATTTGTGAACATCCCAGCGGGCAACTAAAGTTTATAAAGTATCTAAAAATAGAAATCTTAGTTCTCTAGGAATAGTTTCTTACTTTAAGCAGAAGATCAGTGTCCCGGAAAAAAAATATGGGAAAATAGTTTAGGGGGTTGCTGAAAATGGCTGTCCGTGAACTGGATTGTAATTGTTCATGTGACTTTATTTTTAAAGTTGAAGGCCGAATTCAGGGAGCGCCGTGTGCGAGTTTACTCAAAAGTCTCTATTTCTGTTCTGGAGAGAACATCATATCATTCAGGCTTTCGAAAAAACTGTCAACAGCTTCATGGGAAAGTTCCACTAAGTCGGAAATAGGTGTAACCATGCATTCATGCGCATGATTGTCTCCATTGACATTCTGATTTGCATCACTGACAGAAGGTCGTACCTGTTCGATGCTGCTTTCATCTTGAACTTCACTACCCTTCAATCGTAGTGGTGAAGATTCCAGGAATGCCGTCATCAGGATTGGCAGCCTTTGAGGGCAGCACAAAGCGTGAACCTTGGTAGGAACCAACAGTGTATCTGCATCCACTGGCGCATCCGATTGTAGCGTCAGACAGGTGTCTAACACGCATTCTTCTCCGCATAGCAGACACCTTAGTACAGGTAAAACACACCTTTGCCACATTGGTCGAAATGATAGAAACCAAGTCATGTTCAGGTCTCTAAGCCGGGAGAGTCCCAGGATTTTTGATATCCGGTCCCGGTATCCAATGGCTAGGATCGTCTCTTCCATTGTCGCGAGAGTTTGATCTGTGACATGGGTTGCCATAACGAAAAATAAGGACTAAGAATAGGATTCCTGCAATTAGTCCCAGGATCAGGGGAAGTCCGCCAAAAATCGAATGGACGAAATCTGGAAAAATACCCAGTATGGCTTTGAATGGTGTTAATGCCATCGAAAATACTGTCTTAAATACCTTTGAGACCCCAGTGGTATCAGAAATATTTAAGATTTCGCTCAGGATTTCCGCGAAATGTACGGGGGAATTAGTTGATAATAATGTATGTATCTCTGCAGTCGTCCTTGCGACTTGAAGATCATACGTTTCTTTTGATGACGAGAGCCTTGTAGGCGTCTGAAGAAGGACTGTTTTCATTCTGCTTAAAGTATCTATTCGAATAGAAGTAATTTTCAAATTGGGCCATGCCCTTGCCTCCCTGTCTGGAAAGGAGCTGGGGAACAAAGAACGTCCACAGCACTTGACCTTCGCCGTCGTAGTGACTAGATAAGGAGTCCCGGGCCTAAGACTACAACATCTGCGGTCTACAATAAGAATGTAACTCCCATTATAGAGTCTTTGAAAGAATGGTTCTATTTCAGTTGCAGGTGCGCCTTGCTGGTGACATGAAAGGTTGTATGAATTCCCTTCACAGGCTCCGTGCAAACTAATACCGTTACACAGAAGCGTGCCGCTTAGTGACATAGCACAATTGTTGCCACTAAGAAACACTTTCTGTCCTTTATTACTGACACATGCATGTGAATAGGGCAGGTTCCAAGTTGTTTTAAGGTACCCCTTTCCCAATTTCTCGTACATGCCAGCCTGTATATATTTTTGGCAGTATTGAAACCTGAAGGTTGAGATTGGAATATTTATGATTCCGTGTATTATCCATTCACTGACAGGTCGTTCTGACATTGTCATTGGTAATCTTTCTAGTTTTTCAATGCTCAAGATTGTATAATCAGCACCCTTTTGCGCCATACCGATTTGTCTATCAGTAAGGTTAAAGATTTGGAATAGTGACGTTGTGTTGATTAAACGCCAAGGCACATAGCCTGAACGCAGATTTTGTAACGTCCAGCCAAGCTGTACAATAGAACGCAATTGTGACTGACCATGTTGTAATAACAGTAAGTCTTGCGATAATATATCGATTGCTGAAGACACAATGCTGTCCAATGAAAAAATTCTGGAGGAAAGAGTCATTAACCCATTGTCCACTACAGAAAGTGATTTTTCCAAATTAATACGGTCAATTTCCCGTATTCTTTCTGCTGTCTCAATTTGAGTAACCTTCCAGGCCTCATTGTATGCTGCATATACAGAGGCTGCTATGAAACGCTTTTGACGCTGTTTGCGTGGTCCCAGAATGAAATCACGCAAGTCAGCACCATCAGTAAGTAAAGTTAGGTGTTGCTTAATTTCAGCCAGTGTGGAAGTTTGAAGCCATTGAAGGCATAATTTGCCCACACTGTAGGTTGTTATTATCCCTGGGTGATGTCTTTGGGGATATCTAGGGTCTGGCCTGGTCATTTTGAAACCCTGTGTTTTATTCAGGAATCTATCTTGACAGTTATTTGTATCTGTGGGCCAGATCAACCATTGTTTCCAATCAGGATGTGTTCTGTTTTGGTTTAATATATGGTTTACGTCTATCTCTTCATCTGTATCAGAGTTATTGCTAAACATTGTTGGCTTTGGAATAGACGGATTATTTAAATCTTTGATTTTGGCTAAGCCAAGACAGGTGGTTTGTTGAACAGTGTCATTTAAAAATATCATTTGTTCTGGGATCATGCAAGCTCTAAACAAAGCTTCTAAACCCTGTACTTGCCATTCTTTTGTACCCCAAACACTTTTCAAATCAACATTTTTGTCCCAATAATCAAATCCAAAAGTATTCATTTGTTCAAAAAATGAGTCTGAATATATCAATTTTGTGTTGGTTATCATGGTTTTCATCCCTGTCTTGTTTGACAATTTAAAATAAAATGTTTCAGCATTACTTGTGTTAAATCCTGAAAAGTATGAATATTTGTCACAGAAGGTTCTTGAGCTTCCTTTTGGAGGGGTTGCACAATGTTCCCATTGATTATAATTTAAAACATTTCTAGGTTGTGCAGATTTATGTAAAAAATGGTTACCATAATGGTTATAGCAATACATACTATCATAATTTGTAGAACCTTGCAAATAATCATGTTTTGTAAATTTAGCAGACATTACTAAGTCAGACATCATGTTGTTAATGCTTTCGAAGTCCCAATCATCAGCAAATGAGTTTGGTTTTGCAAAATCACTCAAGGAGATCTTGATTTGGTGTGGATATTTTAGGATCTCGACCGGACCATAAATTTCATAGTCAGTGTTGTCCCAGGCTACCCCACCAGGTATCGGATTGGCTGTGAAGTTGGCTGAAGAAAGTTCTCTTTTCTCGACGTGTGAAGATGTGTGTGGTTTGAGGACCAAGTTGATGTTCTGACTTGCTGTGTCCATTTTAGCATATTTTCCCTCAATGAAGCGTCCCAAAGTAAATACCAGGATGAGCCAAAGTATGAGGATAAATGCACCAAAACCCACCCAAAATTCAATCCATGGAGAAATCAGATAAGTTTCTTTCAGTTGTTTCAAAAGTTCCTTAGCTTTGTCTTTAAAGGATTTTGATGATGGCTGTGTCTTTGATTCACTGAAGCCTTCAGAGGAATCATCGAAGTTGATGAAGTACCCGGATGCAGTTCTGTCAATTGTTCCAATTGCTTCAGGATTTTTGTTTCTTGCATTGTCACTCGGTACTTCATTGTAGATTGGTGTTTCTCTGCTAAATGTTTTTATTTGGGTTTTCAGAGGTCTTAGTTCTATTGCATTGTTGCATAGTCCTTGTTGTTCTTCTGTAGGCGTTTCGAATGTGATGAGCCTTTTTGTTAGGACCTCTGTACTGGTAGCAAACCTTGGTGTTCTGCTACTTATTGGGAGTCCACTTGGCCTACCGTTTGTTATCGGCCACATGTTGTGGTTTTACCAGGTCGATGGATACAACTCGGTTCTCCTTTTTTCCAGCAAGTGGCGGTAGTACAACTGATCTTGTCCCGTTGACAGACAAGACAGGAACTGCTTTTCTGTAAGAAGGCCCAAGTTCCTTCTTTACCGCGATCTTCTCCCTGACTAGATCCCCGACTTTTGGAATCCAGACAGGTCTTGCTGGGACAGGTGGTGATTCTTCAGTGGTTGTTGACTGTTGTTTCAACTGTATGTTGCTCAGGTCTTTTCTTGTTTTGTTTAAGTCCTGCAAAATAGCCAAACGGTCTTTGACATCAAAGGTTTTTTCTTTCACCACTGAAGTCTGACTATCAAGGTCAGAGATAATCATTCTAGTTCCAAATAATAATTCGTACGGACTGAATCCCTTCAGAGAATTTCTTGGCAAGTTATTTAGACTACGTTAGACACTTATTAGATGTTTGACCCACCCAGCCCCCGAACCTAATATCCTTTCCATTATAGATTGCTTTCTGCCTTGGTTTTTTCTTTACACCATCCCGTACCCTCAGGAAGGAAGTGAGAAGATTCCCGCTGGACTGTGCTCATTTGGCCATGTTTCCCCCCAGGCTGGTGTGCCTGAGTGAAAACAATGGTCGAACGTAGCATGCTCTTAGCGTATATGCCATTTAGACTCGCAATCTTTGTATAACAGTCTGGACGTCAGCCGAGTGCTGAGGATCTACATTATAAGTGGAAACTAGCCTGTATATGTTAATCGCAAGCCATTCTTTTTACTGGTGATATTATCTGCAGTCAGATTCCACCGTATTATATTTTTTCTCTCCCCACTGCGATTTCTGTTGCAGTTTGGGCAGTTTTTTACAAACATGGTATGATGTAGGCTCATGCCTGGCCACCAGTACCGTGATTGTAAATCTTCCAGAGAATCTTTTAGTTTGAGGTGTCCAAGACCCTCACCCATATGTGCGTCTGCGATTAACAAGTGTCTCCTGTCCATGTTTGGAATCACTCTATCCCCCACTCCAGGGATTCGAGCAAAAGGGACGGAGTTTGCATCGAT
Organism: Lissotriton helveticus; assembly: GCF_964261635.1. Lineage (NCBI taxonomy): Eukaryota > Metazoa > Chordata > Amphibia > Caudata > Salamandridae > Lissotriton > Lissotriton helveticus. Next base: position 509,744,609 of record NC_136072.1, on the reverse strand, counting down.
TATGTATGTGTAATTGAGTGGATAGTTGATCGGTAACACTGAGCAGTCGCCTTTTGATGACGTTTTCACCGCCAGCAATGTTTCACCGTCAATGTATTTTAATGTACGCTTTCCGCATTATCTAGCGCCATTTTCAATGCGATTATTTCAGTTTGTTGTTCTGAATTAGTTTCTACTGAGTGTGATTTTGTTAATAGAGGTTTTAATATACCTCCGCGCCACACTTCTTTTGTAATCTCACATGTGGGGTTGTATGCTTGTTCTCCCCAAACGGAGGGTTGAGCATGTCCGTCTGTATAGATTACACAGGCGTAATGCCGTAGAGGCAGAATGTCGACCGGCAGAGGATACGTTTTTTCATACTTTAGATTTTTTAATTCTTCTAATTCCGGATCAAAGTAGTAGTATACTTTGTCCGTTGTGATTGAATTCACCCATTGTATCCATTCCGGATTCAATGTTGTTGTTGGTAAATTACACGGTGATGTTAGTGCCTCAAAGGCTGATTCTGCTGTTCTGACTGTGATATGTCTACCGTCAGCTATGTCTTTTTCTCTAGCTATTGCGGTTTGAACTGCACGAATGATTTTTTCTGTATTACTGAATTTCTGTTCAGCTTCTGTGTACAAGTGTGATTTGAATGCAATTGGTACCTTTTCTCCCTCATTAGAGGTCAGGTATGTGAATCCGCATCTCCCTGGGATGACTCGAATCACAAGATTGCGTGTGTTATCACGTGTTTCTAATTTTGTTTTAATTAGCATGTCTGTTTGTAAGGATCTCAAAATTTCTGTGTGTGTTTGAGTCCAACTGGATCTTTTAAAGTCTGGTTTAATTAGATCATAAAGGGGTTTGACCCTTTCTGCGTAATTTGCAATGTATGTTCTTCCGAAATTTAGGAAACCTAGAATTGACTGTAGGTTTTTTAGTGTTTTAGGAGCTTGGATTACGGCACATTTCTCTAGGAAATTGTCAGCCAGGCTTTTGCCTTCACTTGATAACTCATATCCTAAGAATAGGACCGTCAGATGGGCAATTCTGGACTTTTTGAAGTTGAATTTGTAACCCTCTGCAGCGAACCCAAGTATTACGGTGTTCACCCTTTTCAAGTGAGTCTCCAAGTCATCATCTGTTAAGTAAATGTCATCGACATAAGATAATGCTTCATCATCATATAGTTGTAGTAATTCTGTTACTCTCGCTGAGAATACCCCCGGGCTGTTCTTGTACCCCTGGGCTAACCGACAGAATTGTTTTTGAGTGCCATTTACTGAGAATGCAGTTAAATATCTGCTCTCTGGTGCTATGTTTTGACAAAAGAATCCATTGTAGATGTCCAAGGTTGTTTTGTATTTTTTGCGCACTATGTTATTCATTAGTGCAGCACTGTGTGAGTTTTGCACTGCAAAAGTTTTGCAACATGTGTTAAGGTGTCGGTAATCCAAAACTAGACGATATGAATTGTCTGGTTTGGAGACCGGAAACAAAGGATTGTTCATTTGTGAGGTGCAAGTTTCAATCACCCCCTGGTATTCTAGCTGATCTAGTATTTCATTTACTTGTTTATTAGCTTCTTGCTTAATTGGGTACTGCCTTTGTGCAGTAGGTTGTGATTTTAACTGGATTTTGTGAGGAGGAGAATCCTCATCCCATCCTACATGATTTTTATATAAAGCAGGTGCTAAGGCCACTGCCCACTTTCTAGCAAGTGTGTATTTTTTATGAATCGGGATTTGATTCGAGAAGGCAGGCATAATTACTTCTTCGCCATGAGGGCACTCCCTGACAAACTCTGGTGGCCAGTCTTTTTCAGCTAGAAGGATATCATAGCCCTTGGAGAGATTATCCCAAAATAGTCCCTTATTTTCCTAGTCTTATCTCCCTCTATACGTAATGTTATCTCGTATATCTTTTGGGGTTTGCTAACTCTGGTGTCTGCAGTTTCCACTTGAAGATATTCATTCGTGTCCACTGTCTCCAGATGATTCATAAGGACTTTGCGAGCTATGCTCACCTCTGCTGCGCTGTCTAGCATTGTCTGAGCCCACTCTCCGTTTTTCAGTTGTGTCCTCAGTATTCTCGGCATTGTTAACTACCTTGATACTGGCTACCTTCTTTTTTGGAAATTGTAATTTCTTTTTTAGCTGAGCAGGTTCCTTGTCTTTGGACTTGGCGTGCTCTTCTCTTTGTTCTGATCGTCCTCTTCTTTCCGATTTCTGCGAGGAATTCTGAAAAGATTGAGAGGGACGGGTATCAATGTCTTGATATCTATCAGGTTTTTTAATATTATCCCTATTTCTAAGGTTATATCTATTCCCAGAGGGGTCACTCTGCGGTGACCTCTGTCTTCGGTTCGGAGATTTCTCCCTTCGCCTAGGAGACCTTCCTCTGGACTGGAATTTCTTTTCTTTAGGATTGGATTGTTTGTTTCCATCCCAGGTCTTTTTTGGTGAATTATTATTAAAAAATATTTTTTCTGGACTTTCAGTCAGTTGCGGTTTTACTGGTATTCCACCTAAACTATCTCTACCTAGTTCTTCATAAGATTTTTCTATGATTCTGGCAATTTCAGCTGGTTGGTCTGCTATATCTGTCTCTTTTAACCTTTGGCGGATCGCCACGTTTGCTGCTTCACCTTTTATGTTGGCTAATAATATAGCCGAGACCTGCTTGAAGTCTTTCAGTAATTTCATACCAAGAGTTAAAGCTGGTTCTGGACCGTATTCATCTTGAATTTGTTTTAGCACATCTGGTATCACCGATATGGATGGAACACCGTGCGTTTTTGTGTAGATGGAAGCAAAGACTGTACCCCAAGTGTCACAGTCCTCTATGTGCGGTGCGATTCCCATTGGGAGACATATAGTCAGAATCCTGTGTTTTTCTAGCGGGGTGGTGTCAGGAAACACCGCCTCTATTTGGGTGATTTTCTGTGCCAACCAGAATGGTATTTGTTCCCGTTTAGCCGGAACTTTACCTAGGCAGGATTGGATGTTCTGTGGTGTAATCTTATTTGTGTTCCCCTGGTGAGGGGTCAGCTGTGGTAGTTTAATCGCTGGCTGAATTGTTGAAGTCCGCATTACATACTGAACTAATTGTCTGTGAATTTTTAGTAATTGTTTTAGCTGTATTAACAGCTCTCCTGTAGACATCCCTTCGATGTCTGGGTGTGGTGTGTATCCGGCTAAGACCGGCCACTTTGCTCCTGGTCTACCTAAAGGACCGAGCCTGGTGATGTGATTATTGTGTTTTAGGGCGCCATCAAATAAGAGCAAATGCTCTTGGAATTTGAGTGGTACTTCCACCTCCTCGAAAGGAGTGTACATTTCAGGAGGTTCCTCTATTTTGTAATAGTGGAAGTAGTTTGTTACAGCATTTGCTGCTGGAAAATGTATCCATGAATAGTATACCTCTGTCTGCCGATATTCGTATGCCTCAATTACGAATATGACTGTGCCACCTCTAGGTGTCAGTCCATTTTCTATAAGTTTTAGAGTTATAGATCTCCTTTTGATGACCGGAATGAGTGTTATATTCGGGTCTGCTGCTTGCATGGTAGCATCAGCATCTGCGAGTTCAGTTGCTAATCTAACTGCCTCTCTTTCTTCATCACTGTCTCCCATTTTACTGACAGGATGGTATTATGTTTGTTTGCAGATCAGGTTTCTTTATGGAAACAGAGATTAGATGCACAATATTCTGGAACAGTGTATCCTTCAACGTTGACTATACCAAGAACCATACATACGAGTTCCCTCCTGCGAGGTTGTGGAGGATATTACCTTTCACCCACTCCAGACGTCTTTGGAGTATAATGGGAAAAGGGGTCTGAGTGAGAAAGCACGACTGAGTTACTCTAAATGTCTTACGTTAGTTTTATCGCCCTTTCCAAACGCGTTGGGCGCCATGTAGTGTAGCTCCTATTTTCCCAATAGGCTCTGCGCATTGGAATAATACCTACAGCAGTAAAGGCCTAGACCAGACGTTAACTAGGTCTACTACTGTCGATACTAGACTTAATTTTTGGTTTTGCCAGCGTAGCTCAGAGTTCGCTAGAAACTTTCTCGAATGTTCAAGGAGGAATTAACTTCCCTGATTAGACAAGAAGGGATTTAGTTTCTGACAACCATAGAACATGACAACTTTGCTCTCCCCTAATCAAGAGTCAATCTCAAGAGTCGTGTGAGCACAAGGCAATTATTTTACTCAGTCAGTACGTGCATTCTTAGTCTCATCAGATTGTAGAGAAAAGGAAGAGAGACGGGCGTGTTCAATAAAAAGGTGTTATTTATTGATCAGTCTCTTTTCTCGTACAAGAGAAATGGATCGATATTATTGCAATACTTATAGTTAAGTAAAGTGCATACATTAAAAGCAATAGTATAAAATAATACTGTAAAAACATTGATATGGTTTCTGAGCCATATGATGTTTAAAATGATTAAAATATATTTACATACACATATACATTTGACTAAACGTACTCAACTGGTGTTTCTAAATACGCCTACCCCGTGTACCTGACCTAAGTCTAATGCGTGGGCGGGAATAGAAAGTTACAGTTTAAGTTAAGTTTGTTTTTGCCAAGTGAATAACTAAAGAATTCTCTGTGAGGGGTTATTCAGTTGTGTACCTGGAATTTAGGATGAATGAGGAATGGTATCTCTTTCTCTGCTCTCGATATTCCAGGCTGCCTGCGAGGGCTGCCCAGAAGCGCCGGTGCTGGGTCTCTCGGCTTGAGATAGCAGCGCGTCTCTCAGCGCGTCAGGAAGGCGGGGCTGCTGCCAGCGGGGTCTGCTTCTGCTCTCGGCTTCGGCAAGTATGGCTGCTCCGTCTTGTCACCACGCGTGTGTTTGCATAGGGCAAGATCGGCAATATTTATACCTTAAAGGTGCCGAGATTGACGTAAGGATGGACATAGATACGTCAATAAAGATGTCATACGACTTGCTCGTTAGCACATTCTTTACTAAAGTTCTCTGTGAAATCAAAACAATGGCCGCACGGATTTTTCCAGGTTGTCATAGGTTTGATTTGTTATGAGAACGTCGTATGCCTTATCAGGGGCTGGAGGAATGTCGCTTGTCTAATTAGATCTCAAGCGTTATGACCTAATCAGATAACACGTTCCTGTGCCGTAGTGTGACTGCGTCAGATAACGGTATCTGCATCATGGGGGCTGTTCTTGCCTCATGGGCTGACTGTTAGTTAACTTGATAGTTAGTTTAACCAGAATAGGGTCAGGAATAGGGGGATCGATTCAGAACCTATAGGAATACATGACAGTGGGAGCAGGTCTTCGTACCAGCTCCCCCTCTGACCATTTTACTCTCCAGCTTGCCTGCAGTCCTCTACCCTCTGGGGCTTTCGGATTTGTGCCTCCCCTGCTCATATTGTGCATCTTCACTGCTCACTTCTGCCCTCTACTTTGCCTCTTTCTGTTCATTCTGCCAGTTATGTTGCCTCTTTCTGCTCGTTCTTGACCTTTATTTTTTCTCTTGCAGCTGGTTTCTGACCTCTGTTTTGCATCTTGCATTTCGTTCTGACCTCTATTTTGCATTTTTCAGCACGCTTCTGACCTTTATTTAGCCTCTTTCTGACCTTTATTCTGACTCTTGCTGCTGGTTTCTGTTCTCTATTTTGCCTCTGTCTGCTCATTTATGACTTTTATATTGCCCCATTTCTGCTCGTTTCTGACCTTTATTCTGCCTCTTGCTGCTCATTTCTGACTTGTATTGTGCCTCTTTCATCGAGTTTTTGACATTTAATCTGCCTCTTTCTGCTCATTTCTCACCTTTATTTTGCCTCTTTCTGCTTGTTTCTGATTTTTATTGTGCCTCTTTCTGGTCATTTATGACTTTTAATTTGCCCTTTCTTCTCATTTCTGACCTTTATTCTGCCTCTTTCTGCTAATTTCTCACCTTTATTTTGGCTCATTCTACTTGTTTCTCACCTTTATTTTGCCTCTTTCTGCTTGTTTCTGATCTTTATTCTGCCTCTCCCTGCTTGTTTCTGAACTTTATTCTACTTCTTTCTCAGTGGTGGCTGGTGCATATAAAAAACTTACAGGACAGCAAAGCCAAATATAAAGTTTAAGTGAATTTGAATGAAACATAGGGGTGATGGGGTGCAAAGCTCTTCTCTCCCCCGCAAGACCATCTGAGAAAAGAAAATTGGCTATAATATTTTTTTATAGAAAAGTGAAAATGTACGCTCAAAGACTCAGCACTCTTCCTGCAGTCACTAAGACATACACTCACCTTGCAGTCACAGAGACCCATCGCCTGCTTATCCTGCACTCACAGATGCACACAGCTTCACTCACTTTACACTTACACAAGCACACCACTCACCCTGCACTGAGAAAAAAACACAACTCATCTAGGGTACTCGCACCACTACCTCTGCACTCATGAGGCATGCTGCTCATCCAATGAACTCATACAATCACACAATTGACTCTGTGCTCACAAAGGTAGGCACACCAATTAACAACACTCACACATGCACAGCTTTCACCCATACAGCCTTACCATTGACTCAGCTGGATTCTCTGTACTTACCCTGCACTCATACATAGACAAGGCTGATCCTGCACTTATACAGTCACACAACTCACTCTGCACACACACACACACAAAGTCATCACTCACCCAGTGAACTCTTATTACTCATTCTGAATTCATACATTGGCACCACTATACTATACTCTGCACCCATATAGTCGCACAACTCACTCTGCAGTCGAAAAGGCATACCTTGCACCCTGCACTCATATAGTCCTACCACTCACCCAATGGACTCTCATCACTTACTGTGCACTCGTACAGAGACACGGCTGACCCTGCATTCATACAGTCATACAACCCACCCAGCAGTTATACAGGCACACCCTTCAGCCTGCACTTATACAGTCTTACTAGTCACCCAATGGACTCTCATCACCCACCCTGCACTTATACAGAGACACTGCTGACCCTGCACTCATACAGCCACACAACTCACTTTGCAGTCACACAGGCTCATCAATTACCCTGTCCCCACACATCCACACAACTCACCATTCATTCTGCATGCACACACAGACCCCAGTCTGCAGCAGCACAAAATATTCTCTGCACTACCACCCACTCAAGCAGAGCCCGGCAGAGTGTTGAGGAGGGTGTGTTGTTGCGGATGTCAAGTAGAGGAAGAAAACAGCTGCAGGAGTGCACAGGTCTGAAGTTGATGTCAACCGCCTGGGAAGTGCCAATTGGGGGCAGAGCAGACATGTTTTGTCCTCTATCTAACTTACTCCCCTTCTGTCGCTGCAGGAGTCTTTTTAAAGATGGGGTACTGTAAAATTGAGGCTTTTAGTCACTCTGGGCCTAACACCCTTCTGGACAGTTTTCTACTGGAATGATTGATATTTTAGTGACCCCCCTGGTACAACTAAAAGTGTTAAATCACTGAAATGAAATACTTCAGACAGCTATTGCAAGAAAAATGCATTGAAAAACATGCTCTAGAGCTATTGTAATGATCCCTTACTCATAAACAAAAACTGGCAGATAATGTTACCCATGATCTATATTAAGCCTTCCTTAAATACCATGTCCAGGCATTTAAATAAAATGGCTCGTATTTTACCTGACTGAGAGGCTCAGCCAGCAGATCAATGGAGATTCAGCCAGGGTATAACCAAAAAAGTCACTGGATATCTTAAAGGGGTGGGCAGCACTGGCACATCAGGAGCCCTTCTGCTCCAAAGGAAGGATAGAGCAGGGAGAAAAAAAATTCCACTTTTCAGTTAAAATTGCACAGTGCACCATGGCGAGAACAGCGTGGAGTTCTCTGATGACATCTTCCCTCACATGTCCCAAACACAACATCTACATTCACTTCTTCCCTCACGTGTTCCAAATGCAAGGCCACCGCTGTCCCAGCTGGCTCCACGTGGTCTGTGTGAGACGGCATTGCTGCCATATGGAATGAGCAGCTGGAAAGGCAGCTCCCCCAGTGCAGGAGCAATTGTTTAATCTCTTTTTCATGATGGGAGCTGTCACAGCCCCAGGGAAGTGGTGGTCCCCAGGGCTGAGAAAAGTCTGGGAGGGAGCCCCCCTCTCCTTCTAAAACAAAAAAGAAAGCCTTGGGGAGGTGATGGTCCCCAGGATCCGGGAGTCCACGTGGCCCCCCATACTCATTTTTTAATTTTGCTCTGGTGCGGTGGTGGTCCTTGGGGCCTGGGGGTTCTAAGAAGCCCTCCATGTATTATTAGCATGAATGCCGGGAAGTTGGTGGTCCCTTGTGCATCAATAAGCCCTTGGAGGGGGGTACTGTGCGACCTCTCCATTTTTTCAAAACTATCTGCATGCCCCACTCAGGGGCTCTTTTCAAAACAAGCGAAGGAGACCACACTTGCGGGCATATTTACAAGCCCCTGTCGCCATCACAACATCACATTTACAAGTCAGATGTTGTGGTGGCAATAAGGGCTATGCCTTATTTACAAGGCAGCGTTAAACAACTTGATGTGGCTTAACGCTGCCTTGTAAATAAGGCACCCTTTCATGCTGCACTTAGCGTGAAAGGGGAGGGCTTTTGATGCTGCCCCCTATTTACAAGGGTGGCGTAAATAGGAGGCTGCACCAAAATTAAGAACAGGGAAAACCTGGCCTCAAACAGGTGAAATGCGTTATTTCTCCTCGTTTTTGCGGTTTCCATGTGTTCTGCGTTGAGCAGCAAACATGGAAACAGCAAAACGCCCTTGACTGTTTATGTGTAGGAAGGTGTTCCTTCCTGCACATAAACAATCATTGGAAAATAAATTACATTTTGCAGCTTCTATGTGTGCTGCATTAAGCAGCACACACAGAAGTTACAAAGCGCCATTACTGATTGTTTATGTGCAGGATGTGACACCTTCCTGCACATAAACAATCATTCCCCTGCAACGCAGACACCCTTGCGCTATGGTGCGAGGGTGCCTACGTTGGTGCTAGGCTGCTAAATTAGCGCCAGCCCAGGAGGAAACGCAGGGCTGCACCATATTCTTGTAATATGGTGCAGTACTGCGTTTCAGAAGTGGCAGAGCATGGCGTTAAGCCAAGGAGGCTACCGCCACACTTCGCTGCTTATCTCGTAAATATGCCCCTTGTTTATTTTGCAATTTTTGCAACAAATATATTTTTCTTTTTCAAAAAGTGCTTTTTTGCCCTTACAGGGTCCCTCTTGGACCCCACCACCAAGGCTAGAGTGTCAGGGTATTCGAAGTGTTCACAGCCAACAGAGCTCTGCAGATCTCTGCATGAGCTTGGTATTATTCACTAAGTTGTAGCGATCCTAGATATATAAATGTGGATTTCCTTTAACAACTACTGAACAGATTTACACCAAATAACTGAAACCATAAATTGCATAACCAAATCTACCATTCTGCCAAATTCGGTGTAATTCCATCCAGTAGTTGGGCTGTAGTCATGTTTAAACCTCCTATCAGTCCCCGAGTTTGCCCCGATCTTACAATCTGGGGGCAAAGTTGGGGTCTCACCGGACAGACCATATATTACTGATTTTGACCAGTTAATCGTATAGCCAAAGTGCTCTCCAAAAATGTGGAACACGTACATAATCCTAACGATGGCATGCGATGTACAACAGGACATCATCTGCATATAGTTAGATTCTTTCTTCTCAGCCGCCCGAAGCCTCTATACCCCATATCAGGGGGTTTTGCCTGATCCATGCCACTAGGGGCTCAAGCGCTAGGGCTAAGAACATGGGGACAATGTATAGCCCTGTGGAGTTCCCCTTTGGAGTTCGAAACTGCGTGATATTGTTCCATTTACCCTGACTCTGGCAATGGGGACCTGGTAATGCAATCTGATCCATGCCCTGAACTTCAGACCAAAGCCGAGCCTCTCCAGCACTGTAAACACATTGTTCCATTCCACTGAGTTAAACACCATTTTTGCATCCATGGCTATTGCCATGGTTTTTTGTTTACTGGCAAGACTCAGTTAGGTGGAGCACTCCGTAATGGCATCTCAAGTTAAGCCGGGTACTTCTACTAGAGATAAAGCCCGACTGATCTGGGTGAACTATCGAGGGCCAGGTTTCTGGTAATCTGGTCGCTAGAGATTTAACCAGCACTTTAGCCTCCACATTGTGTAAGGAGATCAGTCTATACGATCCGCATTGTGCCGGGGGTTTACCACTATCGTTGCCATTCTTTGGTCAGCAGGGAGAAAACCTATTGAGAGTGCTTTGATTTACATATCTAGCATTGGCTTTGCCACTATCCCTGCTAACCCTTTGTACAGTTCAACTGGTATACTATTGAGCCCCTGTGCCTTGCCCGACTGCAGCCCTTGTAATGCCTTCAGCAGCTCTTTCTCGGTCAAATCATCCTACAGGGCTACACATTCCTCTGTTAGCTCCGAAAGGTTCAGGTTTTGGAGAAAATCCTCACGGTCAGCATCTGTTATGGTGGTTTGGGAGGCATACAGAGCATCATAGTAAGAGACATAGTCCTCTGCTATAGACACATTGGTTGTTTGAGTTTCCCCCTGCTCATCTCTTATCTCAAGCACCCATGACATCTCCCTATCAAGGCTTTCCAGCCAGGCCAGCAATTTGGCTGCCTTACCTCCAATGTCGTAGAGGTGACGCTGTGTTTCCAAGGCGAATTTGTGTGCATGATCCTCTGTCAGGGCTTGCAAGTCTTGTTGGCGTAACATCAATCGGTGTTTGCTTATCTCACCCCTTTGTTCTTTTGCTTAATTTTCCATCTCTAATATTTCTCTCTCAGTCTCTGCACTTTGCCATTTAGATTCCTTTCTCTTACACCCAATTATTGCCTGGACTCCCCCTCTTATGACCATATTGAAGGCTTCCCAGGGGTCAATGTTGAGTCCATCTATCAAGGTTTTTCTTGAAAGTATTGGTTTGCGCATTTGCACACTTTATCACGGACCCCCATATCTTTTAGATATCAAGCTCCAATCTCATGGGCATCAGGTAGTTGACCTGCATACCCACCAGCTGGACCTCCACCAAGGAGTGGTCCTAAATCCCTCTCGCCAGTTATGTTGCTGTCAAGACCCGAGATACCTCAGTTCGTAACGCTAGTAAGTAATCTATTCTAGAGAAGCTGCCATTTGGCGCAGAGAAATAAGAATACTGACGACATTCAGGATTGAGCTCCCTCCACGAATCCACCAGCCCAGTCACAGATGCAAACTGAGACAGGGTTGCCTTCCCACACCCCCAGCACTTGTTCTATCCCTGTTCACATCAAAGACTCCATTCAAGTCACCCCCTATCAGTAGTATTCCCGGGGGAGTTCCAGCAGCAGACCTCCAAGGTCAGGGAGAGTCTACCCTAGGAGGCGGAGCGGGGCATAGACAGAGCAGATATTGAGATCCATCCCATTCCATGTCCCCTTAAGGGCCACATATCGTCCATGGTCTTCTCGCCATACCCCCTTGGAGATGAACAGCAGGATTTCTTTATCAGAATTCCGACGCCCTGTGAGTCGGGTGTGTATCCTGCATGAGGCTTCAAGACATATCCCATTCTGTATAGGGCTTTGTAGTGATGAACCTTGAGGCGTGTTTCTTGTATCATTACTATATCGGGAACGTGGCACCGCATATGTTGCAAAACTAATGTGCTTTGATGCCACTTCCTAGCCCATTAACACACCAAGACCATATTTTCAATCCTCAGGGAATATCATGTGTACCTTTCATCTGCATAATCTGCAGTGTTCTCGCACATTCTCTGTTGGTACCCTCCCTCATTACTCGGGAGACAATCAATATTCTTGAAGCTCTATCACAGCCTTCACTGACACCCTTAATCAACCATAAACTCAACCATGACCCACCTCACCCCCCCCCCACTCTACCCAGCTCAGTGGATTTAGAACTATCCACTCCACCAACTCGCAAAGTGCCTGTCGATATAGATATATATATTCACTGAAAATAAAAATGTTACAAGGACATTATAGTTAGGAAATAACATTAAAAAGAATTTAGAAATTCACTGAAAAAACGTAGGTTACAGGGACCTTATAGTTAGGAAATAGAATTTTTAAAACCTTACAAATCAATCGAAAAAACCAAAGGTTACATGGACATTATAGTTAGCGAATAACATCAAGAAACAGTGGAAATCCACTTAAAAAAGGTTACATGTATGTTTTATTTAGGCTCAGATTTCACTCGTACAAAATCAGTGAAATTCAACAGTCATAGTTACCTGAGCCAACCTCTTATGCCCCTGCAAAGCACTGCTTATGATCTCACATATTACATCACTTATGACATTGTCAGTGACCTTTTTTGTGTGAATTTCTACACATTTTTTTATTTTGTTTTCCCAACTGTAACCTTTGAGAGTGAGTGTGTGAGTGGTTGTATAGGCCAGTGGGTGGCTGTGTGAATGGCTGTATGGGTCTGTGAGTGTGTGTATGGATGGGGAATGGGTTTGTGAGTGGCTGTATAGATCTGCAAGTGTACTAGTGGGTATGTGAATGTGTCTGTGAATTGATGTGTGGGTGCATATGTGTGGGTTCCTATCTGGGTCTGTGAGCACCTGTGTGGGTCTGTGAGTCAGTCTGTGAGTGCCTGGGTGGGTTTGTGAGTGAGTGTGTTAGTGCCTGTGTAGGTATGTGAATAGGTATGTGAGTGGGACTAAGGATACTGGGCATTTGCATATGTAGGGTATTTAAAAGAGATAACCATAGACTTTGCTCTCGCCAGGAGATGTCAAGAAAGAAACCACTCATCAGAGTCACTGCACATCAGATTGTGCTCCAATAGATCAACGATGAATTCACAACCATTTAGGATTTCATATTGTTTTTCTAAGTGAAATATGAGTGCAAACACACTTTCTTTGCCTTCGCGAAGCCCAAGAAGTTAGGGTTATTTGTCTTTTACAGACGTGGAGCTAAAACTGGGGCACCTGCTACGTTTATATTTGTAAGTGCTTCCTGTTAAGGTTTAATTTCTATGAAATAATCATCAGGGCCAGAACAAGAGTTCACAATTTTGCACAAAATGTCTACCTAACTGGAGCACTTTCTACTGGGTATTTAGTACTTGCTACCTCGTTGTGTAAATACCTTGTGTGTATCTTACACTACAACTGCACAATTGACCATGAGGAAATGTCTCCAGTGATCTTGTGTGTGTTTCAGCAATGTGATTGCCCCTCATGTGTCTTTATCTAGAAATCTGTGATAACATGAATCCTACTACAGAGAAGACAATGAGACTACAAAGAGGTAAATCTCCACCAAACAAGGATCCTACCTCTTACCTATAAGAAGTAAGTGCTTCTTTGTTTGGTGGAGATGTACTCATATTCCTCAGCATCAAGAATGTTTCACCAAAATCGCCAGGAAATGCACTGGGGGACCATTTGTTAAGCTGTTAATCATCCTGGAAAAAATAGAGGTTCCTTTGTATACCACTAAGGCAGACAGAGCGAGGCCAAACGGGCAGAGCTACCAATGATTTGCAGATATGCAAAATCATAGTAATTTTAAAGAAAAAACCATAGACACTCTTCTCACCAGTAAAGGACAGGACTAGGCTTAGGCGGAGCTTGTAGAGTTTCATTCTGCAGAATTCTGCGGAGTTACTGAAGAACTCCACCAAATTCCAAGGAGTTCTGCGAGCAGGCGGAGTATTGCTCCCCCACCCCTAATGATGTCCCCTTGGATGCTGAGGGTCATTTGGGACCAAGAACTCCTACTGTTACCATCAGTAAGTCCCACACAGCAGTGTTGCTTTCATCTCATCAGAGGCCCCAACTCCTTTCTCAAACACTTTGCAAACGTTCCTCCTAGAACACTTCTGGTTGGAGGATAAAGGCCCCTTGGTTGCTGAGGGTTTTTGGGGGTCAAGAACCCCTATTGTTACCACCAGTAAGTCCCACACAGTGGGATGTTGAGAGCTCATAGGAGGCTACACCCTCTTTTTCAACCACTCTGAAAATGAGCTTCCTGGTCCACTGCTCTTTGGGGGAAGAAGTCCCCTTTGATGCTAAGGGTCTTGGGTGCCAAGAACCTCTCCTCAATAAGTCCCACAGAGTGGATTGCTGACAGCTCGTCAAAGGCCCCACCACTTTTACAACCACTCTGCCAACGCATCTCCTGGCACACCATTGGTTGGGGGATGAAGTCCCCTTGGCTGCTGGGGTCCCTGGGGACTAAGACTCCTCCTGTTACCACCAGTAAGTCCCACACAGCTACATCACTGAAAGCTCATCAAAGGTCCCGCCCCCTTTTCCCACTACCCTGCAAGCATCCCTCCTGGTGCATTACTTGTTGGGGTATGAACTTCTCTTGGATGCTGAGGTTCGTTGGGGGCCAATAACCCTTCCTGTTACCACCAGTAAGTCCCACACAGCAGGATTGCTGAGAGCTCATCAGAAACCCTGCCCCTTTTCTGTCTTACTCTGCTAATGCCCCTCCTAGCGCACTACTTTTGGGGGATGAAGATCTCTTGGATGCTGAGGGTTGTTGGGGGCCAAGAATCCCTGCTGTCACCTCCAGGAAGTCCCACGCGGAGGGATTGCTGAGAGCTTGTCGGAGGCCCGCCCTCTTTCTCAACCACTCTGGAAACGCACCTCTTGAAGCACTATTCATGGTAGAACAAGTCCCCTTGGAATCTGAAGGTTGTTAGGGGCAAAGGATCCCTATTGTTACCACCAGAAATTCCCACAGAGTGGAATTGCTGTGAGCTCCTAGGAGGCCCCATCCCCTTTCTCAACCACTCTGAAAATGCACCTCCTGGTGCACTACTCTTTGGGGGATGAAGTCCCCTTGGGTGCTGAAGGTCACTAGGGGCAAGAACCTCTCCTGTTACCACCAGTAAGAACCACACAACAGGATTGCTGAGAGCTCGTTAGAGGCCCTACCCCCTTTCTCCACCACTCTGCAAAGGTGCCTTCTGGCACACTACTCATTGGGGGATGAAGTGGGACATGAAACTCACTGTCCATTCATAGGGGAGGAAGGCTGAGTTCGGCCCGGGAGACCCCATCCCCCCAGGCCCAGTCACTTGCACAGGGCACCCAGTATACTACTTTGGGGACTGCAGGGAAAGCCTCAATGGCCCTGCAGTCCCTGCTGGTTCCCTGCCTCAGGCAAATAATCCTGCTCCCTACATGGGGAGCAATTCTGTCAACTCTTTTCCTGCCTGCTTGCCAGCAGGCAGGGAAACAGATAGAAACTCTGCTCTCAGAGAACAGGATGCTGAGGGTCGTTGAGGGCCAAGAACCCCTCCTGTTACCACCAGTAAGCCCTATACAGTCGGATTGCTGAGTGCTCATCAGAGGCCCGCCCCCTTTCTCAACCACTCTGCAAATTCTACACTACAACTGGAAGCTTCAATGCTCCGTATTCCCAGCCGACTCCCAGCCTCAAGCAAAAAATCCTGCTTTCTACATGTGGGATGTGCATGTGCATTCAATCATCTGTTTTCCTGCCTGCTTGATAGCGGGCAAGGAAACAGATGAAAACTGCTCCCAGTGAGTGGGAGCAGTTTTCCTGATTCTGCCTGCTCAGAGGGAGTTACTGTTTCCTATCGCTTGTTGGGAACTGTCAAAGCTCCCACCAAGCGAAAGCAAATTGCTATCTCCTGAGGGTGAGCACTTTGGGAGATAGCAGGAGGCGGCCCCCTGGGGGGTGGCAGTCCCCAGGGCCATTAGTGGCTCAAGGAGGTTAGCCACAAGGCCCAGTCCTTTACTTTTCATGGGTCATCCCCTGGGAAGTGGTGGTCCCTGGGGCGGTATATGGCCTGGGAGGGGGCTGTACAGCCCCTCTCTCACTTTTATGTTGATTTTTGGCCGCAGGGAGGTTATGGTCCCGGGGCATGGGGAGTCCATGTGGCCCCCAATAATTTTAAAAAATGTAAGCTCCGAGGAGGTGGTGGTCCCCGGGACTCAAATGAGCCCATAAAGGGAGGTCCACGTGGCTCCCCTCCAAGAGACCCAGGGCTCTTTTGAGCCCTGGGGCTCAAAAGAGCCTTAGGAGGAGGGCTCTGTGTGCCCCCTCCTTTTCCTTTATATTTTCACATGCCCCCTGGACAAGGCCCAACTGGGGCAGTATTGTAAACAAGAGCAGCAGACCCCACTTGTTTTTTGGTGAAGCAAATTGCCACAAATTTGTGTATCCATCACAATTTTCACCAAAAATGTTTTTTAATAAATTATTTTTGGCCTTGGAGAGGTACCTTTACCTACTATTGCAATAGTAGGTAAAGAGGTAAACTTTCCCTTCTATTGCACTGACTGGAGTGGGAATAGTAATTTTTACCCCTCCGCTATCCAACACTTTCTCTATAGTTACACTGACTGGAGTGGGAAAATTAAGTTTAAAGATTTTTAAATAGTTTACTGTTTCAATTTATAATATATTTTTGATTTTAATTAGAGTTAATTAGAGTTTATGTTATTGGTGTGTATATATATATATATATATATATATATATATATATATATATACTGCCCCAGTGTGGATACCTGCGGTTGAGGCGTCTTGGGGACCCAGCGGGCGGTTTTTCATCTGCAAGCCGAGTTTGCCACTGCCTCTGTACCGTGTTCATAACAATATCCTGGACCCAATAATTGGACACAGGGGAATGAGAGCAGAATTTCACCCGGCATGCTGTGAGAGGTGCAGGCTGGGATTTGTAGTTTGCCGACGCATCTGCAGTATCCTGAGTGACTCTGTTCGCCCTACCAGGACAACCACCAATGGTAGAACAAATGGGAGTATTTACAGAGCAGTGGCGGGAAACTTTGTTTGTTAGCAGGCATCTGAAGAAGTCATTTAAGACGAAACGCGTCATGCCGATGCTTTTTTGATATTAAATCCCCGCTGTGTCCCTCTGATTCCTTCTTCGGTTTGGATCATTTGTGGCATTTATATAAATATATAGACGTACATTTTTATATCATTTTGAAAATATAAAAGAAATTTAAATTAATAGTTTTTTAATTGTTTTAAAGTAAATATATATATTAATTATTATGTATGTGTGTTTAAATTTTTCAAATTCAGTTTATTTATTTTATATATATGTATAAAAATCAATATTTTGTTCAATTAGATTTTTTTACATTGATATTTTTGTTTCAATATTTTTGTACTTACCTGTTTAAGTACAGGGAGTCAATATTTTTGCATTCTATATTTTTTCATCAATATTTTTTACTTCTATACTTTTTACATCAATATTCTGTCAGTGAACCGTCCTAGCTATAACTAGGCCTGGGCGGAGTTTGCGGAGTTCTGCTATGCAGAACTCCACAAAGGAACCAAAAAACTCCATCGCGCTACATAGAGTTCTGCAAGCAGCGGAGTAAGGGGCCGATTATGATCTCGGACTTGAGTTCGTCCGCGAACCCTGAGGAGGAGGGAACGTCCGCAAGGGCTGCGGCGTTCCCTCCGAGCAGATAAGGATGTGACCGCCAGGGTGGCAGTCACATCCTCTATCTTTAACATTGCGGTGGGTGCAGCTTCAAGCTTCACCCGCCGCAAGGTTAAAAATGCATGCATTGCATGCACAAAGCGGCAAGCACCGCGCAGTGCCTGCTGCTTTGTGCACGCAAATGCAGGGGGGAACCATAGGTACACCCCATGTGCACCCCCCACCCTCCCTTCACCCAGGGGGCCCGCAACGGGCCCCCGAAGTGAAAGTCCGTATGCTTTTCTACGGTGGAAAAGCCGCCGTGGAAAAGCATGTCTTTGCCACCATCCTAATATGGCTGGCGGTGTCTGATAGACACCGCTAGCCATGTTAGAGCTTTTTCGCCACGGTCGGAAGGCGACGGCGGCGGAAAAGCTGCAGATGTAAATCCAGACCCACCAGCCAGCCTAATATGGCGGTGGGTCTTTGGAGACTCCGCAGCGATTTTTCCGCATCCTCCGGGCCAGCGGTGGCTTCCGCCGGGCCGGAGGTTGCGGAAAAACCGCAATCATAATCGGCCCCTAAGTTAGGTCGCACTGCTCACAATGATTTTAAGCACTGGGTGTTTGTCCCACGCTGGAAAATCAGCTCAAACAGCACCATGCTCGCTCAAGAGGGCACTGCTTTTTTCTGCTGCTGGAGTAGTTTCTACTCACGCGGCATTGTCTTCAATGCAAATGGATAGTTTCTCAACGTGAGCGGTTGCGACTGTTCGAGATTACCCGCATTGAGATTTCTCACTGGGAGGTTATGTTATAATATGTTACTATGTTTTTGTATAGCGCAAATCACCACTGGTCTCTAAGCGCTTTCACAGAAAAAAGTACACACCACACTGCCAACCTGAATGCCCTCCGCCATCAAACAAACAATTAGGGTGTTGATGTTATCTTTTTAAACAGGTAGGTCTTTAACTTCTTTCTGAAAGAGAGTAGCGCTGAGTCCCCTTGCAAAGTTGCAGGTAGCTCATTCCAGATTTGCGGAAGGACTACCGACAAAGCTCTGCCACCCTTAGATTTAAGATTAAATCTGGGTTGATTTAATTTACAGGCTTTACCAGAGCGCAGAGCTCTACCCGGGGTGTACTTCCTCAAACGATCTTTAATGTACTTGGGGGCCTCTCCATAAATGGCTTTATGGGCTATACAAAGACATTTGAACTGCACTCTATATTCGATAGGCAGCCAGTGCAGCTTCAGGAGAAGGGGGGTCGCGCGAGTTCTCCTCGGTAGGGAAAAAATCAGCCTGGCCGCATCATTCTGCACCACCTGCAGTTTCTTCAAGAGTTTCTGCGGGAGACCTAAATACAAAGCATTGCCGTAGTCCAGCCGAGAGATAACTGTGGCGGACACTATAGATTGCAATGTCGGGACACAGAGGATGGACACCAATTTCCAGAGTTGCCTGAGCAGGCCTATGCAGGAAGCTACCACCCCTGAGACTTAAGGTGCCATAGATAGGTCTGCGTCAATTTTTAATCCTAAGCTTTTGACCACTCTTCCATGAGGTGGTCTAGCATTGGATTTTCTCAACTTAACACTGGCGCGAGCGAGTAAAAAACTATGCTCCACTTAGCAGAGTGGAGTTTTTCAGAACTCTGCGTGCACTATGAAGCATGGAGGGAGGAAAACTCTGTAAACTTCGCAAACAGAATGGAATTCACCACCCAGTCCTACCTATAACCACCTTGTGGGGACTGCCACTAGGTTATATGTATTCAATGAAAGAACCAAAGGTTACAGGGGTATCATAATTAGGCTCACATTTCAGTCATAAGCATCTATAGTTAGCTGAGCTAGCTATAACTTATTCCCCAGCAATGCACTGCTGAATCTGATTACCTCACATGTTACATTGTCAGTGACATCACTAAAGACATATCTGATGACATCTCAAATAACATCTCTGACATTCAAATGACTTCACTGATGACATCATCCAGTGATTGTGAGTGTTCTTTAAAATTACTGAGTGTTAAACATATACACTAAGGTAAGTGGCTGTAGGAGTGCTTATATGAGTGGGTGTGTAAGTGGTGTATAGAAGAGTGAGTAGGTATGTGAGAGAAAGCATCCATGAGTGAGTGGGTGTGTGAGTTTTTGTATGGGTAAGCGAGTGGGTGGGTAAGTGGCTATATGAATGAGTGCTGTTTGAGTATCTGTATGGGTGAGTGAGTGGGTATGCAAGTGGCTGTAATGGTTAATAAGAGGATGAATTAGTACCTGTACGGGTGAGTGTGCAGGTGTGTCAGTGTCTCTAAATATTGCATAAGCGGCTGAATGGGTGACTGAGCATGTTCATACATGTTTGTATGGGTGAGTGACAGAGTACATAAGTGGCTGTATGGGTGAATGATTGGGTGTGGGTCTATAGGTGAGTGAGGCAGGTCGCTCCCCACGCCACCACACGTCCGCCTGCTGCCTCGTGTCCTGCCTCCTGCTGCCTGCTGGTTGCTGCCGTTTCCCGATTGTTTCCCGGCGCTGCGTCCCTGTGGCCCCACCCCCCTGCTCCCCATTGGCCACCCTGCTCCCGCCTCCCAGTTGCTCCTTCCTCCCTAACCCTGTCTTAAGGAGGCCCGCGTGCAGCGGGCATGCCGCTGGCACGCTGATGGCGTGCCAAAGGCAAGCCCATCTGCGCCTGTCCGTGCCTGGACCGTGCCTAGCGCCAGAACCCCTGGACCCCGCGAACCCCGCGAACGCCACAACACCAGACTCCGCTACGACGCCAGCACCCTCCACACACTCAACGCCGGACGAAACCACACCTGCTTCCAAGCTGCTCCGAAATGGACTCACGGACCTTTCTCCTGCCACACCTGCAGCTTCACCCGTGACAGAACCACCAAACCCCCAAGGACTGGACCCAACCACCTCCGCTGCATACTCCTCAACTCCCGCTCCGCACACAAACACACCGTCGAGCTCTGGCATCTGCTCGACACCTCCGCCCCAGACGTGGCCTTCCTGACCGAGACCTGGTGGAACGACTCCTCGCCACCCGACATCGCCATAGCCATCCCGGACAGCTACAAGATCACCCGCAGGGATCACGGCAACGGAATTGGAGGAGGAATAGCCAACGTTCACAAGTCCACCCTCAAGGTCGCCACCCACTCAGACGACACCCTCAACACCGCCGAACACCTGCACTTCCGGATCCACACCGACCCCAACACCACCCTCAGAGGAACACTCATCTAAGGACCACCCGGACCCCGTGCTCTATTCAGCGACTCCATCGTCAACCTCACCAGCACCCACGCACTCGCCTTCACGGACTACATCCTCCTCGGTGACCTAAATTTCCACCTCGAGAACAACAACGACGCCAACTCCACCACCCTGATCGACAACCTCCTAAACCTCGGCCTCAGACAACTCGTCACCGCACCCACCCACGCAGCCGGCCACACTCTGGACTCCATCTTCTCCACAGGCACCCATGTCGCCTTCAACCACACCACTGTACTCCACTGGATCGAACACCACTGCATCCATTTCACCTTCAACAAACCAACCACGCACCACCGCACTCAACAGCTACCTCGCCGCTGCTGGAGCAAAATCACCGAAGACCAGCTGACCACCACCCTTGCCCAAAACCTACCCACCGACCCTACCAACCCAGACATCGCAGACCGCAACCTCAGACAGAGGATCGACAACTGTGCCAACACCCTCGCCACACTCAAGAAACCCTCCAACAACCACGCCAGCAAGAGAGCCACCTGGTTCGCAGGCCTCCAAACGCGCATGCCGGAAACTGGAGAAGATATGGCTCCACAAACTCACTACGGACAACCACGCAGCCCAAAAAGACGCCACCCGCAGACATCACTACCTCTTCAGATTAGCCAAGAGATCCTCCTTCAAAGACCGCTTGGACAACAACGCACACAACAGCAGCATCGTAAAGGAACTCTCCAACCCCAGCGCCAATGCCAGCAACATACCACCCTCACAAGATCTGTG
The DNA here is from genome assembly GCF_964261635.1 of Lissotriton helveticus. NCBI lineage: Eukaryota > Metazoa > Chordata > Amphibia > Caudata > Salamandridae > Lissotriton > Lissotriton helveticus. Next base: position 509,723,167 of record NC_136072.1, on the reverse strand, counting down.
CGACTCACTAGCCATCTTCTTCCACCGCAAGATCGCTGACATACATGACAGCTTCAACACCATGACCGTCCCGACTACGCCAGACCCCACCTCACCTGTGAACACCACCAGCACCAACCGCCTGACCTCCTGGTCCAACGTCAACGACGACGAGACATGCAAGGTCATGAACTCCATCCACTCAGGATCTCCATCAGACCCGTGCCCACACCATGTATTCAACAAACATCGCACCCCAACTATGGAAGGTCATCAACATCTCCTTCAAAACAGCGACATTCCAGGAAAGCTGGAAACACGCTGAAATCAACGCCCTCCTCAACAAGCCCAAGGCGGACCCCAAGGACCTCAAGAACTTCCGACCCAACTCCCTGCTCCCTTTCCCAGCGAAGGTCATCGAGAAAATTGTCAACATGCAACTGGCCCGCCACCTGGAAGACAACAACATCTTAGAACCGTCCCAGTCTGGATTCAGACACAACCACAGCACCGAGACAGCCCTCATTGCAGCCACAGACGACATCAGGCGCCAACTAGACAACAGCGAAACATCAGCCCTCACCCTCCTGGACCTGTCAGCCGCCTTCGACATGGTCTGCCATCGCACTCTAAAGACACGCCTCCTAGAAGCCGGAATCCAAGAGAAGGCCCTTGACTGGATCACGTCCTTCCTCTCGGGCAGAACCCAGAGCGTCCACCTCCCGCCCTTCGGATCCGAGGCCACCAACATCATTTGCTGCGCCCCCAGGGCTCATCCCACAGCTCAACGCTGTTCAATGTCTACATGGCCCCCCTCGCACAAGTGGCCCGCCAGCACGACCTCAACATCATCTGCTACGCCGACAACACCCAGCTCATCCTCTCCCTCACCAAGGACCCGCACACTGCCAAAACCAACCTCCACGAGGGAATGAAGGCCGTCGCCGTCTGGATGAGGAACAGCCGTCTGAAGCTGAACTCGGACAAGCGGGAGGTACTCATCCTTGGACCCACCCCCTCAGCCTGGGACAACTCCTGGTGGCTGACCACACTGGGAACAGGATCTACAAGTGGATCCCAACCGAAACAAAAAGAACGGTGACACAGGCCCTCGTCAGCAGCAGACTGGACTACGGCAACACACTCTATGCAGGAATCCCAGCCAAACACCTACGACGGCTACAACGCATCCAAAACGCCTACGCCCGACTGATCGTCAACGTCCCCCGCCGCGGCCACATCACCCCCCACCTGAGAGATCTACACTGGCTTCCTGTCGACAAGAGGATCACCTTCAAGCTCCTCACCCACACACACAAAGCACTCCACAACACCGGACCAGCCTACCTTAACAACAGACTCAGCTTCTACACCCCCACCTGCCAGCTCCGCTCCGCCAGCCTCACCCTCACCGCTGTCCCCGCATCCAACGAACAACCTCCAGCGGCATATCCTTCTCCTACCTCGCCACCAAGACCTGGAACACCCTCCCTACCCACCTACGACAGACCCAGGACCTGCTTGTCTTCAGAAGACTCCTCAAGAACTGGCTCTTCGAGCAGTAGCGGCACCCCTCCCCTCAGCGCCTTGAGACCCTCACGGGTAAGTAGCACGCTTTAAAAGTACTTTGATTGATTGAGTGAGTGGGTGTGTGAGTGGCTATATGGGTGAGTGAGTGTGAGAAAGGTTGTATGGGAGAGTATGTGCTTGCCTCAGTGACTGTATAGGTGAGGGACCACATGTGTTAGTATATGTTAGTAAGTGAGTAGGTGTGTGAGTAACTGTATGGGTGACTGATTCAGTGTGTGAGTGAGTGTATGGGTGTATGAGTCAGTGTGTAAGTGTCTGTATGTCTGCATGACTGGATGCATGAGTGGCTGTATTGGTCGGTGAGTAGGTGCATGCGTGGCTGTATATGTGAGCTAGTGGTTGCGTTTGTGGCTGTATGGGTGAGGTGAATTGTGAGTAACTCTATGAATCAGTAAGCAGGTGTGTGAATGTTTGTATGGGTCTTTGAATGGGTCTGTCAGTGGCTGTGTGGGAGTGGGTGTATAAGATGCATGGGGGTGTAAGTGGTTATGTGGATGATGTCATCAGTGATGTAATTTGAGATGTCATAAGTGATGTCATCAGTGATGTAATATGAGATGTGAACAGTGAATTCATGAGTGATGTCACTGACCAAGTCATGAGTGATGCAATATATGAGGTCACAAGCAATGCATTGTTGTGGCGTACGTTATGGATAGCTCAGCTAACTATAATTGCTGAATTTATCCTTTGTTTTTTTTCAGTTGATTCGTTTTTTTTATTCTATTTCCTAACTATAACACCCCTGTTATTTTAGTTTTGTCAGTGACCGTTCTAAGTTTTTTAAAATTTTATTTCCTAACTATAAAATCCATGTATCCTTTGTTTTTTTAGTGAATGTCAATGTTTTTTACATGTATTTCCTAACTGTCACCGGTTGAGGTTTAATTTCTGTGAATTGAAAATCGTGCCAAAATGAATCCTAACTGCTTATTTATCCAAGAAGAGGCCAATGTTTTGTGCAACACCTCTGCCCAACTGGAGAACTTTCTACTGGCTAATTAGTAAGTGCCACCCCATTGGGTAAATGTATAGTGCATCTCCTACTCTACAGCAGTGTAAAGAATGCTGAGGAAATGTCTTTGGTGGTGACCATGTGTGTCTGTAGCTTTGCCAATGTGATTGTTGCTCGAGTGACTTCAACAGATAACTTTACACGGTGGAACTTCATAGAAAACACACTTGAATGATTTGTACTTTTCAGAAGTAAGCGCTTCTTTGTTTGGTGGATATGCAATCGTATTCCTAGGCATCAATACCCTGTCTCCAGAATTGGTGGGACGTGCACTTAGGGGGGCTTTTAGTAAGCTGTCCATCATCCTGGGAAAAGGGTGGAAAGACGTTGCTTACCGCTGATGTATATGGGGTGGGACCAATGGCTCAGAGTTCTAGGCAAGTTTACATACTTCTAGTTTTTAAAAGTTTAGAAAATGATCTCTGGTCTCAGCTGCAGATGACAAGAAAGAATTTCCTCATCACAGACACCACATGAGATATTGCGCTCATGAAAACAAAGGATGCAAACACCTCCATCACAGATACATTTTCACACTGCAAATGCAGAGAAAACACACTTGGATGACTTGTACTTTATAGAAGTAAGTGCTTCTTTGTTTTACTATGGGGAGGGGAGCTACGCGGTTACCCTCCCCGGGCACAATTCAGCCCCAGTGACCCCATCTCTCGGGGTCTGGCCATCATCTGGGTGCCCCCAGGTAACCCAGTGTGCAATGGGACTACAAGGGGAACCTCAAGGCCCCTGCGGTCCCAGCCGGCTCCCTGCCTCCTGCAGCAGCAGATATTACTCTGACAGACAGGGGCTGCTGAAAGTCAGCTCCCTGTCTGTCAGAGCAATGTTTTTACCTGTTTTCCTGCACACATGTTTGAATGCAGGGAAACAGATGAAAACTCTGCTTTCTGCTAACCATAGTTGTTTGACAGCTCCTGCTTGCAGAAAGTGGAGCTATGTGTGCTTTAACTTTGTGCAAGCCAAAGTAAACCACTACCTCCCGAGGTTGGGCACCTCAGGAGGTAGCAGGAGCCACCCTTGGGGTGGTGGTCCCCAGGTCCATCCATGACTCCATGAGGGGGGCCACACGCCCCACCTCCGTTGTAGTATTTATCCCCGGGCAGGTGTTGGTCCCCGGGGATCCGTGACAAACCCCTATATTCATTTATTTCAGCCCTGGGGAGGTGGTGGTACCTGCACCTATGGGGGGCCACGTGGCCCCCTTATTTTAGACCATTTGCCCCAGGGTGGTGGCGGTCCCCAGGGCTGCGGGTTAGCTGAGCTAACTGTAACAAATGCCCCAGCAATGACCTCACATATTACATTACTCAGGACATGGTCAGTTACATCACTGATGACATCACTGATGATATCTCAAATGAAATCATCTGCAGAAGCCCTCACACACCCACTAACAGCCCTATCCAACCACTCATACATCCACTCACTCACTCACACAACCACTCACAATCCATTCAGAGACCCATACAAGCACTCACACAACCACTCACTCATCCATAGAGCCACTAACACACCCACTCACTCACTCATACAACCACTCACTTACCAATACAGCTACTCATTTAATCAGTTACTTTCCCGTACATCCACTAACACACTAACCCTTACAGCAACTCACACGCACACCTATTTACCTATACAGCCACTCACACTTCCACTCACTTACCCATACAGCCTCTCAACACAGCCACTCACTCGTCCATACAAGCACTTGCTCACGCATTCACTCACACACCCACACAACTACGTACATACCCATTCACACATCCATGCAGGCACACACAGAGCCACTCACTCACCCATACAGCCAATCCCACAGACATGCACTCTTCGATTCAGCCACTCACACACCAACTCACTTAACCAAACACTCACTCAAGTAGCCACTCACTCACGCATACAGCCACTTACACAGCCCGTCACTCACTCATACAGCCATTCAGACACCCGCTCACTCACCCATAATGTCACTTACACGCACCCAGACAGCTACTCACACAGCCACTTACACTTCAAAGGATGAAACTACGGAGATGAGAGGCCCAAGCCTAATAGGAGGTTGATCAATGGCTTAAGAGTATTAGGGTTCACTGCTGAAGTTCACTAATCAAATACACTCTAAGTGGGGGAGCTGTGACCTTTTTTATCCAAAGGCAGAGCATGCCCACAAATTATTGGAACAGACCTGCTATTGTTTGCCACCAGCTCTGGAATTCTACAAGTAGCTTGTGTACAGTAGCGGTCGGCAGTAGGAGTTACTGCAGGGTGGTGACGTGGGCAGGGGGAGGGGCAGGGTGGGGGGTAGTAATGTATGGATTATGGAGTTTTACAGGTAACTAAACATTTAAATAAATAAAACGAATTTTGTTGAGCGCACTGCATCACCAAATGTGCTATTGGCATTTATTGGCTTCTGTCTTACTCCAAGCCACCACACCAGAGTCAGCCTTGGACTGCTCTGATTCCACCAGTACCAAGAAAGTCAACTGTTAAAAGTGTGTACTCGCTAATGAGTTATTAGTGCATTGTAGGTCACACAACAGAAGAGTAGTACTAAACAGATGCAGTTGACGCAATTAGTGCCCGAGTAGCCCAAGGTGTCTCTGTGGCTCTGAACAATTTCAAACAGAAGCCAAAAGACTCCCACTTCGCCATTTACATGTTCATAAAACGGCTGTGAGGCAGAGGAACAGGTACATGTAGCTTTGGCTTTATCCATGGATCTCCGTGTTTCTGTTTTAGTTTAGTGTCACCACAATGCAAAGTACGCCATTTTGAATGTTGTCAACAGACGAGACTCTAGTTATACCTTAGGACCATGAGTGCCCTCAGTCAAATACAATTACTACAATAGACCCCACACAAAGATGAAGACTGTGCGTGTGCTTGTGTCTTCCAAATGGCTGTCAAGAGAGTGAGAACGGGAATCAATCACTCTTATGGCATGTCTGCCGTTGGGTTAGTCGGCCAAAGATAGGTTCTAGAAGCAAAGGAAGCATGATCCTAAATGGGAAGTGTGTGCACTCCCCTATTTCTATTCAGGTTCACCCTTCTATTTCACAACATATAAATGAGGATTCATGCCCACTGCCACAGTGATAATATTAGGTTGGACATTATTTATATGTAATTTCTTATGTTTCTATAGACTTCATACTGAGGGGGAGTAATCTTGATAGATGTGTTGGTGCTGCATTTTTGGTGTGATGTCATTTACTGCGAATTGGCAATGGAGAAGCAGTCTCCTCCAACTTTTTAATATTATGACAACTTTTTTCGCACAGAAAAAAATATAAACATTTGTAAACAGTATATAATTTGACATTGGTGGAAAAAGTAACTGAGGGCCAGATGTAGGTGGCTAAATACCGGTCGGTAATGCCGAAATTCGGTAAATTTCAGTGTTACCGACCGGTATTTAGCCATTCATAATGTAGGTAAGGAATCGGTAAATAAGGAAGCGGTAAATAAGGAAGCGCGAAATACCGATTCCTCATTGCTCTTGCATTTAAGGAATTGGTAATACCGATTCCTTAAATGCAATGTAGGGAGCACATTAAAGAGTGCTTTTGAGCCTTAAGAAATAGGTAATTACAAAAACTTCAAGTGGGTGGTAATTACTGATTTCCTTTAAAAAAATCACTTTTTTGTTTTTTGTAAAGTGCCATGTGGCACACATTCATGCCCTTAGGGCATGTATGTGCGCCACATGTGCACACATGCACATTTCAGGGGTGCAACTGGGTGTCCTTTTGACACCCTGGCACCCTTGAAAGTGCTCCCGCTATTAGCGATTCGGTAATACTGAATCGCTAATAGTGAATGTCTTCACATTCATTCCTATAATGAATGGGTAGGTAATCCTTATTACCGAATCTTACTTACCGATTCGATAATAAGGAATATTAAGGATTCTGTATTTTTTACCGAATCTTTACCTACATAGGAAGTATCGATTTCTTAATAGCGAATCAGTGAAATTCGCTATTAATAAATAAATCGGTATTTCAGATTTACCTACATCTGGCCCTGAATCCATTATGTGCCATACCAACGCTATGATGGAGGAAATTCCTCTAGTATGTTATGTTGTGTAATGTTAGTGTCCATTCCTAAAGCACACGTTCACCTGGCGGTCTCTTGGCGCTTCTCCTCTTTATTTAGCACTCTCTCAACAAATCAGATGATTCAATAGTTATGGGACAGTAAAGCCTTGAGGCATTTGATAAACAGTCAAAAACACTGAGGTTTCCTCGCAAAAGGGGCCATCCAAGCAGGTTATAACCACATTCCAATAGCTGCATATACATTTCTAAGGCAGAGAAAAGGATTTCCGAAAATGTTCAGGCAATGGTCAATGAGGGATGAACACTCATTCACTATAGATATCATGGCCACATCCTACATGGTCTGTGTAAGAAAAACGTCACCAGTATATTTCACAATGGCCTGCATTTGTTGTTGATGGAGGTCAGAGGAGAATCACAACGATTGCGCAAATTGTTTTTAGATGCAAACATATCATGAAAATTGCGAAGTGGTGTTTTTGCAAATATTGTGGAATTTTGCTAGTACGAAATTTCAAGTGATTTTCACCCACAGAAGACAAGTTCTGGTAGAAAATGTCTTGTGGGAACAGTAAATGTGCAGCCGAGACACATATTTGCCTCTTACCTGTCTCTTCCCAGTATCTTGCATGACATCTGAATAGGAGGTATGGCCTCACGATCAGTTTTCACGGAAGTTACTGACTAGCATTTTTCATGAAATTTCACGATTTCGCCCAATTCTAGGTATCAACTTGGCATAGTTGAAAAGTCAATTTACAGTATTGGAAAGGGATTTAATATTATGGGTCTCAAAGAAGATTGCCTGGATTTTTAAAAAAAAATCAAATTAATGCAGATATCTAACTTAGTAGTAATTGTTGAAAAAGTGTTGTGAGTCAACTAGAAAAGAAAGGACTGGTCGCCCTGCTCACAATCAAGAAGCACCGAAAAACAAATACAATCATAAATAAATAAACAAAGAAATAAATGATCTGAATGCTAATTATGAAATGGCGAAATGCATCCCCGATTATTGTAAAAAAGTAGACTCTACTCCCTGCACCTACACACAGCACAGGGTAGACAAAACCTATTCACCAAAAATGCAACACAGAAATCACACACTTAAAGACTAGAGCCAGAAATGCAAAGTGCTGTCTGCTTTAAGATACCAAAGACCTATTAGTTTCGTGAAAAATAAAGAGCTGTCAAAAATCAATGCGGAAATTGGATCAAGGAGGGAAGATCAATAGCGGTGCAGCATGTGATGGAGAGGAAAGGCACAATAAAGAGAGCCGGGATTGATTTTAAGGGGAGGAGAGTTTTGAAACAAGACTAAATGGAAAGTAAATTAGGATCATTACATTATAACAAGCGTGCTAGGCATTTATGCTTTGGCGGAACTGGAAACTTCTGGAAAGTTAAATGCTGTGAACGGATGACATGTCAGGCTTTAGAAAAATATGCTATTATATTTCCCTGAAATCATCACCTTTCCTTTGTTGCTGTGGTGTGCCAAGTGGATCATTAGGAGCAGCAGTTTCCATGCATTGTGTGAGAATTCGAGCTACAACAGAACTGAGGAAATCCTAAAAAGCTGACTTAATTTATTTATAAAATGTATTTGTAAATGAGTTACTGCCAGAGAGAAACCACTTCCAAGCACTTGAAATCATTGTCAACTGAGTCCAAGGAAAAAGGTGCAACCCGAGAAACAAAAGTACAGAACACACAATAAGAGCAGCAGTCCAGGGGGTTTTGAGGAGGAGAGTTGCAAGAGATGGCCTAAGAGCCAGATGTGCCTTTGCTGTCTGTGGAGCACATGGCAATGGATACCACCAGGATAACCGAAAGATCTTACTTCTGAATCTATTATATTGGTGGTGGGCATTGGTCAAGGTGACCTGGATGGAAACATTTGTCTACAAGAACCAACCTAGAATATACGCGCCGCTATACTGGGTTTCGTGAAAATGGGTAAAAATATGCATTCTGCCATTTTTTTATTTACCTGATGAGTTAAATTAAGCTACAAAAACACCCATAGTCATTTTTCGGGTGAATTAGTGAAACAGGCCGATTTCAGACATTCATTGCAAATTGTGCACTTTGTGTGGTTCTTCCTGGAGAAACAAGCTCCAGGGGAACCCTTCAATTTGTCAGTGAATCTAGGAGTCCATGTGATTCTTGTGGGTGCTCCTAGCTCTCGTTTTCCTAGGGAGAACTACGTGAGTTGCACAAACTGGGAAGTTTTCTGGGTCATGGGCAGGATGCTGAGTGGCCACTGGCCTTTTTATGGGGAGGGGAGGGGGGGAGAATTGCAAAAAATGTTGATCACAATTTGCTTCCGCTTCATTTGAAATGAAAAAACAAAACCCTATAAGCAACAAATCAATGAAGATGTTCATCCATCTTTTCCAAACCATGCAAGGCATCTCCCATAGTAGACTGGAGGAAACATGCAAAGAGGCAGGTAGTCACTGCAGTTTAGGAAGGAGTGGAACAATATAAAAACCTTTTGCTGACATTAAAAGTGAGCGTTGAGCCATTTGTCTCGATTGTAATTTGTTGGACGTCATCAGGTTTGCATAGGTACCATAACTTGACACATTGCAGCTTGGGTATAATGATAGCTAGGATCATGTATTACTTTTACTGCGGAGGGCGAACCGGGTAATTTCTTTTACTGTCAGTATATGTATATCCGCTGTCCATCCTATTAAGGGCAGACTGTCTAATGTACATGTGTTCTCTTCAGGACCTCAAGGGAAAGGTCCCAGTGTGTCAGGGTCATTAGAATTTTGTTTTACAAAAAGTAAACCTGCATTTTGGAAGTTTGTTTTTGTACAGTAAAAAAGTCTGTTGTGATGCCGCATGAAACATGGTGGATGTTCATCAAACATTCATAACTTTCCGAGGAGCCATCACTGCCCAACTCTTTTGAAGGCACGGAGAGCTCCACCAGGCCAGAGGAGATCTCTAAATGTGGTGGGTTATAGCGCTCAGTCATTACCGCCATCAGCCTCGCAGATAGGGGCTACCTATCAAACTCTAAATGAGAGCCTAACTCTGTTATTTGGGAAATATATCCTAATTCTTGTGAAGCCTTCCCGATTCTTTGAAAAGGACACCCTTGTCTATTGAGAATCGCATCCTCAACCTCTATGACACTCATACATGATCTCTAGAAAATTGCTGTTTGATACTCACTTGCATGCGCACTGCAATACGCCCCAGCCACAGTCAACTCCATGAACTATCTCATCATTGCATTCGAACCCAGGAGCCATCTTGGAATAATGGACTCCACAGTATGTCATGCCATGTTATTCTAGTGCTGTTGCTGACACATAAAGCATGACATGCTATTGCTGCTCTTTCATCAGTGACCGACTCTGCAGCAATTGCAGCTCGCGTTGCCACAGCAGAGGCCGCTGCAGGAGATGGACAGTAGTAGGGCTTGCATTGTATTAGATAGTGGCCACTAACAATGGATCTCTGTTGCACTTTATATGGGAATGTGGAATCCGGTGGGTGTGGACTCAGGGCAATCAGTGACAATTGGATTCTTTAACATCGGATATACTGGGGCCAGCTTACCACTGAAGCCACACCAAGCACAGAGTAAATTACTTGAAACTTGACCCTTAATTCACACACAACTAAATAATAACAGATAAATAAATAATATACTCAATCGAAACCAGGTTTCTCTAGCCACTTCTGCACTAGAGCAGTGTTTAGGAAGGTCTCTGCGTTAACACACACACATGCAAAATACCTTCCTTTGGTGTTTGTCATGCAGGTCACAAAGTAAAAACCATTTATATTATATTTGCACAGAGTTCTCATTATAATTAAACCCCTTCCTATCATATATTAAGAGAGTTCCCAAAGAGAAACCAGTTTTTAGTGTATTTGTCACAGAGTGGCACCAGGCAAATTCAATTATCATCATATTTGACAGTGTCTGCATTAACAATGTTTCGATCTGTTGTGAGCAATCATAGTGCTTTTTAGTCCGGCATACACAACTGTTGCCCAATCAGATCAACAAAAGTATGTGGTGAAAGCCAGTGGAGTCAGTAAATTTACTGCTGGATCCAAACTATACACCCAAGAGACTAGTTTAGTCCTTTTCCCTCACGGAATTGAGGGATCACAGTCTATGGGTTACTCATGCAGGCAGTGTTGGTTAGAAACTCTGAACTCCTCCAAGCAGACAAAACAACCTAGAAAATCAATGTCGAGTCAGTGCTTTTACTTTTAAAAAGAAAAAGTGTTTTAATTCACACACTATTAAATATGTAGGATGCAACGTTTACCTCTAAAGCCCCTTCTGAACTAGAAATCTATGCAAGAAGGTTTCTCAGAGTTAAACAATATAACACCCTATCTTCTGGTATTTTTCGAAGAGATTACAATGTGAAACACGTTTGGAATGTATAATTCAAAATGTAATACTCCTTCCAGTTGCATTTGTCAGATAGCTCACAATGTAAAACTTCCGATGGAGGCTGTTCTTGTGTGAAGGGTCCTCTCTCAAAAATGAAAGACTTGTTAAAATAGGCCATGCTTAGTGAGATGACAGAAGTGGCATATGCTGGACTGCAGGTATGCAGGCAGGACCAAGGAATATTTGAGGCCCACTTAGCCACTACATAGACAGCAGAGCCTCCATTGTGTCATCCAAGTAGAGAGGTAGCAGAATGGAGATAATCAGGGTACCAAATGCTGGTGACTGCAGAATATATATCAAATAGAATACAGGTGTGATATGCAAAGATTTTTTATTGACAAGCTCAATATTATTCCTCACTCAATGACATACATGTAATTCCTGGACCTGCGTCTCTGACTTTTAGCAGATGTTAACATACTTGAGAACAATCCTCATAAGCACTGAAAGTTGGTAAACTTGTGTGCTCATTGTAAATGGTTAGTATATGCCTGTAGTATATATCTTATTCTTTTGTAATTCTCTCATGTAAATTAATTAAAAAAATATTTTTTATTATAAAAAGAGGACTATTTGCTGTTTATTTTTTGGTGTTAATGAGCGGATTGTGTACAATCTTAAACTTCTTAAGGGCAAATGCATTTAACCATAGCCCTTGATAATCACCAATATTATTTTTGTGCACCAGGTAAACTTAAAATGAAGAATGTATGTTACCCACAGAAATTTAAAGGGCAGCCAGTTTCCCATTTCTTCCTTTTTCTTCTCCAGGCTTTTCTGGGCGGGGCTCACATAGGTTTCTGCCGGACCAGCACTCATACAATGATAGATTGTGTGGTGACACGTTCCCACCAGGTGTTTCTTATTCAGGGTTACAGCTTTAGGATGTTATGTTTCCAAGCGATTATAATAATTTAAAAAAGGTATTCTACCAGAGTTGAGTTATCTGATATTTGAAGGGACAGCTGTACAATTGTACAATATTTTGATGACTCAAAGCACACAATGAATCCTATATTTTTTGATTATTGAGTTATTATGCTTAAAGGAATACTTGAGAATGTGATGTGTGAAAATATGTCATTTTAAAGGTCCTTCAATCAATTTCTTTGCACAACATGATGAAATTCAAATACAACTTTACAGAGCTTTGGAGTACATACAGCAAGCACATCTGTGGACTTCTATTGACAATTCTTTTGTTTAAGCTCAATATGGGGCTGAGTACATTGTAGGTGAGACCAACACTGACGGCACGTTGGTGTCGGTCCCGCTGTCATCTTTAACCGTAGTCAGAATGCCGCATTATGATGCAGTCAGTCGGATCACATTGCCTTAGGGACCCACCAACAGCCTCGACAGACTCAAGGAGCCCGTCGGGTGGGCGGCGATATCATATTCCCAACAATGGAGGCGGTGCCTTCTTATGCACTGCTGTGGGTATTACGATCCACCTTTCCACCAGCCATTTTCACACCAGTTCTACTGACATGAAAAGGCTTGTGGAAAGGCTTTTTGGGGCTCCTAGCAGGGCCCTTGTTCCCAGGGGTCCACCGCTATGGTCCATGAAGGGCACCAGTGGTGCCCCCTAAACATCCCTGCATCGTGTGGCTGGCACCTTCCTTTACACTTCCTTTCCCGATCTATCTTCCACTGATTAATTGTTCTTCCACATCTCTATATTCTTTCTTACTCTTTCTTGCTGCAATCCCAATCCTCCCCTTCAGTTCCCTTTTCCTCGCTCCCTAAGTTCCATTTACAAACATCTTAACTCCCTTTTCAAATATTCGATTCCATTTTGTATTTACTCTCCCACTAACCTGTTCTGAGGGGTGTCGTTTCGGGGCGGGAGAGGATTGGGGGAGGGGTTGGCGGGATTAAACTCCTCTAAAAATGTATTCTGTAGTAAATAGTTGGGGACAGGTGCTGTCAGTCGGGTATGGTGAGGTGTCCATTTGATTTCACCCTCGATTTTACATGCCAACATTGACAAAAGCATACACACTCTCTCTCATCTGTGCCTTATTAGTTGGTTAGTTTGAAAACGATTGTGTTTTAAGCACTCATACCAGTCCACACTTCTCCCTCTTCCAGTGCCTGTTAATCTACCCTTATGTCCTGCTTCTGATATCATGTATTTTAACAAGCTATGCCAGCGAGTCTTTGGGAAATTTGAAGTTTACTCCTCCCCCAGTCTTACTGCTCAAGCTACACCATTGCCTGTTCTCTTACTCTACGCTAATCATTACACTATCTCTAGCACACTTTTTTATCTGATTTTGTCACAGTTTCCCGCTTTTGCTCTCTCACGTCCTTCTTCTCCCTATTGCTCTCATCCTCTCATTCTCCAACTTTTGTCCCTTTTTCCTACTGCTCATTCTTTCTCTTCCAGCTAATTCAACTAGATTCTCTCTAAATTTCTGTCACTTTTTATTGTTCTTTCTAAAGAGAGCTTTAGCTCTAAGATTTTGGAGTCAATTAATGTAATAAATTCCCTCAATCATATTAGTTTCATGAAATCAATCTGTGGCACAACATAGTATTTCATGTGCCATCCCCTGAGCAGTCCTGGTCACTGGAATATAACACAGGTGTGTCAGGTGAATTTAATCTGTTGAAATTGGAAAATAACTCATAAATAAGTGATTTTACTCTATTCTAAGAGTACACAAACATGACACCTGTGGGAATACAGCCTATATTAGTCCTATAATAATGCAGAAGAGCTATGCATCTCTAGCTTTTCTGAGAAACAACACAATGTGTCTGGTAGAGAGAAATCCAGCTATGCAGACATTGGGTAGCAGCAGAAAACTGTCTGGGAAATATAAAACAAAGCAGCACATCTTTATCTTGGATAGGGTTCAAAGCATCATCAGTACAAGAACTGATTTCACTGTGCAGCTCCACTATGTCCAACAAACATTGTTTGTGCAGCAGCTGATTCAACTCTGAAGCCGAAGCACACTATATCCTCGCTCGCTGTGCGTTTCTCTGCCACCTCCTCACAGCTTTCGCCTCGTTTACCATGTCATGATCCTTTTGCACATTTCTACTATCTAATTATGACCATTTTATTGTTTGTACATCTACATTATGTCTTACACCTATTTTTACAAGTTGGTTTGTTTATTTCATTTTTAATTGCTATGTTCACCAAACACCTAAACAGCATCCACCTTTAAACCCTCACCCCTAAACACTGCGTTCTTCACCCCTTAACCTTCACTATAAACCTTTCTACATTTGCCCATTAACCTTTACCCTTCAGTCTTCTTCCTATAACCGTTCACCCTTGAACCCGCCACCTCAACACTGCACACCTAAAACCTGCATTCTGGAACCTTTAAACCCTTCTCTCTAAATCTGCCAGCATTCAACCTTCTCTCCTAAACACTTCACACTTAATCCGTAAACCTTTCACTGTCAATACTTAAGCTATTTACCCATTGCTCCTAAATCCCTAACCTTCCACCATTTACCCCTAAACCTATACACTGAATCCCAAAACCTTTTGTCCATGTAACCTTCATCAATCATTCATATTCCCTTCAGTGTTCATCCTTAAACTCTTCTTTCTTCAACCTTTAATCCTTCACCTTTAAACCATACACCCTTAACGACTTCATCCTTAACCATTCACAGTTATAAACTCTTCACACTTGAACTCTAAATTCTTCACCCTTAAACGATTTACCTTTAAAACAAACACCCCTTCATTCCTAGGCTTTTTAACATAATACCTCCATCTTTCACTACTCACTCCATAGCCCTTCACCCCTAAACATTTTACCCTTAACTTTTTACCTTTCAATCTAAACCCTTCACCTCTAACATCTTCATCCTCAAAGTCTTCACTCTTAACCCTTAAACATTATGCTGTGTGAACGAATTGACCTGATTAGGGCCACCCGGGTCACTCGCAACCACCTCTCAGCCTTCCATACAAATGAAGAGTCGGTCAGACAGTAGTGAATACAAACAAAATATATATTTATTCAGGAGTCCAGTCTGACCAGCTCATGAGATTGCTGCTGAGGGACTGACTTCCGCAAACATAGAAATATATTATGTAAATTTCTGAACCAAGGAAGTCCCGCCCATAATGGAATTTTACTAGCAGGTGCAGCTAAAACAAAGAAGTACAGTAGGATGAGTTTAGTGGGAGAAGGCCTCAATCTATGGGAAAGGTATGCGCTAATAAGAACAGTGTATTCATTAGCAGAGCAAGGCCTAACCTTTGAGACATGGAACGTTCCACAGCCTGCTTCTCGAGGAGGGAATACGTATTTGACAACATGATTCAAAATGGTGGCTAAACATAAAATGGTGCCGCAAATGCTAACTTAACATAAGAACAATGCACAAACAAAACAGCAAAAACATATTCATTTCATCATGTGTTAGATTTTACCTTAGCACTCAATACAGCTACCTTATACCTCATCTCTACTACCCTGTAAAGTCAATTGAAAGTGTGGGAAACAGTCAAGGGGCGAGGATAAGCATGGTATATCAGTTCTCTGAGACTGGTTTGCACATCAAGAAGTGTTCATAGAGATGTGTCAGAGATTTGAAACTCCAGTTCTAGTTCCATTGTTATTCCTACACCCCAAGTACACCTTTTTTGCTTGCTTTTGTAATAGAAGCTGTAGAATGGGCAACATGTGCTCCCACCCCAAGATGGCAGAGAAGGAATCTGTATGTATTCCTTCTGTTTCTACTGATGAACATCAGATCTGATAGATCCGAGTTGTCATTCTGAATTTGTTTTGTACCAAACAAGGATAGCTGCCTCTTCTTCAGCACATGGCAGTTGAGCAGTAAGAAACTTGTGAATCCTTCCACTTCTAGTAATAAATGCAGAGAACAGTGGTTGCCTCTTCAGAACCCAGTAACAATACAGCAATTAATGCTGTAAAGTCTGCAGCTGTTAAAAAAAACCTCTGTGCTCTGTATTTGGTATGAGTCTGCAAATGCATTTACTAAAAAGCTGTAATCATATTAAAATCATGCAAAGTTCTCTCCAGCAGTTGCCAAGCAGTGGAGCTCCTTGAAGGTAGGCAAAGTGCACATATATAGCTATAACTGGACATTTTCAGACTAGGCTCTCATGACCTTACATTTTTTTTACTCTAGGAGGCAGATCCTTTGAATAAGATTCTGATAAACAGTGAATCTAGGAGCAAGCATCCCTGTATCTACTCATGGAGCTAAGTGCTTCATTAGTTTACACACGCAATTGTTTTTTTAAATACATCTCCGCGGTGTCAAGAACAACCACTTCTGCTGTAAAGTAGGGACTTCTGGTTAGTGCTTAAATACAGCCTAATAAAGGGTAGCTGTTTCAGGTTGCATGATTTGGCTCCGCTTGATTAGACTTTAATATAGCATTAGTGAGGTACAGCAGTTTCACTGTACTTCCTACAAGTAGCTCTTGAAAGAGTTTGAGGATTCTGGGTATTGAAAAGTATTTCATTAGTAATTGTGGAATTATGGACGTTTTGCAACTCAGACAGGAGGGTTCTTGTTCTGTCTTTCCTGTCTTATCTTTGTAGCCTATTTTCAAATTAAGAATGTATATTTCACACTCTTTGCACCAGTAGAAACCTATTGTACTGCGATACAATAGGGCACAGTAAGAAATGTGTGGTTGAGGTAAGTTTCAATTAAACCAACAGATCTTCCAGAAAATGATTTTCACCAGTGTAGAAATGAGGGTCTTTAGTTGGCAGTGGTATGCACCCTGTGCAAGTAGGGACCCTTCCTTCTAGTCAGGGTAAGAGGATTACACAGCTAAGATAACTCCTGGTCACCCCCTTGGTAGCCTGGCACGAGGTGTCAGGCTTATCTCAGAGTCAATGTGCAAAGTATTTGTACAGAAGACACAGTGACAAGGTGAAAACACTACAAAATTGACACCACACCAGGAAAATTGCCAATATTTATCTAATCAAAACAAGTCCAAAACAACAAACCTCCAATATACATATATCAATATATGAATTTAAAAGGTTAAAAACATGTCAGTTCATATGAAACTATGAATGCCTCACCTTTTGTGTAAAGTACCTGTGATGAGTCAAAATTACAATCCAGAAACAGGCACAGGGGAGGTGAGGCGCCAGAAAGCAAAGCGATGCGTTGGTTCCTGACACTCAGGAAAGGTTATACATTAGTTCTTTGCTCCCAATGGAGGTGATTCATCGGTTCCTTACTGCTATGCAGGGGAGGTGATGTGTCAGTTCCTTACTGTGAGAGGAGGTGATGCGTCATTCCTCTGGACATGCGGCCTCGGTTCCTTACTGAAGCCCATCGTTGAAGTAGACTTGGTACCAAGGTGTGAATTGGGGAAATCCGGGAGTGCTGTAGGTTGATGCGGCGACGGCAAGAAGGCCCTGTTTCGATTTCTACAGCCACGGTCTACGGTGCAACAATCTTCTTGGCCGTACAGCAGGGCCTGCATCGGAGTCAGACTTCTGAGATACTTTATGCTGAACTTGGACTGTGCCAGTTTCTTTGGCTGCTGGCACACGCTGTGTTGATTTCTTCAGCCGCACGGCGGCGGTGCATGGAAATGTCTCCAACAAAGTGGTGCTGCATTGGATAAACATGCCCTTGAATGGCAACGCATCGATTTTGCAGCTTTCGTAGCAGGAAACACCTCCAACGGCTCAGAACTTGAATTGGCACCACTTGGCGGGTCAGAATTGGAGTTCAAGCAATTTGCAGATTACGTTTTTTCATGGCCTTGAGACCTCTTAACAGGAGGCAAGCACACACAAGCCCTTGGAGAAACTTCACAAGCAGAATACAAAGCAACGTCCAGTTCTTTTCATATAAAAAGCAGAAGCAGCAACTGCAGGGAAACCCAGCAATGCAGCACACAGCAAAGTGGCAGTACTCCTTGTTACAGCTCTCCTCCTTAGCAAAGTCTCTTCTTGGTACAGAAGTGTTCTAAATTCTGGGGTTTTAGGTCCAATACTTATACCCCTTTTGGAATTTGAAGTAGGCCTTCTTCAAAGGATTGTCTTAGAAGTACACAAGTTCTTGTCCTGCCTCGTCTTTGCTCCAGACACACTCCAGGGAGGTGGAGACAGCATTGTGAGAGGAAAGGCACAGCCCTATTCAGGTGCAGGTGACAGCCCCTCCCACCTCCCTGGCTCAGGAAGGCCCGTCAGCATGGTGATGGGCCATCAGGATATGCAGGTCGCGCCTCAGCTCCCTTTGTGTGACTGTCTAGAGTGAATGCTCAAACAGGCCCCTGTCAGTCTAAACACGAACTTTATTCCACAGACAGGCAGAGGCACTTGGGTCCCGGTCCACAAAAGTAATCTGAGACAAAATCCTAACTTTACGACTGTCGGTATTCACAAAAGGCATTTAGGAGTAGTAAAGTTTGGATTTTGTCCTAAGTTTATCTTAAGTTTTGGTCTTAAGACAAAATCCTAACTTAAGTTTAACTTAAGTTAGAATTTTGTCTTAAGACCAAAACTTACGACAAACTTAAGACAAAATCCTAACTTTACTACTCTTAAATGCCTTTTGTGAATACCGAAAGTCTTTAAGTTAGGATTTTGTCTCAGATTACTTTTGTGAATCTGGCCCAGGATGTTTAAACAAGAAAATACCCACTTCCTAAAATATGCATTTTCAAACACACTATTAAAAAACCCTCTTTAATAAATGATGCGTTTTTAAATTCTGAACTCAGAGAGCCCAAGCTCCAAATTTCTAGCTGTTCCCAATTGAAAGTTACACTTGCAAGATGTTTCAAAGCAGCTCCAACGATAACCTATAGGAAGGCTCATCCTTGCAATAGTAAAAAACTAAATTGGCAGTCTTTCACTGTCAGGGCACATAAAACACACCAGTACATGCCCTACCTTCCACATACATTGCACCCTGCCCATGGGGCTATATTGGGCCTACCTTAGGGGTGCCTTACATGTAGGAAAATGGAAGGTTTGGGTCTGAAAAGTGGGTACACTTGCCAGGTTGACATGGCAGTTTAAAAATGCTCTCATAGACACTGTAAGGGCAGGCCTGAGACAAGTTTGCAGGGCTAATCATGTGGGTGGCACAACAAGGGCTGCAGGACCACTGGTAGCATTTGATTTACATGCCCTGTGCACACATAGTGCACTTTACAAGGGACTTACCAGTTAATGTTATATGCCAATCATAGATAAACAATCATAATCACAATTTACCCAGGGAGCACTGGCACTTCAGCAATGAGCAGCAGTGTTAAAGTGTGCAGAGTTCTAAAACTAGCAAAAACAAAATGCAGCACACAGTCAAAAGAACAGGAGGCCAGAAGCAAAAAGATAGGGGGAAAACATGCCAAAGAATACAGATCCAACAACCAGCATTTCAAAGCTTTACCTAAAGCTCTACCAACAATTCGACTTAGTTTAGAGCTGTTGCATACATTGCAGCCCCAAAGCTGTTGCTTTTACGTATGAGACTGTGGACTGGTGCATAAAAAGCAAAAAAAATAAGAGATGGTGCCCAGAGTTTTTCTAAGGAGGCTACGCTCCACTTCTGTCATGGGCATGGCCCACCTCATCACAGGTGCCTCGGCAAGGTCAACATCCAAAGCTTTAAGTTCTCTTAATGGAGGCACATTTGGGGCAACTCATGATGTCAAAATGTTACAGACTTCTTGAACAAAATTTAAAGTCACAGAATATTTACTGTGAACAAATCTCAAAGTATAAAAACTTATCAAATATAGAGTCACTATGTTTTGTGCTAATACTTGATTGTGTCGTTGTGCTCGCTGGCCTGACTTTCTATTATGTTTTTTTGAGGTAAGAAACAAAGGGACTGAATGTATACGGAATAATCAATTGTTGAATTTGCTTTTACTAAGAAGTTCTTGTTCTCTGTATGTTATCATCAAGACAAACTCCTAACACCACATAAGCATACTGTGACTCATAAAACGGCAATAAGGAGATGCATTCAACATCACCTCAATATGCTTGCTCTTCAGATCATAAGATGGTCCTCATGGTGACTAGGCTGGTTGTGTTGAATGCAGCTTTCTGTGATCCCATGTCTAAACGGCTCCTGGACTCACCACAGTGAAGTAAAGAGGATAAAACTCCCGGACTTCAGGTGGGGAGAGTCTGCTCTTTGGTAGGGTGACCAACTGTCCGTAAATTTCACAGACAGTCCGTAATTTTGGCCGTCTGTCCGTTGTCCGTGAAGGATTCTTTAACGGACGCCATTTGTCCGTCATTTTAACAGGGCACCAAAGCACAGCTTGCACCCACCTCCCTTCTTCACTCCGATGTTGCACCAAAGCTCCTCAGATACTCAGCAGCATTGGAGAGGCACAGCGGGATGGCACCCTCACACCTCCAGCCCTTGATGACCTGTTAAGAGGTGCTTCGAAGGTGACTGAGAGGAGGGGCTGCAGGTTCAGGAGCAGCGACATCTATTCACATGCAAACAGCCCTGAATGCGTCATGTCTCTGCTATTTAGAGGGGGGCTCACACATTTCATTTCTACCCAGGGCCCCAAACATCCTAGACTCGGCCAGATTACACCCCTGATTACACCGAGGCAGCATGTGCTTCTCTTCACCGAGCTTAGTTACTGTCACTAAATTGTATGCAAACCTCGGTTCTTCAAACATGCAGTCTATAATGTAATACAATAAAGAAATGACACAATCGCACCCACACTGATTAACAAAGTATGAAGGACACTCAGTTCAATCAGTTCTCTTAGAGTATCTCCTGTAAGTACTGTACAACACAGTGGGGGATGGCATTTTGGACAGAGAGCCTGTCTTCTCGTTGTCTTGTGCAGGAGCCCAAGATGATACTAGAATACTGCATGCCCACCCCTGTGCCCACCCTGGTGGATCCTGTTCCCTCTCCTGTGATGGCTCCTGCCCTCCCCTCAGTGATGGCTCCTGTCCCCCCCCATGTGGTGGCTCCAAACCACCCCCCGCCTGTGATGGCTTCTCTCCCCCATGTGGTGGATCCTGTCTCCGCCCTGGGTGGCTTCTGTCCCAGTCCTGGAACGGCCCCTGCAGCGAGGGTGAAGTTCTTGATGGGCCTCTTCTCAAAAGGGCTCAGCTCAAAATTAATATGGAAAGGTGGGCGAGTAAGTAAGTGAAGGGATGGGTGAATGGCTGGATGAATTAGTGAAAGGGTGAATGGATGAATGAAAGATTGAATAAATGGATAACGAGAGAGGATGGATGGATTGATGAGTGAGGGGAAGGATGGAGAGAAAATGTAAATAGCTGGATGTATGGGTGGAAGGGTAGCTGGATGATGGATGAGGGGAAGGATGATGAATGAGGAGAAGGATGGATGGAGGGGAAGGATGGATGTATGAGGGGAAGGATACATGGATGAGATGGGTGGATGGGTGAGGGGAAGGATGGATGAATGGAAGGATGGATGAGGGGAAGGATGGATGGATGAGGGGAAGGATGGATGGATGAGGGGATGGATGGATGGATGAGGGGAAGGAAGGATGGATGGATGAGGGGAAGGATGGATGGAGTAGGGGATGGATGGATGGATGAGGGGATGGATGGAGGGGAAGGATGGATGAATGGGTGGGTGAAAGGATGGATGGATGGATGATGAGGGGAAGGATGGATGATGAAGGGAAGGATGGATGGATGGATGGATGATGAGGGGAAGGATGGATGGATGATGAGGGGGTGGGTGAAAGGATGGATGATGAGGGGAAAGGTGGATGGATGGATGATGAGGGGAAGGATGGATGGATGGATGATGAGGGAAAATGATGGATGGATGATGAGGGAAAAGGATGGATGGATGATGAGGGAAAGGATGGCTGGATGATGAGGGGAAGGATGGATGGATGGATGATATGTGGGTGAAAGGATGGATGGATGGAGAGTGGGTGGGTGAAAGGATGGATGGATGGATGATGAGTGGGTGGGTGAAAGGATGGATGGATGATGAGTGGGTGGGTGAAAGGATGGATGGATGAGTGGGTCTGTGGATGGTGGGTGGGCGAAAGGATGGATCAGTGGATGGGATGGTGGGTGAAAGGATGGATGAGTGGGTGGGTGGGTGGATGGTGGGTGGGTGAATGGTTGGGTGGATCATGGGTGGGTAGGTGGATGAGTGAAATGATGGCTGGATTGATGGATTGATAAGTGCAAGGGTGAATGAATGGACGTATGAGTGAAAGGGTGGATGTAAGGATGGATGAGTGAATGAAAGGGAGGGTAGATGGACAAAAGGATGAATAGATGTGTGAAGGAGTGAAATGATAGATGGATGAGTGATAGGGTCAATGGATGGATTCATGAGTGGATGAGTAGATGCATGGATGGGTGGGTGGATGGATGGATGGAAGGATGGCTAAGTGAAAGGGTCGATGGAGAGAGAAAGGGAGGATGGATGGATGACTAAAAGAGTGGATGGGTGGAAGGATTAGTAAGTGAACGGATGGCTGGATTGGTGAAAGGGTAAATGGCTGAATGGATGAGTGAATGGATGGATGGGATGAAGAGTGGATGGATAAGTGTACAGACGGATAGGGTGAAAGGGTGGATGGATGGATGGATGGATAATGGAGGATGAGTGAAAGGATGGATGAGGGGATGGATGAAGGGATCGATGAGTGAAATGATAGATGGAAGGATACATGATGGATAGGTTTGCAAATGGTTGAATATGTTTGGAAATGGCTGGGCTTACGTATATACTATTGCGCGACCTCTGATGTGTCTGTAAAACGTACCTATTGTCCTGAAGTTTTGTCCTGAATTTTGACCTCCTGTCCTGAATTTGTGTCCTGAATTTTGACCCTGTGTCCTGAATTTTTACACTCACAGTCCTGAATTTGCACCAATGCCAGTTGGTCACCCTACTCTTTGGTGAGCAGAGAGCCTGTTCATGTCTAGCCCATCCAGCACCAAGTGCATTTGCTTTTGTTGTCCTCTTCAACTATCTTACAAGCAGACATCTGAACTAGTCTGACATCTGGACTCATTTTGGGGGGCTACCTACTGGAATGAGTGCAGAGTTTGCTATAGCTAGCCACTTTGGTGTTGCGTGCAGAGTTTGATGTGGCTAGCCACATTGATGCTATAAGCAGAGTTTTATGTGACTATCCAAATTGGTGTTATATGTGGAGTTTGATGTGACTAGCCATATTGGTGTTATATGGCACATGTCCAGTGCTTATCACGTTGCTTGCGACTCTCAAAGCTCTGTACTCTCAAAAGTTAGGACTAGGCAGTAGTAGTTGCCAGGAAGTCACTCCTGGCCTTCATACTAGTAGCACCAGGGAATGAGAGGGTAGAGGGCAACAGGGCAGGTAGAAGCAGTGATGGTACTTGCAGCAGGGGCGAGGGCCAGGCATACTGAGTTGCAAAACCTTGTTTGATAATGCCATACTGTACATATTATAGCCCCCAGTGCTATAGAGCACTTTCACTGACAGCAGAGAATGCAGTAAAATCTGATGTATGTTTGAAACTCACAGCTGCAGTCAATAAAGCAAGGTGGCTTAAGAGTCCTCTTAAGTAGTAGCTGTGACCATTGGCTTAAAGAACCTCTGTTGTGGTCAACTTTTGAGGACACAGTGTACCAAGAAGCTTTATAGGACATATTGTGCTTTGAAGGTGTGGGTCTGTTGTGACTCAACTGTTACCATTCCTTTTCCTTAGCTGCACATTCCCTACTGCTCAGCCAGAATGAGTGCTGGAGTGCTTGGTGATGTGTGGAATGTTGAATGCTTGGTGATGTCATAGAATGCATGGGTGCCTGGGGATGTGCTTAGTGTCAGTTTGTGCAGGCTGAGCATTAGGAATTTACAACAAGGGGTGGTGATGGACAGAGTCTCTGAATTAAGCAGAGTACTCTCACCCAGTCAAGAGATCAGGGCTAGATCCAACACCGTTTTTTAGCTCATTGCACCATCCCAGTTTCAAAACCTGGCTGTATGCAAATTAGTCTGTCCCTGGCCCAGTGCATCATGGGAACAGGGCAGACCAGACTACAAAAACCAATTCTTACACTGGGAAGGAAACAAGCTTCCGGGGACCGGTTTCTGCCATTTCAGGCGTCTTCGGCCCGGCTTGCTTGAATCCTGATGGTGCAATGAGCAAGGGACTCACATCTGAGTATACCCTTCCACGCTTAGGGTGGACAAAATAATTTACAACAAGGGGTGGTGATGGACAGAGTCTCTGAATTAAGCAGAGTACTCTCACCCAGTCAAGAGATCAGGGCTAGATCCAACACCGTTTTTTAGCTCATTGCACCATCCCAGTTTCAGAACCTGGCTGTATGCAAATTAGTCTGTCCCTGGCCCAGTGCATCATGGGAACAGGGCAGACCAGACTACAAAAACCAATTCTTACACTGGGAAGGAAACAAGCACCCCCTTTTCTGAATCGTTTTTGGCCACTATAGGTGTGGCAGGGTATACTCAGACATGAGTCCCTTTCTCACTGCTCCATCAGGATTCAAGCAAGCCGGGCCGAAGAGGCTGAAATGCCAGAAACCGGTCCCCGGTAGCTTGTCTCCTTTCTGGTGAAGAATTGGCTTGGTAGTTTGGTCTGCCCTGTTCCCATGATGCACTGGGCCAGGGACAGACTAATTTGCATATAGCCAGGTTCTGAGCTGGGATGGGGCAGTGAGATAAATAACGGTGATGGATCAAGCCCTGATCTTTGGACTGGGTAAGAGCGGTCTGCTTAATTCAGACACTCTGTTCATCACCACCCCCTTTTCTGAATCGTTTTTGGCCACTATAGGTGTGGCAGGGTATACTCAGACATGAGTCCCTTTCTCACTGCTCCATCAGGATTCAAGCAAGCCGGGCCGAAGAGGCTGAAATGCCAGAAACCGGTCCCCGGTAGCTTGTCTCCTTTCTGGTGAAGAATTGGCTTGGTAGTTTGGTCTGCCCTGTTCCCATGATGCACTGGGCCAGGGACAGACTAATTTGCATATAGCCAGGTTCTGAGCTGGGATGGGGCAGTGAGATAAATAACGGTGATGGATCAAGCCCTGATCTTTGGACTGGGTAAGAGTGGTCTTCTTAATTCAGACACTCTGTTCATCACCACCCCCTTTTCTGAATCGTTTTTGGCCACTATAGGTGTGGCAGGGTATACTCAGACATGAGTCCCTTTCTCACTGCTCCGTCAGGATTCAAGCAAGCCGGGCCGAAGAGGCTGAAATGCCAGAAACCGATCCCCGGTAGCTTGTCTCCTTTCTGGTGAAGAATTGGCTTGGTAGTTTGGTCTGCCCTGTTCCCATGATGCACTGGGCCAGGGACAGACTAATTTGCATATAGCCAGGTTCTGAGCTGGGATGGGGCAGTGAGATAAATAACGGTGATGGATCAAGCCCTGATCTTTGGACTGGGTAAGAGTGGTCTGCTTAATTCAGACACTCTGTTCATCACCACCCCCTTTTCTGAATCGTTTTTGGCCACTATAGGTGTGGCAGGGTATACTCAGACATGAGTCCCTTTCTCACTGCTCCATCAGGATTCAAGCAAGCCGGGCCGAAGAGGCTGAAATGCCAGAAACCGGTCCCCGGTAGCTTGTCTCCTTTCTGGTGAAGAATTGGCTTGGTAGTTTGGTCTGCCCTGTTCCCATGATGCACTGGGCCAGGGACAGACTAATTTGCATATAGCCAGGTTCTGAGCTGGGATGGGGCAGTGAGATAAATAACGGTGATGGATCAAGCCCTGATCTTTGGACTGGGTAAGAGTGGTCTGCTTAATTCAGACACTCTGTTCATCACCACCCCCTTTTCTGAATCGTTTTTGGCCACTATAGGTGTGGCAGGGTATACTCAGACATGAGTCCCTTTCTCACTGCTCCATCAGGATTCAAGCAAGCCGGGCCGAAGAGGCTGAAATGCCAGAAACCGGTCCCCGGTAGCTTGTCTCCTTTCTGGTGCAGAATTGGCTTGGTAGTTTGGTCTGCCCTGTTCCCATGATGCACTGGGCCAGGGACAGACTAATTTGCATATAGCCAGGTTCTGAGCTGGGATGGGGCAGTGAGATAAATAACGGTGATGGATCAAGCCCTGATCTTTGGACTGGGTAAGAGTGGTCTGCGTAATTCAGACACTCTGTTCATCACCACCCCCTTTTCTGAATTGAGCATTAGGAAGGCTGCTCTTGGTGGGGCTATCAGCTACCTACATCTACTTAATTATCTACTTACATGGAACTTACCTTGCAGCTAAGTTTAAATAAACCATCTATACATTATACACCTCGGCTAACGGACTTTGTATTACAACAGGGTCTCCTTTCAGTAACTCAGTTATACTTTTTGCTATCTGGACACAAATGATTTAAGTGACATTTGTTAGAGAACTGAAAAATTCCACAGATGTATAGCAAACACTGTAAAAATAAATGAGACCATGTGGAAAATGACCACTTCAGATGCCTGTCAACAAGCATATTACATAGTTGATTTACAAATTAGAAATATTACTTGATCATTTCAGGCTACCTGTAATAGGTTGCCACTTTCTGTGGTAACATATACATCACATTTAGACTCTGTGTTCTATCCTAAATACTCAAATATATACCAGGTAAATAGAAAAAAGACATCAACAAGCTTTGTAAATATGATTCTTCAACAGAACATCACACCCTTGTTTTAGCCAAAATCCTCTTTTATGTCTGACTGAACTGTATATCTCTGGCTAGTTCCCACTCTGAAAAATTGAACTGGAGATCAAGTAAGGGCTCCAGACTTCATTGTATAGAATAATAAGAAAACATTTGTGGTTCTCATTATTGATTGTTGATTGAGCTTTTGTATTGATAACCATACAATATTTTATACCATTGCAAGAATCGGTATGTTTCTTAATTGATACATAACCTGGGTTTCGAAGTGTTGTAGTGTTTACACCTAAAATAGGGAACTAACCTCCTATTTAGTTTCCTTTACACCACCACTATGATTCAAGGAGAACTTGACAATGACTCCATATTTAATTGGTCTTAGGTCTTGTTTCCTTTCCCCTTATATTTATAGGTGCATGTCTGAGCAGAATATTAGTTCCTTGGATATGAATGAATTAGGAAATGTTATTAATTTGTATGATTTTTGGTGTATTTTTAATATTTGTTATTTGCATTTAATCTAGTTTTTGTCTTCTTTTTGCACTGCCAAGATTTACTCTTATTGTGATTAGTTTATTAAATCTTAAAAAATGAAACAAGATTAAGGTAAAAAAGAAAGCTTTCGCTCTCATGTCTTGGATGAATACCTTCAAGTGTTGCGCTCATGGCAAAGAATGCTCATTTGATGTCAACAAGGGGAAATAACTGCAAATAACTTAAATATAGAAAGCTTTAGGGATGAGACAGTATATTGCCACATCATTTGCGGGAGACATGAGAGACAGTCCCTTAGTGCTTTGCAGTCTGAATACCCACCATCTATGCTTCTGCAATTCTCATTGCCGGGACTCAAAGTGGTGAGTTGTCATTTTGTTCTTTTATAGGTATGTCTGTCCATGTATTGTGTAGTTAAGGTTCATAACAGATAGATAGATAGATAGATAGATAGATAGATAGATAGATAGATAGATAGATAGATAGATAGATAGATAGATAGATAGATAGATAGATAGATAGATAGATAGATAGATAGATAGATAGATAGATAGATAGATAGATAGACGGACGCGAGGATGAACAGACAAACATATTAATATACCTGGCCCTGGAAACAGTAGACATGCACAGCTGTTGGTATTTTACAGTAAAATGTTGTTTATTATTTACTTCAATTGTCAGCACAGAAAATCTATGTATCATTATATAATGCAAAATGTACATTAGAAAAGCCCTACTTCCCCTAATAGATTGGTCTAATCCCAATACAGCCATATATATTTGCTGTCAGCTTTATAGATATTTTATTGGCTGAGCTATTCATAATTTCTCTGTATTATGTCAAGCGATAAAACTATCCCTGTATACCTCAGAAAGCTGTCAGGCCCACAATCAGATAATGACATGCTGAAATGTCCCCCGCAATAGTCAATCGCCTTGTCTGCCTGTTGGAAAGGGAACTTTCTGGTTGGCTCAGGTGAAGCCCTTGCGAGGCAAAACATACTACTCCCATCAGGGGCGGGTGATTTCACTCACTGTATAACATGCGTTCACCATTGGGTAGCTTGGCGCTGAGCAGTCAGGCTTATCACAGAGGCAATGTGTAAAGCATTGGAACAGCACACCCTCGTGATAACTCAACTGAGTGTCTCAAAAGTGACTTCACATGTAATTTATGTAAATAACGTTTATATTCAACACACACAATAATCAACACTATATGAACATCATGTATTTCTGGTCATAAATCACACTTGGAATTATTACTAGCAGTACCAGGCCCAACCGGGTTAAAATGACATCAGTAATATGCATACTAGGGACAGATCCTATTCTACACCCCCATCACCCTTATGCAGTGCAACACGTTGTCCTCCCCAGGCCCACCCTAGCAATTCTTATAATTTAATACCACGCAGTTATAGGGTGCATCCTGGGTCACAAGGATATCAGAAATATGTATATACAAGGAATTACAAAACTTTTTTGGCAGCAGCGCAGGCCATGGCTGCACAGGAAAAACAATGTCAAATGTAATACTCTTCTGGCAAGATATCAACATGAAAGGCAACACTGCGGCCAGTGTTGTGAATCACAGGTGGTCCGTAGACTGTCACTCCCGCACGCACACTCACTCCGCTCCGATACGTAATGCAACGGATATCAGGCAGGTCCATACGAAACACATTTGCAAATATACGCACTCAGCTCCCTAATGCGATGTTCTGATACCCAGAAGATCAGTTGATCGCACACTGCAGAAAATGCAGAACCACTACACCCACAGATTAGAGATAACCAGTCCTCCCCGGACACTAGGCCGTACACGGCTGAAGTCACACTTAGTCAGGGTCCCAGGCAAGCAGGTGGGGGTAGGTAGCAGGACTAATTAAGAGGCAGTCATCAAATGGGGGGTTGGCTGCCACTCAAGAAGTTCACCCACAGGATGCAGAGCAAAAGCGGGCTGAGTGCAATAGTCGGTCAAACAAAAGGTTCTTCTGGTACCAACCGAGTTCTGTGAAGCACAGGGAGTGTCACACAGTCTCTCAAATCTTTTCCGATCCTTCTTGGAAGCGCTCCTCCAGTCCAGTCAATAACTCTCACCACCAGGTCCGAGTCAGGCAATAATACTTGGCACACAGGTTTGTCAGGGGGCCGGGTGAGGAAAGGGCAGATGATCTGCTCTGCTGAGGGCCAACCAGGGAACAGTTGAGGAATGGAGAACGGAGCAGGAGATCCACTTGGAAGAAAGAGGCACCCAGTCATGTGCACATCAATCACAGTCACACCTAGGCAATCCAGGGACAACGTCTGGTGTGTGATGATATGGGTCACACCAGACGGTTCGGTTTGCACACAACGAAGAGTTGCAAATTCCATACCTGACTGGAAACGAGACACAATATCCGGTGTGTGTTGATATGGGTCACACCAGACTTTGTTCACAAACAAAAAAACGGTTGCAAATTCCATAATTCCACGGAAATAAGGCATAACGTCCGGTGCGCGTTGGTATGAGTTGCATCAGATAACTCTGATCACACACACAGGCGCAAGTTCAGCAATGCCTTACGAGGTAGAATAAGACACTATTACGGTTATGCTCAAACCTCTGAGCGTAACAACATGTAAATCAGACACTGCACACAATGAGCATGAAGTTGGTGTGTCACACGAGAGAGATGCAGCACGATTGACGAAGCGGGCAACGCTGGATCCCACAACTGGTGAATCTGCTCTCCACCAACAAGAAGCTTATGTGTGCCAAGGTCCCCTACAATATGCCTTAGATGCGGGCAAGACATTGGAGCTCCACAAAAGGCAATCTGGTCTCCAGGCACAATTCTTAGTTCCATGATCATGCTGTGCTATCAGTTGGGATACAGCTGATGATGTGGGCTCCTGAGAGGACACCGCTCTGCAGGTGTCATAAGTAAACACTGTAGGTCCCTCATAGGAGATCTTTGAAGTCCCTGAGACCTCTGTAAGAACAGGGGGCAAGCCAACAAGCTATTGGAGAGCACACTTCAGGGTGCCACTCAGTAGCAGGTAGTCAGCCCAGGATAGCCACCATTCAGGAAGAGCCCTTTCAGTTGCAGTACTCCTCCTTGGCAAACACAAGAAGATGATGGACGGGGCGCGGAAACTTTTCAGGTGGCTTTTTTGCAGTCGCAAATGGCATGAATATGCAAATTGGGCCTTTTGCGACAGGCAAAAAACTCTGTACATGTGGCCCCTAATTTTGTTCCAATAGGGTGCACATTGTCTCTTGGTCTGCCAGAGGAGGAGGCTGTACTGTTGATCCACCATTAAGATGTGTATGACTTTGATGCAATGTTGTGTGCGTGCATATGCATTTTAAGATTACTTGCTCTGCATCCTTTTGAGATGTAGCTGAGATGGAGTATGTGAATTAAGGGAAACTAATTTGAGTTGGCTTACAGATTGCAATTCTGCACAAATGTTTGCAAAACTATGAAACTCGATTACCTACACTTGGGCCCTCATTACGATTGGAATGGCATCAAACGCAATAAGTATTTGCATCTCATAATAATCGGCAGCAGGGTGTTCAGAATTTATTGGGTGTGAATATTATCACCTACTCCGAGGTTTGTCAGCAAAAATTTAGCATAACATTTTGTGCTGACTGTACCAAAATCCTCATGTACCACTTTTTACTGGTACATTTTAGCAGGTTTGCCCTGACGAAATGTACTTTGGTAAAATTGTGGGGTGTGCAGTGTTTAATACAAAACTCAGAATTCTATGTGTTTGTTACCTTAAGTTATCGCACATACGTGAATTTAACAGGCCACTCTTCCCGAGGACATTGGTATGTAGCTATACAGAGTTTTAACATTCATTTTTTTATGGACTGTCCAGGGCTGTGAGGCTTGGCATCGATCCACCTAATCCCCTACTTTTACCCAAATGTGAGTCCCATTCTCATCCAAGCAGATTCTGGTTGACTCACTCGCGCTCCCAATAAACTTCCCTAGGGATCAGTTGTAATCCAGCTCATCCACCTGTGAATGCAGCATCCTCCCTTATAACACCCATCCAACCCCCCACAAAATCACTGCCCAGCACTGCCCTGGCTGTCATCCCTGCATCTAACAGTGATTGCAGGCCATAACAGCATTCTCCTTTCCATTTCCTGCTTCAGGATGTTCTGGTGAAGGTCATACTGGAAAATAAAAGGGAAACGACATTTTAGCCACTTGTGCAAGTTCTATTCAGAGCAGAAATTTATCAGATGTTCTCCATTTAAGTATGTGTAAAAAAAACTGCATAATCCTAATTTCGTTGGTTGAGGAGAAATGTTCTAATCTGTATTTGGTCTGGGGTGCCAATTTATGACAAGCAGCACTCAATCTTTTCGTCAAATACTTACCTGTTATTAAAAATTGCCGACTGCCCTCCAGTAACTAACAAGCTGAGCTGATCACACTGATTAGAGACAACCAGCTTGTCTAGCACCCGAGCACAGCAATGAACAAGTGTTGGCAAGGCAAATAAGTCTGGTTTACATTTTAAATACTGGCTAAAACATTTAAAAAAAAGCCTGCTGTAGCAACACAACAAGAGCCGTGTTACGCATTGTCATTGTTTGCGCCGGGCACATCTTTCAAAAGGGCAACCGCAAACACGTGCTGCCCCCCAGGGCAGCGGGCAACCGCAAACTCGCGCTGCCCCCCAGGGCAGCGCATTTATGTGAAAACACAGAGCGGCTGGTGTCAGCCGCTCCGGGTTTTCACACTGCAGGTGGCAACCCACCTGCACTTTTAAAGGGGATTAGAGATCCCCTTTCAGGTGGGTGCAGTCAGTGACTGCACCCGCCAGCAAGTGGGGAGTCTGGGGGCTCCATAGGACCCCCTTTCTCTCCTCCAGAGTGCTGCTCTCAGGGGTCGCACTCACAGTGTGCCACCTAAAAGATGGTGCACTGTGAGTGTGCCCCCTTGAGAGCTTCTTAGTGTCTGCACCCATGTCTGTAATATGGCGCGGGCGCAGAGGCACAGGAATTCCCTCATTTGCATAGGACTGACCCTATGCAAATGAGGGAACTCCCCCTGAAGGTAGCACTGGCGATTTAACCCCTTAATTGCTGCCGTCGGCCAACGGTCGTCACGGCCACTACCTCCCCAGTGCTGCGCACGACCGTTGGACGTCCATTCAGCACTAGTTCCAATGGACAGCGCAGCACTGGGGAGGTCTATTTACAACGCTTTAAAGGGGTTAAGTGAGCCCACACTATTGGTATTGGTATTTCTGATGGGGATGCACAAGCGTGTGCGCCCCCTTCTGTAATACCAAAATCCCCCTCGGATGCGCAAAGCAAGCGCAAACGCTCGGTGCACCCCCGGGGCACTTATTGTAATACGGCCCAAAAAAACTATTGCTTTCTTTATAATGCATTTAATTTAAGAGATAAAAAATGGAATGTGTGAGAATCAGTGTGCTTTTGAGATGTAAAAAACCTTGCATGCATTGAAATGCAAGCACTCCATAGTAGGTGGAATGACCCAGTTACTTACCGGTGATCTACATCACTTTTAGTTCTAGTATTCCTCGTGATTGCTTCTTCAAATGTAGAATGGCATGGGCATCGACTCACACTGGAAGCCATATTGGGAGGGTGAAACGATTATATTTTTTGGGTTGGTTAGATGGACAACTTCCATTTGGCAGCAACAAATAGCTTGCTGTGTAAAGACTGGGACGAGGAAAAAAAGTGAATTGATAATGATACTTCAAACCACCAATAGCATGTGGTGGGAAATAGTTACTCCTCTTGGTATAGACATATGTATGAGTTTGGTGGCGCAGGGCAGCGCAGCAAATCACCTTGCAGTACTGCCCTGTGTCACAGGGAAAGGGCAAGAATGCACAGTATGTATCCAGTACTGCGCATTCCTGACCTTTTCGTTGCACTGGTCCCATTTTAGCCGCCTAGTGCCAAAGCAGGCCCCCTTGCAGCATGTTGAAAGTGTGCCTGTGTTGTAGGCAGTTTTTCTGCATGAATGGGCACCTTTCTGCAGAAAAACCCTGAGAGGCTTGTTCTTCTTTCCATGTGTGCTGCTGAGTGTAGCACCAATAGAAAGAGGAGAAAATGAGTAGAAATAAAGATATTTCTCATCTTCACGCCATCCCTGGGAGGCTTGTCTTTTTGGCGCATTCCCAGGTTTACAAGGTATTGGAAATCTGGAAATATGTAAAAAACCATGGGCCTCATTTATGAGGCTGTGCGTCACTTTTACGATGCCGGTGCATCACTTTTTGTGACGCACCAGCGGCGTAAAAAATGCGCCTTGTTGCTCCATATTTACAAAGTGACGCATCTAGGTAGATGCATCACTTTGTAAACCCCTGCGCCACATTTTACCTGCGCCAGGTATAATGTATGCAGGGGGGGCGTATTGACGTAAGAAAGGGTTATCGAAGTGACGCAGTGAAATCTATAAGATTTCACTGCGCCACTTCTAGGACACAAATGCGGCAATTTCTTACGCCTGCCTCACAGCAGGCGTAAGACTGACGCAGGCCCTTTCACATGAGGCTTGCCCCATGTGAAAGGACACATTGCTGGAAGTTATGTCACTTTTGTAACACACTCCAGCAAAGCGTCACTTTTGCGCCAAACAGATACATCAGAAATACTGACGTATCTGTAACTCCTTGCGCCATGATGCGTCATACTGTAAATATGACGCATCATTGGTGTCGCAAGGAGGGCGCAGTGAAATGTGACGCATCGCTTTTTTCACGCAGCGATTCGTCACTTTTCATAAATGAGGCCCCATGAGAGTAGGCGCGGGAACACCCACACAACGCCCATGAACGCCTACCCAGGGCAGAGTTACTCAGCACAGTGATTTGCACTGCATTAGGACACTCCACATTTTTGGAGCCACTCAAAGTGGCTTTGCATGGTTTCAAAGGTATGAATTAAGGTTTGCGCAGTGCAAGAGCGAAGCAAACTGGGTTATGAATATGACCCTCTATGTATAGTTTAAAGAGTTGCAAAAAATATGACACCAAAAACGACCGTTAAGCCAGGCAAAAGTCTTGAAGGCACAGCTCTAGTGCGATGAATGTGACTATTTAGCAAATAGGAAAAATGAGAAAAGTCCCTACGAAAGGGTCGGGAATCCCTCGCTACCTCTGACAGATAGTTAACGTTATCGATGGGATCTGCCGCGGCGCTTCTCAAATCTCGAATTTGTTTTCCTTTGTCAAGGAGAATAAAAACTGAAAAAATTGAGCCCTTCAAAGGCAGATTCCATCTCATACTCTTACGCGCCTCTTGCTGAAGGAAGTTTACGGCTATGGTACAGATTCCAGACTGTGTTTGATTGTTAAAATATTTGCTCTGCAGCAAGCCAGAGCCCAAAATTTGTGTATGTGAAAATTCATGCGGAACGGTAACGCATTTTCACAGCTCGCGGCTTCTAAAATCTGCATCTTATGAAAAACACAGAGAGCGGGCACACCGCAGCCCCCTCGGCCACATTATTAACTAGTTCGAGTTCAGGTCTGCTTGCCAACTAACATTTTCGGCCCCAGAGGTAGAGGGCCGATGCATGCTGGGAAGCCAGCAATATTAAGGAAATAAAAATGCTGCGAGTGCCTCAGGAACAATATTCGTAACAGCAAATATTTCGACAGTGCTCGGTTCATATCCAATACTGTCAATTGTATTTCACTTAACCTATACAGTCCACTGGTAGTACACTGAGGAGATAACACACTGTTTAGTGAAGCTATATCTCCCCCTGCTGCTTTATTACTTAGGAATCTCTGAGTGGCAAGATATTCTGATGGGATATTTGGTTTATTTCAGGACACCAAACAGATAGTTCTTAATGTTTTACCCATTCTGCCTACACAGTCACGGACACGATCTGTACCGGTTTTGTTTTATTTTGAGTGTAAGAATGTCAAGGGAATTATGCAGCCTGAATAAACTACATGAGACTGACAGACAGGAGTGTTATGATATTAGTATTTGTATGGGGCTGGAGAGTTGTATATTGTATTGTAATAGGGGTTAGGTGTGATCTTTAGTTAGAGGTGGAACTTGGGAGGGGGTTTGTGAATTAATGGAAACGGTTGGCAGCATTCATAGATAAATTACAGGAGATTCCGTATTGTTGGGCTACAGAGTATGACTTCAAAATGAGAAGTTCTTTTGTTTGAGATTAAGTGTGGGCAATTTGCAGAACTACAATAATAAAGTTTAAGTGAGACATTCAGGTTACTTAGCGTAGGATGCCTGTGTTCAGAGAGAGCAATCATGCAGGATGAAAAGTAAGGAGTGGCTCATTTGAAAGAAAAGGAAAGGCAACAATTTGAAGTTTTAATTAAGGTCAATTTTCATTGGAATACAGAGCAGTCTTAGTTGATAACAACCACGAACTGGGATGAAGCAGACCCTGAAGTAGAATAATTTCGGTACCAGCCTTTTACGATTTGGCTAGGCCATATATAAATTTACCTTTGTCCTGTTGTACCCCTGTGACGCAATAATACTAGTGTGATATGGTGCACCAAGGTATAGGAAGTGCGTTTGTGTGTTTTGATATATGTGTGTGCATATTAAGTTTTGCCTTTGCAGAAACATCTTGTTTGGTGATATTAATCTGCTATAGGTTTAGATTGTAAGGAAGTTCGCTAAAATGCATTCAATGCAGT
The DNA here is from genome assembly GCF_964261635.1 of Lissotriton helveticus. Classification (NCBI taxonomy): domain Eukaryota; kingdom Metazoa; phylum Chordata; class Amphibia; order Caudata; family Salamandridae; genus Lissotriton; species Lissotriton helveticus. The sequence goes on along the minus strand of NC_136072.1, from coordinate 509,687,246 downwards.
GCATTAACATGGGATTAGGGAGGACTAATCATGTTTGTCCGATGCGTTCTTCATAAATTGTGACCAGTTGTTGTTTTTGTCTAATAATACATGTATTAGTTTATTGTGCCACATATAAAAGTACATTATTAAATAGCTTGATTCCTTTAAGATTTCTTTTATTTGATTATATGTAGGTTGTAGAACAAATATGCATTTAAAGAAAACTGTTAAGTTAGCGTGATTGTGGGGGGGGGCGTGGCCTGGCACGCAACATGGCGGACGTGCTCTAAGAGGGCTCTCGGACCCCTCCGAAATCCATCCAAGATCCGCCTGTCCCTGCAGCCATCCAGTCGTGAATCCTGGTGCTGCTTCATCGCCGCAACTCCTGTGGCACATTTTTGGCTGCGGGACCCTCTGTGAGCTGCGGTTCTGAGTTAGCCGCACTGGTGAGTTGTCCTCGCCCCCATGATGGTGGCCTCCATGCCCTGACTTGCGGCTGGCCTCCAGACCTGGCGACCCGTCGACGTTCCCTTCCTGTGCAGCTCCTGGCGTGGGGCTGGCCTTCCTGGTGTGGGCTTCAGGCTGGGACTGTGGCGGCTGGGAGGAACCAGGTCTGGGCTGCTGGTTCCCTGCGACAGTGCAGCGGCGCCGGCCGCCATTTCGGGTGGAGAGACAGGAGCTGCGGACTGGCCCCACCCGCGATCCAAATGCACCAGTCGAGTGCCACAGCCAGGGAGCTCCGGTGTATGCCCTAAAGGCGGACGGCTGTGACTCCACTGTGAGGTGAGGTGCCCTCCGCATGCCCTGGGAGGTGGATTCGGCTGCTGGGTCGTGTAACGCGAGTTTGAGCCCCCTCCACCTCCCCCACTCAAGCATCTTGTTCCCACGGTTAGAGCTGGTTCTATCGGACCTTATGGACTGAATATCCGTTGCTGTCCCTGACTCCAAGCTGCGCTCGCCGGGGGGTGGTGGAATTGGCCACAGACAGTGAGCGGCAGGTGGCCGTGGGAGAGGGACTCCTCCACCCACCCCCAGTGCTGATTTGCCCACCGCTGTTTCCTTCCTGCGCCGCTCCCGGCGTGGGGCTGGTCTTCTTGGTGTGGGCTGCAGGCAGGGACCTAGGCGGTTGGGGGGAATCAGGTCTGGGCCGCTGGTTCCCTGCAACGGTGTGGCGGCCCCGGTCGCTATTTCAGATGGCGAGACAGGGGCTGAGGATTGGCCGCACCCATGATCCCAATGCACCGGTTGGGTCCCACACCCAAGGACCTCTGGCATATGCCCTGAAGGAGGACTGCAGTGACTGCACTGTGAGGTGTGGTGCCCCCCGCATGCCCTGGGCTGCTCCTTGGGAGGTGGATTTGGCTGCTGGGTGGTGCAGCATGGGTTTGAGGGCCATCCACCTCTCCCACTCAAGCATCTTGTTCCTACGGCACAAGCTGGTTCTACTGGACCTTACGGGCTGAATATCCGTTGCTGTCAGTGGGGCCCTACGACACCACACTGCACTCGCCTGGGGGTGGTGGAATTGGCCGCAGACAACGAGCGGCAGGGGGCCCTGGGAGAGGGCCTCCTCAATCGGCCACCAGTATTGACTTGCTCCTGGGGCTCCCGGAGGCCTAGTGTTGGCCCTTCTGCACCGGGGCCCCGCTACTGACCTCAAGAACCGAGATTTTGTGCCACTCCTGCTGCCGTGGGCCGCTGAGGACAGAGGGGGGATTGCCTGAGCCCTCAACTGTTGTGGGGCAGTGGACCAGGCTTCGGTGGCCGCTGCCTGGGATGGATGGGGACTGGTGGCCTGACCCCCCCTCTCCTGAGCTACTACAGACCAGGTGGCATGTGTTGAGGGCATCCTCCCACACAGATGCCTCTTGGGGAGATTCGGCCGTTGCATCGAGTGGCAGGGGGGGGCGTGTGGCCTGCCTCTCTTCTGGTCGTAGCGGCTGCCCTACACCCTTCATCCTGTTCTGAGCCACCTGGGGAGCCTCTGTGCATGGACTCTCGTGCGGTGGCTCCAGGGCCCTACATGAGATGGAGTTTGGCCGTCGGTCGGCAGCAGGGGGCTGGATTGCCACTTCCCCCTCTCCACATCCTCCTCTGCCTCTCCTTCCACCCGGCTGGCCACTGGGGGGCCATCTGGACCTCTTGTGCCACCTAATATTGGCCATGGGCAGAGACCGAGTCCCCAAAACTCCTGCCACGCAGACCAAGATGGATAGGTTCACAACCACGGACCCTGGAGCGACCGGAGGAACTGCAGACTAAGTCACCCCCCCTTCTGCAGACCTGTCCACCATCTTCCAAGCCATACTCACCTTGCAATCCTCGGTGGAGAGCAAGATTGCGGAAGTCCTGGTTGACATGACCCTTATCCGGCAAGACCTACGCAATGCTACGCTCCGGATTAAGGAAGAAGAATCCCGTCTCTCTACCGTAGAGGATGATGCCCACCAATTTAAGGACCAGGATGCTAGCCTCGTGACTCAGGAGCTTCACCGATGGGCTGAGGATGCTGAAAACCAGTCCTGGCGCAGCAACCTTCGCCTGGTGGGATTTTTTGGAGGGGGCACAGCAGGGCCAGGCAGCGGACTTTACTGAACATTGGAAATGCTCATGGATGCCTGAAGGCTCCCTCTCCCAAGGGTTTGCAATTGAATAGGCAAATCGCTCTCTTGCACCCAAACCACAGCTGGGTGCACTCCATAGGATGACAATAGTGCAGATCCTCAACTTTAGGGACCGGGACTCCATTCTGACCGAAGCCCGCCATCAGCGACACCTCCAATGTGAAGGTCAGATGATCATGGTCTTCCCGGACTATACCCGTGAGGTCCAAGGTCAACGTTGTCCCTTTGGCGAGGTCAAACAAAAGATGCGTGCCCTCAACTTCAATATAGGCTCCTCTTCCCGGCCTGCCTTTGGGTTGTGTTTCACAACAGGACTCTCTTCTTTGATTACACTGAGGAGGCCTGGACCTGGGTAATGGAGGAGCGCCCCACAAGACTCGCCACCCGGAGTCTGTCGCCCCAGGCTGCCACCCGAGGCTCTCACCGAGCCATACTTTCCCTGCAACCACAACGTAACCGCACACGCAGGAGGCGAGGCCAGAGCCGTACCTGATCAGACTCAGTGGTAGGTCCTTCTCATTATCTAACGTCCAGAAAGCCCCCTGGAGACACTCACACTGCGCGGAGGGCTAGCTCTTCGAGCGGCTTGGACCCATGGGCTGCCTTGCCTCGCCCATCGTTGTTGGATCTGGCGGACACGGACCTCTGCCGTAGCACGCTTCTTCACATGGGACTGTCCTGAGCCCAACACGATCTTCCAGTCCCGGACAGTTTCTGCAACCCTGAGGCTGTGCTTAAACTTGTATTGCCTTATTTCCTCCTGGACATTGCCACTGAAGGTTGTATGACGTTACAATGCATACTTTTACAACGCACACCTTTACAACGCATTTTTTACAACGCAACATCCATTACAACACCTTCCATTACAACGCATTCCATTACAACGGATTTTTAAAAACTACCTTTACAACGCATTCCATTACAACGCATACTACCTTTACAACGCATACCATTACAACGCATAACATTACATTGCATGTATGGTAAGTATTTGATAGTGTAGGGTTAAAAATTACTATTCTAACTCCAGGGGGTGCAACAGTAGGGTAAGTGTTGAATAGTGTAGGGGTAAACATTACTATTCTATCTCCAGGGGGTGCAACAGTAGGGTAAGTGTAATGGTATGCGTTGTAATGGTATGCATTGTAATTACTGCGTTGTAATGACATGCGTTGGAATGGTGTGCATTGTAGTGTTATGCGTTGTAATGGTTGCATTGTAATGGCATGCTATGTAATGGATGTTGCGTTGTAAAAGTTTCATTGTAATGGTAGTGCGTTGTAAAAGTTGCGTTGTAAAGGTTGTTTCCCGCCACTGAACATCCTGATCTGAGGAAGGGTCCTCCATGATTCCCCATTCCCAAGCATTTTGGTGTGGTATTTTGTGTTTCCTAGTTAGGGCGACAGATGCTTCCGTTCTTGAAGTATAGGGTGGGGGGAGGGGGTCGGGTTGCGGGGTGGGACTGTTGTCCCTGTTCGTTTTTTTTTGTTTCATTGGTTTATTATGTCAGCATGCATCTTCAGCCACCAGACAAGAACATGCGACCCAGCGCTGTAGAAATGTACCCTCGGCCCCGCGCAAGTACACCATTCCGCCCACACCGACCATCTACACTTGGGGTTCTTTCCTTCGGCACTTTCTTCATGTTTGACGGTTCCCCAGAGAAGGCGCTGCTCCACATAATGCCTTGGAAAGCTAACAGCTGGTTGGATCAAAACTAGCGCACGGCGGTCCTGCGTTACACTCAGTGTTACACAATCGACTTTGTTGCTTTACTTGTGTACTGTATCAGCGTACATTCCCAGCTACTTGACAAACGCACTAGATCCAGCAATGTAGATCTGCTTCTCCTTCCTCTCGCACATGCAACATTTCATTCACACCAGTTACCCACGCTGGGTGTCCTGTTCTCATCTCACTCTCCTCTTGGCTGATACCTCTACAGCGCACGCATCGCTTCATATCATGCCCTGGAATGTTAACGGCTTGCTTGATAAGGTCAAGCATACAGCCGTCTTACATTATGCCTAGCGTCACACTGTAGACATACTGCTACTCCAGGAGACCCATCTGGTAGGCAATCACTGCCCTTTCTTGGCGCACTATGGCGGAACCTGGCACTCGGGCTTTAGCTGGGGATCATGTGGGGTGGCTGTCCTGGTGCGGCGCGGTCTTCCCCTTGTGGTAAGCAAAGTAATTCATAACCCTGGGGGCTGTTTCGTTATCTTGGAAGGGAACCTGGGGGACAGACCTCTGAATCTGATCGCTGTCATTCCCGCCCTCCCTACTGACCTCCACACTTCAGTCGTTAGCCACGCTGGTCGCCTCTGCGGACCACCTTCGTTTGGGGTGACTTCAACGTGGTAATGGACCCAGACCTTGACATTGACACGACCACTTAAGCAAAGTAATTAATGACCCTGGGTACTGTTTCGTCGTCTTGGAAGGGAACCTGGGGGACAGACCTCTGAACGTAATCACTGTCGTTCCTTCCCTACTGACCTCCACATTTCAGTCGCTAGCCACAATGGTTGCCGCTCTGCCTCTGCGGACCACCATCGTTGGGGGTGACTTCAACGCGGTAATGGACCCAGACCTTGACACTGACATGACCCCTTCCGCTCCCAGAATCGCTCAGTCTATCCTTTTGTCGAATTGGGCGACCACATTAGGTCTTGGGGATGCCTGGATACTCTGGCACCCGACAACTCGTGGCTACACCCACACATCAGTGCCCCACCACACACATGCATGACTCGATTACGTCTTCTTGCTGGCCATAGATTGCTGTGCAATTTAAGATGTCACCATCCTTCCTACAGGGTTATCAGACCACTCTCCAGTGGCAATGCGGATGGACAGCCTCCCTGTCTCGTCACGCCAGATCTGGCAGCTGAACGCCTGGTTCCTCCAGGACAAGGACTTTAGGGAACAGGTGGGTGACGAGCTCTGCCACTGTTTTACCACTAATCATAGGTCGGTTTCCTCTCCTGGCACCATATGGGTAGCCAGGAAGGCCACCATCCGAGGCTTCGCTAAAGGCCAACTGAAGCTTAAACGTACAAAACAGGATAAGAACCTCACCCTCTTGGAGACCCAGATGGCGCTACTAGAGGCTCAAACCCCGGAGGAGAGAACTGAAGCCCAAGATAGGAGATTGGCGTTCCTGAGGGCTGAGATTAAACAGGCCTCCCTAGACGCTGCCAAACTGCTGTGGAGGTCCTCAGTCGTGTGAGTTTATGGGTGGGGAGACAAAAATGGGAAACTCCTTGACCGCCTGGCCACTTATATGATGGCCAACATTGTCATCCCTGAGGTGACTGACTCAGATGGTGCGATTCAGCAAGCTCCCGTTGCAGTGGACCAGTGCTTCGCCTCCTACTTCTCTACTCTTTATTTGGCACAGCCACCCCCTCTCTCACTGTCAGAACTCCTTCACCACGGGCAGTTCTCCTGGGAGGCATCTCATTAAGGTTCATTCCGCTCTGAGACAGATACGGCCACCATAGTGGTGATCCCTAAGTCCCAACCTACATAGAACTATTACTCTGATTACCGGCCCATCTCCCTCATTAATACAGAGCTCAAAATATGCACATTCGTCCTAGCCAATCGCATACGACCCTACATGGTCAAATTGGTCCATCCTGAACAGTGCGGATTCATGCCTTCCCGAGGAACCTGGCACTGCGTCAGACGAATTCATCTTGCTCTAGCGAATCGCCAACAATTGACCCCCTACTTATCTCTCCTTCTCGTAGATTTTGAGAAAGCGTTCAACTCGGTGGATTGGTGATACCTGGAGGGGGTCTTAGTAGAGATGGGTTTTGGAGCCCCTTTCTGTGGCCTGGTTAAAGCACTTAACTGTATACCGAGAGCCCAGATACTAGTCAACGGAGCCCTGCCACGCCACTTTCCCATCGGAAGGGGCATGAGGCAGGGATGCTCCCTCTCGCCCCTCGTCTTCCCGCTGGCAATGGAGCCCTTCGCTTGTCTTGTCCGCTCTGATCAACTCCTTACGTGGTGGCGGTGGCCCGGTGTAGAGGAAGATAAAATTGTCTTCTATGCTGACGATGTCCTGTTATTCCTAGCAGATCCACCTCAATCGGGTCTCCAAAGCCTCCCAGCCTTGCGTCTGTTCGATCAAACCTCTGGCCTTCGACTGAACTCGGCTAAGTCCGTACTGGTCCCTCTCCACCTTTCAAGAGAATGCTTTGACTGGCAGTCGTCGATACCCCTTTGGCGACAGTCAGTCAAGTATCTGGGAATCTGGGTCGCCCTCCTCCCCGATCTTGCTTGGTCCCTCAACGTCACCCCATTAGTGAAAAAGGCTCGGACTGATCTTCTCAAGTGGCAAACTTTGCCACTGAACCCTATGGGCAGGATAGCCCCGTTTAACATGATCATCCTGCCCAGATTCCTCGGCTGGCCCTCACCCAGTGTTGGATTCCCCCCTATGATAGAGGCCTAGAGATGACAAATCTCTATCTTTACTATTTGGCGACTCGGTTTCTCACCATGCTTGACTGGTTTAACGGTGGCTGGTCTGACCTGGCATCCTGCTTGGAGCTCCACACCCTGGGGTTGGCTAACATTCAGGGGATGTTGTATAGGTACACCATTCCCCTAACTTTACCGGAGGTCACTTGTGGGGTGCTCTTGGCCTGGTGTGCTTCGCTGCAACACACCCATTGGTCAGATAAACCGACTCAGCATACCCCACTGTGGTGTGGTACAGGTCTCAAAGAGGCTGCCAATCTCTCTGGTTTTAGATCTTTGGATCTCATTGGCATTTCGCTACTTGGAGTTGTTTGGAGTGGGAGTCACGTGCGCACATTCCAACAACTACAAACTCGTTACTCTCTTCACGCTTCCCAATTCTATCGGTACCTGCAGATGCGTCATGCCCTCCACTCTCACATCTCAGAGGGCACCTCTCTGCCCTTATATAGCCTGCCGAAGCCCAGACTATGACCGGTGACCTGGGGAGGGGAGGGATTTCTCGTATATATTGCTCCCTTGTCAATAACAACCCTAGCACACTATCACACCTCAGAGATAGATGGGAGGTTTGGCTTGGGTCCCTGGACGATGCTGATTGGAGGGACGATCTGATGGCCACCAAAACAGTCACAGCATCAGTACGACTCTGTCTAGTTTAAATAAACTACCTTCACACTGCCTATCTTCCACCGCAGCGCTCCATTGCGCTGGACTCCGACCGGACGCATCCTGTCCCCGCTGTGCTCACTCCCAGGCTGACCTCTATCACATGGTATGGCTCTGCTCTGCAATTGCACACTATTGGGAGTCAGTAACAGGGGAACTCACTGAGGTTCTGGGCTGGTAGGTGCCCCTCAACCCCATGAATTATCTTCTGGGTATCTCGGAGGGATTGGATGGTTCCAGAGCTGAAAAACTCTTTCTAAACACGGCTCTGATGGTGGCCAAGAGGGACATTGTGGCCAATTGGTCGAGTTGCCCCCACCCTGAGGCATTGACGCAGAGGAGTAGATTGATGCGCCGCCCAGGAGCGACCCCTGTACGAGGCCAAAGGCTGCCCGAAGAAGTTCCGTAGATTGTGGGGCAAATGGTTCAGAGTGGTGGAGGACTGACACTCCTAATGGGCACTTGAGGACTGGATTGGGTGGAGCAGTGGTTTTATTTACTGTCTATGGGTTCATCTACGTTGATGTGCTCTTCTCCTGTAAATGTATTGCACAATCTCTTTTACAAGAGGCTGATATTGTTTATTTTTTGTTGGCCCTCTTATAAACTCTCTGATAAACTCAATAAATTTGATTAGCAAAAAATAAATTAGCATGAATGTGGCCCCTACATTTACAGTTGAGAAATGTAATACACATGTGTAAGTTGTTTTTCTGCATGTTTTCTTCTCAGCAGATGCAGACTAAAGGCATTCATTAGTTAGCGAAAAGTACATTATATTTCAGAGATAGTGAGGCTAGGAAGAACTGGCAAGGCCAAATAATTTTAATGAAGAACAAAGGGAGTGTTACCAATTGGTATTATCAGATGGATACAGGAACCCCAGCATGCTTTGGAAGCTGAGACTGGAATATGGGGTAGTGTTGAAGGCACCAAGTTTATTTCTGAGAACTAGAAAAGTTCTGTGATGGGTATGAGGTCATATTTCTCAAATGTTGTCTTTGCATTTTAATTAGTGACCCCACCTTGGGGTTATTCAGATTTCCTTTAGACTTGGAGAGGTACAGACATCTCTTGACATCTCTGATTGTGTGACTTCAGCTATACAGGACACCTTTCTTGCTTCCTTGATCATCTATTTTCCCCGAGGCAACAACGCCAAAGGTCCTTCTAAACGGCGCGACCCCTCCACCTACAACTCATCCAAAGGAGATGGGCAAATCCACAGAGACGGCAGGAGTAGCATAGCCCGAAGAGCTCAAGCGGGCCCCGCTCCAGAGGTCTTCTGCCAGTACTGGAGCTTAGTCCCCTATTATGGTACTGGCAGGTTAACTGGGTCTGGGGCTGGTAGAAAGTTGCTGGTGCTCCTTTGAAGTGGCTCAGTGACCAGAATATCACACCCTACTGATGAGTGCTGAGACTGGACCCTCAAAATGCTAGCTGAGCCTTCCGGCATTCCAGCCCGGACAGCTCGGTTCTTTGTGGTAGTTGTGAGTTGAGAGCAGGGGGCCCAATGAGGTGTCCTGCATGGTCCTGAAGTTGTGTGCCCCCTCCTTACTTTGATGGGCGTACCTTGGAGGCACCAGTTCTTCGGCTCACATTACAGGGTGAATCCTTGATGGAGGCCCCTGGAGCATCCACAATGTCATTGTCCACACTAAATACAGGTTTTGCCGTGAACAAAATATCATGTTTCAAGTATTGAAATAGGGCCTGCATGTCTCTGGCCATCTGTCTATTGACCACCTGCACCACTGCCATGTTATCAATGTGAAGCAAAACTCTGTTGTGCTCCAACAATCCCCCCACAGGGTGACTGCAACCACCAGTGGGCACAACTAAAGAAAGGTAATGATGCAGAAACCATTTTCCCACCCCTCCGACCACTCTTTGGTGCCCCAATGCCTTTGCCAATACAAGCAAAATCCTGCACCCCTGCCCCGTCTAAATAAATCTGGATATCCCACTCAAACTCATGCGGTGTATACACCTCCCCAGACGGCACAGATGCCGCGTTGGAGTACCGACGGAGAGAGCGGTGCTTCACCTATGTCCTGAGCCGCAGCCAGGTGGGGTGAGGTCTTTACTTCTTACAAATCAGTTAAATACTGAATTCGTAAGAAGTATTGGAACGAGTACACCTAGAAGGTTCAGGTGACATTTAAACCAATAACAAAATCGTTCCAGTATTCTTCTTCTTTTTTATAGAACACTAATTTTCTCACTATAGGGGTTTTTTTGTTTGCAGTAGCGTCATTCTTAGGTCCTGAAGAAAGCAAGGCCAAAGGGCCAGTAATTGCTGAAACATGTCGACCACGTTCCACCGCTAGACAGTTTATTAATTCCCCTGTCTTGGCTATTTTTTTAACCTTGGTGTCGGGAGCTATACTTTAATAAAATATTTCTGCTCCTCAAACCAATTTTACTCACTTTCCTTATTACTCTTGGTATTACTTTTTCCTAGCACTGCACTCTTTTTTACCCCAGCAGCCACGTTGTGAGTATATACTTTTCTAACTCGCATCAACCATCCCTGCCCAACAGGAGGGCTAGTCCTTCTCTGTTGGAGTAAATAACAGGTGTGTTGTTTGTCCTCGGAGCCCCAAATGATGAAGGGCGGTTCCGAGTGATGACTGATGGGTGCCAGAGATCGGACACAAACCTGACCTGGCTGTTATAATTTTCACTGTTTGGCTTTTCGGTAACCACCCCTGTCCATGGTAATCCCCTGTAGGATTCTGACCCTCTGATACTCTTTTGTGAGAAAAGTATACAGGGGAATACCATTGAATGACTCCAAAAAGAAGCACCACATGCGCAGATCCTTCCTCACCCCTGCTGACAGCTGCACGTGATGGTGTGGTAAAGCTAGGCCAGATAGCAAAAACCTCAACCTCCTACAGAATGTCCTACCCGCCCATATCACCCTGCATGCAAAATTGAGGTGGACCAGAAGCACCTGCGCATCCCTGACCACAGCTATGACCAGCATTGTGTCCAATAACAATTGCATCTTCAGTTTTTTGTCCGGAGAAAAACATACCTCCATGACCTTGGAGTCCAGCTCTATCCCCAAAAAGGAAAGAGTAGTCTGTGGGCCCACTGTCTTCTTTGGTGCCAAAGGGACCCCAACGTCATCCATGAGATTTGGTGACAAAGAAGAAATCATCCAGGTAAAGGGTCGCCCACTCGTGCCCTGTGCACCATGTAAATATCCATTGCAAAAATGAACTAAACCGCACAAAGAGATCACATGAAATAGAGGAACCCATTGCAAGAGCTTTACCCATGTAGCATTACCCTACAAATTGTAAACCCAGCAGGAGAAAATACTCAGGGTGTATAGGCAACAACCAAAATGCTGATTTTATGTTGCAGTTTGCCACTTCTGCTCCTACTCCTGCTGGTTCCACTCGTGCCATTGGCATGTCCACTGATGAATATGACACAGATGCCACCTCATCAGCTATAAAGTTGTTCACTGATTGCTCCTTTGGCCATGACAAATGTTGAATCAGCCTGCACTGACTCTGTTACTTCTTAGGAGCTGACCCTATTGGGGACACATTCAGGTTCTCCAATGACCATTCATCAAAAGGACCAGCGATCCTACCCTCCCTCACTTCTTTCATCAATTTTTCCCATGCCTCCTGTGGCTGTTCCTTTTACTGATTTGAGATTGTCTGCCCATTGCCAAAGACAGGGACCCACACACCCTAAATGGAAACGTCACGGAAACCCCTCCTGCAGTATCACTGTGTCCTTTCATTGGGGAATGACCGCAGCCAACATTTCAGTCTATATAACTTAACAGGCATATGAGCTTTTCCCTCCAGGTCCTTGGGCCCTCTTTCTTCCTCTATGGGTGTCAGAGATGTGTTGGGTCACACTGGAGCCCCACTGATTCTGGTGCTACTGGCCTGCATGTCCCCCTGCATTGCAGGCCTCCCTGAACATCAATGCAGAAACCTGCAATGCTCTCAAGCACATTCCCTTATTGAAATCCCAACAGGTCCCCTTCATCCCTCCATGGTTTTTTGTTGTGGACCCACCTCTCCCTGGGTGGAGCAGGCCTGAAAGGGTTGGTAGACTATCAGAAGGCCACCTGCTGTGAATATCGGCTTACCAATTTTTTCCAGACCATTCGTATGCTACCAGAGGTCCTTGTCTATTTCTCCCCTCTTAACCTCTGCATCAAGGGCCATACACACTCAGAATTTGTTATCATACTGTGCCCATGCATTACCACAAACGATTTTTGAGCTTTGCTTATGACATAGAAGTTTTCAAACAGGTCACACTCTGCTCTGGATATTTTTCACAGTACACGCTAGCGTTAATGAGAAAAGCCTCAGTCCAGTTCTCTAAGGTCATAGGCACCCTTTGGGTCATTGGCGTTTTGCCAGTTCATATTCTTCCCCCTTTGACCCTTCCTATGCCCTCAACTCTCTATGTAGAAGCTTAAATATTTCTACGTATTCCCCTTTCCAAATCTTTTCTTTGGTGGAAAACTTTAGGTGTGCTGCCAAAGGCTTAGTCACTCCCATGTACAGGAGTATCTTTATTTTCAGCTCTTTGCGCTTCTGGCCCTCTGCTCCTTTTTCCATCCCCTTCTCTCCCCTGTCCTCTGTTCCTTTGTCCTTGCTGTATCACAAATCTGCTTTTCTGCTGGCACCCCCGCCTGTACTTGCCCCCCAGTCCACTTTACCCACTGCCTTGTTCTTCAAGCAATCAGTTCTTGTGCCCTTGCCCAACCATTCCTCTGGTACGATCCCCCATGTCCTTCACATATGTTCTCTTCCGCAGTCTTGTGTACTTCTCCCCCCACCTGCACCATGCATCCACTCCAGGTGATACCATCACTGAGGCAGCTCCTGCCACTCCTGATGTTTTACCTGGCCTTAAGGCTTCTCTGAAGCCTGCCGTCTTGCCAGTGCAAACCGCCTTTTCATTAACCGGGTGTTCGTTGGTCTTTCTGGTATTTTGTGCGTGGCCTGAAATACACTACTCAGACATTGATTAGCCAGAGTCCCCCTTCAGACTGCCCTGCACTGTGCTGCCATCACCTCTGTTCTGCTGCACCTGGCACACCAAAGTCAACAACATTACCCTCCTCAAGTCTGTCCTCCACTTAGTTGAACTCCACGCAGTCCACCAAATCATCCAACCATGCACTGCCTTTGCCAACTGCCACCTCTTGTGATACCTCGAGCTCCACTGTGGGGTAACTGCCTAGTTTTTCCTGGGGGACTGTAAAATCCTTCCAGGCTCTCCATTGCTGCAGGTAATTGTGACCTGTATGTCTGTCCTCCTGAAGATGCTCTGTGCTTGTCCTCCATGCTCCACGACGAGGCCTCACCGGACCCTCTTGTCTCAGTCAAGGCTGAGTCCAATGATGCTGTCTGGCTGCCTGCTCTGAACCATGCCTTCTATTAACCTCGGGGTGGAGGAGCCGCACTGTGCTCTCCCGAGCCCAATGCCTGCTGACGTCTTGAGACCTGTAAAAAAGATGGTAGGTCCAGTGTGCAAAGCCCTACAGTCCCAATGATCTGAGAGATGCCACTTGGCTACCCTCTACCGTGCATGAGAGAGGTTACCCTTCTTTGGATCTGTATGACTCCTGTGCCCTGAAGTCCCTGCACCTATGATACCTCCCTCTCTGCCACCTAGAGTATACACATCACTGATAGCGGCTACTGACTGCTCCTGTATCTTCCTCATGACCTTCATTCTCAATCCATTCCAGAATTGAGGCTACTATGGCCGATGCTCCTCTCCTCACTTCAAGGTCTCTCCAAATTGTTTTAGGTAGACCTGTTGGGCACCAGGGCTTCCCAGCACCATGGCTGGCACATCACTCCCCCACTGTTGGCCTGCCCCCACTTCTCTCCTTGTCCACCAGGAAAAATAATACTGCATTATGAAGATGCATATATTTCACCTGGTGCCGGCAGCACCTGCAGGAATAAAGAGGAGGAAATAAATGGTTCAGAGAGAAAAGGATATTACGATGGCGAAGGGAGTAGACCACAGAAAAGCCGATGTGCATATGGACCTCTAGAGAAGTGGAAGGAGTCTCTTTGGCATTCCCAAGCAATGTTGTCCTGTCCCAATTTATTGTCATGTCTTTTATCTTGATATGTTTAGAAGAAAGATGTTCTTTATTTCTATGGCAGCCAATTGCCAACATTGTTCTACCCTCAGAACACTTCTGGAGAAAGGTGTGCACCAGAGGGAAAGAGCGACTGGGCTAAGGAGAGGAAGGAGCTTGACCTCTTAGATCTCCTAGAGTTGTAGAAATGTTTGCATATATTTGCTGTCTAATAAAACCCTCTTCTTTCCACTTCAAAGCCCTTGTTTGTCTCTCCACACTTGATGGCCCTCCAATCTATTTACAAAAGAATGACCTTTCTGTTCTATTTTAAGGTATATGAATATTAATAAAGTTGTTTACCTGTAACATGGAAAGTTGCTTACATGTTACATCAGTTCACCATCAATTCCAGGACCACAAGAAATACACAGCAAGGGAGTACTAAACTCTGAGGCAAAGTTGACTAAACTATGTGACAATAAAAAGCAAATCATGTGCCACAATGTATCTCATTCTCCAGCAGTATTATTTCACTACGTTGTCCTTTTTACACAGTTTATTACTGCTGTGTACCACTTTGTGACATGAATACAACAATAATCAAATGAAAGGTTACCTGCTACACTTTGAAGAGTCTACCACTTCGGGGGTTCATGCGTTGCACTTTTTTAAGTAATCTTTCCTTTGTGTGCGCTAGAAACATTTGTTAAATCGGTAAATTATGCAGCAAATGGTGTATTCTGTGGCCGGTGTGATAAATTCACAATTACGGGGAACATCAATCACAGCACAGAATTCCAAAGTTCCAGTGGCACTGATCTTTTCCTGCCAGATTCAAAACCGAGGTGCCACTGGATTCAAGCTAGCCTGGATAATGAGGTGTGATACCACGAAAATGGTTCCAGAATGCTTGTTTCTGGTCTAGGGTGGAGCTGGCCTGGCAGTTCAGGGCAACGTAGTGAGCAAAAAAACGATGGATTAATTCCAGATCTGTGACTGGGGTGAATATTTGCATTGTTCAACATTCCGCCCATCATCTGTTCTTTTAACTTTGTATGAAGAGACTGTTCTTACAACAGTGCGAGGAAAGCCATGGGTGCTTTTAATACAATCACAATAGTGGATGTGAATCCTAAATATCTCAACCCATGCCCACACAAAATTGGTCCCCCATAGAGTGTTTGCTTTGTCTTGTAATCAAGTGTGGGCTACTGAATTGAAAGAATGCTATGGTTACATATACTTCCACCAATCTAACCACATTTCTTATAGAATCCTGCACAAATGCACTTTTGGTGAAGGGCATTCCTGTGGGCGTTTTGACATGTTCTTTAAAATGATAGCACTTTCTATGAACTGTCCTTCAAAACAAACTTTGGAAATAACAATAAAAGAAGCTAAACAAAATCAGCATGAAGATTTGTAGAAAATCGATATTGTGTATGTGCATTGTGATATATTTCAGGATCGTGCCAGCAATGCGTGGATAATATGACATAGCCTTCAGGACTTGATTTTGCAATACGTTCCAATGACAATTTGTAGAGCCTCTCTCAATGTATTAAGAAGCTCAAATGTTCCTCTTTCATATACGTGGTGATAGGGGGGCGAATCCAGCAGCAGTTAAATGTGATCATTTACTCAAAAGCTCCCTCAGACATGTAACAAAATCCAGAAATATACATTTTACTTAATAAAAAGCACTCTTAATAATAGTTGAGCAATCAGATTAGGTGAAACCGTGGTGCACTGGAAGATTTTGAAGGTTCACAGAGAATACTAAGTTAGGAGTGAGTGGTACCACCAGATTAACAACCCAGTCAAGGTACAATTCCTGAAAGGTGACAGGCAGCTTGGGAAAGGAGCTAGGCTCAGCCTAGAAAAAGGGACCTCCAAGAGGCAAAAGAGAGGTGAAAGCATGTATCAAATATTGGCTGTAATTTGGTGGTCTAACTAAGCTCTCTGGGAAATCTGATGTGAAGAAGCCAGTAAAACAGCACAGTGGATGTAGAAGTATTCAGGGAGAGAATGCAGCATTCTGAATCCCCCCCCCGTAGACGTTGAGACCAGTGGGATGTAGGAGGAAGGAGATGCAAATGATTAGGCAACTTATTGGAGGACTTGGAAGAGCAAGGTCACTGATGCCATCAAAACAAGATGTGCACATTACATGGAGTTAAGAGACAGAGGGAGATATTCTCAAGAACATGCAATAATCATTGCCAAAATCAGTTAACACAATCTTTCATATCGCCGTATATCGAGGTAAAAATATCTCTGTGTTAAAGTCCTATTTACAACACAGCGGTAACATGCGATAGTCTCCCGATAACGCGTCAAATGTCCGCGATAAAATCACCAGGACAGCAATAAAAATCTAAACCCAAATGTGAAAAAAGTTGCGATGGGCCCAACTGCGATACAAAATGCAGTGATAAGCAGCGCGATGCCTGCAAGTACCACAAGTCAGGCGGGAAAAATCTCTTTAAAAGCGGCAACAAAAAACACAAACAAAACACATACAATTGCGCAGCACCATGGAGGTAGCCGGAGCAAGTATAGAGGATAACCAGAACCCCACAACCCCCGCAGATGACCAGCCTGGGACCATCATTGGGGAGACGGTGGCAGGAGTTGGGGGACCGGACCCTGCACAACATGACCTGAGCCAACAGCAACAGGGTGAGTAACGACCATGGACTGGGGACAGGAGGAGATAGGCACAATGGCACACATGCACAAGTAAGTATAGCACATCTGCGGACAAACCATGCCCAAGTGTCACAACTCTGATCAAGAGCCCACTTTACCCAAGTCTGCAACATCTCAGCACTGTGTGAGCACAGAAGTAAAAGGCACACTGTCTGAAAGTGATAAGGGCCAGCCAAATCAGAGTCAAAGGGGAAACTCACCCACAATGCAGCACACACACATAAGATGCAGAGCACCCCAACATTAACAACAATGTGGTACAAACTGCAACACATTCACAACTGAACAGAGGACACAGTTGCTGCTCTTGGGTTTAGAACATGGCCATTCCCATTTGGCATAGCATAAAACTGTGAGATGACAATGTACAAATACAACCCCATATCCCTGATGGCGTAGAAATGCCAAGTGTCCCGCTTCAAATAGGCATCTACTCATAAACAGACACAATGTACATTGCCATGCAGCCTGACTGTAAACTTGTACAATGCGTGAACATACATGTGAACACAATGTCAATCTGCATTTCCCCTTCGCATTGCAGAGAGAGAATCAACACCTCCTGCAGAGCAGACTCAAAAACTCAGCACAGACGATGAAGAGGACCTCCCCGATATCTACACCAACGCACTCCAAAAGTTAAAGGACAGCTCTGGTACCACACCTCCAGGAGCAGGGCAGCCCAGCTGCATCCATGAGCCCCCAGCCCCTGCACAGACCACACAGCAGGAAGCACCCACCACCACAGCTGTCTCCCAGGACCCCCACGACCAGCACATGGCCTTCCAACGCCGTGTGTAAGGGTGCCAGGAGGAGAGGTCTGACCAGCTGTGGGTGGGGTTTGACCTCACGGCAGACAAACTAGATGCCATATGTGGGTGTCTAAGTCCCATCAGGGACCGCTCACAGTCCCTAATGGACACCCACTGTCTGCTCCTTGCTCTACCACAAGCCATGGCTGACATTGCGGGAGTCAAGAAAAACTGTCTTGTCAGAGTGGCCCCAGCGATGTCAGAAATGAGTTGCGTCACATGCAAATGATCATGGAGAACATGGAGCGGATGCAAGCCTCAGAAATGGCTGCCATGGCTGCACACCAGTGAGATTTAGCTATGATCTTCCATGCCCTGTAGAGCCTCGTCATTGCATTGCCACCACAAGGCCAGGCGTGGATGTATGCGGGTGCTACTACTACATCCACATCTCCTCTCCCTGAAGGGTCAGTGGCACACAGTGCAGCAGACTTTCCACCTCCGACCCCTGATGTGTCGCTCCCACACAGTGATGCAGACAAAACACCCCCACCTGCATGAGAGGCACATGACACATCAAAGGACAAAGATGATGAAGAATCTGGCTTTGTGGTAAGAATGAAGTGGTAGCATACATCTCTGCCATATGGCCGGGTTCAGCTTGGTTCTGCCCTCTGCATCATGCCCTGCAATAACACCTCCCACTGTCCCCCATACACTGAGTGACACTCACCTTGGACCTTGACATGGACTGCCATATTTGGTTTGGTTACCAATGACACAGCAATCATACTGCGGACTGTAGTCTTCCACTCCCTATGGACTTGTAAATCCCGAAAGGACACTGGTTAGCCCTCCATGGGCCAACAATGTAAAGTGGGGCTTGCATGACCCTGTACTGCTCCAGCTTCAACACTCCACTGAATGTGCATAAACATTCCAATTCAAACAGATGTGTCATGGCCATGATCAATCAAGAATGAAAGTATGGATGAATGTAGGGACAGTGATTCCACAAAAAAGTACTCCATGGGTAATGCTATCAATGCGCATGTATATCCATGACCCAGAAAGGCAATGAGACACACATTGTCATTCAAATCAACACTCACTCATCACAGTTGAATACAAGTGAAGGTGTGTAAACTTTATTAGCATATGCATGTCAATATGGGAAAGATAAGTTCCACAACATGCAGACCAATGCAGCAGTATGTCAGAATGAGGAACATTGCCAAGCACCGCTGTCCACTCCGGGGGAGTGCCTCACCTTTCACAGGTGTGTGTTAAGCCGCGTTGTTGACCGCTCATGTATTCGGAGTCCTGGCGAATGCAGCCATGTCCACTGTTGTCCTGGGATATGTGACCAGATCTCCAAGATGGAACAAGGTGTCGGGTGCAATATGTTCCAATCTGTTGTGTCTGCCGGTACGTAGTTACTCGTCCATGAAAGCGATTGCAGATTTGTAGGCTAATATTTCCAACATGGGGTTGTTGTCGACTTCATCAAACAGGACGGAGAGTCCATCCATTAGCAAGTATGGACAGATATGCTGCGTCCACCCCCTTTCACCAACTTGCACTACAGCCCAATAGGGGAGCGGTTCAATGTGGTCATTGCACACAAGTATTTGTGCAATCTCCTAGGTCCAGCTGCCAGCATGTAAGCAAAGTATCAAGCCATCCCATAAACGGATATCACAGAGAGCACACACACATGTCAAAATCCAGTTTATCTACCATCCTGTTGGAGAGGCAGACATCCATGCACCACTCTAATATGCACAATCGACAATGCAACACAGGCTGAACGCAGGCGATGTTGGCAAGCCGGAAGCTTAGCCGGTAACTGATCCGCAGCACTGCCAAGGGCAGTGCCCCCAGTAAAATGCAACATATGTGCACGTTACAGTTCCACATGACAGGGGTTGTGCATGTGTTCGGAATGTACTGCCATTGCGTCAGTGCTCTGGTTGAAGTGGCACTGTTCTGACCAGCGCAGTTCTGTGGATGAAATCCACAGCTCAGATCAATAAGTTGTTTTAGTGTGCAACGGTTGTATGCCTGTGATGGTGTGGGAGTAAACGTGAAGGCCATTCCATGCAAGATAACTTCGAGCGAGGACTTCTGTCTGTGGAGTATGTATATACGTTGTTCCTTCCTCGGGCTGTGCGTGGTGTGGGAGTTGTCATCAGCCGCTATGTTATTTGTCAGGGGGTGCCGGGCACATGCAATTCTGAGTTCAGAGGTGCAGATGTGCTCCCGCCCGATAGTTCTAACAAAGGAGCTTTCTTACCTAATGTAAGTTTGTCATCTGCTTGCTTTCAGGAAATGTAATGTGGCTTGTTGGGGGTGGGGTTTGGGATGTGTGCGACTTTGGGATTCATGTTTGACATGTCTTGCATGTGGCATATTAGTGGCATCGCTGTGTGTTACGTTGCCTCACAGCTGCTCCTTTCTCCCTGAACCATTTACTTATGTGCGCTGCGCGATTGCACAATTTGCACTCCTACGGCACACCATTTTCATGCCTGTCGGTGCATGTCCACAAGCCTGACAATGACACTGTGATGTTAGCCTTTGAAGGTGGGGGGCCAGGTGAGTGTAGGCCTATGTTAAGGATAGGGCTGACACAGATGTAGAGTACATGCCTGGCTGTACTGGTGCTGCTAATGTGGCTAGACATTTGGCTAATGCTGCGGCAATACAGATACATACAAAACTTGGCATGTATGATCCTGGACCCTGAGCGGTCTTGCGCTCCTTCATTACTCCATTTGTGCAAGCCCACCCTCCGGGTGATTGCTACATTGCAACATTGTCGCTTACAGGGGAGGACGACTTAGCTACACATCCAGGCTCTTACCCACTGCCTGAGGTGACATGGTTGCGTCCGCTGTCCACAGCATAATGCAATGCAGTAGGGCCCAGGGCCATCATTCATACATATTGACCACACAGACACACGTGGATAGGTAGTGGAACTGGCTACTGGAACATGCGTCCGGCCCCATTTTATTACCAGGATCACTTATGCAGTGACGCTTGTGCTGGATGGGTGTGGGGTGAGTGTGAGCCAGCCCTTAGGGAGTGGTTGGTGCTGGCAAGAACTTGAACAGTGATCACTATTAAAGTGGATACAGAAAACACCAACATAACAAAAATATCTGCAAAGCATCATGGAGGAAACTGGAGCAAGTACAGAGGTCACCCAATATTCAATCAGAAGGGGCCATGACTTGTGGTGCACTGAGGTAGGGGCACCAAAGCTGAGAGTGCTCATGTGAAGAAATTGTCAATGATTGTGTCCCTTCGGGATATTGCAGCTGAAGCTGCAGTGGGGTGTGTTACACCTGCCTCATCTTCATCATCATCGTACCAGGACTTCCACACTGCCTGAGGTGACATTTTTGCATCAGCAGTACGTAACTCAATCATAAAGGATCCATTAGTTGTGGTGCACTGAGTTAGTGGCACATGTGGGGCTCAGCGGGTGCACAGCCAGCAATGATGCATCGTCTGTGAAGGTCAGGAATGGATTGGATGCATGTGAGCCCTGCTGATCGCAGTGTATGCCAAAGGCAGAGGTCAGCCGGGACCCACAGCCACGTGGCATTGACTTGTGGTGCACAGGGTTAGAGGCACCTGTGGCTCTCACTGGGTGCACAGCCAGCGATGATGCGTCGTCCGTGAAGGTCAGGAATGGATTGGAGGTGTGTGAGCCCTGCTGAACGCAGTGTAGGCCGGAGGCAGAGGTCAGCAGGGATCCACAGCCAAATGGGGTTGACTTGTGGTGCACATAGTTGGTGGCACCTGAAGTGCTCAGGGGGTTCGCAGCCAGTGATGTTGCGTCATCCGGGCATGCCGCACTGGGAGTAATGTCTTTTGCCAACTAAAGTCTCCCTCAATAAGGCCATGTGGCATTGACTTGGGGTGCACAGAGTTAGTGGCACCTGTGGCACTCATCTTGTGTGCAGCCTGCGATAATTCATGGTCCGGGTGGGCCTCACTGGTAGCAATGTCTGTTGCCTACAGGACTGCATCATCTGCAATCGCGACTCGATCTGAATTGTGAGCCCTGTTGCCTGCACTGTAGGTCGAAGGCAGTAGTCAGCACAGACATAACTCTGCGTGCTGTGATTCTGTGTTCGCTGGGGGCCTGTGTCAAGAAGGGCGGCTGTCACTGTAGTGGCCTCGTGGCAGGGAGACGGCCACCGTCGTGGCAGATGCATTGGCCTTCCCGGAAGTGAACCACGCCCAGAGCCCCGGCCTACTTATTCACACTCCTATGCTGGACTGGTGTACGCCGGACCAGCCCACTCTGCTTACGCTTACAGGGGGGACGACACAGCTTCATGACCGAGGTTAATCCTACTGCCTGAGGTAACATGGTTGGGTCCACAGTCCACAACACTACAAGCCAGCAATATATGTCCACATAGACAGGTTTGTGCTCTGCATACTGAGGACTGTCCAGCACATCACCGGCACACTTGGCATTGTGTGCATTCTTATTCACGTGTGGCGTGTCTCCTTCACACATACTTGGTTTCCACCTCTCCCCACATTCTGCTATTGTGTGGCTGAGTGGCCATGCCGTTTTCGGGACGTCTGCTGTCCTGTTCCGTGCTGTCTCGATGGTAGTCCTGTGGGGCTCCTGGGGGTGGGGGTAGTCCTGGGGGTGGTGGCGGTGGGTGTTGTGGCCCTCTTGGGTATCCAAGCTGCATGATCAATGGCTCGATGGCATCTGTTGGTCTTCAGATGTGGCTCTGGCCTGGGCTCCCTTTCATACTGCAGGTAGTCGTCCTGCTTAACACCAGTAAAAGGTAGGTGTTAAATCCCTGCTGCTATCTCGCCTTATCGCATGTTTTTGGATCAAATCGCAGATCTGGCTGGTCGCTGAGAATGTCGTGAAGTGGTGTTTTCATGTGTTTTTGCACAGGAACGCCTACTCTGCATATCATTAGCGTTAGTTGTCTCTCTCCTCCGTGGCGATGTTTTTTGCGGAACCTAAAGCTGGAAAACTGGCGATATCGGCAGTTTGCACCAGCTTGAGAATGGGGCGATAATTGATAACTCTGCAATAAGTCTTTGATAATATGCCCCAGAGATGGCAGAGAATAATGTCAACTCTATATAGCTGTTCCATTGAGTCAAGGGGGCGGCCTCCTCGAAATGATGCGATTACTATGTCTCTTGTCGATGTGGCCCATCTCGGGGAGGGAACCTGACGGTGAAAGATGGATTATTGATCATTCCAAAAGAACAGAAACAAACAATTGGTAGGAAGCAGTAAGGAAATGGTCGAAATAGCGTGAACAGCATGGAAAGAGACAGTGCAACAATGACGTGGAAAGAGTCAGAGGCAGTAGCACACACCACAAAACACCTAGCAGCAGAAGAGACAGTTCAGCATTTGTCCAGCAAATACGAGTGCTATGCAGGCGATGAACACAGACTGAGAACTCGGGATGGATATGTACAACAAGAGAATAGCCATGGAAGGAGACTGCAATGATAACTAAAAGCAAAGCTGAGTTTCAGAGGGGATTACGGGCACAACATATGGATCAGATGAGCCTGCAAGTAGAGTATGTAAAGGAGTTATTAGCTTATAAAGCTGACTAAGGCTTGGTATTTCATGGTTAGCAGGCAACCTGTAGGGAAAAGAAACAAGCATTTGCAATGCCATTGGTCTTGTATTTGTTAAAGTTAGAGCTGTTGGCTTGAAATTGACAATGTTTTTTTCTTTTGTTTTTTTATTGGTAGTGGACTTATTATATTTGCAAAGCACTGTTGCCAATGGTATAAAAAAGCAAAAGTAAAAAATATTGTCATTTTCAACACTAACAGCTCTAACTTTAACAAATTTGAGACCTGTTGCATTGGAAATGCATTTGGGTGCATATGTAGGTAATTTTCATTTTGCGAATCTCAAATTGCGATTTTTAGGGAATTGCAATTAGAGAATCGCAAAACGAGATGTAGGTAGGAGTAGCAATTTTTTTTGCGAATCCCACTTATTCCTTATTTGCGAATCGCAAATTGCGATTAGCAAATAGGGAATACTTTCTCATTCATTCCTATGGACTCGAAGGCCCATAGTAATGAGTGGGAAGAAATTCTCAATTGCGATTCTCAATTAGAGAATCGCAAATTGAGAATGCAATTTCAGGGTTGTAAGGGTGTCAATAGGACACCCTTTTGCATCCCCTGAATTTGACATGTGTGCACATGTGGCCCACATACATGCCCTAAGGGCATGTATGTGACCCATATGGCACTTTGAAAAAGTGCCCTAAAGAGCATTTTTCAAAGAAATCGCAAAATACCACCAACCTGAAGTTGGTGGTATTTTGCGATTCCTTAAGCCAAAAGTCGCACAACTTGGGTGCTTCCTGCATTGCATTTAAGGAATCGCAATTTGCAATTTCTTAAATTCAATAGCAAAATAAGGAATTGCAAATTTTGCCATTCCTTATTTTGCATGTGGGTTTTTGTGTGCTACATAGCACACTGCCCTGATTGCGATCGCAAATGCTGAAATTCTGCGAATTTCAGCATTTGCAAGCACAATTAGGCTATTTACATATGGCCCTTGGTCTCGCATTTGTTGGATTCATTGGCATGATAAATGCCAATGTTTTTTTATCTAGTCATGTTGCAGGGTGCAGTACCATATATGGCAAAAAAGAAAAAGAAACCCTGCCCCTGAAATAATTATGGGTCCAACACAAGGATCCTATTAATACAAGGCGACCATCGCGTAGGAGTTGGAGCAACACATACACATCACTAGTTTTTATGATTTCAAGATTTCATTTTATTTTGTTAAACAATTAGTTATTTTTTTGGTATTTTGAAAGAGATAAAAACACATCACATATATTTATACATTAGAAAAAAGATTAAATAGATCACATTAAGTGTCCCACACATATCATACCTATCAACACTCAAAACCCATTCATTACATGCAGCAAACATTCATACTCTCCACAATGCAGTACATCAATGCCAGTTGGTATACAGGGGGGTGGTTTTTGACCGAGGGCACACAAGTTAAAACTGGTCCAGATGTCACAGTCAGGTGGAATTTCATCCCTCCCTAGAATCACGCCGACGCGCGTTTCGGTGTATGGTCCGAGAGGACCACACCTTCATCAGGGCAGAGAGGTACCAATATGAGGGGGACACACCACTGTGGATATAAAAAAATAAAAAATAAAACAGACATATATATATATATATACACATATACATTCATATGTTTATACATGAATCCTCCAATGTGCCTTACAATGTTATATTTTATAAATAAAACATCTAATTTTGCACTATATATATTGCACTTCTCTCTCATAGAGTAGCTATATATTTTTTAGGAAGCATAACAATTGTATGGCCTTGCTCCAGCTCCAGGCTTTCGTTCAAAAAATCTAAACGGTCTCTTCTTGGTAGTCCTTAAGGGATCTACAACGCAAACTTAGCACTCCAGCTAGCTCAGATAACGCCAATGGCTAACACACATTTAACACTCATTCTTCTCTTTTTTAACAAAATTCCTTTTACTCAAGCATGCATTTATGTCTTCATGTATTCGCAAGGAGCGGTTTTTGAAGGACCCTAACGATCTAGACAGGGGGTCCAGTGGTCAGTGTATATAGAAACATCAGATTATGACAGATCTTGCAGTCTCTCTAAGTAGATTCAACTTTCCCCTATGTTACCCTTCATTTACCTTGTCTCAGTTTACGGTGAGTAAGTATAAATTCCTGCACTCGGGGATCGGGAACAACAGTGCGTCACGAAGTGGATTCTCCAATATGGGAGTTTTTTTACATACAGGTCGCACACTAGTGGATAAATAGAAACAACCATGAATACAGTTTCCTCGATCATACATATGGGGTAGACAGTTATCAAAGTCCCTCAGATGGGCGTTTACAGTGACTTTTTCTTAATTTGTTTATTTCTCTAGCGCATGTAACTACTTCGTCTAGGTGTCAGGCAGGTCTCATACAGGTTAATAGACCAGGAATTTATTCAATCTTTTACAGGTTCCTCACCAGTTCCGGCTATCCCTATCGTACACAGGGTAATGCCCAACAATTGTGTTACCTTTGCGTGATGCACAGTTTCGGCCAGTTCGCTTTCCGGTGATAGTTCTGGGTTAGTGTTTAATGGTGCACACCTTGTTTCCTTCGTGGTCCCTTGGCAACTAGATTAGCAAAAAAACATGTAGGGTCGAAACTCCATTTCTTTTAAAAGAGCAGAAACGTGTTTCTGTGCAGATTGCGTGGGGTGAGGGAAGTCCCCCCCCCCCCGAGTTTTATCAAACAGACTTAAACAGGGATTTACGTTATCGCGACTGATAAAGCGGAGCCAGGGAGGTTTAGAAAAAACAGGAATACTGTTATGAATATCATCTCGATTATATAATAGCACATTTCTAAATAAGCATGATTAGACTTACGAGTGCATTTGGATTGGAGGGTCTCCCGGTCGATTCTCAGTTAGGGATATATCATCTCAAACTATGGGGGAGACTTCCTCGCCTAGATCGCGGGGTAGGCGGCTTATTCAGGTTGATGGCACGGGTTTGCCAGAGTTATCTGGGGGAGTGAAGATATAGAGTGCAGACGTGTTGAAAAAGTTGCACGGACTCGCAGCTTCAAACTGAATATTCCTGTATTAGCAGCGTCCAAGATATTGCAGCGTACTTACTTGTTTCTCTCTGTCTTTAGATCCTGGTGCCCCGCGGCATTTGAATGGCCATCCGATCGTCCAGCGTTCAGAGGGGCCATACTGTGAACGCGGGTTTAAATACGGGGTGGGAGATAGCCTAACGTCCGTTTCCACCGTCGTCCTCAGACATAACTAAACATAGAAGACAGGCTACATTTGCACCTACAAAGCGGCGGCCATATTGGAAAAGGATTTGAGGGTTAGTTAAATGCTGTCATATGAGGGTTCCAAAGGGGACTCAATCTGTTATCCTGGGGACACTTGTTCTTTAGTTGGAAACATTAGAGTTTGACATATTTGTGATCTCAGAGAGATAACTTAAGTAGTCCTCTAATATGACGGGCTCATTAAATGGCAATGGGTCCGGGTTGGTTATAGGTTTGGAACAAAGGATGCTTTTAAACAGAGAGGTCCCGATGGTTACAATTCCATGTAATGGCATTATGCCATGGGCACTCCTCATTTAGTCCGCAATTAACTGAATTCAGAAAGAAGATCCAGAATAATTCCCTCTTTTTGCGGAGAGCAGAAGGGTCTATTCCAGGTTTTGCTTCAATTTTTTCCAATATAGACCACCTTAGGTCCTTTTCGTTGTGTTTCTTCTCCACCCAATGTGATACAATGGGGGCTGTCATCTTCTTCAGCCTGATATTTGATTTATGTTTGCCTATTCTTAGGCGGCATTCGCGTCCAGTCTCTCCTACATAGGGGAGGTTGCACGGGCATAGAATAACATAAATTATGTTACTTGTGCGACAGTTGGTCAGCCTCTTGTTGCGGGATATAGATATGGAACGATGAATGGTGGTTATCTTGCCCCCCACAATGGCGTGTGGACATGCTTGGCACGTGCCGCATCGGTGATTTCCGAAGATGGGATTCATGTTTGGGATGGCAGTTTGTAGAGCCTTGCTCTTCTCGGGTAGTTTGCCCTTGACTAGAAAGTTTTTTAAGTTTCTGTTTCTTTTGAAGGCAAAAATAGGCCTAGGTAAGGGGGGTTTAAACTTCTCCAAATTCAGCAAGTGCCGGCTGGAGTTGATAGCTTGGCGCAGTTTGTGATCCAAGTTTGAATGGCGGGTAACGCACACCAATTGGTTCTGGTTTTCTTTCTCTTTGTCTTGAAACATGCATTCCCGGTTGG
The DNA here is from genome assembly GCF_964261635.1 of Lissotriton helveticus. Taxonomy (NCBI): domain Eukaryota; kingdom Metazoa; phylum Chordata; class Amphibia; order Caudata; family Salamandridae; genus Lissotriton; species Lissotriton helveticus. The sequence goes on along the minus strand of NC_136072.1, from coordinate 509,660,021 downwards.
TGTATCTGGCCCGTATAAATGAATCTTTTATCAATTTAGCCGCATATCCACGGTGGCGGAGTAACATAATTTATGTTATTCTATGCCCGTGCAACCTCCCCTATGTTGGAGAGACTGGACGCGAATGCCGCCTAAGAATAGGCGAACATAAATCAAATACTCGTACAGCCAGGTGTGAGTTTAATAGATCTGGATTCGAGATATTATTTAAAACATTGGTTGTAGTCAATAATGAGGTTTGGTTATGGATCTCCCACACTTTATTGTTAAAAAAGGTGGTTTCAGCCCTTATGTTGCCTCTGTGGGTCAGGTGGGCTTACTTCAGGACCAGGGTGATAAGGTGTGGTGAGACTATGGGCGTCTCAGTGTGTGATATCCTCAGGAATATTTATTTTAGAAGAAGTATGAGAAATTAGATATATTAATCTGTTTCCGGTGTGTCCAGCAGCACCTGTATAAATAGAAGTAGGGGTAGCGAGAAAGGAACACAGCCAGATAGAGAAGTATGAAATTGGTCAGCTTCCTATCAGTGCTGTCTTTAGTTTGTGTATTCTTGTAAAGCAACAACATAAAAATGGCAATTCTTTATCGTGAGGCCACTTGATGTCTCTCAGGCAAAAAATCTCTCTCAGTTCTTTATACAGAGATGGTCAAAATTTTCACTCAAGAAATTTTCATAGTATATAGGTCTTAACTCATAACTATCAACATGGCAAAATATCTCTCTACGTTCTGTAGTTCTATGTAAATAATGATTAATAGATGACTCTCAATAAGGTTATCTGTTAGAACTAACGATCGCGTTAGCACATAGCCTTGCAGTGGTATGATATTGAGATCTGTGTTAGGCATTAATATGAAGCGACGTATATTGAGTATAACTCTTGTTCTTTCTTATATCCCCATTTTTTGTCGTTATATGCCCATTGATTAAGAGGATAATTTACAATGTGGTAAATATTTTTCACATTTACGCTTTCATTCCGACACACAGCGTAACCGTAGAACTTTTCAAAATAAAGCTGAGGGCAGGGCGCTAAGCGATCACACCTTACCACCCTGGTCCTGAAGAAATCCCACCTGACCCACAGAGGCAACATAAGGGCTGAAACCTGTCGACCACCTTTTTTAACAATATTTGAAGTGTGGGAGATCCATAATCATACCTCATTTAGCACTACAACCAATCTTTTAAATAATATCTCAAATCCAGATCTATTAAACTCACACCTGGCTGTACGAGTATTTTTTAGTCACCTTAGCCTATGACACTAGTATCCCTGATCAATACTGCACTAACCAGGGGTACACCTCCGGGTGGAGGAAGCATGAGCACTAATGCCATGATGATGCTGTCACGTGATTAACAGTAGAGCGGAGAATCAAGATATACCGCTACCTGTACCATCTACACATGAATGATGTTTTTTTATTGGGACACTGAAAACTGAGAAGTGTTAACCCAGGTTATGCAGGACAAGTGATCCATTCCCCACTTGATTTTTGGAGCCTGTTGAATTAGACAGAATGTGAGTTGGGTCTCTTAGAGTGAATGTGTTCCAATTAAAAACAACCATTTATGGCTATGGCTCACCTGGTAACACCAGAGTAAATCCTAGGTGGTTGAACAAACGGGCTCAGTTCTGCGTACCCATCGCCCCATCTCCCTTATCTGGGGAAAAAAGATTAGGTAGGCGTTCAGAAACCACTGTTCAAGCGGGGTGCTCAAAGAAATTGTCAGTGGTGATGGTCAGAGTGGTTAATCACTCACCTAAGAAAATGGCAGTGTGGGAAGCTAGGAGTTAATTCTGCTAACCCAAGCAAATTGTCTAGCTGGAAATTAATTCCGATCTCTCTTGTATGACGAGTTGGGAAGCTGGGAGTTAGTTCTGCTAACCCAATGACAAGGAAAAAAAAATTCCGGTCTCTCTTCTAAAGAAAGGGCAAAAAACGGGAAAGGATCAATATTGTATCCTGTATGCACTAATAGAATTAGTTAGATAAATAAGCCTTCATGTATTACAGGCTGTGCTTAGCTAATGGGTTTGGATCCACCGTAAAATCAGGAGATCGCTTGGTAAGGGCGGGGCAGGCTAGCCTCCTGTCTTGCTGCAGCGGTGTGTCAGCACGGCATCTGAGTGAGCAACTGACATTTTAAAAGAAGTGCGGGCCAGCGTGTATGTGCATTCCACGCTCGAGCGTGCAGCAGCAGACTGCTGCCACAGCAGTTGCCTGGCAACTAGCAGTGACAGTGGCTGATGTGATTTTACGTCACATACTCGAGAGTCATTGCCTAGCAACGGAACGCTTAGCTCTCCGTTTGCATTCTAATGACATACCCAGTGCCGTGAAGGAGCTTGGCATCGGCCATTGAAGCGCTTAAGCAAGTAAACTTTTTAAACAGCTCACAAGTGTTAAAACAGTTACATAATCAGTGGATACCCGAGTCGGTATGGCCATGAAAACCGACATGTAGGTTGATTGCGAGTCATCGCGATTCTAAGGCACGCATTGATGATGTATAGATGATACAATGGTATGATTGCATCTACATATTATGTGTTCATACAGTCTCAACCATGCAAAATAAATCATCAAGTAACAGCATAAGCTCTTGCACGGGATACAATAACAAGTCTTCATGTTAACATTCATTGTGAACAACAAATCATATATTATGAGCAGATCCTATAGGCCTACAACAGCATTGGCCTAAAGCTTAAAAAACATTTCCACATGTAAAGATGTGTGTTAGAGGAACACCTAGGTTAGTCTATGTTGCAATTTAAATTTAAAGCTCAGCCATGTGCCAGGGCCACCGAGATCTTATCGGTTACTAAAAGTGGCCAATAGTCTCTGTAAAAGTCTTACTCTGCCATTGTGTTCTGACATGTTACCCCCCATAAATCAATGAATTGTCCTGGCAATATTTCACTCCCTCAACTCCTTTTAACACAGAAGCCACCCCCCTCTGAAAAACAGGTGTGATTGATACCAAGCCAAATGGCAACTGTCTGAATCTGAAAGCACTCAAGGGAGTGATGAATGAAGTCAGTACCTGTGACATTTGCACACACTCCACCTGATGATATGAGGAGGTAAGATCAAGTGCTGTGAAGTACTTTGCTTCTGCCAGGGTAGACATGTTTTGGTCTATATTAGGGTGTAGACACCTTTCACCTACAACTTCTCTGTTCAATGCTCTCAAATCAATACACGGCCTAATATCTCAATTCCCTTTTTTGCCACATCTATGTGTGCTAACCATTCTGTTGCTTCACCCGGCGATATTATTTTTGTGTTAAATCAACTTTTACAATTCTTGTTCCACCTTCTCTTGGATTGCCACCGGAATACCCCTCACTTTCACTGCCACTGGTACAGACCCTCTTTTAAGCCTCATCTGATGTTTGTAACCCTTCAAACATCCTAACCCTTCCCTTAAAAAATTTGAAAATTCTGAGACAAAATCTATTGGACTTGCTTCCACAGCTTGAATTCTTATTTGAGGTTCCCATCGTTGTTGAGTGAAACACCTAATACACATTGATGATGCCATCCAATTAAATCATCATCTTTCTTGCAGACATACATTTTCCCTCAGATAAAATCTATTCTCCAGTTCAATACTCACCTCAAAATAACCATTCATGTCAATGGATTGTCCACTATACCCACCTGGCCTAATGTCCATGACACATTATTTATCCCTCCCCTTGTCGTGTAGTTCCTATAAACCTGTATAAGACCTATGCGTTTAGACAACATACACTCTAGGATTGGTGTCCGGACTGATTCTAGACACCCCTTCTGAGTAAGTTAGCCTGGATACCAGGCCCAGACTGGCCGTTACGGATGCTGGGCAATTCCCCGGTGGGCCGCATGGTTGGGGGCCGGTTTTAGGCCCCTGGGGGCCGTTTTTGTACAAGGGCCATTTTTGCAGCTATGCTGCAAAAACTGCCCTGTAACAAAATTGGCCGAAAACCGGCCCTGGCAAAGAGCGAGGTCGCACCCCCCTCCCTGGGGGAGGGGGGGGGGCGAATGAGCACTTTGCCAGGGCCTGTTTTGGTTCCCAGTCCAGCCCTGCTGGATACCAGCTAGCTCACAGTACCACTAGAAACCCCTCTTACCAAGGAGAGAATAGTTCTTGGCAACTATCAAACCTGACAGCCCTGATCCCTCAGGATCGTCGAAACAGTGTAATACTTTTTGCTCAGTTCCTTAGGCTCACTTTGTTCTCAGAGAGATACACAGAATAAACGGTGGGGACGTTTTTCAATATGCATTTATTGAACCAGCGTCATTCTAGCGTAAAATAGGTGTGCTGAAACAACCATTAGACAGAAACAGATATAAATGATTAGAAGCACTTACAGAGTAAAAGGGTGGTAGATTCCTACCATCATTTTAAAACAATGAATACAGGCAAGTATGTAAAATACATGACAGTAGTTAAAGTGTACTTCTACGATGCGACCCTAGCTAGATTTACCTAAGTGTACCTAGTATGTATGTACGTGTAAAGCCAAGAATCCCTCTAGGATAAGGTCAACCCCATTACCTGACTTGAGAGACTGTGGGACCCCGTTTTGGCTCGAGATGGACATCCTGCAAGGGATGTCAGACAACTGCGAGCTGAAGTGTCTGCGTGCAGGTGCCTCAGCGTCTCGCATCAGTGTGTCAGCATGGAAGTCCTTTTCTTCTCTGACTATCAATAGCAAGATATGGTGTTTATATACCCAAAGTGGTACCCTCAGGGGTTCTACCTTGCTGTGTTATGTCAGACTTAGGTTTACGGAAGGAATGACCCTTATACATAGTTATTATGCAGGGGATGGTAGTCCTGCTGAGTTTCCATTAATCCTCATGCATAATGGATGAGGCTAGTTTTCAGGGAAAACCCTATGTCCTGTAAGCAGTATTGTAACTAGGTAATGGGTCAGTCCCAAGAACCGTTATGTAGTGAAGTGGTGGGGGAGAATATAGGTGAAAGGTTAGGTGACTACCTGAACCTATATTGGGGTACCTATATGGAACATAACACCCTCAAACAACTGTGTATATGTTTTCTTGGAAATTATGGGGAAATGATAACATAAATCAAATGTCATATTAACCTTGACTACATCAACCTTCACTTCTCCACTAGGATTTTCTCCTAGTAAATCTACAAAATGATTAACATAACTTCTAGCATGCTTTTCTAATGAGTCTCCCATTTTGAAAACTACTTTGTGATTGACCATCTTTCTGTCTTTACTCTGATCCTTGTTTGTTTCTTCCCTGCAAAGCTTACTAAAATGACCTTTCTTCCTACTGCTATAACACAACACATTCCATGCTGGGCAAATTCCTGAATTGACCTTGTGTCCCCTTCTTCCATACCAAAAACACTCACACCAAACTTAGGGGCTGCCATCCCATTGTAGGAAAGGACCGCCCGCCACAGGGCAGAGGTCCCATGCACCGAATTAGGATGCACCCGCCACAGAGGTGGGTGCATCCCGCATTTTTAACATTGCGGCAGGTGGTGCTGAAAGCACCGTCCGCCGCAATGCTAAAAACTGCATGTTGTGCGTTTCAAAGCACAACATGACAGTCACCGCGCGGTGCCTGCCATGTCAGACTTTGTAACAGCTATGTGCACCCCCCACGCCCCCCTTCACCCTGGGGGCCGGCAACAGCCCCCAAAGCAAAGACCGTATGCATTTCCACGGCGGCAATGCCGCCGTGGAAAGGCATAGGACCGCCGGCATCATAATATGGTTGGCGGTGTCTCGCAGACACCGCCACCATATGTAAGGCGACCGGCGGAAAAGCGGCAGACGGTCTTGCAGTCCGCCGCGGATTCCCCCGCCATCCTAATGTGGCGGGGGTAATTTCTGTGAGGATGGTGGATGGATTGCCCCCGCCGGGCCGGCGGTGGCTACTGCCAGCCCAGCGGGGGCAATCCGTCCGCCATCCTAATCGGCCCCTTAATCTGATATTCTTTTATACAATCATCTTAATCCTTCATGCCCAAACTACTTTTCACCTCATACACTATTTCTTCTGCTTTGTCATTATGCACGGTTTCTATGCTTCTCTCCAATTTTAACTCTGATACACATTTCATCATGTGTTCAACTGTTTTCGCAAACAAAATGTCTTCTTCTAAAGGCGGTTCATCTTTAAGCCAAAGCTTCTCCCTGATTTTGTCACATCTACACCTAAGTACCAACCGATACCTAATTCTATCTTCTAAGTTTTCCCCAAACTTGCCGGTGGATCTAAGAGCTGACACAAACTCCTCCACCATCTCATCTTTGCACTGTACTCTGAATCCAAAATGGTACCTTTCTAGAATGGTACTGACTCTAGATAAGTAGTGCCGATAAGGCTTAAGAATACATGCCTCATATTCATTCAGTTCATCCTGTTCAACTTCATTTAATTCTGGCAAATTTTCCAGAACTTCCTAGCCTTCTCCCCCAAGCAATGCATCAACAGAGCACATTTTCTTCCTGCACTAAGTCGTTTATTAGACCTTGGCATAATGCCCAAATATTTTTTCCAATTGCTCCATTTTACTGTAGATTCCCCTGGGCTACTCAAGAAAAAAGGTGGTGGAACCACATTCTGGATTTTGCTATTCTTGAAAGACTGAAATAAGTACAGATGATTATGTGTACAAAACACAATGGGCTTACTTGTAAAGGCGGATAGAAAAACGCTAGAATTGATTAACCCTCAGTGTTTGGCAACCAAGAAAAGTTTTAGCAAGCTCAGATTAAACTAGAATTGTCAGGTTCTTGATCATTAAAGTGATAGCATGATGTGCCTGTCAGCTTACTTGAATTCACAACCTGTCACTCTGTCACCTTCCTTTACCCATCAAATTCCGATGTAACAATACCTTGCTCAACTGTGGGCAGAAAGTACTTTTCAGCATATGTAGGATTCATTCAAAATATCTTGAAATTGTAAATATCTTTTTTTTTGTTGCAAACTTTTCTGTACTATTCTTTTTCAAACTTCTCCTCAATGGCAGGTCTACGGTGGGCCTGTCACCATGCCACGCAAAATATACACCACACTGTGGCCCTGGTCCAACGCTCTTAATATCAATGAAGGTGTGCCTGTCACTGTGACAGCCACAATACCACACAGTGTGGCCATGGCCCAACGAGCTTAAGATACAGGAAGGGGTGCCTGTCACAATGACAGGCAATACACTGAATACAACTAGCGCTTGTAGGTTAATTCCGATTCGCTTGCGGAATAGCCATAAATATGATTTTACTAGGTGTGCCTGTCACTGTGACAGACAATGCTCCCAAACACACAAAATTGGCTGCCCAATGCTGAAAATAGCTTTCTTCCTAACTCCTCAAAATGGTAGCACTTTGTGAGTGAAACAACTTGCTTTGGATCACTGACATAATATAGAATGCCAAAATATCGATCTACCAAAATATTGAGGTAAAAATATAGAATACCAAAATATCGACCTCCTATCTCCAACAGGTAAGTACAAACATATTGAATCAAAAATATCGATGCAAAAAATATAGTTAGTCAAAAAATCTAATTTTTTCAAATGCTTTAAATTAATTAAAAATTAATGAAATAATAAATATAATTAACTTAAACATACTTAAAATACTTAAATAACCTTAAAATGAATAAATAATTAATGTAAGTAAAAAAACATACAAATTGATTTGTTAATACATATATATATATATATATATATATAAACGTAATATTAATAAATAATTTACAATATTTTTACTGTAGGATAGCGGAAAGGGTAAAATGTACTATTACCACTCCAGTGAGTGCAACAGTAGTGATAGCGTTGGATAGCGTAGGGGTAAAAATTACTATTCCCACTCCAGAGAGTGCAACAGTAGGGAAAGCGTTGGATAGCGTAGCGGTAAAAATTACTATTCCCACTCCAGAGAGTGCAACAGTAGGGAAAGCGTTGGATAGCGTAGGGGTAAACATTACTATTCTCACTCCAGTGGGTGCAACAGTAGGGAAAGCGCTGGATAGCGTAGGGGTAAAAATTACTATTCCCACTCCAGTGGGTGCAACAGTAGGGAAAGCGGTGGATAGCGTAGGGGTTAAAATTACTATTCCCACTCCAGTGGGTGCAACAGTAGGGAAAGCGCTGGATAGCGTAGGGGTTAAAATTACTATTCCCACTCCAGTGGGTGCAACAGTAGGGAAAGCGCTGGATAGCGTAGGGGTTAAAATTACTATTCCCACTCCAGTGGGTGCAACAGTAGGGAAAGCGCTGGATAGCGTAGGGGTAAAAATTACTATTCCCACTCCAGTGGGTGCAACAGTAGGGAAAGTGCTGGATAGCATAGGGGTTAAAATTACTATCCCCCCTCCAGTGGGTGCAACAGTAGGGAAAGCGCTGGATAGCGTAGGGGTTAAAATTACTATTTCCACTCCAGTGGGTGCAACAGTAGGGAAAGCGCTGGATAGCGTAGGGGTTAAAATTACTATTCCCACTCCAGTGGGTGCAACAGTAGGGAAAGCGCTGGATAGCGTAGGGGTAAAGATTACTATTCCCACTCCAGTGGGTGCAACAGTAGGGAAAGCGTTGGATAGCGTAGCGGTTAAAATTACTATTCCCACTCCAGTGGGTGCAACAGTAGGGAAAGCGTTGGATAGCGTAGGGGTAAAAATTACTATTCCCACTCCAAAGAGTGCAACAGTAGGGAAAGCGTTGGATAGCGTAGGGGTAAAAATTTCTATTCCCACTCCAGTGGGTGCAACAGTAGGGAAAGCGTTGGATAGCGTAGGGGTAAAAATTACTATTCCCACTCCAGAGAGTGCAACAGTAGGGAAAGCGTTGGATAGCGTAGCGGTAAAAACTTACTATTCCCACTCCAGAGAGTGCAACAGTAGGGAAAGCGTTGGATAGCGTAGGGGTAAACATTACTATTCCCACTCCAGAGAGTGCAACAGTAGGGAAAGCGTTGGATAGCGTAGGGGTAAAAAATACTATTCCCACTCCAGAGAGTGCAACAGTAGGGAAAGCATTGGATAGCGTAGGTGTGAAAATTACTATTCCCACTCCAGAGAGTGCAACAGGAAGGAAAGCGTTGGATAGCATAGGGGTACAAATTACTATTCCCACTCCAGAGAGTGCAACAGTAGGGAAAGCGTTGGATAGCGTAGGGGAAAAAATTACTATTCCCACTCCAGAGAGTGCAACAGTAGGGAAAGCATTGGATAGCGTAGGGGTAAAAATGACTATTCCAACTCCAGAGAGTGCAACAGTAGGGAAAGCGCTGGATAGCGTAGGGGTAAAAATGACTATTCCCACTCCAGAGAGTGCAACAGTAGGGAAAGCGTTGGATAGCATAGGGGTAAAAATTACTATTCCCACTCCAGAGAGTGCAACAGTAGGGAAAGCGTTGGCTAGTGTATGTGTAAACATTACTAATCCCACTCCAGAGAGTGCAACAGTAGGGAAAACGTTGGATAGAGTAGGGGTAAAAATGACTATTCCCACTCCAGTGAGTGCAACTGTAGGGAAAGCGTTGGATAGCAGAAGGGTAAAAATTACTATTCCCACTCCAGTGAGTGCAACAGTAGGGAAAGTAAATACTTCATATATAAATAAAAATAAAATAAATATTAATACCAATTACAAATTAATTAAAATAATTAACACTTGTATATAATATATTAATTAATCAATTAAAAATACAAATAACAATTAATTAATAAAAATAATTACCTACTAATACAAATTATTTACCAATTAACAATAAAGTAATTAACAATTAAAAAATAATTAAAAATAAGATTAAAAAAAGATTTTAAAAATAGAATTAATTACAATTAAATTACTCCCCACCCTAATCCCCTATAAACCCACAACCCACACAATTTAAATTAATAAAATTAACATAATTATCAATTAATAATTAATTACCCATTATATTTTAATTAATTACCAATTAATAATTAATTAACAATTAATTCAACATAAATACCAATAAATAAATTACCATATTTAATTAATGATAATTAAATTACTTCCCACCCTATTCCCCTATAAACCCACAACCCGCTACAGAATTATATTACGCAAAAATTAAATACCATAAAAATAATTAATTAATATTAATAATAAAATAAATATACACTTTTCAAACATATACTAACATAAAAAACACTTTAAAAATTGATCTTAACTTACTTACCTCAAATTTGATATTTTTGTAGTCTATATTCTGTCCATTCTATATTTTTGTAGTCTATATTCTGTTCATTCTATATTTTTGATGTCTATATTCTGTCCATTCGATATTATGTCCATTCTATATTTTTGATTCGATATTAATGCCATCCTATTCGATATTTTTGTAGCCTATATTCTGTCCAGTCAATTTTGTGTCCATTCTATAATTTTTTGATCGATATTAATGCAAATCGATATTAAAAACTCAATATTTTGACTGTATACCAACAGCCATACATCACAGAACCTCACTGCTGGAGCTTCCAGAGATGCATTTGACCTGTTTCTCTCAGAGCACCTATGCCGGGTGTCTTTGACTCCCCTAAATCACTCTGCACACCTCTTCCTTACTGCAGCATAGTGCCCGTTCCTGCAGTAGAGCTTCAGACAAGCCTTTTTTACTGCCGCTGTGCTCCTGCTCCAGTTGCTCTGCTCTTCAAGTGAGGGACCCTTTTTAAACTTACTCTGCTTTGCCAAAATTATTGAGTTGAGGTGCCTTCACTCTCACGCATTTCTTTAAAATAATCCCAATGATCATTGCCAGTGTGATGTGGTATATACATCCAAATAGCTTAACTCCAACAGCTTGTCAACTTCAAGAACAAGAGTCTTTATTGAAGGCACCTCACCCTACGGAGACCCGGAGCAACTGTCAGAGCAACTGATAAATCATGCCTGATCTCCTTAACATTGTATATTCTACATTCTCATCTACATTCTACACCACATCATCACTGTGTTTCTTGTAGTTGAACAGATCACACATATTACCATTATGTACAATATACCACACCCACTTTCACTATTTCACCTCTCCATTTAAATTCTCTTAGCCAACCCATACTATTGAATGTGATGGGCTTAATATTAGACTTCCAAAGAGTGGTAAAACCACAGCCCTTTCTTTCCCTTCTTTCACTGACTGTTGAGCATCTCTAAGCCCTTTGGGTCTCTCTTTATGAGCACAGCTCTGACTATCACTGCTGATTAACACTTCTACAGAGAATGTGCCCATGACTTTTTTTACTGGTTAGTGATACGTGGAGCGAGATAATATGTTCTGACTTGGTTGTATGTCACTTTATCAAGATTAGTATTAATAATAATAATAATAATAATAATAATAATCTTTATTCAGCATAAAAAAATAGGACCATAAAAGAGACATCTTGAGCTGCATATAAATCAAATAAACACATTATTCATAAGAGCAGCCAGGTGAACATTAAAAAAAACACAAAACCCATACAATGTTGTTATTCACATTGGTCTCTTAAATTCATAATACAGCCAATGACCTTTGCTTCAGATTAAAAAGGAATAAAAGCAATAAAATCCATGGTTACCAAGTTAAAAACTGAGCCTGGCCCTGAAGAGAAAACCCGTCAATTCCAACTGTTATGGAAACCTCACACAGTGCAAAAATTGGCAAAAACTCTTGCGGCCTTCAGGCACCCCTAGGAGTTCTTAACTTTAAAGCAGATCTTAAAATGTTAGAGACACAAAAAAGTGCAAAAACATTTGATGACAGTTGTAAAAACAACAATGTAACGCATACCTGCTTGAATCTCAGTTTCTTTTAAAGCCCCTTAAGGACCACTCTTCTCGGGTAGGTATGAGTAGAGCGGGCAGAGGAGGACAAAATGTAAGGTATCCTGTGGAGACCTATTGTCACAGCCACAGGGCCCTCTAAGTTCTATGTATACAGTAAAGCCAGGGGTTACTGCCAGTAGGTGGTGAAATAAGTTCAACCTAAAAAATGTAATTAAAAATCTATTGTGTGCACTTATTATGAGGGATAAATAAGGTTCCATACTCTGCGTTGACTTTAGTAAAATGTGTTCTCTAACAGTGGGTTTTTTAATCTCCCTTTCCTCACGTTGTGCAGAGACATATTTAAAATACAGTTCTTTGATCATTGCTTTTTCCTTGATCCCAGCGTATGGGGATTAGTAAACATATCTGCTCGTCCTAATGTGGCAAGGGTGTCCTTTACATATTTCAACCAAGGAATTTTTAACGCGTGATCCAGAGAGAGACGGTCCTGGATTACCAGCCTAATAAAGCTTGCCTCCTCTTTGGACCAGATCTTCACCCAACACAGTAGGGGTTTCACAGCCACCATATCAGAGAAGGACTTGGACCCTAGTTCCTCATGAACAATGTACGCACGTGTGCTATGAGGGACTTTCAACAAGCACCTAAAATATCTGTTTTCGTTAATTTGTAATTTATTAACCACCTTAAATCCCCACACCTTGCTACCATGTAAACTTTGGAACTGCAGAAGAAGTTATATACCTTTAAAATCATCCCCGGTGACCAGTTACCTAGTCTATGTGCATAGTTTGCAATTGCTCTTGTGGATCTTGTCAGACCAAGGCACTTCTTCTCTAGTAGATGTTTAAAACTCAGTTTTTTGTCAAATAAAATACCTAAGTATGAGAAGGCGAGTACTTTCCCTAAAGTATGTGTGCCTACTGTGTAGATTGTAGTCTTCCTGAACTTCTTCCCAATTTCCATAATATAGGATTTTGCTAAGTTAGGGGACAAGTCCATCTTATTCATAAATGTCACAAACCCATCTAATAAAAGCTGCAGGCCCTTTGGGGTACGCACAAGGAGTACTGCATCATCCGCATAAAGCAGGACAGGGACCGATCTTGTACCTATCCTCGGGGTGTCTGCATGTAATGCTGTCAGGGCAGAATCAAGACCATTAATATATTATGTAAACAGGAACCGCGCTAAAAAACAACCCTGTCTTACCCCACTAGAGCAGTGAAAATGATCAGTGGTCATCCCCTCCTGTGTGTATCTAACTACGGCAGTAGTATTTGAGTGTAGGGCCATTAGGGTGTTAATTAGGGCCAGGTCCACCCCAAGCTCTCCCATAAGATTCCACAGTTTCAGCGATTTACTCAGTGGAAAGCCGCAGTGAGGTCCATAAAAGCTAAATACAACGTCCTGATTTGGCTATTGTGTACTTAGCAGTAACAAGATAAAGATTGACCTGCTGTGGATTTACCGGGTCGGAACCCATATTGTACATCCATTATTATTTGATTGGCCTCTGCTCAATCCACCAAACTGTTTAGTACCACCCACCCCAGAACATTCACTGTCCCATCAGTAAGGGATATCGGATGATAAAAATGTGGACAGTCTCTATCTCCCTTCTTAAATATCTGGACAATGGTGGCAGTAGATAATGATAATGGTATTACTGTTGCAACTGCCGTGCTTAAAACCCTCACTAGTAGAGGCGCCCATACCTCTGTGTTGCATCGGAAGAGGTCTGGCAGGATCCCATCTAGTCCCGGCGCCTTGTTCCGCGAGAGACCCTCGATACCTAATCTCACCTCATCCAAAGTGAAGGTAATAGGATCAATACTCTGATCAGGAATCAGTGCCTGTAATTCCTCCTCTCTGTGGGGCTGATTGTACAGTCCCTTAAGTGAGGCTGCCATTGCTCTGGTAAAATATGGTGAATTAGCCCTGGGTTAGTCGAGTCTTTAAAACATGGATTGTTAATGACCCTCCAGAAATGGGTAGAGTCCTTTAACTCAGAAGCCTCTGTTAACTCCTCCCAGGCCTTCGGTGGCAGTTGGCGCTTCTGCCCTCTGACTGCTGGCTTATACATTTTACGCAGGCTGCCATCTGACCCCTGTTTCTCGGTGGCTGTTTAACAGCAGCCTTTAGAGGTCTAAGTGTCCAAGAAAATTGCCCGTCAAACCATCTTGGGGCGTCCGTGCTGGGGGAGTATCCTCTAGTTGCACCATGGGAGTAAATGCCTTGACTAATTCAGCCCCCTGTACTGGGTCTAAAAATTCAATGATCTCCTGCTTGCCTGTATTAAAAAGTGACTTATTAAAAACAGCAGTGTCAACCTGCGCCCAACGTAGCCATCTGCCTTGGTCAGTTGCGTAGATTGTTCCCCTAATTATTCTGTGAGATGCTGGGTGATACCGAGGAGCAGCAAGTGACATGGTCACCGTATTATGATCACTGAATATACTGCGATTAATATTAAAAAAGGTTATAAACCTCTTCAATGTATGAGATGCAAATATAAAATCAATAAAGGATGAGCAGACTCTACCTTTATAGGTCGGGGGCACAGCTGTATCAGGGAGAGTGACAATCAGGTCCAATATGAGTTAGACCATAGATGTTTAGGAGGACACTCAAATCCTGCCCTTCCTGAGTGTGTTCCATATGTGGGCCCCCTCTTAATGTACAGGTTGACCAGTCATGATGGATCACCCTCAAGTTAGGGCACAGGTGGCAATTAAAGTCTCCAGCTAAAATTAGTTGGGACTGTTACAGACCTTCACTCTGTATTTGCTCCAACCATCTACTTAGTTTATCGAGGCTGGCTGAGCCCTGTGAGTGTGACTTCATGTTATAAAAATTATTTATAGATAACCGGTAAGTGTTGTTTGAGAATGTAAGTCCTTGTGCGACATCTGAGTCTCATGGTCTTCCACCTACCGTGAATCCTAATGTCTATAAACATAACTACCCCCCCCCCCCCTTGCTCTTTCTGCACTCAACCTTAATGATGGGCAGAAAAACGTTTTGTAACCTTCAAAGAAGAAGTTATTAGCTAGCACCCACATTATCTGGATGAATATTATGTGGAAATCTCTAATGTAAGTGAGCCACTGTACGTCTAAAAACTTACTGGCCAAACCTGCACTTTCCACAAGAATATTTTTAAATAGCCCAAAATACGCCCCTCCTCAGAGCAAGAGGGGGCGATAGTAGCCCTATCTACCCTGACCATTCCCAACTGACATTGATCCCTGTATTCGTAAGAAGTTCCTGTTATTAACCCAGAGTTAGTCTCCACATCACACATGGTTCGTCGAGGCGTTAAACCAGGTTGTCAGTAGCTCTACCCGTACCCTCCCCTTCAGGTAGTCAATCTATGTCATTCAGGTTCCTCAACAGTGCAAATGCATTTCTTAATGTCAGGGGACCCCAGCCCAAAATACCGCCATCTTCATGCACAACAAGACTTTTAGACGATTTAGGGCTAGATGGTGGCCTATAAAAGAAACCCAGTGGTAGTGTTTTATTTACTGATTCTGCTGAAAATAATTGCAAGGAGGGGAATAGGATCTTATAGACCAGTTCAGGGTACATCAGCATGACAATCACAATGTCTCCAGAGAATGTTTTCTTGGTCCTACCAATCCATGCTACCATCCTGGCCATCAGGTTGTGTCTGTGCTCAGCGATATTAAACTTCCCGGGTTCACATAACCAGTGGGTCACTTTGTTTATCAGCTGGACGGTGGACTGCTCGTGTGAACTATCTAGTCCTGGAACACCTACCAGGACCACTGTATAAAGACAGCTTGCTGGTGGGAGGTCTATGAATGGCAGATTTCAGGTGTTAGGGGCAAACTGAGTAACACTGCTAACTGACCGACGATGTAATAGGTAACCCCTGTGGAGGTCCCTTTGATTCAGCTCACTGTTATAGGAAGCCACCGGTCCAAGCATGGTTGACCCCGAGATCGCGGCTTGTATCACAAACCTTGGGACAGCAGGAGCTACTTGAGGGTTCATGGTCTCAATATGTGTTGCTACAGGAAATGTTACAGGGGGAGTTTATTGTTGGGCATCCTTATTGTTGGAAGCTACGCTCTGCGTGGACTGAATAAAGGGAGGCAATGCTTTATCAATTTTAACAAGAGTTGCCCTTGTATCAACCAAAACTTTTGAGAATTCATTAAAAAAAGTTATTCAGCAAATAGGCCAGTCACTGTTTCCACAATTTATTGCTTCAGGGGCCCCCACAAGTCTTCAAAATGCTAGGTGACCATGATATCTGAGCCTACAGTGCCTCCCCCTATCTTTGTGGGAATTATTTTCTTATTTACTTTCAGTTGTTTCTTCGGGGCGGGGGCACTTAAATTCGCGCAGTGAACAGTGGTCGACATAGCTCTATTCTGTGTGATATGGCCCGCCGCGTTGTTAGTTAGGTTGGTGCCAGGGTTAGAACTCACTGCATCTTCTGCTTTCTCTTCTTGACCTTGACCCAGGGCACCCTCTGCTAACTTTTCAGCCACCTGGGCCATGCACTCCTCCAGGACCGGTGTAGCTGCCCCTGCCCTTTCTAGGGAGAGCCACCTCTCTGCCTTGTCTATCTCTTTAGTGATTACCCCCACTGCTTTTACCAAAAATTAATCGATGGTTCCCCTGCTTGAGTCCTGTGGGGAACTCATGGGGGCACCTTTCCTCTTACCCATGATTTTCTTAGTCACTTAACCTGATAAGCCCACCTCTACAACACAGGCAGGAATGCTTCAGGGGTCAGAAAAGGGGAGGAAGGTGTAAAAGAATGTACTCACACGGGCTGGGTCTATGATCACTGTCCTGTGGTCAGCAGTTGGCAGCCCGGGATACTTCTTGCCTTCCTAGCACCTTTCAGAAGTACAAAAAAGTCACACCACTCCAGCCGTTAATGAAGGTTACCATCCTGTTAGCCTAGGGCCAAGAGAGTGAGCCAAGGCTGACCTCAATCGGCTGCGAACGGGTGCAGACGGCCTGCCCTTGGCCCGGGCTTTGCTCGGGCGCAGCCCTGGCGTGTATTTGCGCGTCCCGTGCTGCTGGAGCCCCAAGCTGATTTTAAGCGCCTTCTGGCGCGGGACGACAGCATTGGTGGCAACATTGCACAGTGGGGGATTGAGTCCCCTGCTCCTCTCCTTAGTGGTTGCCTGGTTGCGGCTATGACAAGCTCAAGGTTAGTAATATTGACCCTCAAAAATATCTCATCCACTACATTCCAAAGTAAATTCCAATATGTTAAACTCCACTTGCACTTACCTTGACAACCTAATGGTAGTCCATGTAGGTAATGAGATATTTCATTTACTCCCCCCCGCTATCATATCTGCACCTTTTGAGTGTCCAGTTGCCTTTAGTGCCTCCCCAGTGCCAGCACACTACTAGCCCTTTAAACAAGGTTGGGAAAATGTGTATTAATTATCTGTCTAAGACACATAATTCTTGCGGAAATTACAGGTTTTATGCACATTGGTAATTGGCAATTGTCAGCATGAAAATCGTGTATGAGGTATCCCCTCACATCAGAAAGACACACTAGATAAAAGATCAGAAAAGAGTTTCTGAAGTCTCTCCATGAACATTGTTAGCGCAGTGCCGGCAAATGTAATCGTTCATTTTCACTGTTCTCGCAACACTTTTTAGGTCGAGACTGGCGTAGGCTGCGCACATGCGCAGTCTCGCCAGCGAGACTTAATGTCTCAGAGTAGCGAGGGTAAACCCCGCCCCTCTTCTCCATTGGCTGGCCTCCTAAACGGCAGCCAGCCATTGGACTAGAGGGCTCTGTGACGTTCTATTTTTGCTGTAAGCCCCGTCCTTTTCAGATTGGGGGGCGTGTTTTTTTCGTTTATTCCTCTCCTCTCCTCCAGTCAATGGAGAAGAGGGGAGAAAGAAAACCACGCCCCCCAGTCTGAAAAGGACGGGACTTACAGACTCCGGCTGCCGGAAGATGGTGGACACGAGCACATCCCTGAAGGGGCTTCCGGAGCAGATGGGTAAGAGAGTGCACACAGTCCCGCTGAAACGGGTGTTATCGGCTGCGGCTCTGCTGGTGGTGAAGGCCCTGCTAGGAGGCAATAGGAGAGGGGCGGCAGAGCTTTCAAGGGGGCCGCTGAGGGAGTAACAGGAAGCGGCAGAGCCCGAGAAAAGTGACCTGCTCCAAGGTTTTGGGAGGGGTTTGTGCGGACGGAAATTGTCACAACTCCTGATGCAGTTTTTCTCTCATAATGAGGGGATTGCGAGTGGGTTGTCTTCTTTCCTCCTTGTCCATTTTGCAATAGGGACGGTTTCTACAGCGCTAGCACCCCGGGCTCCCTTAACTCCTTGGGATCTGACAGCAGAGACCCCCTTTTCCAGGTCTGTGCCCTTCCTTGTTTCTGCTTCACTCTGCCTGTTCGACGTGGGCCCTGTGATTCTCTCTACAGGATGCTGCTCTACGTGGCTGGCTGGGCGAGGTTTCGCAGACTTTCACAGTAGCTCATCTGACCGATCGCGCGGCTGGGATCCAGGTTCTCGTCCTGCACCATGCTAGTTCAAGCCTCGGTGTTTCCGCTCTTATATAGGTCATGCGGCCACAGTCTGCCTATTAATCCATGAATAGGGATGGTGCCCACCCCGCAGCAGACCTCTGCGACCATCCCTTATCTCTCTGCCCTCCTTAAAATCATGCCGGTGCTGGGCAGAGAGAGGCTGAGAGTCGGAAGTTGCAGCGTGACTGAGCTCGTAGCCCTCCCCGCCAGAGATGCTCGGCTCCAACTGTTGCGTCCTACCAGATCTGCCTGTCCCCTTATATCCCTGGTTTGGACTGCAGGATACAGTTGAAGGGCCGACAAGACAGGAAACTTGAAAGCTGCCCTGCGCTTATCCCTAGCTGCTTACCTCGCAACACTCACTGCCTCTGTTATGCTCTGCCTTGCATGTGATGCACTTTTCAGAACTGTGCTAGTCCTCATAAGCGATGAATGTTGATAAAGAAAAGAAAGTGTAAAATGTTCTGTCATATTTCATCCAGAAAGCTCTCCTTGCTAGTCAAAAAATACGTACCATTCGTCAGTGTGTAATAAGGAAACTGTTGGAGAGGCATTCGCTGGTAGTATTTCCAGAACCGAGCTCTCATATCCCCAACGTTTCCAAATACCTGAGAGCCTGATGTGCTTTGGTTGAGTAACTGTTGTTATGCGTTAGACAGTGCTTGGAAAATATTGTTATGAAGAGGAGTGTGCATAACATTTTGCTTCGCAGCACATTGTATACTTTAAGAATGGGCCAACAACATAATGTAAACAAGAAAGGTATTTAAAAATCTTTTAAATAAAGAGATATGCTTGCGTTGAGGGGATCAAATCCGTATCTGTGTGTGTGTGTGGCTCTGTGTGTGTGTGTGGCTCTGTGTGTGTGTGTGTGGCTCTGTGTGTGTGGCCATGCAAATGCAATAGGTCTCGCATTTGCGAGAGATTAAGCTATTGGCATTGTAAATGACAATGCCATTTATTTATCTGTTTTCAAAACCAACACATAAATAACAATTTTGTCATTTACAATGCCAATAGCTCTAACATTTGCAAAGGCGAGACTGTTGCATTGTAAATGCTTGTTCTGCATGACTCTGTGTAATCCTGACAGAAACAGAAACTATTTGTGACACACCTACCCAATAATTAGGGTTTATGCAAACTTACATGAAAACAATTGCCATACACCTACTTTAAACCAGAACACCACTATTGTGCAAAGAGCCACAATTATCTTCCCTATTTCCACTTCTGATTTTCGATCCTGCCTGGTCATGAACACTGTTGAGTTCCCTTCGTCACCCCTCTCTTCTGTTTTCTGCCTGTTTTGGGTGATGGTACCCAACCCACAAAATCTCAGTGATTTCATGGTATTTAAGCACATGAAGGTCTTCACCAAAATGATCTGTGTTGGAGCACATGCCTTGCCTCCGTTTTGCAATCTCCTCAGGAAGCAATAAGCCCTTTGTTGTGTGAGTACACCTTTGTACTATATTGTAGCTGATCATCTGATGCATCAATACTTATCAACAAGTAAAGAGGAAGGCTGTATCCCATATGTCTTTTTCTCACTTGCTCTTATTAATCAGTGACCTTCACCCAAGTCGGCTCCAACTCCACTCAAGTTGAATGGTGACCTTTTTGGAACATTTTGGCTACACTTTCCTGTCACTCTTATTATCTGTGTTTTAACTAATAGCCTTCGTGTGCCTCCCATTTTATTGTAGAACTCTTGAATCCCAAATCGAGTTTCATATCCTTATGTTTTTGCTCAACATCCGTGCAGCCCTTCATCATCTAACTTAATGCTTTGAGTTTCTGCGATTAGACATGCAGCAGACACATTCATCAGTTCCTCCTTCTACCCTTCTGTTATCCAGCCCAAAGTGGCAGCCAGATGACACACTTATCCCATTTTTTCAAAGTAGTCTAGGACCTCCCTAGAAAGTAGACACCCATTAATCAATTCAAACCCTCTCAATAATATCTGCTAAGCACAGTCTGGTCAAGACGAATTCTGATCCATGTGTATAATTAGGATTTGGGGCACAGTATTGACATAAAAACTAGTAAGAAATATGTCATATGACCTTTTTCCCTGATCCTTCTCAATACATAAAATAAAATAAATACTACCTTACTCTTCTCTCCTCCTTTTTGTCCAGTTTGGAGCAGTAATGAACACACAATTATTCTCTCAGTCTTGGAAATAACAACTTGGCTTCATGGGTTAAAAATGTAGGCTTGACATCACACTTTGGTGGGGACCTAACCAGACAACTCCTTGTCAGTAAACCCTCCTCAAAGCAGTGGCCCAGCTTAACCATCTAAATTGCACAATCTACCTTGTTCTAACTAGGCCCTTTTGGTATCTTCCTGTAACGCAACCTTACACTCCTACCAAGGCACTATGTCAAGGTCAGACAAGCATGCATCCTTCCATTGGTCTCAAAAGCAACCATTTCACTCACAGATAGACTAGAGAGACAGTCAGTCAGTTCCAAAATTATTGCCCAAGGCACATACTTAAAACGGAAGGAGGGATCTTCAAAGGGAAGACCCACATAAATATATATGTTGCCTTTTAATTAGTCTAGTCCTCATTCCTTCAGAGGTTTTCAGTCAGTCCTGACAGTGAGCATTATTTCCACTTATTGGATTGTATTGTAATTGCATTTATATAGTGCTTGCTACCCCTGACGAGGCACCAAATTGCTTTTTCGGTGAGTATCACTTAATTCCGGAACACAAAAAGGATTAGTGGTGAATTAGTATAGTGAAATATCAAGTTAATTTGAGCGGTGCATATGTTAGTCTGTTCTTTGGATTGAGAAGGATAGTGGAGGGATAGGAGAGGAAAAGGTTTGCATTTATATAGAGCTTGATACCCCTGATGAGGTGTTGAAATGCTTTTCAGCGAGTAGCACGCTACTCAGGAGCCAGAAAAGGATTAGTGGTGAATTAGTCAAGGAAAGTATGAAATTAATTTGAGCGGTGGACATGTTAGTCTGTTATTTGGATTGAAAAAGATAGTGGAGGGATGGAAGAGGGAAGGGTTTGCATTTATATAGAGCTTGCTCCCCTGTTCTGGTGCTGTAGCACCTTTTGATGAGTAGCAGGCTACTCTGGACCCCAAAAAGGATAAATGGTAAATTGGTGTAGGAATTATGAAATTAAATTGATTTGGGAGGTGGACATGTTAGTCTGATATTTGGATTGTAAAATGAATAGTGGAGGGATAGAAGAAGGAAAGGTCTAGATGTTTTATTTTTTTCTAGTTCATAGTAGAAGAGGGGGTTTGGGGTGTATAAAGGGGAGGTGGTGGGGAAAAAAGTCTCATGGAAGGGTTAAGAAAGGCTTGATAGGGAGTTCTGAATACTAAAAGAGGTATGAGATGATGCAAGTAAGGGTAGAATAGGGAAGAGTGTAGAAAGGGTTATTTTGGGGATCATAGTAGTGGTATGGGTTTTGGAATGAATGGGAGAGTGGCGGTAGAGGATATATTGAGAGAGGGTAGTACATTGGAAAGAGTAGTAGAATGAGATTTGAGATGAGTCAGAGAGTTAAGGTAGAGGATATATTGAGAGCGGTATAGGGTGAGAAATAGGATAGTGCATTGGAGAGAGTAGTGGAATGAGGTTTGAGATGAGTCAGAGTGGAGTTATTGGATATATTGCGAGACATATAGGGTGAGATATAGGGTAGTGCATTTGATATGATGAATCAGAATAAAAGTAATAATTATAAAGATACATAAGTACATGGAAGGTATGTTATAAGCACATGGAAGATTTATATGTGTATGGATGGTGATATCTGTAGATTAAAATTGCATTTAATAAAGTCAGACTTTCAAGTGTTGCTGTACTTTAATTTAGATTTTTGTAATTCAAATGTGAAGCAATTGTAGATAAATAGTTATGATAAAAGATTTACTTATGTATGCAATCACTTATATACATGTTAAATATAGAATAATGTAACTATAAGTAATATGTACATTTGTTAAGCAAACCTAACGTATATCTATTTCTTTAAAACATAATTATTATACAGGTTCATCTAAAGCAATACACATATGTAGGTACACATCTATATCCCAAATAAATGCTTATATACAGAGGAATATGCAGTATATTTATGTTTGAGTATGGTGGTTATATGGGGAAGAGACAATTTGTGAGTAGTCTTCTGAAGATAAGGTGGTTATCCGTGGATCTTATGTTTGGATGGTAAAGAGTTCCATAGTTTGGCTGCTTGAACAGAGAAGGATGTTCAACACATGGCTTTTTTCTTTTCATGTGGGATTGTGAGGCAAGGTGCTACTCTGAGTGGAGGTTCCGTTGTTGATTGAATTTTGTGATTTTATTCTTGATGACAAGCAATCCTGTTCCATTTATCGCTTTGAGGATGATACAAAGCAGCTTGAATGTGGATCTTCTGGCAACCAGTAGCATATATAGGGCTCTGAAGGCAGGGGAGGTGTGGGCTTGAGGTTTTATATGTAAGAGTAGTCTGGCAGCTGGCATAATCGAGTTTGGACAGAATAAGAGAGATGGTAGCCTGGACCTTGTGCATACGTTCAGCCAATGCATTGTAAAGAGCCTCTTTTTCAATGATGGCGCACTATGTGCCGACCCACTTGAATGTCATCAGTGCAGGGCTAATAACTTTCCCTTTATATTTTGCATGAAAAAAAATGCCTTTGTCAGATCCACTGACATTGTGATGATACTACTAGCACCTCATCAAATATATGCAGCTGCAGCACTGACATATTGTTACTTAGTAGGCAGGAGATGCCACGGGTTACAAAACTGTTGACTGCCTGTGGCCATACTACATAAAGTGCCCCAGGGGAGCAAGGAGCATGTTCGCCCACTTTTTATGATACTTTGGTACTACAAAAGGGAACTAAAACACTTGTGTGTGCCTCTTTGTAAGACTGATCATGCCTGCTCATATATAGTACTGGCATGATCCTAAGGGGGCTTTCCCTCATTTGCTTGTTGGCATGGCCCCATGGAAAAGCAAGAAACCCTTTGCACTTCTGTCCACAACTCATTATGGATGCTGGCGCAGAAGCAAAAAGTCTGTCAGGAGGAACAATGGCTGTGAGCCACAAAAAGGTGGTGCATTTTCACTGTGCTCTTTCGATGATGACCTCTGAAAGGTGAGAAATGATGTTCCTTGGACCCCCAAACATCCCCCTGCAGGCAGGTGTATTCAGGTGTATTCACTCATGCAACCGTCTGCTGGGTGATCTCTGTACCCCTTTGCAAAGCAGGCCTGCTTTCTTGCTATTCTCAAGCAAGGAGCAGCTGCTTCAAAAAGCCAGTCCGCCTTTCAGTAATGTGCTGCACCTTGGATATCTTGGGTGCCCTGGGAACAGCAAATTATCTGTGATAGGGTATAGTCTCCATGTTTGTGACCAGGGCACATGGTAAAGCCCCTGGTTGCAAGCCTAAACTCATGTAGACATTCCATTACAGCTGTGATAAATGTGTGCAAGAAGTTTGACAGGCTATTCACCAAACTGTGAATCAGACCCTAAGCGTTCATGGTATTGTGTGCATGGTGAATCTATCTCACAAATAATTATCAGTTCTCACAAATAATTATCAGTTATGAATAGGCTGGTGCACTTCCTGCAGACCCATATGTTCAGGCTCTAGGGTCCCAAGAAACCAATGATGGCTATTTGAAACCTTTCTCATGCTTCCTACTGTGTTATTCTCGATAGAAATATTAAATTTTATTTTCAAGACATTAGCCAAGACCTTTTGATTTTACTAAAATTATATATACTTAGCTATAGGGACGTTCAGCCAGGGCTTTTCATCTACTGGTTTGTTGTGTTATTCACATTTTTTACATTCACTACAGAATGGGACAATGGGCCTGTCTACGCCAGATTTTGGCTAGCTTGACATGAGCAATTGCATCCTGATTTTTCACAAGGAGCACATTCATGCACACAGTGGATCCCTTTAGTACTGGGCACTACTAAGGCAACATGTGCTTTTAAAGCCTTAACCGCGGCGGCAATTCCGCCGTGGTGCGGATGTTCCAATGAGTGGGCGGGGCTCTGTCAGCCGTTGGCCGTTCGCAGCAGCGGCGGTGCGTCCATTGGGGCGTTGGGGCGTTGCCCTCCCAATGCACACCGCCGCCATCCGGACTGCCAATGTGTGCCTAAATCACACATTCAGGAACGAGTTTCTGGCCGGCCGGTTACTGTGCCGGACCAGAAACCATCAGGAAAAGGGGGAGGCGGGGCTGTGCAGACACGCTAGTGCCGTGTCCTCTTTCGGACAGGTCATTTTCCTGCCCGGCGCGGACATGCGCACTAGCCTCCCCCTTGGGAGACCGGGGGTTGCCTCATGCCGCAGCCCCCGGTCTCCTAATGGGGCGGGGATAGGATGCGCCCACACGACCAAGGCAATAACAATGACAGCAGCAAGTGCCCCCTGGCACAGAGGAAACACGAGCAGCTGTAAATCCCCCCCAAGTACCCTTCAAAGAGCAGCTGTAAATGGGGATTGCTCATTTATCATTCTGTTTTCAAACACCAGCATGACAGATTCTCAAAATACACGTGCTCTATCCACTATGCACTTTCCATTTTTGGTGAACGCACAAAAAAAAATCTTTCCTTTTTCTAAAGAAAAGTACATTTTTGTTTCAAAAATCCGATTTCATCTATTTTCCCCCAAATGTCAGCTTTCAATTTCCATAGACAATTGCATCACATTGTCTGATTCTGCGCCGTCAGAACAGGTGTTACCAGGACGTGCCAAGGATGTCAACATTGTACCAGCGCCACAAGTGTGCAGCGGCTGCCTACCCTCGTGCATAAACACCACACAGTGTCAGTCACGGACGTTAATATTCTAATGACAGCCACTGTTATGTGACATAAAGGCCACAATTAGCCCCGCGTGCTCATGCTCTGATGAGGATAGCCGTGCGACCCTTATGCTATGATTCACCCAAGGATGCCCTATATATGCCAAGATTGACCATTACTGTGCCAGTATGTCATCAGTGGACATAATTGTGCCAGAGTTGAACCCCTTGGGACATGAACCAGAGGGTGGCAGTGATGAACTAGAGGGTGACAGTGATGAACCAGAGGGTGGCAGTAATGAACTAGAGGGTGGCAGTGATGAACCAGAGAGTGGCAGTGATGAACCAGAGAGTGGCAGTGATGAACCAGAGGGTGACAGTGGTGAACCAGGGGGTGGCAGTGGTGAACCAGAGGGTGGCAGTGGTGAACCAGAGGGTGCTGTGATGAACCAGAGGTGCTGTGATGAACCAGAGGGTGGTAGTGATGAACCCGAGTGTGGCAGTGATGAACCAGGGGGTGGCAGTGGTGAACCAGAGGGTGGCAGTGGTGACCCAGAGGGTGGCAGTGGTGAATCAGAGGTGCTGTGATGAACCAGATGGTGGCAGTGGTGAACCAGAGGGTAGCAGTGGTGAACCAGAGGGTGACAGTGATGAACCAGAGGGTGGCAGTGGTGAACCAGAGGGTGGCAGTGGTGAACCAGAGGGTGGCAGTGGTGAACCAGAGGGTGGCAGTAATGAACCAGAGGGTGGCAGTGATGAACCAGAGAGTGGCAGTGATGAACCAGAGGGTGCTGTGATGAACCAGAGAGTGGCAGTCAAGAACCAGAGGGTGGCAATGGTGAACCAGAGGGTGACAGTGATGAACCAGAGGGTGCCAATGGTGAAGCAGTGGTGAACCAGAGGGTGCTGTGATGAACCAGAGGGTGGCAGTGATGAACCAGAGGGTGGCAGTGATGAACCAGAGGGTGACAGTGATGAACCAGAGGGTGGCAGTGATGAACCAGAGGGTGGCAGTGATGAACCAGAGGGTGACAGTGATGAACCAGAGGGCGACAGTGATGAACCAGGGGGTGGCAGTGATGAACCAGAGGGTGCTGTGATGAACCAGAGGTGCTGTGATGAACCAGAGGGTGGCAGTGGTGAACCAGAGGGTACTGTGATGAACCACTCGATTTTCACATTTTTTCTAAAGGGTGTTCGGGCATGCGCGCTGCGCTTGTGAGCTACAGTGCAGAAATCATTTTCCGCCACACCATGTTCAAATGTCACCAGCCGCCACAGGTTCGCAGCACTGGGGAGGGAGTGCTCCCGTTGGCCAACGGGAGCACGGAAGGGGACCTATAAATATTTTTGCTTTTAGCCTATGTTATTTTTTTTATATAGGAGATGGCCCAGCAGCTCCTCCAACAATAAAGTTTTACACAAACTATGACGAAGCCAAACAAGCTTTTACAAAATAAAGAGGGTGGCAGCCAGCTGTATACTCTGATTCAGTGCCTTCTCCACCGAATATAAACTTCAATAGCTATTCCAGATATTCAATGGCTGAGAGAGCATTGATTCCTGTCTCTGCTGAATCATCTGACCTTTAAAAAGGTCGGCACCCCTGCACGATGGTTTGCTTTTGTCCTTTTAAAGACAGGTTTCATGTTATGCATAACGAAGAACAACACAGCTAAGGACCTTGGGAGTGAGACATCGGTGCCCAGCTGCAGGCTGGACTTTGGACAGCAGCGGGCAAATATTGACATGCCCATTAGCGCTGGAGCAGCACAGTGTACTCGGTAGAAAAAAAATCGTCACTAGGGATTTTTTTTTTTAAGATTGATCGGTAAGAGGGGAAAAACAAACTGAATCAGTGAAACAATTTTGTTAAGGACAAGAGACCATAAATAAAATGTTGCTTTCCGATATTTACGGTCTATAAGAAAAATGCCACACAAGTCTGAGTGTCTGAGTCTGGTCAGCAGATTGGCCCCTTACATTGTCGCACCGTCGTTACTGATCACAGAGAAAATCAGCTTTTTGTCTAATGGAGAACAGCGGGGGGCGAGCCAACAAATTAACATGGAGAGAACCAAGAGTCCGGCTTACCTTTTAGAGCCCTGTTGTACGAGCCGAGCCCTGAACATGTTTCCTATTTAAATCATACGAAAAGCATCACATAAAATGTTATGAAGTCTATTCACGATTTAAAAAAATGTATTTCCTTAACATGTTGGAAGCTTTGACATTAATACATCACATTACAGCACCGCACTTAGAAGTACTTATTACGAGTGCATGAATAATTAGTGAGCTTAAAAGGCAAATAGACAGTTGTCGTGTAAGTCCCAGATTATTATAAAGCAACATTATTGTCTATTAAATAAAATACAATAGGTTTTTGTTCAACTGGGATTCTGAAATCATATATATGAAAGGGCTTTCATACCATAATATGAAGCAAAATGAGTTTTGGTGAAATAAAATTATTGGCTAAAATCACACAGTTTAAGTGGGAAGTGGCGATTCAACTAAGTGTCTGGCTCCACTTTGTACAAATCAGCCACTAAATGGGTACTCTCATGTTAATGTTTTGTTTTTACCTCTTTGTGCATTTGTCTGTAGTTTTAATGTAGCGCAAACTCGACTTGAGATCACATTCATTGTTTATAGGCACTGGGAAATTAAGAGATTTGCCAGCATCACAGGATGTTGAGAGGATGCTGAAACTCAAACCTGGTTCTCCAGTTCGACAGTCAGCAGGTCTGACTCTAACCCCACATCCTGGGTAAAGTGAGGGTGGCAGTCAGAAGCCACGTGAAAGTTCGACTCTTTTTCGATTAGAGGTTCCAACAGGACCTTAAGCTGAGCTAGCCTGGCTTGAGTTTTCAGTGGCTCGACCACCTCTAATGGGGTATAACGTGATGCTGCAGCCATTTTTAGATCACAGTGACTTCTGATCTTTCACAGTCCACCAACAAAACTAACAGGCAGAGCACCATTGTGGGAGTGGATCCATTGATCCACTGTTTCCTGCTTTTGTTTTATTTACATCTTAGGGCAGATGAGATACCATGAGTTGCCAATATGTTTTCGTGTAGTATTGCCGATGTGGGTCCACTTGCCAACGTTGACCTAAACTGTTATGGCACAGCACAAGCATACTTGGACAGCTTTTATCATGTGTTTTTTCATGTTTACTGTTTTTACTGATCTGTGTACCAGGTGGCCAACTGGAAGGACCATCATGTGTTGAAGCAGAAGGGAGGAGAGAGAGGCGTTAACATTAGCCTGACCCAAATGAAAGGTTTGAGGGTGTAAAGCTAAAGACGCAAAATGATGACCGAGGCCTTGAGGTAACATAGGGGCAATCAAAAGAGCCTAAGAGCACCTAAGCTGGGAAGCCTCAGATGATGCAACAAAAGACAACCAGCAAGGCCTCCAGAAGAAACAATGAGTCAACAAAACATGGAATGGGAGGGGACAAATGGCACTGAGCAAAGGGAGGAAGGGGAATAAAATAAAAGTCAAGCGGTTTGCTGGAAGGGTTTGTACTATTAGCCACATCTCAGCTTGTGCAGAGCAAATAAAACTGAGAAAATTGTAAGGGCTGCTGTTCTCTCAATCAGAAACTAGAACGAGCACTAATTTTGGACGGACGCAACTAATGTGTTATGTTGGGATGGTACATCCCATTTTGTAATTTGAGGGAGGGGACATGGTATAGCACCCCGTCAGGTATGGCTAAAATGGTATAAGCCATTACGTAAGGGGAAGGTAATAAATTGGACCGGGGTCCTGACCTCATTGTCCACAAGTAAAGCAAAAAGTGTCTGCTAGTTACTTTAGCCAATCCGTTGGGCAACTCAACACAGTGATCGATGCCAGGATCAGAGAGGAGCTTCCAAAATGGATGTGCTTGTTCTTGTGTAAGTGAAATACAGCACAGGCTCTCTTCAGGAGTGTTAGAAATGGGATTTCTGGTTGGATAAGGCATGCCCCTAAGCCAGGCAGAAACCACCACTCTAGTTGGGGCAAGGGAGTTACATGCTGAAGATAACCCCTGCTCACTCCCATGGTAGCTTGGCCTGAGCAGTCAGGCTTATCCCAGAGGCAATGTGTAAAGCGTTTGCGCAACACACACACAGCAGCAACACACTAGGCACACCACAAAGGACTCCACACAAGGTTCTATAAAAAAGCCTTTGTATTACTCATAAACACATTAGATCAATCATAATCACAAATGTGCACTGTGCCACCTGGCACTAGGCAGTACTTCACAGGGGATTATATACATGACAGAGCCAATCGGGCCACGGTCAGAACCATTAGAACAGGTAATAACACATCCTATAACTACTGGTAAAATACTGTACTGAGTGGAAACATATGAATAAACACATTAGGCATAACTCACATTTAGAAGTGCACCGTAGTTACACTCCCTAGGTGCATACATCACCTCAGGCATAAACACATTATGCATCCTTTTAGGGCCTTGCATCCTACCAACACCACAAAAATGATCCCAGGCCAACTGGCCTTCCTTGGGGCCCATCTGGGTTGTCCCAAATGCCCTCTGTCCAAAATTCAGGGTGCACTAATCATTAGGCTTTCCACCAGGCCCTCCGGCTGCCAATGCAGCAGGCTGCAGTCCCACCCGGGCTGGCACCCGAAATGGGGGCGAGGGTGGCACCCGCCCTTGTCTCTCCTGAGACCACACAAAAAATGCCCCGCCTTTGCATCTGCCCGCACTCTTGCGGTGCATCTGAGAAAATCAGCCTTGGCACCACTGTGCCTCTGAAGCCCCACTACGGGCTTCTGAAACAATGCCCCCTTGTTGCAGCTGCCTGCGTACCTGCAGTGCAGCTGTAGGAGAAAAAGCACTGGCACCAATGGTGCCTTGAGAGCCCCCTTTACTGGTCTCCTCTTGGTGCCCTTGATTGGCACTAAAAAAATGCTCACAAGCTTCAGCCCCACTCACCAGGGCTGTCCAGCACCAGATCCAGGCTCCGACAGTGTGCCTCGGCAGGCCCCCACTCACGGGGGCTGCCCTCACTTCGCCCGCTCCCTTTCAGGGGATGCGGGACTTCATCAGGGAGCCCGCAAGGCTCTAGTTCCCCTCAGGATGCTCACAAGTGCAGGGTAGGTTCCCGCCCACAGTCAGGCTTCGCTCCTGCCTGACTTCCAACGGCGATGTCCACCTGGGCTGGTCAACGGCTCACTAATGCAGCCCGCCTATAACCAGGCAGATTGCTTGACTTCTGGGATGCTGCTCGTGGTGCGGCGCTTCTGGGGACACAGAAAATGCAGGGTGGGCTCCCCCTCCACCTTCCTGCAGCACAGGGGAGTCTCCACGCCGGGGGTTCCCCTCGGGATAATGCGCGGCCCAGCGCTTTGGAGCCCACTAGCTCCCGAGGTGCTCCTCATGCCACCTGTGGCCCCAGCAGCATCCAGCCGGTCCACGACAGCAGGACCGAGCAGCGTTCTCCCCAAGGCAAAGGAGTGAACCCCGCAAGGACCCCACTCTGGGTTCATGGGCACACCGGTCAAAGTTGGGCAAAGCTGGGCCCAGGTAGGCCAGCTCACATGGCCCTCCAGCAGTGGGGCAGTCCCTTGTGGCGGTTCCTCCTGGGGACTATCAGGTACAAACTAAGCACCCAAAATAGCACACCTTTCCTGGGGTCACATCCCCAATATATATACCATGTTGGTCTTTGTTCTGCCCAGGCACATGACTTGGGGAACCAGTCTCAACTGGTTCTGGGGAGTACTGAAGCACTTTGTTTACAGTGCTCTCCCCCTCCTTTGTTAGGTTGGGGTTCGTCCCCAGATACACCACAGGGGGGCGGAGCCAGCATTTAACAAGACAGGCACAGACCTATTCAGGGTCAGGGGCTACTCCGGCCACTACTCCAAATGCAGATCTGCCCATTCAGCCTAGCGCTGACTCACCCTGCCCCTCTGGAGCCACACACCTCACCAGCCCCTGTCACACCAGAGACAAACATGCAATAGACATTAGGCAGGCAAAGAAACACAGCACACAGAAATGCCAACTTCTTAAAGTGGCATCTCTAAAATAGTGATCATAAATCTGCGCACACCGTTACGCAGCATTTATTATCACTATTCCAAACATACCAAACTTGACCACGTTGCTCCTTTCATATCAGCAATTACCACTGAAACAATCATCAGGGGATCCCCAATGCATTCCTATGAGAGGGCAGCCTCACAACAGTGAGCAAACAAAATGGCTGTTTGTCACTGCCAGAACATGTCATGCATTTAGGGTAAATGTCATACCTTTTACCTACACGCACCCTGCCCACAGGGCTAGCTAGGGCCTACCTTGGGGGCGACTGACAAGTAGTAAAAGGGGTATCACAGATGTGACAACCACTTTGTGTGCAACGTCACAGCAGCAGTAAACTGTGCACACAGGCCCTGCAATGGCAGAGGCCTGGGACATGTTTGAAAGGCTACTGTGGTGGGTGGCGCAATCAGCACTGCAAGCCCACCAGTAGAATTTCATTTACTGGCCCTGGGTATCTGAGATACCACTTTACAAGGGACTGACAGGTAAATTAAATACGCCAAACAGGTGTAGACCAATCTTACCGTGTTTACCAGAGAGAGCACACGCTCTTTACACTGGCCAGCAGTGCTAAAGTGCCCAGAGTCCTAAAACCACCAACACCAGGTCAGAAAAAAAGACTAGGAGGAAGGCAAAAAGTTCAGGGATGACCCTGCAAAAAGGGCCAAGACCAACAAGGAGATAGACCAATGCCTCTATCTATTGGGCGGAGTAACTTTGATTTATTGATTTATTTATTTATTTAAAGGTTTTATATAGCGCTGGGTAGACCCGGAGGTATCAGAGCGCTTTACATGAGAACAAGTTGCACAAAGTTACATCCGTTACCATACCATTAAATAAAAACGTATTCGAGTCATCTCGAGCATGAAGTAGGATCCGGGTGAGGGTTCAAGACAGGGGTGTAGGAGAGAAACAAACAAGGTTATGAAGGGCTGGAAAGGGGAGTCAGCCACAGGATCACAGAGGGAGAAGGAGGGGGAGGGAAAGGAAGCACAGCGGAGAGACGAGGAAAAACAATGTCCAATGTCCGGCTGGGTAGGTGATGGCTAAGGGGGTGAAACCAAAGTCAATCTCCTCTAAAGCTGCAAATAGAGCTCCACCAGGCATCAGCCATGCTGCTCTGGCACCACAGACAGTATAACATATAGGTTTTTCACCAGAGGGCATCGTCAAAGTTCCATCAGTCACAACTGCTCACTCCCAAGATAATTCCCATAAGGATCAAGGCAGACGTAGTGGCGCAGACTGAGGGGGATCCCCACTCCCTCCAAGCCGATCGCACACTTTCCCTTGGATTCAGCCACTGATAAGCGTCGGGTCCAGGGGGCCTAATGTTTCTCTGCACCATTTTGTGCCATCTTGGGGTCAGGCAGTCTTTTGGAATCCAATGGAGGCCCCTTTCACCGCCACACCATGTGGGCCTAATGGCGATACCTCGAAACTAATCCCGGAGGGGGGCCCACTCCACCTCCCCAAGCCCCAGTGTGCGCTCCCACCTGTTGGTGTTGAGGAGTTGTGTGATAGTCTTTGTCACGGCCTCAATAACACAGGGCCTACTGTGGGTCTCACTCTGAGCTCGGTTGTAGTCAAAGTCGATCTCCTCCTCCTGGGTCAATGCAGGTGAGGGCTAAATCCACACGGTGGGATGACTTGTGAGGCTACACTCCCTCGCCTCTAGGGAGATTCAGCCCAGTTGGGACGTTCAGCGAGTGGAGGGTCCAGCACTATTATCCCTTAACTCAGCAGCTTCTCATTGTGAATCCTTATGGCCATGCTCAAATAGCAGGCGCCCACCGTGGATGTAGAGGGGGCAACTCTGGGTCTCTCCACTCCTCAGACACAGTCTCCCGGGGCCCGCACCTGATTATGCGTACAATCATCTGGAGTACAAAGTGAGGGACTACCATCCTGAAGTAAACAAGGCCTGCATAGGCTGTTGCACAGAGGTCAATGAGGCCACAAAGGAGTTGGTTTGATCAATGGATGGAGTCAACCATTGGAACTTTTTTTTTAATAAAGATTTTAGTGCGCAGAGCACATAAGAAAGACAATTCATGGTTAAATAATACAGTAAAGAAAACGAATAAAAAGAATGACCAGATTAAACTCGTTAAATACATTTTGAAATAAATCATCCTTAGATATGCCTCATTATTCAGTTTGTTAAGCATAATAAAAAAAGTTCATGAACCTGAATCCTAATCTTTAACTAACCTTAACCAATCAATAATGCTTATATCAACCATTAAAAATGTCAATAAACTTAAGTTCCGCAGTCCGCAAAATGTTTCCAAACCGCTGGAAATATTTTAGTTGCCCTCATACGTTTATCAGAAGCTTCTTCAAACTTTTTAGTACGCCTCATTTTGTTAAACCATTTTTCATACAGCGGAGCTTCTGGCAATTTCTAATTTTGTAAAATTAAAGAGAGCCAACAACATTGAAATAGCTAAAAAGTACCCCTCAAATTTAGATAGCCTAACCCCCTGACTTGTTACACCAAAGAGGGTGGCCTCCGCTATTGGAGCACGCGGTTTCTGAATTGCCCGACTAAAGTCGCCAAAAATTATTTCCCAAATCAACCCTACCAGGTGAAAAATATATGCCGCCATCCCCTTCATTTGGGGTAAGACAACGGAAGCACCTATTTTCCACCTCAGGATAAATTCTATTTAAGGCCTTTGGAGTATAACAGGCCATCCAATGAGAAAGCAAGGTCATTCTTTTAAAATTGGCTGCTCTCAAAGCCCTATTTCCTATGATGGATATTGTTTGTCATTCTTGCCTGGAAAAGGAGCATTGGGTTTCTAAAGCAACTTTCTCCAGAAACGTACCCACCAAAGGAGATTTGTTTTGGACTCGTAGCAGGTGATACCAGTAACCTACCCCTCTAACATTTATGAAAATTAGGACGAAAGCTGCCTTAGAAGGTGGACAACTTAATATTAAATTATATTTATTTAGAAAATAAACTATTTGTAAGTATTCAAAAAACAGTAGCTTGTTCCGATCAAGACATCTAGTCTGGACTTCTTCCCAAGTGATCATCCTATCCTGAATAAAAAACGGACTCACTGCCCCCATCCCAGAATCCTGCCAGGTTCTAAGATGAGTCGAGTGAATATGAAGACCCAGGTCTTTGCACTCACTTAGTGTTAGAGTATGGAGGCCAGAAAACCCTCACTGTTTAAAAAAAACCTGCAGTCTACTTGAAAAATCCAGAAGTGTTTTGTACCTAGTTTTTTGGGGGAGTTTAGAGCTTTTAAGAAAAGTGGGGATCTGAGTTCCCAGTTCTTGAAGCATCTTTTTAACAAAAAGTTATCTAAATGTCCTGTATTGGACAGTAAACAAGCTGCCACATCCAAAAATGCTGATTCGTAATCAGTACGAATATGAGGTAGTGCTAAACCACCTAAGTTTGTATCCAGTTGTAAAACCGAGAGTTTAACTCTAGAAACCTTTTTATTCCAAATAAATGATGTTATCATAGAATCAAGCCCTTTAAAATAACTATCATTAATCTTGATAGTAATGATAGAAAAAAGAAAATGTAAAAGGGGTAACATGGACATCTTAATAAGCGACACTCGACCATCAAATTTAACGGAAGGCTTGCCCATTTTTCCAACAATTTCAGGATTTTATTACTAGTTGCCTCATAGTTCAGTTTAATAAGCTGGCCATATTGCCATGTAACATATATCCCAAGGTAACGTAGAGGATCAGTATTAAGAGCCTGCTGTTTTCTATTTTCTGGCAAAAACTTGGCTCCCATATAGACTATTATAATCTCTGCTTTAGTTGGATTAATTTTGTATCCCCCAATTAGTTCAAATTGTCTGAACTCGACCAGAATCCAATCTATGTTGGGCTTTTTGGGACAGAGATATACAATGGTGTCATCTGCAAAGAGCTTTAGTTTTGCCATGCCTGAAATCGGGGCTTGAATATTCATATTAGCTTGTATTTTAATCGCTAGTTCTATGAAAAAAGTGAATAATGAAGGAGATAAGGGGCACCCTTGCCTGGTCCCCTGGTTAATATCCACTGATATATTTGATTGCCATTGATGACAAGCTGCGCCTGAGCCCCATAAAGATGTTTTGTTGCACAGAGATTACTTGAATCGAGAAACCAAATTTTTCGAGCCCCAAAAATAAAACATCCTAATTAACTAAATCAAAAGCTTTTTCTGCATCAACCATCATGATGCAGGCTGGTATTTTATTGACATTAAAGTAATCAAGTGCTTGAATCAGGAATCCCGTATTCGAGGTCATTGGCCATCCTGTGACAAAGCCTGTTTGGTCAACATAGATTACTTTTTGAGGCACAGGAGTAAATCGCTGTGCCCATACCTTTATCAAGATTTTATAATCAGCGTTTAAGAGGCTGATCGGTCTGTTTGAGTTCACATTAATAGGATCCTTACCCTTTTACGTAAAACTGACCAGAATCACCCTCTTAAATTCCGAAGAAACCGCTCCACCAGTTTTTAATATAGTTAAATAATTTCTTAAGAAAAGGAGTCAGCTCTTTAGCAAAGATTTTATAAAATTCTATGGGTAATCCGTCTTCCCCACAGGATTTTGCCCCAGCCATGGATTTGATAACTGCCAAAATCTCTGATGCTGCTATTACATTTTGTACCTGTGCAATCAAATTTGTAGATATCTTGGGATATTCTACTTCTGTAAAATATTCCTGAATTGCTTCCAGGCTGACT
Organism: Lissotriton helveticus; assembly: GCF_964261635.1. Lineage (NCBI taxonomy): Eukaryota > Metazoa > Chordata > Amphibia > Caudata > Salamandridae > Lissotriton > Lissotriton helveticus. The sequence goes on along the minus strand of NC_136072.1, from coordinate 509,624,019 downwards.
ATATAATTAGTAGTGTATAGTTGTTGATAGTGTTCAGCAAAGATCCGAGCAATTTCTGCTCTGGCAGTTACTGCTATATTAGATTTAGGGTCTATTACCTCTAAAATACAAGCTGACTCCTGTCATGCTTTTGTCGAACAAGCTAGCATTTTCCCCACCTTTGACTCTCTTCATACACCTGTTGCAAATAAGTTTAAGAGCTATTTATTTCCTCCAGATTGAAATAATCTCTTAACCTCTTCTTTGCTACTTCCCACTGGCCTCAAGAAGGGGAATTACGTAATCTAGAGGCGCTTTCGAGAGATAACTGTAGTTCTGCGATTTCTTCTGAACGTTTTCTCGCCTTTCCTGCTGACGCAGCAATGATTTGATCCCGGGCCGCAGCTTTAAACCCACCCCAGACTGCACATTTTTTAGCTGTTCCTTCATTAGTATTAAAAACCTCTGATATCCATTCCTTGAATCTCTCGACCCACAAAGAATCTTGGAGAAGGAGGCGATCCATCTGCCACCTTCACCTCTCCTCCTCGCTACACCAATTTCTAATTCCACTTGGACATAGGAATGATCCGAGAAAGCATTCACCCCATTTCTGCAGCTGTAAGTGCAAGAGATCATGAGGTCAATACAAAATCAATACATGAAGCGGTGTGAAATTGGCGGGAATAGCAAGTATATTCCCTAGCAGCCTTATTAACCCTATGCCAGGCATCAATTAATATCAGATCCTGAGTCAAAGCATATAAAACGTTTTTGTCTTGGGCTTCAACTGTTTCTTATTCTTGTTTGAGGTGTCTGTTCTCAAATCTTGTATAAAATTAAAATCTACACCTAGAATAATTTGACCAGAAACCCCAATCAGAAGCCTATGTATTGTAGATAATGTAGCTGGATCATCTGTTATAGGACCATAATAATTAATACAATTTTAAATATTCCCATTCATTTTAACCGTAACCCAGATCCACCTACCCTGGGGATCTCGTTTTTCTTGAACAAATTCCCAATCCATTTCTCTAGAAAAATAAATAGCTACCCCTCTCATCGCAACTCCTGCTGAAGCAAAAAAAGGCTCTGAAAAACATTCTGGGAGTAAAAGTTTTGGTAAGTTGGTTTTGAGAGGAGTTTCTTGAATAAAGAGAATTTGGGGTTTTAATGTAGCTATCCATCTTATTAACCCCCCATATTTTTGTCTATTCAATATGCCATTAACGTTTACCAATATAATACGGTATCTACTAGTTGTATTCATACTTCTAAAATTGAAAATAATTCATATCATTCCTTTTTCTATTCTGTACTTTTTTCCTGCTTGCTACTGCTCGCTTTTTTTACTTTTTCATCCATCTCCCTTCCCCAAATCCCGTGACCTCCCACCCTCCCTAAAATGGGGTCTTCCCCGCTATCCGCATTTCACTCTCCCTACTCACTGTGTGGTGCCCTGGTACTGCACCAAGGATGACCTGATGGCCTATCACCCCTCAGACAAAACTAGACCCCGAGCATGAACATCAACAGAAATAATAAGAGCAATAAGGGAGAAAAAGAAAGCAATGGCTGTTTCACTTCACAATAGAGATCACTTTCAATAGTTCCTGAGCCTCCTCAATTCTTGTAAACATATGAAACTTCCCCTGCACTAGGACTTTAAGTTTGGATTGTTGTGCTATGGAGGCTTGCGCTCCTTGAGCTTCGAAAATATATAAAAGTTTTACGAACTCCTTGCGTCTTCGTACAGCTGCTACAGACATATCTGCAAAGATTCTACATGTTGTACCCTCATTGATATCGAATTGTCTCAGTTGAATTGCCTTGTTCAATATTTTCTCCTTCACGAAAGTCCGCGAAGTTGATTAAAATTGTGCGGGGGAGCTTCAAATGTGGTGGAAGATGAACTGGAACCTGATGTGCTCTGGTCAGTGTTAAATCACCAGAGAATTCAGCGTGCACCTTTTGCTTGATGAATACCTCCACCCATTGCAGCGTGTTGGTTCCCTCATTCCCTTCCGGGACCCCCACAATCTGCAAATTAGAGCAACGTGAATGATTTTCGAGTTCCTCAATTTTGTTCTTCAGGGTTATTTTATCTTGTGCTGCCGAATTGACTTGCTGGAGCATGGCATTCATTTGGTCCTCTAGCTGGGATATCCTCATTTCAGCTTCTTGGATTCTGATGGGAAAGCTAGTGATTGCCTCTTCAATTTTCCCCAATCGGAGGGGAAGTGCTGCTATCTCAATTTCTTGATATTTCTTCATATCTCGAATCTCTTCCAATATTAAATTTAACATGGTCTTGATGTCTATCTGGTGAGTGTTAGCCACACCAGTTTGAGTTTCAAGCCTTGACTGGTTAACTAATGTTTCTTTTTGTGTGGGTGGCTCTGCACTACCCTTATCTTTGATCATAGCTAATGGAGTTTTCAGTGGCTGGGAGAAGCCCTTAAACTGTTATTGCAATAGATTTTCACTGGCGGGCGAGAGTGGGAGCCGGGCTGCTGAAATCACTGGCTTTTTTTTTAACACGAACAGGACAGACTTCTTCTGTCAATATCTCTCCTGCTCCAGACGCCTGAGCTAAAACACCTGGGGGAGACAGCGAGGGTGGTGATAGAGACCCTAATAGTGAGGGTAGCATGATGGGGAACAACATTGAGTTTACTGATGGCTCATGTATTGCGTCCCCTGGTGAACCTTGAATTGACTTTGCCAGGACTTGGGTGTTGATAGGTAGGAAATTCTTTTTTACAAAAAGAGAAAAGTCTCTGGTTTTTAACTCTTGTTTTTTCAACCCTGAGAGAACCCCTAGCATTGTTGCCTGCTCCTTATCCTTCTCCGTTTTTGAGCCCTCAATTGCAATTAAATCATTGGGGTGTTCCACCCCTTGCTGTGCTTCAGAAAGATCTATCTCCGAGCTTTCAGGACTAGAGCTTATCTCAGCACAAAGCATTTTGCTCCCAGTTTTTGGTCGATGGCTGATTGAGTTTTGCTTGAGCTAAGCATTTCTTAGCCTTTGCCGTAATAGCGGCATCTGTTTTAGCAGATGATGTGATTTTTAAATGTTTCCCCATCTCCGTTCTGCTCTCAGTTTTTAAAGAATTTAAGAGATGCTTTTCTGATTTTCTGCAGTCAATAAGCAGACCAACAGTCACTTTGACTCTTTTCACCCGAACTTTTTCAAAAATACAATGTTGCAGCGCAGTCACCGCCTCCACAGCTAGCACTGTTCCCACTCTAGACCACAACAGAGAGTTCAACACTCACCTGCACCTCTTAATCTGCTTCTGCCGTGCCCCCACCTCTACAACACACCACTTCTCCTTGAGCGATAACGGCAGCTTCTTTGAAATGCTTAAAACAGCTCCAAGCATCCAAGAATCGGCGTCCAGACTCCTGTCTTTCGCCTCCACCTTACGCTATTTCACTTCTCCCGTCATCTGCTCCTTCAAAAACTCAAAAAATCAAAAATCTTCTTGTGACCAGGCTCGCCGAGTGCGAAGCGCCACACATAACGCCACACTCCACCAGACTGCCCCCTTTGTTTTTACACCCGTTCACTCGGGGAAACTGCTCAGCATCCAGAACGTGAAGCGCTAGTGTCTGACTGACTGCTGAGGGGAGGATCATCCATCACCTGAGGTTAGATGGAGGCGGGGTTCTCCACATTCATCCACATTGTCGAACCAGTGGCTGAGAACAATTGGAACTCACTGCATGTGTGTGTACATCCCTGAGAAAATTGCTCTCCACTCAGTTGTGTCCAGTACTCCCCAGAGGAGGATCCACTTGACTGAACAGCTGGACCAGACAAGAGGTAGAGGCCAACCACCCAGTGAGAGCACAGCAACCGGGATTGCTGAGATAGGGACAAGGAACACAGAATCCACCCACTCCTCACCATAAACAATGGGCGGTAAAGAGTATCCCTTAACAAAGAGAACGTGAGCTATGGGTGGCAGGCCCCACATTAGTGCCATCTGTAAAGGAGAGAGGGTCAGTAATGGGTAGAGAGGCACAGTGACTAAATTTTCAAGAAGCGCTGCTGCAGGCCAGGTATGAACCAATGATTTTTCAATACCACAAAGCCAGCATTCACAAAGTGTACAGCAATGAAGTGAAAGGTGATAAGGATGCTCATGAGAACAGGCACAGTATGGAGAAATATGCAGCATCACAAGGATTGGTTCGGTATTACCTAACCACCATCTTGGAATATAACATCCACATAGCTGACAGCAATGTGTGGGCGTGTGTGTGTGTAGGGGGGTGGGGGGGTTTGTGTGTGCGTGCATGCGTAGCACTCTTGTGTTGAGGCCTAATTACATTTAGAGACATTATGAGTACCTAATGCATGCCGTGAGTATATGATGTGTGCTGAGGAGTTTTGGGTGCCAACATTAGAAAATGGGAGGCACTTTATTCCGTACGTTTTTTCAGAAATCAGAGTGGTGTGCATAATGGATATACTGTACGAACCTCAGACGTGCGTGTAGATGATTCAGTAGCTACTCTGCATTGAAATGATACCTGTGCGTATTTCTTTAATGGCGGCATGTATGACTCTATTGACATTGTTGAATTTCATACATGATGTGGTAACTATCAGAAGTGTTTTGTTACATTAATTCTGATGCCATTGGTGATATATTGTTGTTGTTGAATTTATTTATTTGCATAAGATATATTGTTGTCATCAGTGAGGTAATAAATGCAATCAAAAGCAGTAAAGTGGAAGGAGAGTTAAAGGTGCTTGATCACAATGGCTGAGGCTTTTTTGGGGTGATTGCAGGGGTCGTAACAAAACTTTGATTTTGATTCAGATAACGTTTTCTTACCTGATGTCAGGGAATTTCTACGGTTTTTGTACGAACAATAGCTATATATTAGAAATCTTTTGGTGAGCGATTTTCCCTCCTGTCCCTTTTAACTTAAGAGCTATAGCGGCTTCCGTTGTTAATGCGTGAGTATTTATGATGACAGCAGATTCTGTGCATTCATAAACAAGGTCCACGGTATATGGAGATGTGATGTAATGCAAACATCGACTGCAATAATTAGCAACAGAAATTGTTGTTTTGTAACAGTCTTAATTAATAGTACTGTGTCCTCGAGGAGCAGTCAGCCGGTGATGCATGGACGTGGTGGGCGTAACACATGGCTGTAATTACGAGGTAAGTGAGCATGGTGGTATCCAGGGAGCTTCGTGGGTTCGCGGGGGCTTACCCTTCTGAGAAACGTTTACAAATACGGCCATTAGCACGTTCGATAGAACACTTTTACTTATATGTACTAAAAAGCTATAGGCTCTGAATCGTGGCTTTTGCAACACTTCTGTGCTATCCAAACATCAAATTCCGACTGTTGAGGTTTCACCTGCCTCAAGATAAGTAATTTCAATAATGAGAAATATGTGATAGAGGCAGTCAGAAAATGCAAATTTGTAAGGGATATAGCACAAATCTACGTTTCCCTTCAACAGTAAGAGTCCTGTAGTGATGGCCAGGAAAAATTCCACAGTCAGTTCATTGAAATAAACAAAATATCCAAACCAGAGAAATGTTCAATTTCTCTACTCTTTCCTCTTTTTCTAATCTCCCAAATGTTAAACTTAGTTACAGTATTCAATTAAACACATCAATGACCCAGCAAATGGGGTTTTTATGTCATCACTAGACCTTAAAATTAATGTAAAAAAAAAACATTTATGTAAAAAAATCACATATCATGATCACTGGGAAAGGCTCCCGAAAGAAGATTGTGAAAACCTTCTTCTGCGGTAGTGAGGAATTAAGCAGAGTTCCAACATTCCCCTACCTAGGCATCACCTTTGAGGAGAGGTGGCTCTGGAACACACAGATTAAAGCCAGAAATGTTGCCCTTGCTAGATCCTCCATGGCCATTATGGCCTTCAGTAAAAAGCTTGGGGGTAGGCCCATAGAAGCACTACTAAGCATATACAAGGCTAAGTGCTTGGCGGTAGCAACATATGGTTGTTCTTTATGGGGATATGGTGCGACAGATTGTCTGCAAATTACTGAAAACAAATTCTTGAGGGCAATTTTATCGGTCCCCCAGTCAACCTCCTCTTTCTCAGTACATTCTGAGCTGGGTGTTGGTTTTATCACTGACTTACTAAAAGTAGCGCCGTTAATAACCTGGTTAAAGACCTGGCTAAACGAAGAACTCTCCTTGAATCACTCTATTCTCAAGGATTGTCTCCGTTTAGATAACGCAAATAAAATCAAGTGGTTATCGTATGTCAAGAAAGGTTTTCAAAACATTGGAAGGCCAGAGCTCTTCTCCGAGCCGGAAAAAATAACGGCGAAGGATGTATCTTTAACAAAAGCGGCAATGCTACAAATGTTGGCTTTTTTGCAGAGAAGAGAATGAACTTAGTAAAACAACTGTCAGATCCCACCTTATGATTTGTAATCCTCCAGGCCCTGAGCCTTATTTGGTTTTAGTTAATAGACCCTACCACAGATTTCTTTTAACGCGTTTTCGTTTAAACCTGATTTATTTGAACTTAGGTCAATTAAAAGCATGGTGTACCTCTGATCAAGCGCCCCCGTGCAGCTGTGACAATTTCTCTAAGCAGGACACGATGCACTTTTTAATGTTCTGCGGCCATTATATGGCGCAAAGGAGGAAGATTCTTGTCCCTATCCTCAAGGAAGCAGGGTTCATTTAGGTGAGACCTGCTCTCCTATACTTGCAATTATTAAACAGCCCCAGGGTCATCTCTCACGTTGCAAGTTTTTTGGTGGGGGCTGCCAGGGAAAGGAAGAAGATACTGAATCTCGACACTTGATCGTATTTTTTTTTTACAACTTACGCTGATGCAATTTTGTATAGCATATATAATGTATAGGTATTGACCCTTTTACATTTTTTTACGTCTTTTAACATTTTCTAACAACTATGAAATTTTGTGAAATCCTGTGAATTTTTTATTAAGCATGTAACTGTTATTTATATTTGTCCAATACTGTATTTTTATGATATTGAATTATCGAATAAAGTACTTTGACTGACTGACTGACTGACTGACCCAGCAAATGTGTTTCGTCTCTGCCATGGAACTTCATATGGTCAATTATTAATGCTGAAATTTTAGCTATGAATTGATTTCTCAAATATTCATGTCTTGTTCATTCATTAAGGACCATGTTCGATGCTTCGGAATTCTTTCTCACTAAACCGGCAGGGCACGTTTTTTGGAAGTCGTTTTCCTTCACACTAGACATAATTTTATTGGAGCTGCATTCCCTCAATTTTTTTACTGTAACTATCTCCCAAAGTCCACATTCTAACCATATTTGGCATAGCGCCCAATGTGACGAAGGAGAAATAATTTCCTGCAAACATTTGCTATCAATGTATTCAAACAAATTGCTAGACCATTTGGAATTGAAGCAAGGCCATACGTTAGGGCAGGCTCTAACTTACCTTTGATAACTTTCCACAAAGGATTTAACGACGGACATTGCAGATTGGTGTTCAATTTTTTAATGGCAAAGGCTTAAGTCAGTCGCTTTTGATTCTAAGGTGGATTTATGATCATTGAATGAACCCCGACTATCAAAAAGGATTCCATATATTTACACGCCAATGGATTTTGCTTTGTCACTTTCACCCTCTGCTCTGTCTCTTCCCCGACGTTTCTCTTTTGTTATCCTCAGCTCTCTGTTTCACCTTCACAATCTGTGAGTCTCTTTTATTATTGTTTCTGACTCTTGCATCCTGTTTTCTAACTCTTTCACATCTTACCTGTCCCTCTCATTCATTGCCCTGCATTTTTACTTTCTATCTTTTCTCTTTCACCTTCATTCTCTGCCCTACTTACCATCATCCTCTGCATGCATTCTTAATGCTTATTTCAATTTGAGCTTTCTAAACTCTTCACACTGACTCTCGTGTACTACAGCACATATTCACAATAAGACTGTTTAAGAAACTATCCCTCTCTATCATGTCTCAAAAACTTTGTACCACTTGGCAGACATCCATGGTGGACTTCCACCAAAACAAACACCTTTCTTCAGCTCTGTCACAGGCATAATATACACATACATTCTTGCCCACAATATTCCAAGGAGACAACAGGAATCCAAATGTGTCTCACACGAAGCCTATGCACTGTGCTTCATGCACCTGTTTGTTCCACTCCCAGAATATTATGCATAACTCTAACCTTCTCACGCATATATTGTACTCCTAGGCACTATCCTCCTCTGATGAGGCTCAGAGTATAAGAGTTATGATATCAGTGAGCATCTCAGCACTGTATCACAAATACCTTGGATTCTTTGGAACAATTATAGACTATGGAGCTTACAGTTTAAGCAATGGCAGTCGGGATTCCAGGAGTGTCTTGTTTGTTGTACTCTTGGGTAACCTTGCCGATGGGGATGACTGTGTGAGAATGGAAGAAGTCCCTACAACTGACTCTCACAAACCACAAAGATGGGTCTTTTCATAGAAGAGCTCTAATATCTGATGTTTCAAACTCTAATGCATGTTATTGTGTGGTTTCAAGCACATCTGGGGCACAGTTGGGCATGAGAGGACACCTCTACTGAAAGCTTCCCCACAGGGTGAACCAGGCATCTGCAAAAAGTACATGGTGTGTGTGTGTGTGGGGGGGGGGGGGTAGCAAGCACATTACATTAGACAAAGATGCATGTGTCAAATTTGTGGGCTTGAACATGAATACACAGGTGCGTAGATAAGGCATCATGGTTTGTCAAACAAACAATTTGTGAGCCTTCTGTTAGAATGGAAATGTCACCTGCATGGCTCTGAGGAGTGTGTGCCCCTGCTCTGCATTAAACTGCTACGAAAGTCACAGTATGTCTCTGCAGGATTTTATTTTTTGCCTCATTGAACAGGGCAATCATGCACGCTTATGGAGTGCCTCCCATGTAGTAGTTTGTGAACCCAGAGTGTGGCTCTGTGATCAGTAGTGACCCACAATTTGCATCCCCTTTTGAGAGTTATTATTGACCATTTAGCAGACCGAAAGCCAATGTTAAAGGCACTCTGCATTGTCCGCAGAGCATCCCAAGGCTCCAGGTTTGCACCATACCATCATCACACCATCGTACCATAAGATATCTGTAGGATGCACTGCTTTCTCAGTACACGCTGTTAAACTCCGATCTCACTGCCAGACAACTTTAGAAGCATCTACAAGCAAATACACTTCTGAAGGCAGTTAAAAGCATGTCTATTTCCTAGATAACTGTACCACCACCATCACAGTCACAGGGCCAGAAAACAGTTGCACCCTCAATCACAGCCCTCAGCCTTTAACCCACAAACTGGAAACAACTCAACCAGCAAACTGCTTTTATAGGAAATGGGGTCACAGGTTGAGGGGAGTGGAACCATAATCAAGCAGAAACCCCAATTCCTGTCAGGGTGAGTTCACAAGCAAACACCAAATTATCCTGTTCTCAACCCTCTGGTAGCATGGCACAAAAGTAGTCAAGCTTAACTTAGAGGCAATGCATACAATATTTATGCAGGACTTCAATCAGTAATAAAGCGAAAACAAAACACAAGAAAAACCTCACATCACTTTAGAACAATAAAGTAAAATGTAATACATTATTTGAGAGCAAAATGACACAATTCAAATCAGAAGAACAGGAGATATCAATTTAAAAGATTTAGTGAAAATAGCACCAAAGGTACAAAGTGACAACTGTAGATATCTCGATGCGCCAGACCAGGACAAAGTCACAAGTTCAGGCCAACCGCGATTGAGTGTGGCTATATACAGGGACCCAGTTAGGCCCACTGAAAAAGTACCTTTCATATGTGGCTTAGTCGGTTTATTGCCATTTATAAACAGGAAATTGCAATTTACGCCACAAGAGGTAGGAAAATGAGGGCAATAGGGAAACAGCTGTGGGAGCCCATTACTAGATGGTATAATATCGAAAGTGGAAACCAAATCTTGAATATGTAATTATCTATTCTTTACTGTATTTTTCCTTGCATCATGTCCTTTGTTCCTTTTAGTTATTTAATTTTTTATTTGTTCGATTTTGCATCATAGTGATGTTTAGCTATGGCTTAAAATATAAGATATGGGTTAAATTTATTTTTCAAACCACTTAATTTACGGATGCTTTATACTTTCTAGGCACTATGTTAACTACCCATTTCAATATATAGCGTGTTCCTACTTTGTAACCCCATGCTTTTTGTACCTATCTGCATCATTGACTTTGTTATGCACTTGCTCTGTTTTTCTGAATTTACCAATGAATAAAAATAAAAAAATAAAAAAAATAAAAATAAAAAGTACCTTAAATTCTGGTTGCAGAGCGCTGTGAGATCCTGAGTTGAGAATGTCTGGTGCAGCAGTGGTGCCGATAAGCTGCAGATGACGATTCAAAGCCCTGTGTTGGAGATGATTTGCAAAGCAGTGGTTCTGATGGAGCCATCAGCAATGCTTGTGTCATCGAGGAAAGCGATACAAAAGGGGATGATGGACGGAGCGTTTGAGGAAAATGAAACACTCACCCCCAGTCAACTGATCTGGGTTTAATCCATCACCATTCTTTAGCCCACTCAGCCACCCCATTTCAGACATGGCTATATGCAAATCAGTCTGACCCTGTGCCTCATGGGAACAGTCCAGCCCGAACTGCCAAGCCATGTCTTCCATGGACCGGAAACAAGCATCCTGGGACCGGTTTCGGATTCATAATCCTCATCAGCCAGGGTATCTTGAATCCAGTGGCCAAGTGAGCAAGAGACTCATGTCTGAGCATACCCTGCCACACTTAGGGCAAACAAAGCGATACAAAAGGGGATGATGGACGGAGCGTTTGAGCAAATCAAACACTCACCCCCAGTCAACTGATCTGGGTTTAATCCATCACCATTCTTTAGCCCACTCAGCCACCCCATTTCAGACATGGCTATATGCAAATCAGTCTGACCCTGTGCCTCATGGGAACAGTCCAGCCCGAACTGCCAAGCCATGTCTTCCATGGACCGGAAACAAGCATCCTGGGACCGGTTTCGGATTCATAATCCTCATCAGCCAGGCTATCTTGAATTCAGTGGCCAAGTGAGCAAGGGACTCATGTCTGAGCATACCCTGCCACCCTTAGGGCGAACAAAGCGATACAAAAGGGGATGATGGACGGAGCGTTTGAGCAAATCAAACACTCCCCCTCAGTCAACTGATCTGGGTTTAATCCATCACCATTCTTTAGCCCACTCAGCCACCCCATTTCAGACATGGCTATATGCAAATCAGTCTGACCCTGTGCCTCATGGGAACAGTCCAGCCCGAACTGCCAAGCCATGTCTTCCATGGACCGGAAACAAGCATCCTGGGACCGGTTTCGGATTCATAATCCTCATCAGCCAGGCTATCTTGAATCCAGTGGCCAAGTGAGCAAGGGACTCATGTCTGAGCATACCCTGCCACACTTAGGGCGAACAAAGCGATACAAAAGGGGATGATGGACGGAGCGTTTGAGCAAATCAAACACTCACCCCCAGTCAACTTATCTGGGTTTAATCCATCACCATTCTTTAGCCCACTCAGCCACCCCATTTCAGACATGGCTATATGCAAATCAGTCTGACCCTGTGCCTGGTGGAAATGATGGATCAAGCCCTGATCTTTTGACTGGGTAGGAGTGTTCTGCTTAATTTAGATACTCTGTCCATCACCACCCCCCTTATGAATCGTTTTGGCCACCACAAGTGTGGAAGGGTATGCTCAGATGTGAGTCCCTTGCTCACTGCACCATCAGGATTCAAGCAAGCCGGGCCAAAGACGGCTGTAATGCCAGAAACCGGTCCCCGGAAGCTTGTTTCCTTTCCAGTAAAGAATTGGCTTGGTAGTTTGGTCTGCCCTGTTCCCATGATGCACTGGGCCAGGGTCAGACTAATTTGCATGTAGCCAGGTTCTGAGCTGGGATGGTGCAGTGAGCTAAAAAACGGTGATGGATCAAGCCCTGATCTTTTGACTGGGTAGGAGTGTTCTGCTTAATTCAGATACTCTGTCCATCACCACCCCCTTTATGAATCGTTTTGGCCACCACAAGTGTGGAAGGGTATGCTCAGATGTGAGTCCCTTGCTCACTGCACCATCAGGATTCAAGCAAGCCGGGCTGAAGACGGCTGTAATGCCAGAAACCGGTCCCCGGAAGCTTGTTTCCTTTCCAGTAAAAAATTGGCTTGGTAGTTTGGTCTGCCCTGTTCCCATGATGCATTGGGCCAGGGTCAGACTAATTTGCATGTAGCCAGGTTCTGAGCTGGGATGGTGCAGTGAGCTAAAAAACGGTGATGGATCAAGCCCTGATCTTTTGACTGGGTAAGAGTGTTCTGCTTAATTCATATACTCTGTCCATCACCACCCCCTTTATGAATCGTTTTGGCCACCACAAGGGTGGAAGGGTATACTCAGATGTGAGTCCCTTGCTCACTGCACCATCAGGATTCAAGCAAGCCGGGCCGAAGACGGCTGTAATGCCAGAAACCGGTCCCCGGAAGCTTGTTTCCTTTCCAGTAAAGAATTGGCTTGGTAGTTTGGTCTGCCCTGTTCCCATGATGCACTGGGCCAGGGTCAGACTAATTTGCATGTAGCCAGGTTCTGAGCTGGGATGGTGCAGTGAGCTAAAACCGGTGATGGATCAAGCCCTGATCTTTTGACTGGGTAGGAGTGTTCGGCCTAATTCAGATACTCTGTCCATCACCACCCCCTTTATGAATCGTTTTGGCCACCACAAGTGTGGAAGGGTATGCTCAGATGTGAGTCCCTTGCTCACTGCACCATCAGGATTCAAGCAAGCCGGGCCGAAGACGGCTGTAATGCCAGAAACCGGTCCCCGGAAGCTTGTTTCCTTTCCAGTAAAGAATTGGCTTGGTAGTTTGGTCTGCCTGTTCCCATGATGCACTGGGCCAGGGTCAGACTAATTTGCATGTAGCCAGGTTCTGAGCTGGGATGGTGCAGTGAGCTAAAAAACGGTGATGGATCAAGCCCTGATCTTTTGACTGGGTAGGAGTGTTCTGCTTAATTCAGATACTCTGTCCATCACCACCCCCTTTATGAATTGTGTCATCGAGGATGCAGTTGAAGGAAGATTATGATGCACAGTCCTGCATTGGGTGTCTGTCATACAGGGGCAGTTCCCATGAGGATCAGCCTGATGTGCGAGGTCCTGCATAAGGGGTGCGTCATTGAGCGACGGTTCTGCTTCAAGGCTGTGAGGAGATGTTTTGCACTCCATCGGTATGCCCAAGAGACCACAACTGTGCTGGCAGTGCACTTCAGGCCCTCTTCCAAGGGCCAGGACTAGGGTGACACTACCTGGGGGGCAAGACGCACAGCAGGCAGAGTCCAGGTGCTGGGTTTAAGGTGGTTGGAGTATTTTCTGCCCCTGAGGTTCTGATCAGGAGACACTCCCCCTTAGAGTCACTCTGGTTGTCCTGGGTTCAAGATGCATGTCCAGTCCTTTTTACTCAGGCAGCAGGGCAGCAGAGTAGCAGGGCAGCAGAATGGCAGACCTTCTTGCAGAAGAGTAGCACAGAAGTCTTTCTGAGTCTTCCACAGGTCCAGAGGCGTACTGAAGAGTTGAGTCTGTGGGTCCAATATTTCTATTTGGTGCATGCTTTGAAGTATTAGAAGGTTCTGCAGGTTTTCAACCCAGAGGTGTTTGAAATTTCCTGCCTCCCCATCCTAGCCTCAACATGTCTGGGGCACAATAGACTGGTGTGAAACTCTTTGTGAGTGTGCTACAGAAGAGCCTTTGTGATGTGCAAATGTTGTAGGTGACATTTCCTCCCCCTTATCAACTCAGAACTGGCCCATCCTGTCAACACCTATGCCCTCTTTGTCTCACTGTCTGGGAGCAATGCACAAAGACCAACTGTCAGTTACACCAAGTCATGTGAGCCAGAATACAGTCTGCAGGCACCAGAAGGTTTGTAGAAGAAAATGCCAATTTTCTAAAAGTGGAATTTTTAGAATTGTGACTTAAAATCCAATTTTCCATTAAAGAAGGTTTAAAATTATAATTCTTTAGACACCAAACTTGATATGCCAATGTATTCCTAATTGAAAGTTATCACTTTTAAAATGTAATAAGGTACCTAACCCAATTATAACCTATGGGAAAGGTACACCTTGCAGTAGTGTATGTATGTATGTATAGCGACTTATATAGCGCACGTATCACCCGAAGGCATCAAGGCGCTTGCCTTGGGAACCCGTCCTGGCTTTTTTCGCTGTGAGATAACCCCTACTGGGTATCCCCAGGGTGAAAGCCAGGCATCCCGCAGCGGGTGGGCCGCCGTAGTGGAGATTAAGCAACTATTGCCCAGAGTTGCAGCGTGGGACCCCATGATTAGAATAGGCACCGAGGCGAGAATTATCGAGTCCGTGGACATTTTGGGCTCAGGACCCTGCCGCGTCGGGAATTGAACCCTGGTCCCGGGCCAGACCTCTGCATCAGGGTCTGCCGCTCTAATCAGTGAGCCACACTCCTCCACTGGAAAAACAAATGTAAGAGTTTTTCAATACAAGGACATGTACAATGTAACAGTACATGTCCAACTTTTTAAATGCACTGCAGTTCCCTCTGGGCTGTCTAGGACCTACCCTAGGTGTTACTTACAATTAATAAAAGGGAAGGGTTAGGCCTGGCAAGAGGTGTACCTTGCTAGGTCAAAATAGCAGTTTGAAACTGCACTCACAGACTGCAATGGCAGACCTGAGACATGATTGACAGGCTACTTGAATGGGTGGCACTATTAGTGCTGCAGGCCTACTAGTAGGATTCAGTTTAAAGGCCTTGGGTACATGGAGTAACACTTTACTAGGGACCTGAAAATAAAATAAATGTGCTAATTGGGTGCAAGCCAGTGGTAAAGTGTCCAGAGTCCTGTGTCCAACAAAAATCAGTTCAGAAAATAGGAGGGTGAAGGCAAAATGTTTGGGGATGACCCTGCATAGAGGGCTAAGTCTTACAGCTTTCAATATTCAGGTAAGCTCAGAAGGGCAGGCCTATGGTTTGATAGGCGTCAATTTCAAGTCCCGCCCCTTTGTGCATTATGCTTATGAGTTAGCGGAATGTGTTTAACTAATTACTTGTGTTTACGCATTTACATTTATGTTCTCATTATTCAGTTATTCACTTATGCGTGTGACATCATTGGGTGTTCTTATCTTAGCTTGTGTGCCACCATTTTGAATCATTTGTCTATGTGCGTGCAAACTGCACTCGCTCATTTCCCCTCCCGTAGGAATAGGAATAATTCCTCATGTCAGCATATTTTCATTTCTTGGTTTACTGTAGCTGAAACTCCTGCTAACGAAACTCCTTATCAGGCCGTTCTCATGTGTTGGAGATGTAGCGGCCTGGCTCTGTGTCCTTGGGAGATGATAACAAGTGTTGCTATTGCAGGTGCAGATGCCTCTTGTATGAGGCCATTGTCTACACTCTTGTGGGACCAGTACTTTTCCATTATGGGCGTGTTTTACTCTGCCTTCTCCTATTATAATGTATCACCATGATGATGTGAGTTAGTCCTTCTCGACACACTCTTAGGGGTGAGGTCGATATAGGGCCCTCTCATATGGGAGTTTGTGGCCTAATAAACTTGCTTTGGTTATTCTTCTCCACTGTCTGGCTGACTTATTCTTGGGTAACTATAGGTGAGTGAGGTAAGTCACTCGGGTGGAATTAGCCACGCTTATCAGATGGCGCCCGAACAGGGACTCCGCGATTAGGACCTTTCTCACCCATAAGCGGGTAGCAGAAGGCCGGAGACCCTCTGGTTGGCACGGTGGGCCCGGGTACCCACTTGATGCCGAGCTTGGTTCTCGCAACGCTGCCCCGCCCTGCTGATCGGAGGAGGTCTCGGTCCATGATCCTACGCCGGAGTCCAGAAGGCGGAACTTTGGAGCTGACCGTGTTGGTCCAGGCAGCCGGAAGTGGAGAACGGTAGAGGTCGGTACCGCGCACAGAAGGTAAGTGGTCCGACTGGTGATTGGAGGAGCCGGAGAGCTCCGTGAGACCGGTGTGTCTCTGGTGATTGGAGGAGCCGGTGTGCTCCTGGGGCTAGTGTGCGCCGGGGAACTCAGAGTGCCAATGGCGCTCTGACAGACTTGATGGAGATTGGGGAACGTTGGTTTGTAAAAATCCGACTGGATAATACTGCAGGTTGGTGAGAGGCTTGCTACGTGAGGATTTTGGGCTCAGCCGAACATCTAAGACGGTGGTTTGCGGGAGAGTGCCGGGTCCCGCGTGGTGTGGTGCGTGACGATTTGTAGTGCTGCCCAGGTGACGGATTGGTTCCCCAGTCTCGGAACAGCGGGTGTGCGCTGTTCGGTCTGCGGTAGGGTCCAGGTTCCCCAGGACTTGGTCGACGGGCCTTGTCCCATTTTGGTAACACGTGTTTTGGTGCAGGATTCTATGTAATAAATATATGTATATCGAAACTGTGAGTGTGACCTGTCGGTAACTGAGTATATGAGTGTGGGTCTTTGTGCCGTTGTGTGATTGTAGGAGAACAAGATGCCGTGTTTTAGTAAATTGCGGTGTTTCGGGTGTTGCGATGAGGTTTCAGATGTTAGATTGGCTGAGAGCCAACCCGCTCCGAAGGAGGGCTCTCCGAGTTTCGACATGTATGTCAAACATGGCTTACCTCCCATTTTGTTTTCCACTTTGTGGCATAAGTATACAAAGGATAATGTGGATTTACAGTGGCCTTTACTGGGCTCTTTTGACGGAGAAAAATTAGATTATTTACAAGACAAATTGTTTGCTAGGCGCAGCCGTCAGAGTATGTTTGATTCTTTGCGGATGTGGCAGAAGGAGGCACGAGAACGGCAGATGAGGGAGGAGAAGGTGACTCTGAGGAGATCGGCACAGACCATGGCGCAGAAGGCTAGGGAACATACTAAGAAAGAGAACGAGCTGCGGATTGAGCACACAGATAGGCGTCTTAGGCTATTGGATAACAAGTGTTATGTGGTGAAGGAAGAGGACATAGATGAGATGGAGGATATTTTGAACACCCGACCCCCTCCCCCATATGCTCCACCACCCCTGTACCCCGTGCTCGGAGATTCCGCCTCACAAGTTGTGGTTTCAGTTCCCCAAGTAAGTGCCCCTCCCTTGTCCGGTGCACCTGCTTCCGCTGCAGCGGGACAAACTTCCCCCTCTACCACTGCACCCTTGCTCCCTTTCTCGGTGACGAGCCCTGCGTCTGCTGCGCTATCCCCGGTGCTCTCCGCTGGTCCCGCTATCCCCACTGTTTCTGCCAGTGCCACCCCCCAGAGCACGTTGCTAACACCCATTAGAGGAGCGGGAGGCGGACTATTTACTCAGGTACGGAAGTTACTTACGCGTGCTAATGTTGGATTGGATGAGAAGACTATGGTAGCTAATCAAGCTTGTCAATGGGCCAGGAATAATATTTATTCACTAGAGGATATTTGGTCTACTATGAAAGATTATGAGCCTTTGATGCAACAGCATGCTTTGTGGCACATGTCAACGACACTAATAGCGTTGTGGGAGCAGGGATATGGTGGGGAGGCACCAGCGATTCTTCGTGATATTAAGACTCATGCTTATAGGGCTAACACTGGAGTAACAGAGGTGCTCCGTAGTTTGAGGTACTTGTTGGAGTACAGGAATGAGTTAACAGCGGCAGGTGAGACCCATTTCCCTGGGATACTTCCGATGCGTGAAGTGCACCCTATATTTCACCCTGAGGTACCTGAAATAGTAGACCGGACAACACAGGTAGTGACTAGAGCTCGTATAGATGCTCATTTTCAAGAACAATGGGTGTATACGCCCTGGAAAAGGAGCGAGGTGTTAGCCTTGAAGGCGCAGTTACCCGACTCGAGAAAAAATCCAACGGCTTATTACAAAGAACTAACGGAGGCAGCTTCCTCAACAGTAATGACTTTAGCAGATATTGAATTATTTTTTGGATTATTGGTTCCTGTGGACGTGTGGAGACAGGTGAAGGGTTCAGAACATAGAGAGGAGTTGGGCGGTACTTGGGAAGAATTTACGGATTGGGATAAGGAACGAAAGCCAGGTGAGAAGCCGAAGGCTGAGATATTAGCGTTACCAGGGCGCATAATTAAATATATGCACTCACTCATCCCTCCTAAAAAGGTAGATTGGGATAAGTTAACAGCTTGCAGACAGAAGAAGGATGAGGCAGTTTCAGATTTCTTCACCCGTTTTGAAGAAACGTTTATGGATTTTAGCGGACAAGATATATCTCAAGATGGAGGGCTACGTCTTTTTGTTAACAGATTTGTTACGAATCTGCTGCCAGAAATATCGGCCCGACTGCAAGCATCAGAGAGTACATGGACGACATCTACCCCCTCAGGGATTTTGAGCATGGCCCAGTATTATGAACATAGAGAAAATGAGAATAAGGACAGGCAAGAAAAGAAGGCGAAAGATTTAAAGACAAAGGTTTTGTTGCAGCAGGTGGCGAAGGGTAGAGGACGGGGTGCCCCGCCCGTGTCGGTTGGTCGAGGAAGTAGCTACGGAAGGGGAGAGAGGAGAGAGCGTTTGGGACCCAATCAGTGCGCTAACTGTAAACAGGAAGGGCACTGGTGGAAAGACTGTCCACTGCTACGGTCCCATGCTGGACCTGGCAGAGGACGGGGTCGGGGAGATGTGAATAAGGATACTAGACAGTCCGAGGAGGGCAGGAGACCGGGAGGAAATTATTTTGACGGGGGAAAGGATAGACAGCATTTTCAGAGGGAAGGCGATGACTGCAGGGATCGACAGTTCTACAGCGATGCATACGCTATGGATGATTTGACAGGATTTTCCTATAACTAGGACAGCGTAGGGCAGAGTGTGGGACCTGTTTCTGTGGATGTTGACCAACGTGGGCCTTATGTAACGGCAGACTTGTCGTGATCCCATCAGAAATTTTTATTGGATACAGGTGCTATGAAATGTTCTGTAGCACGTTCCCAGGTTCCAGGGGCGGCTCTGTCTGGCAAGACTAATATTTCAGTGGGGTTCTCTGGCACCCCAGTGGTTAGCCCCATCTCTAAGCCCCTAGCACTTACGATTGGCCCCTTCACTATTGACTCCTCCTTCCTTTTGACTTCGAATTGTGGTGAGAATTTACTGGGTTTGGACATGTTGAAAAGGCTGAATGCTACGATTTACTGTTCCCCAGATGGTGTGTATCTCACGTTGGGCCCTTCCGTGGTGTGTGCGCAGCAATGTTTTTCGAAGGAAGAGCCCCTCCCGGTTGAGTTCAGGGATGTCCCTGCGAGTCTGTGGGCCAGCAGCGATACCGATGTGGGAAAAATGGACATTGCACCGGTGTCCATAAATGTTAAGGTGGGGGCGAAGCTACCTCGCATACCCCAATACAAGATATCCCGGGATGGAGAGAAGGCTTTGTTACAGATAATACAGGATTTGATTGGGTCAGGGGTAGTAGAGGAAACGGACTCAAATACTTGTAATAGTCCAATTCTTCCAATACTTAAAAGACCCTCCGGTGCCTCGGGTGAGGCAGGTGAGGGTACACCGGATGTCTATCGCTTTGTGATTGATTTACGTCACATTAACAAGGTTGTTGAGCCCCAGTACCCAGTGGTTTCTGATATTACTACCATTTTGACTATGATACCTCCCTCAGCTAAATATTTTTCTGTGCTGGACCTTAAGAATGCGTTCTTTGGTATACCTGTGCATCCGGATAGCCGTTACCTCTTCGGATTCTCATTGGCTGGACGAAGTTTTAGATTTTGTAGAATTCCTCAAGGTTATACAGAGAGTCCCAGTATTTACAGCCAAGCATTAAAAGCACAATTGGATGACTTGGAGCTCCCACAGGGCAATGTCTTGTTGCAATATGTGGATGATATTCTCATTGCATCCGACAATGAGGAAGGATGCCATGAGTCTACTGTTAAATTGTTACACCATTTGGCTTGTAAGGGACACAAGGTGTCTCTCCCTAAATTCCAATATTGTCGACAGGAGGTCACCTACCTCGGTCATCTCCTATCGAAGGACGGGAGAAGGCTGACACCGGAGCGCGTCAGGGCGATAACTAACATGGCAGTACCTAACACACAGCGTGAGGTGCGCGCATTTCTGGGCATAACATCGTACTGTCGCCAGTGGATACCTAATTATGCTTTACTAACAAAACCCCTTCTGTATCTGACTACCAAAGAAGTGCCCCTACCTTGGACCCCTGCATGTCAAGAAGCATTTGAGTTACTGAAAACTGCTCTATGTTCTGCACCTGTTTTGGGAACACCTAACTACCAGAAGCCTTTTGTACTCTATGTGCACGAGGCGGAAGGTTGCGCGTTGTCTGTTTTAACACAGGATTTTGGAGGGAAACAGAGACCGTGTGCTTACTTCTCTGCAATGCTTGACAACGTGGCAAGAGCGCTCCCGAGCTGTCTAAAGGCTACAGCGGCTGCTGCAGTCTCGATAAGACAATCGGCAGGGCTCGTACTGGGTTCAGCTCTTACGGTAATGGTACCACATGCGGTGGACATTTTGCTAAATAGAACACAGACACAGCATTTAACTAGTGCTCGCCTGACTGGTTATGAGATGAAACTATTTGCCCCACATGTAACGATAAAAAGATGTGCTACCCTGAACCCAGCCACGCTACTGCCTCTCCCTTCGGATGAGAAAGATGATGAAGTGCATGATTGCCTGTTCCGAACAGAAGAGGAAACAAAAGGAAGAGTAGATTTGACGGATAAGCCCTTAGATGACCCTGACGGGGAGCTGTATGTTGATGGGTCTTGTTTTAAATTAGCAGACGGTACCACAACAGCAGCATATGCAGTCACGACCTTACAAACAGTGGTGGAGACTTCTAGAGTCCCGTACAACTCAGCTCAAGCTGCAGAGATAATAGCGTTGATGCGTGCATGTGAATTGAGCGAAGGGTTGGACGTGAACATTTACACTGACAGCCAATACGCTTTTGGTGTGGCTCATAGTTATGGGAGACTGTGGGCGGAGAGGGGATTTTTGACATCACATGGACAACGAATTCAACATGGCCCATTGATATTACGACTGCTGACAGCCCTAACGCTTCCCAAACGGTTAGCAGTAATAAAGTGTAGTGCACATAAAGCGGTGGTGGATGACGTAGGGCGGGGAAACGCGTTTGCAGACCAAACAGCTAAGGAAACTGCTAGGACAAGACTCCCACGAATGTTTGTGGCTGGACCAGCTAGATGGGTACCGGACGTTAACATGTTTGCAGACACTGTACAGAGTGTGCGGAATATACAAGAGAAAGTGACTGAGGAGGAGCTGAAAGAATGGAAGAATGGAAAGGGGCAGTTGGACTCGGATGAATGTTGGACGGATGTAACGGACAAAAGACGATGGTTGCTCCCAAATGCATATGTTCTCCCAGTGGTGACAATGGCTCACGGACCAGCTCACATAAGTGCCAAGGGAATATGTAAATTATTAGATCCAGTGTGGAGTAATAAGAACATTTCCAGGGTGGCCACACGTTTGGTACAACAGTGCATGATTTGCTTACAACACAATCCTGGGAAGGGAACACCCGTCCCTGTGGGCAATTTCGCACCCCCAACATATCCCTTTGAAGTAATACAGATGGATTACATTGAAATGGAAAGAGTGAACAACCTTAAATACGTACTCGTGGTGGTGTGCGCATTCAGTAGATGGGTGGAGGCATTTCCAACAAAAGACTGTACAGCCATGTCGACAGCTAAGATGTTGATTAAGGAATATTTCAGTAGGTACGGGTTACCTAGAGTGATCTGGAGTGATAACGGTACATCCTTCAATGCTGAGCTGATGAAACAAATATGTAAGGGATTGCAAGTCTCTCAAAAATTCCACGCAGCCCTACATCCACAGGCTGCGGGTTTAGTTGAAAGATTTAACTGTACATTGAAACTGAAAATGGCCAAGATACGGGAAAGTACAGGGCTACACTGGCCAGACGCTCTCCCCCTTGCCTTACTTTCCACACAAGTCACAGTGAATTCTAAGACAGGTGTCTCTCCCCACGAAGTTGTATTTGGCAGGCCCGCCAATGTGTGGGGTGTTCCTAGACCTAAATGTTTCTCAGAGATAGAATATCCTATCTTGACAGACTACTTGTATGCTTTGACTAAAGATCTCCATTCTGTTCACCAGCAGGTAGCAGACACACTGAAGCCGCTGCCTGAGGGGCCCGGCCACGGCATCAACCCAGGGGACTGGGTAGTCGTCAAGAAGTACCAGCGGAAGTCCTGTTTGGAGCCTAGATGGTCTGAGCCGCGGTTGGTGCTGCTCACCACCCGCACCGCACTTCGAGTGGAGGGTCGAAAGGCGTGGACACATGCTTCCCACGTCAAGAAGGTTCCACTACCTTTACCCTATGATGCATGGGTGAGAGGTGGCATTGCAGATCACGAAACAGAGTCAGTGCCTCAGTATCTCCCCTTCTCTGATGCTTTGCTGATCGGGTAGGAGCACGACGAGAACGCACAGAAGCCAGCCCTGAGTACGAGTAACGAGGCTTCCTTTGGTCACAGTGCCCAAACGACCGAAGCCACCTCTTTCCAAAACGACCCACCAATTCTGTTCTCAGACCCCGAAGTGCGAGGGAGAACTCGCTATAACTTGCGGCCCAGGAAAGGGAGGCAAATGAACTGAGCACTGGAAGAAGGGCTGAGGTAGGGACTAGGAGTGGACTATATTCGATAGGTTAGCATAGCAATAGGGATGGACTGCTAAAAGGAGCCCTGGTGCACTTCTGAGACATTGCTGAATGGAACATTAGAGTTGTATGCGAGCCCAAGTTCTGTGCTCCTGAGTCGCTGCAGTTGTGTGACTCCGTCGAGGGATTAGGGTTTACGAGATTGAAAGCCTGCCTATGAGGCTTTAACGGACATAGGGAGAAGAGCCCATTTGAAGGGTGAAGAACCCCTCTGGCCGGTTTTGGAGTGTCTGAACTTTTAGTAGTGCCCCTAGTTTTTGAACTTTTAGGATATCCCTTGCCCCTCTCTGTAGGAGACATGTACCCTTTTGGCCGTCCGATCCCAGAGGAGGGACAGCCTTTTGCTGCTCCTCGCAGACCAGAACAAGATTCACCATGGCGTGCCCTATCACGTAAAAGTAAAATAGTGGTTATTGTGGTGCTCATTATTGTGTTCTTGATAATGCTTGGAATACTGTTTTTTCTGGATGAAGCTTACCCCGTCCACAAACTGGTTCCTACCCCTTCTCCCTTACCGGAACACAATATGGTTACTGTTGATTATGGTGAACAATGTATAAGAAAAGGCTATCGTGATAATGTTTTCATAAAAACACTGCATCATGCACATGCCGTATACAATGTGACAGATTGCTGGGTCTGTGGGTTGCTTCCTTCTGCAGCATATAAGAAGGATAGGTTATTGGCACTGCAATTGACTCCTGTGAATAGCTGCGTGGGCTGGTACACCCTGTTAGGTATGGTAAAGTTCTTTCAGCAGCCAGACTCTCTCACCCCGCGATTCCCCAGCAGTAAGTCAACACTGACCATGCGAGTACGCCCTTTGCCCCCCTCATTCCTTGGACGATTATTTACTGATGGACGTTTTGACCAATTCTTAGAAACTTGTTCGAAGAAAGTGGACAAGTTTCTGATACCCAATGACACTGACAAAGTACCTACTCCCTCCCGTTTACGTGGCACCTTCGGATTACCATAAGACACATAGGAGGTTTGACATGGTACAAGGACAGCGGAAAAGGAGGGAAATTCAAGTTGATGACGTAGATCAAACAGACACCGCTGGACAGCAGTTTACGGATTTCTCTAAGGGCCTGTTGCCATTCTGGGGTCCTATCTTTAATAGTAGGGCCAAAGGAAGGTCTGATAGGCGTCGCACGCACATAGAGAAATGATTCAAAATGGTGGCACACAAGCTAAGCTAAGAACACCCAATGATGTCTCACGCATAAGTTAATAACTGAATAATGAGAACATAAATGTAAATGCGTAAACACAAGTAATTAGTTAGACACATTCCGCTAACTCATAAGCATAATGCACAAAGGGGCGGGACTTGAAATTGACGCCTATCAGACCCTCCTTTTAGCGGACTGTGGCTAGCACGTTTGTTTCCATTTATTAACCAAAAAGAGGGCCTTTACAGCAAAATCTATGGGCTGGAAAGTCGTACTTAAACTAGAGCATCATCATGAATAAACATCAGCCAATTAGCATCAGCAAGCTCAACATCATTTGATACCAGATACTGTGTCGTTGGTCTCTTAGACTTTTTTATATTGCTGGCACACATAGAGCAACAAGGGGGAAGACAGTAAACACAGAGGCAGCATGACAGTAGGAAACCTATTACACCTACAATGACCATGAATATTTTCCAACCCCAGGAAGAGAAAAGACCCCACAACCATGACTGTAAGGACCAAGTACCAGTATCTTGATGAAGTTCGGCGGCTAACCTATGGAGTTTCTGCACAGCCAAATTAACTGTCGGGGCGGAGTCAGGAATATACACGCAACAAGACGTCCCGATGACGCGACAGGCTCCACCCCTATCCGCCAGGATGACGTCAAGCACCATTCTATTCTGGATCGTAAATAATCTCATAGCCTGCATCTCCAGGGACATATTTGCTGCAATGTCAGCTTCAGTATTCACTACCCTTTCCATTACCCTCGAAAGGCGTCTGATGGCCCTACTATTAAAGATAGGACCCCAGAATGGCAACAGGCCCTTAGAGAAATCCGTAAACTGCTGTCCAGCGGTGTCTGTTTGATCTACGTCATCAACTTGAATTTCCCTCCTTTTCCGCTGTCCTTGTACCATGTCAAACCTCCTATGTGTCTTATGGTAATCCGAAGGTGCCACGTAAACGGGACGAAGTAGATACGCCAAGTAGCATGTCCCGCCCCAACCCTCAGGCAACCACAAATACCCATTATCTCCACATATAAAATAGACATTTGGGGGAGTGACGAGCGAAGGACTAAGGGTCAGGCTAATCGAGGCAGTTACATTACAAAGACTGTCACCCACCTTTATCGGACCTCTACCCCGAATACAAAAATAAGGCGAAGGCCCCACTACTGCTAGGGGCACCAGGGAATGACCACTACTATTTGTTGCAGGAGGGCGTCTGTATACTAGAGAAGAGTTCAACTGTAAGAAACTCTCTCGTACTTTGTCAGTGTCATTGGGTATCAGAAACTTGTCCACTTTCTTCGAACAAGTTTCTAAGAATGTTTGGTCAAAACGTCCATCAGTAAATATTCATCCAAGGAATGAGGGGGGCAAAGGGCGTACTCGCATGGTCAGTGTTGACTTACTGCTGGGGAATCGCGGGGTGAGAGAGTCTGGCTGCTGAAAGAACTTTACCATACCTAACAGGGTGTACCAGCCCACGCAGCTATTCACAGGAGTCAATTGCAGTGCCAATAACCTATCCTTCTTATATGCTGCAGAAGGAAGCAACCCACAGACCCAGCAATCTGTCACATTGTATACGGCATGTGCATGATGCAGTGTTTTTATGAAAACATTATCACGATAGCCTTTTCTTATACATTGTTCACCATAATCAACAGTAACCATATTGTGTCCGGTAAGGGAGAAGGGGTAGGAACCAGTTTGTGGACGGGGTAAGCTTCATCCAGAAAAAACAGTATTCCAAGCATTATCAAGAACACAATAATGAGCACCACAATAACCACTATTTTACTTTTACGTGATAGGGCACGCCATGGTGAATCTTGTTCTGGTCTGCGAGGAGCAGCAAAAGGCTGTTCCTCCTCTGGGATCGGACGGCCAAAAGGGTACATGTCTCCTACAGAGAGGGGCAAGGGATATCCTAAAAGTTCAAAAACTAGGGGCACTACTAAAAGTTCAGACACTCCAAAACCGGCCAGAGGGGTTCTTCACCCTTCAAATGGGCTCTTCTCCCTATGTCCGTTAAAGCCTCATAGGCAGGCTTTCAATCTCGTAAACCCTAATCCCTCGACGGAGTCACACAACTGCAGCGACTCAGGAGCACAGAACTTGGGCTCGCATACAACTCTAATGTTCCATTCAGCAATGTCTCAGAAGTGCACCAGGGCTCCTTTTAGCAGTCCATCCCTATTGCTATGCTAACCTATCGAATATAGTCCACTCCTAGTCCCTACCTCAGCCCTTCTTCCAGTGCTCAGTTCATTTGCCTCCCTTTCCTGGGCCGCAAGTTATAGCGAGTGCTCCCTCGCACTTTGGGGTCTGAGAACAGAATTGGTGGGTCGTTTTGGAAAGAGGTGGCTTCGGTCATTTGGGCACTGTGACCAAAGGAAGCCTCGTTACTCGTACTCAGGGCTGGCTTCTGTGCGTTCTCGTCGTGCTCCTCCCCGATCAGCAAAGCATCAGAGAAGGGGAGATACTGAGGCACTGCCTCTGTTTCGTGATCTGCAATGCCACCTCTCACCCATGCATCATAGGGTAAAGGTAGTGGAACCTTCTTGACGTGGGAAGCATGTGTCCACGCCTTTCGACCCTCCACTCGAAGTGCGGTGCGGGTGGTGAGCAGCACCAACCGCGGCTCAGACCATCTAGGCTCCAAACAGGACTTCCGCTGGTACTTCTTGACGACTACCCAGTACCCTGGGTTGATGCCGTGGCCGGGCCCCTCAGGCAGCGGCTTCAGTGTGTCTGCTACCTGCTGGTGAACAGAATGGAGATCTTTAGTCAAAGCATACAAGTAGTCTGTCAAAATAGGATATTCTATCTCTGAGAAACATTTAGGTCTAGGAACACCCCACACATTGGCGGGCCTGCCAAATACAACTTCGTGGGGAGAGACACCTGTCTTAGAATTCACTGTGACTCGTGTGGAAAGTAAGGCAAGGGGGAGAGCGTCTGGCCAGTGTAGCCCTGTACTTTCCCGTATCTTGGCCATTTTCAGTTTCAATGTACCGTTAAATCTTTCAACTAAACCCGCAGCCTGTGGATGTAGGGCTGCGTGGAATTTTTGAGAGACTTGCAATCCCTTACATATTTGTTTCATCAGCTCAGCATTGAAGGATGTACCGTTATCACTCCAGATCACTCTAGGTAACCCGTACCTACTGAAATATTCCTTAATCAACATCTTAGCTGTCGACATGGCTGTACAGTCTTTTGTTGGAAAAGCCTCCACCCATCTACTGAATGCGCACACCACCACGAGTACGTATTTAAGGTTGTTCACTCTTTCCATTTCAATGTAATCCATCTGTATTACTTCAAAGGGATATGTTGGGGGTGCGAAATTGCCCACAGGGACGGGTGTTCCCTTCCCAGGATTGTGTCGTAAGCAAATCATGCACTGTTGTACCAAACGTGTGGCCACCCTGGAAATGTTCTTATTACTCCACACTGGATCTAATAATTTACATATTCCCTTGGCACTTATGTGAGCTGGTCCGTGAGCCATTGTCACCACTGGGAGAACATATGCATTTGGGAGCAACCATCGTCTTTTGTCCGTTACATCCGTCCAACATTCATCCGAGTCCAACTGCCCCTTTCCATTCTTCCATTCTTTCAGCTCCTCCTCAGTCACTTTCTCTTGTATATTCCGCACACTCTGTACAGTGTCTGCAAACATGTTAACGTCCGGTACCCATCTAGCTGGTCCAGCCACAAACATTCGTGGGAGTCTTGTCCTAGCAGTTTCCTTAGCTGTTTGGTCTGCAAACGCGTTTCCACGCCCTACGTCATCCACCACCGCTTTATGTGCACTACACTTTATTACTGCTAACCGTTTGGGAAGCGTTAGGGCTGTCAGCAGTCGTAATATCAATGGGCCATGTTGAATTCGTTGTCCATGTGATGTCAAAAATCCCCTCTCCGCCCACAGTCTCCCATAACTATGAGCCACGCCAAAAGCGTATTGGCTGTCAGTGTAAATGTTCACGTCCAACCCTTCACTCAATTCACATGCACGCATCAACGCTATTATCTCTGCAGCTTGAGCTGAGTTGTACGGGACTCTAGAAGTCTCCACCACTGTTTGTAAGGTCGTGACTGCATATGCTGCTGTTGTGGTACCGTCTGCTAATTTAAAACAAGACCCATCAACATACAGCTCCTCGTCAGGGTCATCTAAGGGCTTATCCGTCAAATCTACTCTTCCTTTTGTTTCCTCTTTTGTTCGGAACAGGCAATCATGCACTTCATCATCTTTCTCATCCGAAGGGAGAGGCAGTAGCGTGGCTGGGTTCAGGGTAGCACATCTTTTTATCGTTACATGTGGGGCAAATAGTGTCATCTCATAACCAGTCAGGCGAGCACTAGTTAAATGCTGCGTCTGTGTTCTATTTAGCAAAATGTCCACCGCATGTGGTACCATTACCCTAAGAGCTGAACCCAGTACGAGCCCTGCCGATTGTCTTATCGAGACTGCAGCAGCCGCTGTAGCCTTTAGACAGCTCGGGAGCGCTCTTGCCACGTTGTCAAGCATTGCGGAGAAGTAAGCACACGGTCTCTGTTTCCCTCTAAAATCCTGTGTTAAAACAGACAACGCGCAACCTTCCGCCTCGTGCACATAGAGTACAAAAGGCTTCTGGTAATTAGGTGTTCCCAAGACAGGTGCAGAACATAGAGCAGTTTTCAGTAACTCAAATGCTTCTTGACATGCAGGGGTCCAAGGTAGGGGCTCGCGCACTTCTTTGGTAGTCAGATACAGAAGGGGTTTTGTTAGTAAAGCATAATTAGGTATCCACTGGCGACAGTACGATGTTATGCCCAGAAATGCGCACACCTCACGCTGTGTGTTAGGTACTGCCATGTTAGTTATCGCCCTGACGCGCTCCGGTGTCAGCCTTCTCCCGTCCTTCGATAGGAGATGACCGAGGTAGGTGACCTCCTGTCGACAATATTGGAATTTAGGGAGAGACACCTTGTGTCCCTTACAAGCCAAATGGTGTAACAATTTAACAGTAGACTCACGGCATCCTTCCTCATTGTCGGATGCAATGAGAATATCATCCACATATTGCAACAAGACATTGCCCTGTGGGAGCTCCAAGTCATCCAATTGTGCTTTTAATGCTTGGCTGTAAATACTGGGACTCTCTGTATAACCTTGAGGAATTCTACAAAATCTAAAACTTCGTCCAGCCAATGAGAATCCGAAGAGGTAACGGCTATCCGGATGCACAGGTATACTAAAGAACGCATTCTTAAGGTCCAGCACAGAAAAATATTTAGCTGAGGGAGGTATCATAGTCAAAATGGTAGTAATATCAGAAACCACTGGGTACTGGGGCTCAACAACCTTGTTAATGTGACGTAAATCAATCACAAAGCGATAGACATCCGGTGTACCCTCACCTGCCTCACCCGAGGCACCGGAGGGTCTTTTAAGTATTGGAAGAATTGGACTATTACAAGTATTTGAGTCCATATAGCTATGAACTTGCAAAGTTAACAGTTATAGCCCACAACAATATTAAGTCCATAATACACAGCATTCAGCAACAATTTGTAACTCATACCTCTTAAATTCACAAAAGACATATCTGCTATGAGAATTGTCCATCACCAGCACTGTACAGCCAACATCAACAAATGGAAGAGATCCGTCACACATATCAGGATAATTGGAAAGACTTTAATACAGTCGACCACTGCAGGTCCTAAATATCTTTACTATCTGACTGCTTATTTACATCTTATAAAGACACTCAGAGATATGTGAAAATGAGAATTAAATGCCCATCCCAAAGGGTCACGGCACTTCTCTCTCCCTCCAACCCTGCCAGCTCAGGACCACAACTAAACATAAAATCTCTGATTGAGTAATCAATGAAGCAGACTATATAATATGAAATACCATAAAGGAACCTGCACAGCTGTTCAAGGCTACCAGCATACTGAATCCCATAAATCTGTTTGTCTGTCTCTCACACTTCATCATCAAAAACCACAAAATCCTATCTTAAGGGCGTAAATTATGTCAGTATGCCTAGCAACAGATAAGTCTCAAATCAGTGATCACTGTTGCACTCCCCTATCCACTATTGTTTTTTCAGGGGTATCTTACTGCAATACGTTTGATACCTTAAAAAATATATATTTTTTAATTATTATATTGGCCAACGTCTCTTGATAGTCACATAGAACAACACAGGATGTCTGAAACCTTAATCTACACAGTGCATCCACCAAATGAAATTGGAACTTTGCAAAAAGAATTTTTGCAAAAAATGTGTGGCGAAAAGAATGACACCTCACGGGAACACCACCCTCGGGGTAACTGGCAAGTACTCACCAGACTGGGCCCCTTTTCTCATCACTGGTTGTCATTCAGTTCGAAAAAAGAAAAAAGAATGTGTCCAAACAAAAACAATCAAGAAGTGAAAAGTGCGCAGTAGCAGAAACTGTAACTCTGCTTGTGACAAAAAAGTGATTAAAATCAACAGGCACACCTCTTCACAACTTTATTCCTAATTAACAGGCGTGATCTGTTGAATTAAAAAGGCTGGTAGCTACCATCGCATACCATTACCTATCGCCAACATGTTTCTCTGCCTCAAAAGTTTCGGCAAATTCGTCAGGGCTACACACCTTGTCACTGCACCACTGTTGGACACTTCGTTCTATGTCGACTGTCAAGTAGAGGGAAGCACAATAATAACAACATTAAAAACCCAATACGCCACCTTTCAAAACCTTACGTGAGTTGCCATATTCACAATATTTACCCTCTGGCAGCCCTCTTCACTTGTACCAGCTGCAGAGGGAAATAAACATAGCAGAGTACTCCCAAAGCAAGTTTTTCCTTTATGCAATCTTTGCCCATACGATTGTGATAATCAATCGGCAAAACACATATAGGAAAAAACAGCAAAAGAACACAAAAATGTCAGCGATACTCATTTTTTGATTATTTGAGTATCGACACATATTGCCCATTTGCTGCGTACATGACGACCTTCACCAATTCTCTAAAATCTCACTACATCGATAAAGTTCATTCATATATTAATACTTTTTTACAGGCCACTGGTAAACATGAGGTACTGTGGAGTTTCTTTGGCTCATGGAGTCGCTAGGTATCTGTACACTAATTACGACTATATACCACTCGAGTCTGTATCCTCAGAGACACTGTTGTTGTGTGTAATCTACAACCTGTTTTCTTAAAAAGTCTCTGTATTTTATGAGCCCGCCTACCATTCTCGTATGGCTACTTATATATCCCTATTACCATGTTAAACACATATATCTCCAAAGATCACCATCATCACTTTTACCAGATAAAATGGTAATCTCCTTTGCACCCTGCGTTTGATAAAAGAATGTGATCGGAGATGTTATACTAGGTATATCGATCGAATTCCCCGGTCTTGCAATAGACCTCCATTGGCGCCACACAAATGCTGAAAGGGGGCACCAGTGCCTAGTGTGCCTCAAACAGCCATCGGATATGGAAAATACGTGTGTCCCTCAAAGCCCGGCTGCCCTACATCTCACCGTATGTATCCTCGCGGAGCGCGTCATCTCCTTCTGCTTCGAGACGCGCTCCGCCCTTCAAACCTAAAGCTTCCTGTACGCGAAGACGCTAGGTGACGGTAGTCACATGACTAGCATCAGCCTCTTCGGCTGTCATCTTGGAATGGTGTGGCAATAGCGTTTTTGACAAAAAAAGAGGCTTATGATCAAAACCCTATTAGTTTCATCAACAGAGCACCTAACTTAAAAACCACCATTGGCATATATAAAATATTATCAATATATCAGTATGCCCAGATGGGAAGGGCAAGATACAAGTATGCAATCATCAATTTATAGTTACTAAATGATCGATTAGTACTGAAACACAGGGTCATTGTACCTCTGCAGTGTGTTAAATGACAGTGGCACCTGCCATTCAGAAGGGCAGTCCACTGGAGCCCCGGCGGACACCAAAGAGTGGGGGGCTAATTCATAAAAGCCTACAGCTTAATCCTGTTCCACTCTATAATTTCATTCAGCCCAAGTTGGTCACTTTTCTCTCTGTATATCGATCGCGCTTCCTTAGATAGCAGTACATTCTCAATGTTCTGTGTGGTGCCCTTGACTCTTTCTAGAACCTTACAAGTAAAACAATGTTTTTCACTGAAGCAGTGCTGCACTAATTTCATCGTAAGTTTCCCTGCCCTTATAGTGCTCAGGTGTTCTTGCACTCTGACCTTGATTTTACGAGACGTAAGCCCAATGTATTGCAGGCCGCACTGACACAGCAATCGATACACCACATGGGTAGTATTACAATTGCTAAAATGATTCAAGGGGGGACACAGCGCACTCACCGGGTGCAGCGTTGCTGGCAGAAGGGACCGCTTACAGCCAGGAGCCAGGAAGGAGCCGCGGCGCTCACTGCCATCGAGCGCCGCCGCCGTCCAGCGGGGAAAAACTACATCCCCCAGAGTGCCTAGCGGGAGGAAGGAGCGGACCACGTTTTGGCGCCAGGCGGCGCATAAAGCCCAGGACTTCCCCCGGCAGAGCGGGGGACACAGCGCACTCACCGGGTGCAGCGTTGCTGGCAGAAGGGACCGCTTACAGCCAGGAGCCAGGAAGGAGCCGCGGCGCTCACTGCCATCGAGCGCCGCCGCCGTCCAGCGGGGAAAAACTACATCCCCCAGAGTGCCTAGCGGGAGGAAGGAGCGGACCACGTTTTGGCGCCAGGCGGCGCATAAAGCCCAGGACTTCCCCCCGCGACGCGGGAGCGCGCGGGAGCAGCCCGGGAGAAGCCCGGGACAAGGGCGGGACAGTCTACGGCAGTCCACGGCAGAATCAGGCAGGGCTGGGACACCCATCGTACATCTCCTGCTAATATGGGTAAGCGGAAAAGCGGGGCTACCGCAGACGATGGTGGGAGAAAGGCTAAAGTGGCTAAACAATCTGACTCCATCTTGTCCTACCTTACTTCTGCGGTGGGGGCCTTAACTAAAGAAATCGCCACAGCACAGCAAGAACTGGGCATATTAGCTAAGTCCCCTTCCTCATCTATATTACCCGAAGCACAAGCCATTCCTTTAGAGCCTGATGTCATCATAATGAAACCCACTACTGCTACTGTTTCCACTTTACCTCAAGTTTGTGCATCCCAAACTTTGCTTCCCACTGAGAGTCTGGACCCATTGGGAAATTCAAAACCGTCCTCGAAAAAACGTAAGAAGAGGGAAGTCCCTCCTCGAGTCAGCCATGGGATGGAGGAGTCCCTGAAGGACCTTATTGAGGCTCTTTTTGAGGAACGGATTGAACCCCTTTTAGTGGGAATTGCAAAGGACATAGTAGACACCATGAACACATGTCTCGAAGGCTTGCTAAAAAAATGTGTTGTGATAGATGATATAGCAAAAAAACTTGATAGCTCGCCTTTTGGCGATAAAAAGGTCGTAGATTGTCACAGCGCACAACAGCTACTTTTACCTCTTCATGAGACCACTCCTGAGCCCATGGAATCAGATACAGTAGGCCTACAGGTTCCCCAACCACCCATACCTATCACCCGACAGGAGGTCCCCTCGACAACAGGGGAAACTAGTCACCTGGGAAGCAAGATTCATCTAAATCTGCCCCCGGCGGTAGTACCCTACGTAGCTGTTCTCCTAGGGGTGTCCCCGCTAAGGCAAGGCGAGGAGGAGTCAACTCCCGCACTTATAGGAAAAGCAAAAAAATGGTGCGATGATTTAAGTAGCGGTGACTCAAACACATCCTCTAGCATCATAGCTGCAAGAAGGGTAGGATGGGTGGGAAAACGGGCTAAAAATGTGAAAGGTGACTGTGTGGTGATAAACTTTAATAATGACCATTGCCCGAGTACACTGTTCTGGGATGGTTCAGATATTAAGGAAAACGACAGTCTCAGGGCAGTTCCATTAGGTTTCTTTTATCCCCCACAGCCCCACTTCAACTCACACAGGATGCCCCCCCCAAATATGGACCCAGTAGCTAATGGGTGGCAAACTGTAACTAGGAAAGCGAGTCGAAATTCATCAACGTACCATAACACAGGCCCTATTATGGACCTGGTTAATCGCTTTAATCCCTTAAGTGATTTGAATATAAACGATTGACTACCTACACCCTTAACATCACCTATAATAACCAAGCCTGAGAGGGTAACTTCCCTACCATGCACATTCATGACCTGGAATGTTGCAGGAATAAGAGCTAAAAGATCGGACCCTACTTGGATACAATACATCTCTAAACATAAGGTTATAGCTCTGCAAGAAACGTGGGACACTTCACTCTCCTTTTCTCTAGATGGCTTCCTAAGTTTCATAATACCTGCTAGTTCTAGCAACGTGGGGAGAGCAAAAGGGGGGCTTATTACATTTTTTTCTTTAGATTTAGCTGGAACTTTTAACCTATTGAATTCAGGCTCCCCAAACATCTTAGCAATAGAATGGACAGTCTCCCCGAGCTGTATTATCCTAGTAATTAATTTTTATAACGCCTGGGGTGGACCAAATGAATTTGAACACTTGCATTGTTTGGTGAACTTGATAAACAAATACAGTCAAAATTCACATACTCCTTTCGAAATTCTTTTAATGGGTGATTTTAATAGCCACAAATGTCAATTGCCCTGTCAACCATTAGATGCAGATTCTCCTGCCGGAGTCTGCATTCCTCACTTTGAACACACCAAAATGGGGGAGTCACTTGACCTATTGTGTGCCAATTTTAACATATATGAATCATACAAAACTGCTACTAATGAGAAGGTCCCCACCTTTAAAGGTACAACTAAGGGGTCGATAATTGACTACATATTTATGTCCGTAGGCTTAATTTTAAAAACAAGAGACTATAAAGTCACCGTCTCACCCCATAGCGATCATAACCCTCTGTCAACTGAAATACACTGGAGTGACTTATGGCGCAGACAGGTGGTTCAACCCCGGGTTTGCGCCTTGGCGGTGCCCAGTGATCAGGGCAGACGGCTTAGATGGGGTATGGCCATTGAAGAAAGGTTTATGGAAACCTTACTTCCTAAAATTGAGGGACCGATAGAAACTTGTCTACATCAAACTGCCTCGAACCTTCAGGTTGTTTCTGCTTTTAATTATATTTGTGCACAAACCGCCAGGGATCTTACAAAACCCAAATCCAAGTACCCCATAAAGCCTCATAAATGGTTTGATAGCAAATGCTCAAGGGCACATAAAGATTTGAAACTGGCCCTTAAGGCTAAGGACAGGGATAAAGAACTAATTTCTTACCTGAGACGGGCCTATAAAGCCAATGTGAGAGCAAGGAAAAATGAGATTAGAAACAGTGCATGGAATGATCTACTTAATGTAGATATTCTAAAAAATAGTAAACAGTTCTGGGAAATCGTTAATCACTCCTTTTTTACAGGGGAGAACAATCTGAATACAGATTGTGTAATTCCCGATGAGAGATGGGTACAGCATTTTAGTAATATTTATGGGGGTGAACCAGCAAACTGCCAAAGTATTACTGAGGTGGTCCACTGTGCCACCACAGTGGTGTTTACGGAAGATGAGGTCCTTAAAGCCATTATGGATACCACAAAAAACAAGGCACCAGGCCCGGATGGTGTCCCGGCAGACTTTTTTAAATATTGCCCAGTACTCTGGAGCAAAGTACTGACCAGAGTGTTTAGAGCAGCAACCGAAGGATCCCTACCTCAAACTTGGGCAACATCCATAATAGTCCCCATCTTCAAGAAGGGAAATCGGGAGGACCCCGGGTGTTATCGCCCAATCTCCCTTATCGACTCCACTTTTAAAATCTTAGGCAGAGTCCTTTTGGTTCAACTAAGGGAAAACTTAGAACTGAATGGGGGTCTGTCGAACATTCAATACGGCTTTCGTGAGAATAGGGGGACGTTGGAACAATGCTCCAATCTCCACCTTCTAGTCTCCAGGTACACGGTGGCCGGGGAGGGGTCAGTTTACTTGGCCTTTATGGACCTCTCCTCGGCCTTCGACTTGGTAAATAGGAGTAAGTTATGGACTATTCTATTAGAGCTAGGCATAGAGGAACCCTTGGTGGCATTTATGGCTAGGTTACATCAAGATCTCAACGCAAAAATAAGAATCACCAGGGATGGAAGGTGCACGGAAAGTTTTAAATCTGAAAAAGGGGTGCGCCAGGGTTGCATCCTGGCCCCCCTTCTTTTTACTATTTATATAAACGGTCTGGGGAAATACCTAGAAACTGGACTGGCTGATGTTCCCCGTGTAGGAGGAGCCCAGATTCCAGCCCTCCTATACGCGGACGATGCCGTCCTAATAGCACGAACAGGAATTAGCCTACAGATTCTTCTGGACCGTTTTGGCTCCTTTATGGAGAATCTAGACTTGAAAATCAATGTTTCCAAGTCTCACACTATGATTATTGGTCGTAGAGTAAATATGTTGCAGAAAAAATCTTTTATTTGTAAAGGGGAGATTCTTTCGAGGGTACCAGTATTTCCTTATCTGGGAGTCCTTTTTGATCAAAGAGGGTCCTGGGTCCCCCAGATTAAAGCAAAGAGCCTCAGCTTAGCACGATCTTCATCAGCCCTGTTGGCCTTTACAAAAAGACTGGGAGCCAAACCAATGGAGGCGGTGATTAAAATATACAACAGTAAGTGCGTACCAATCGCCATGTATGGATCTGCGATTTGGGGTTACGCAGACACGGCAAAAATACAGAGGGTAGAAAATGGTATCATTAGGAACATTTTATCTGTCCCCGATTCCACACCTACCTTCTCTATCCATGAGGAAATAGGCTTACCTTATATCTCTGATAAATTAAAATTAGCCCCCCTCCTCTTCTGGGTCAAAACATGGCTGAACTCCGAGCTAACGTTAAATCATGCCATCCTTAAGGACGTCATTGCAAGGGATAATGCCATGAAAATTCCCTGGCTAAAATACACTAAATCCACACTACTCATGCTGGGGAGACCGGAACTTTTTAACGACCCAACCAACATCAGAAGGGAGGATGTCAGATGGATCAAGCAGATGTTTTTGGAGAGGGCCCGTATGGATAGAGAAGAGTTGGAATTGAGGAAACCCATGGTGAGGGCACATATTGTTTTAACGACTTCGCCCACCTTGGAACCATATCTAAAAGTTGTGACTAATCCTCTTCATAGACTCCTACTTACTAAATTTAGGATGAACTTAATCCATTACACCTTAGGAAATTTCCCGGTGTGGTCAAAACCTGAAGATGGTCCGCCATGTGGATGTGATCAATTTTCAGTTCAAAACACCCTCCATTTTATATTTTTTTGTGGCTTTTATAGCAATGAAAGGAAAAAATACCTATTCCCTGTCTTGAAAGCGGCGGGTTTTACTCAAATAAGGCCAGCCTTAATCTCCCTCCAAATGTTAGCAGATACTCACACCATGTTTAGTGTTGCTTGCTATTTAACCGCCGCATTTAGATCTAGGAAGAATAGACTACCCCAGATAGACCTGTTTTAACACAAATTTGTTTTTAAAGGAAAATCTTTAATAATTGTAAATAGATTTGTAAATTTCTGTACTTTTGCGTAACAACCTGATGAAATGAAGTCATTAAGTAGAAAACTTTTGTAATGAGATCAAGTGATGCTATTTTTCTTTTTTTTGCATTGTGCCTTTTATGATTTTAACAAAAATCGAATAAAGAGTATTTTGACTGACTGACTGACTGATTCAAGGACCATTCTTTGCCTGATGACAACATCACACTGGTGCTTTTCTTGGTTAGCGGGCACACCAAACAAGAGCCACATGATAGCCCCCATTGGGAATGGTGGTGGTGCTCAATGCTCTATTCATGAGCTCACGTGTGTGTACGAGTTTATCTTTCAGATTGCTTGCTCTCCTGAAGGCAAACCTAGGCGGTGGCATACAAAATTCCTTATTAGACAGGAGGGACCAATGTTTTCGTATTGACTGTCTAATTTTTGTTGCCAAGGGATTAAATGTCATGACCACCGGAACGCAGTCCTCTCTACTCCTCACATTTTTTTCTAGAAGGACACTGCGCGGGGTGTTAAGGGCTCTTTTCTTGGCATGTCTGACCACCTTGGAGCGATAGTTGCGGTTCTTCAATTTGGTGGTCAAATCCTGTGACTGATCCAGAAAGACATTGGTCGTCGAACAGTTCCTCCTGTAACGGAGGAACTGTCCCACTGGGAGATTATCCCTGAGTGCCCGTGGATGGTATGAATCATACAGGAGCAGGGAATTCCTGTCGGTGAGATTCTCATGAACACAGGTCTTAATGGCCTCATCCTTAAACTCAATAACCAGGTCCAGATACACTGCCCTATAATGATTGTAGGACCAAGTACATTTCAAACTGGGATCCTGGACATTAAGCCACTGAAGGAAGTCGACCAGATACTCCTCAGTTCCTGACCAGATGCAGAGCACATCGTCAATATACCTCTTCCAGAGACGGAGATTGCTCTGGAAGGGGTTGCTGGAAGGGTAGACACCGTTCTCCTAGAATTGACCAATGTAAATACAGGCCAGGCTGGGGGCCATAGTGGCCCCCATTGATGTACCAGAGATCTGGAGATATAGCTGATCTTTGTAGCTAAAGTAGTTCCTCGTAATGACAAGTTCGATCCACTGTAACACAAATGATTGTGCTGTGTCATAGAACCATTCTTGGTCCCCCAGGGCGTGAGCTGCTGCCACCAGCGTAGCGTCCTGGGGGATGCAGGTGTATAGCAACTCAATGTCGATCGTAATGAGGAACTCATTGCTGGGGTCAAACTGCATATTTTCCAGAATATTGAATACTTCGGTGGTATCCTTGATAAATGACTTTTGATTGACAACTGATTCTCTTAAAAAGAAGTCCGCATACTGTGACAGTGTCTCTAAAACAGACTGGATCCCCGAAACTATAGGGCGGCCTGGCGGGGGGCGTACAGGCTTATGTATTTTGGGGAGTGTATAGAAGGACGGAGTCCTGGGGTTGTCATTCACCAGGAACTCCGCCTCCTTAGCTGAAATCCACTTGTTTTCCCTTGCATTGCCCACCATCTCACGTATGATCTTGAGTAATTCCTCTGCTGGATCACACTTCATCACCCAACACAGCGTTATGTGCTGTGTCCTACAACACGCTAACCACACCTCAGTGGTTATCAAGCATAACATGGGAATACTTCTTAATATACAGCCAAAACAAAGACAACATTCTTCCATCCACAAACCTTACATGGTTTAGCATGCTAGCCATGTATGCAAGCGCTTCCACACTCCACATTGGGTTAATAAGCACTATATAGATGCTGCACTGCAATGCAATAAAAAAATGCCTCACTTGCCTGTCTCCTTCACAGTAAATATGTTTGCTGGTCTACCCTAGTAAAATGTCTGCCCTGTCTCCTTCAACCAGCTCCTTTTTTCCAACGGTACATGGATGCTCTACATGCATGATTTAAAATTAATTGAATGAAGCGTCTGAACTGATGAAAGGACAAGCACTGCACTCTTTGTAAAATTGTTGTTCAAAGAAGGTAGAATGGGTAAGACCGTTAGCTGAGAAAATCCATACAGTGAGACTTAAGAAGAATCATGGCACTGTCTCCTTTGATGTAGTCAAAAAGGAGAATATAAAAGAGTTTGGTTGGATTGCAAATTTCTTTTATATATTGAGTCCCTCAAAAATAGTGACAACCAATGCATGTTTCACTCCAGTAAGTATACATAGCATTCTCAAGGCAAACCTTCTGCATCAGAGTCGTATTACAGAGTATTGCTTGGTTGATAGGACTAAGGAACCAAACAATACATGTACTCTTCTGGTCACGCTGGAAAAAACAGCTTATTAAATGTGGGAAGGGGAAGGGGACTGGAACACCCCTAAACTTAGTGGGGATGTAGGGGAGGGTGTTTCTAACATACATTTTGTTATATGCCTCATGTTGCCTTTCAATGATGTGTTGAACACTATGTACAAAAATGCATTAAGGAAACAGCAAACTTCAAAAATATCACAACTCATTCAGAAGAGCTCAATAGAATGTCTGGAAAGCTGAGACTAACCTAGCTTTTATAGCCTATTATATTGGACAATTGCCATTTTCCTAGCATTAGTGCAGGGGTAAACTAAGATTTTATTAAAGACAGCAAGGTATGTATAATATGCATATCATATAGACGAAATGACATGAATTATAATGACACTAGCTGTGAAAATAAGAATATATCAGACCCTGCAGCCTGCTCTCATAGTGCATTTGAAACCCCACAGAAAATAGTCAAAGAACGAACTGCTTCAAATAGTAGAACGATCCGAAGATCCACTCTGATTGGGAGAGAGTCACTAGCAGGAATCAAAATATGTTGCTCATTTTATTTTACTCGCTGAAGGCGTCCTGGACTGCGAGCGCGAAGGACTCGCTCTTCCTGGTGCTGTTGTGTTTTAGACTTGCTTTCAGCTTTCAGCCTTCACTCCTCGCGGAACCCGCTCCGCGGGTCCCGCATCATCAGCGGTCTTCTTGAACGGCGCTATAAAGCATTGGCGCTTGAGCTTCTGAGGCGGTGGTGAAAGCAGGGCTGCGAGCGAGGGGAGGCGCAGGACTACCTGTCCCAGGAGCGCCTTACCCTCGGCATCTACACCAGCTGACCCGCTCTCCCTGCTGGCTCCTCCCCCACCTCAGCGCAGCTATATATCTCCCACTCGGTACCGCAACGCGGGAGCGTGCGGGAGCGCGCCGGGAGAAGCCCGGGACAAGGGCGGGACCGTCTGAGGCCGTCAGAGGCTGAAGTAGGCTGGGCTGGGCCCCCTCCCTTTGATTTTTGTTATTAATCTGTTTGTTATTCATTTACTGGCTTGTTGTATATTCTAGAGAGCTTGATTAATTTTATCTTATTTATTTCGTTCCCATGACGGCTAAAAAACTCCGTTCTGGCCGTGTTTTAGTAGGGAAATCCGGGTCTAAAACGAAATCTAACCCTTTACGCAACAAAATTACGTCCTCAATGCAACTTAAAGGCCAGTGTCAGCTTTTTAATTTATGGGATAAAGGGAAAGACAAGTCGTTAGAGTCACAGACCCTAAGCGAGGCACCAGATTTGAATGCTCCGGAGTCTGTTAATATGGTTATTAATGTGTCTTCTACCTTGAGTGTGGCTCCTAGTCCATCTTTATTAATACCTTCTAGCCCCACATTAATAAGGGATTTGTCTTTGATTTCACATGACTTGCAATTAAGTCCGAATGCTACGTCAGAATCATTGGGTAATAAGGCTTTGAAAACCGATAGTACTGTTTTTTCTCAAGCGCCCATTATGGAAATTCCTAAAGTTATAGTGAACCCTAGTCCTTCGTTAGTTTTACCAGTTAATCCGCCCATTTTAGAAAGGGATTTTACTCTACCTGACATCGATTTAACAGCACACAAGGATAGGATGTTAGCTTTTCAGGGGAAATCTAGGGGTATCCCAAATTCAAATGAAATTATATCCATTTCAAGTGCGGGCCCATTAAGTAGTACACCCTCTAATAAATTAGATTTTTCCCTTGCTCAACTAAACTTTACCTCTTGTTCTGGACCTATTTTGAATAATTTAGCTGAGGGGTCCCCAAGTAATGATGGGAAGTTAATCTCTAACTCATTATTTTCTTTGGAAACAATTTTATCTTCGATTCTGAGCCTACTTGAAAAATTTGTGGGAGGCTCTGAGTGTATGTTTGACACGGTAACTCAAATATTGCAAGTTCTTTTGCAGAATAAGAATGGAGCAGTGTCTGATTGCCCGCCATTGCTTGTTTCTTCGTTGGAGATCCCTAAAATAAGTTCTCCAAGTGCTCAAATAGCACAGGATTCTGCCCAAACTCCTCTCTTTGTGGATAGTCAAAAAATAATGAACCCAGCAGTACTTCCAGCTGATCTTAAAATTGTTAAAGCAGTTTCATCTGGTGCTAATTGCGTAGCTTCCAATAGTGATAAGATAGAGGAAGTTTCTATGTCCCCAGTCAACCATAAGACGGAAACACCCTCTCTCTTCCCTATATTTTCCGTTCAATCAAAAAATGAGGAGATTTGTATAGTAAATACTGGAATAGCTGACAATTTGCTCCCTCCAAAACAAAAAAAGAACAGATTAAAAAAGAGAAAACCTATTCGAAGAATCTCTAAAAAAAGACAGAGAAAACTGCTATTTGATAAAAGTTTGGAACCGATTTCGGAAGTTCTCCCTCAGGCTGAGCAGTCTTTTGTTTCTCAGGAAAATATGATTGTTCCCCCTAAGGTGGAACTTGCGTGTACAGGACCAGGTCCCACATCTTTTACTAATCCTTTTCTTTTTAAGGCCACTTCTCCGTCCTGTAATCCTTTCTCTTCCCATTTGAACCCTTCAGCAAGGTCTCTCCAAGATGTATCTAAGGTCCCTTCTCCTTCTGTTAATCCTTCCTTTTTCCCTCTTAATCCTTTAGCAAGGCCTTTCCAAGAAGTTCCCTCAATTGTAACCATTCCTCCTAAAGAAAAAATAAATGTAGATACTTTGTTTCTTGATTTTTTTCCCTTATTTGAAACGGACTTGATCCTAAATAGATCTGCCTTACTTATTTGTTTCAAAGAGATTGATAGTTTAAAATTAGTTCAAACATCTGATTTGGATGTAGTATATCTTCTTAACTCTTTGTTAGGGAGATCTACAAGGGTGAAATTTCAATCTAAAATAGTGTCTAATCTTATTTTACAGTGGGCGGAGGAATTGCAAATTAGAGGAATAGATGTTGTGCCTTTCTTTGGGGAAAAAAGAAATCAAAGTGCTGTGGCCAATCTGTTATCTTCCCCCAATACAGGTTTGTTATCATCTGATTGTTCTAGTACTAGATCGGAGGATTTAAAAATATGCATATCTAGGAATGAAAGGCGAGTGTTATATAAAAATCCTCCTCTTAAACAAACTGTGAATGATGATCAGTCTAAGTGGAGTTGGTTACCTGGAGTTTTAGCAAGTACATCTGGTTCCTGCCCCAAACTGCATTCAAATTTTTAACAAAGAGTTGAAGCTTATGTCATGGAATACTGCAGGCTTTAAAGACCATAAGGAGAAATTAGGCTTTTTATATTCCCATAAGGCAGATATAATCTGTTTACAAGAAACATGGGTGGAAGGTAGATTAGCGCTTGAAAAAGATTATTTTGTGTTGGAAATCGGTGCAATTGCTTCTAGAAGAGGCCATGCAAAGGGAGGAATAGCATGTTTGTTAACAAATAGAATAAAATGGAACTATTCACACTATCTCGATCCAGGGAAGTTGTTCCAGGCAGTAACCTTAAAAGATGTATTTAAGGATTCCCCTAATTCATCGTTGGTAGTAATAAACATCTATATTCCCCCAAATTGTTGCTATAATGATAGTCTAAAAACACTGTTCTCCTTTTTAACTAAAACTATGGATGCTTCTCCACCTCCTCACGTATTAATGTTTGGGGATTTGAATTGTAACATATCCAATTGTGGGTTGGATTTATTCAGAAACAATCTCAGGGAGGAGTCTTTGAATATACCATCGGCCCAGTTTCCAGTCAAAGTTAAAACCAACAAAAGAGGTAAACTTGTCCTAGAAGGTCTACATAAAGTTGACTGTTTAATAGTAAATGGGAGGCTCCCTTCTGACACCCCAGCTGCCTTCACGCATAAATCAAACATGGGAAAATCTATTATAGATTATGTTATGGCAGATTATGCCTTATTTTCCCGGTTGAAAAATATGAAGGTCATAGAGTCTAATCTTAGTGACCATAATGCGTTGATGCTTTTAGTCTCTGTCAGTCTTCCGAAAGTAGATTCTTGGAGTATGGATACGGACCTGGTGAATTTTGACTCCAATTCTGGGAAATGTTTCTGGAATTTCCGCACCTTTGAAAGTTTGGAGTCTCTGTTGAACCAAACGGTCAAGAGTTTATCTCTTTGGGAAGGGAGAGAGCTGTTGGGTTTTGCTAATTTTTTAGAATCGATAATTTCCATAGCGAAAAAGAAACCCTATGTGAAAAAATTTTCTACAGTCCCTTATCCCTTGCGGGCTTTAAACATAGAAATAAATAAAGTAATAAGGGGGCAATATTTATCTTTTTCCCAAGAAGCCAAGCAAAGGTTGTTAATTTTAAAAAGAAGAAGAGTTAGGCTTAAAGCCCGTTTAAAGCGTAATAAGGAAGATTCTCTGTGGATACAACTGAGAGAAGCTTCTTATAATGGCCAAGCCAAGACTTTCTGGTCTTTAATTGGCAAGGGATGTGGGACTAGAGCTAGTGCCACCCCTATTGCCATTGAGGAACAGATTTGGGTCCAATATATTGAGAATTTGTACAGTAATAATAATTCTCAATTTTCTACTATGGAATTTAATCATGTCTCCCATACATTTGATTGCCCATCGGTAAAGGATATTGAACTTGCTATTATGAACATGCGTTCCTCTGGTGCGATGGGTCCAGATAAAGTCCCCATCTCTGTTTTAAAACACCAGAGTGAACTTTGGAGCAAAATTCTCTTTCCTGTATTTAAATGTTGCTTTTCGAATGGAATAGTCCCCCCCTCCTGGAAAGGAAGTATCATTGTTCCGTTATATAAAAAAGGGGCAAGAGATCTCCCTCAAAATTATCGTCAAATCGCTTTGCTTGACGCCATTGGTAAAGTTTTCGCAAAATGTATTCTTATTTTAATGAACCAATGGGTAACTGAGTTTAAAATCCTGCCTGTTGAACAAACAGGCTTCAGACAAAGTCACGGAACCTTAGACAACCTGACCGCTCTTCATGTTATTACGGAAAAATATGTGAAAGTCCGTGGTGGTCAGGTTTACGGCGCCTTTATCGACTTCTCCACCGCTTTTGACAAAGTGGATAGAATATTGCTCTGGAGAAAGTTATTTGATTTAGGTATGCCCCCTTTTCTTA
The DNA here is from genome assembly GCF_964261635.1 of Lissotriton helveticus. Taxonomy (NCBI): domain Eukaryota; kingdom Metazoa; phylum Chordata; class Amphibia; order Caudata; family Salamandridae; genus Lissotriton; species Lissotriton helveticus. Next base: position 509,579,080 of record NC_136072.1, on the reverse strand, counting down.
TTAAATTAATTCGTGCACTTTACTCAGATACCTGGTGTAGAGTTTTACTGGGAGGTGAACGTGGTTTATCCAAAATAATTTTTACTTCTAACGGGTTAAAGCAAGGTTGCCTGCTGGCTCCTTTGCTGTTTTCCCTTTATACAGTTGATTTACCTGCGGCCCTCTCAGCATGCGCTGGTATTGCCCCGTCTTTGGGTGGAGTTCCGATTGCATGCCTTATGTATGCAGATGATATCTTGATTTTGGATCTTACCCCGAAGGGCTTGAATAATCGTTTGCAAGCGCTGTCTGAATACGCTAAAAACCATTACCTATTGATAAATACGGCAAAAAGTAAAGTGATGTGTTTCTCCGGTAAGAAGAAACCTAAATTTCTTAATTTTCCTTGGATGGTGGGGGAGCAAAAATTGGAAATTGTGAAAGTTTATACCTTTCTGGGCAAAATTGTCACAAATAATCTAAGTGACAAAGCACATATGGATAATAATTCCCGGAAGGCTATTTCACAGGGAAAGAGCTTAGTATCACTATATAAAGCAACAGGTAGAAGGCATTTTTCTATTCTTCTCGATGTTTTTAGAGCAAAAGTTCCTGCTTCCCTATTATATGGTATAGAGTTAACAGATTTAAAAAAGTGGAGTTTCTTAAACTCCGCAGAAGGGAAAATTCTGCGTAGTTTATTATCTGTTAGCACAGCAAATTCTACTGTTTCCCTGAGACAGGAATTGGGTTTACGCAGCAGTTGGGTACAAGGTTTGGCCAGTGTTATACGTTGGGTAGTAGGTATAGCAAAAAGTGAGTCTAACACCTTAAGAGAGCTTATAAAAAATGAATTGCTGGGAAACTTTAATGACTACTCTTTACTTGTAAAAAACTTCAGATTCGCAGTGGTACAATTGAAATTGGATGAAGAGACATTGTTTTCTTTATCATCTTATCAATTAAAAGCTATCCTGAAATCTACCACATGGGAACTGGGGTTTCGTCAGGATAGAGATGCCCGGTTGTTAAAAAAAGGTGGTACTCCTGTTATAGAGTCCTGTATTTTGCGGAAAGCTCAACCTTATATGTACTGGAACATCTCTCATGGCGTTCGTCGCTTAGTGTACTTATTAAGACAAAATCTGCTTCCATTGAAAGATCTTTGTGCTAGATGGTATGGACATTCAGCACTCTGTGATCTTTGTCAGATGTATGACCAGGACTTAAATCATGTTATTTTTGTTTGTCCTGCCCTGATGCCTTTTAGGCGTAGATGGTTACGACCAATTTGCCTTCAACTCAACATTCTTTCAGCTTCATCATTGCAGGCGGCCTTGATTAACCCACCGAATGAAATGTTTTGTTTTAAACTATATGGTTTTTTAAAATGTTTTTTGGACCTGTATTAAGATGTTTATATTGTTTTTCTTGTATGTAGAGTTGATAAGATATTTTTAATGTGCTTTTGCTTGGTATGTATATTTTGGTTCTTATGTGGACCTCCAAGGAGTTCCTTTATCATAATAAATAAACTGAAACTGAATGGAGGAAAAACAGTCCTGCCTGAAAAGTGAGGAAGAAAACAAAGGAGTAGAAGAGAATCAGTCATAGGATGGAGGCACTTGATCAAAGCTGCGAACAACCTGCAAGAAGAAAGACCAAATTGAGGGAAGAAAAAATATATCAAAGCACGAGAGACATGCAATAAAATATTATTGTCAACCCACTGGAGACCCATGACAAAAATAATGAGAGGAATATTATACTCGTCTAACTGTCAAAATGCAAGAAAATGAGGTGCTAAAATATGGAAGTTTAACACCCAGCAAGTACTCGATCACCATTGATGCAATGAGTCAGAAATGGACTAAAAACTGAGGGATAAGGTTTTGTAAAGGGGATAAGGCGTTTCTTCGGGGGATGGTTACATGAGACAAGAGGTCCTGGGCATATGGGATGGGGGGGCCGGGTAAGGACAGTGAATGGAGCATGAAGCTGCCTGATTTTTACAGGAGTGTAAATATGACCCCCGCTGGGACAGGGTGCAGTACGGAGAGAGGTAGGCCTCTCACGTCTGTGACCTGTCATCAAAATAGATGCACGAATACTAGAGAAGTCCTTAGGTCAGAGGGAGAGGGAAAAGGAGGCAAGAGGGACTAAATCAAGTGCCTTTCAATGCTGTATAATAGTGAGGGAGATGGGGGCCCCTAAGGAAATGCCTTTATAAGGCAAGAGACAAGGGAATCTTTCCTCAATTAAAAGGATTAATCAGCATATGCAGCAGTCGCAAAGGGACGACCCTGTAAGCGAGTGCTTTAGTGAAGAGATCTGACAGGAAGTTGACTATTGAGGTGTGACAGGAAGTGAGGGGATGCAGACCCCGCCCCAATTACCAGCAAAGCCAATCTGACCATGATTGGTTGATTGATTGATAGAACAAACCTGCAGTGATTCCTGAAAGACCTTGCCATTGCGATGATCACCAGAGATTAGCCATGCAAGGAGGTGCAGGTGGCCTGAAGTATCATCTCACGAGGAGTATCCTCAGGATTCAGGAGGAGAGTGCCAAAGTCTAACGCTGTTGAGGTTTGGGAATAGGGTAAAACATGGTAAATCTGTCATCATAAGGAAAAGCATGTCGATAAGTGCAGATGTAATATTCTCTTTATGTATCAGACCATTGTTGCACTGGAAATGCTTCAGGGAAGGAAATCGTAAACATACATTTGTGATATGTGTTTAGTTGTATGCTTGCAAATAAGCAATTTTCCATTACCAATGTCTATTCCAATTTCTTTTTATTTGATGAAGCCACTCAACGTTTATGCAATATTTAATAATGTACAGTTTACTGGCAGATCTTTCAATAAATTAACTAAGCTATGTGTAACACATATAAGATGTAAGGTGTACAGCTGGCATTTATGTGTTTGGGAAGTTCTTGGCAGCAATGAATTGGGACCGCAACTGGTCCATGCCTTAATGTTGCTTTAGACTTAGCGCATTTTGAATCAGATTACTTAGATCTGTGAAAACAGTCAAGTCCCACTCAATTAATCCCTCCATCAAAATGTATAGGGCACATGTTATAACTTCGGTTTTGTATGGAAGCAAATTATGGGCCCATTGATGTGGGCCCATTGAGACTTGACCAATCTGGGTTGTGAGAAAAAATATGTGCTCACTGTTAACACCACCCTAGAGTTGCCCTTTGCTACCTGAACAATTCGGTCTTGAAGTAAGACCTTTGGGCATGGTGGCCAAAACGCACCCATTCGTTTACTGGGTGTATATATAGAAGTTGGACACGCTGAAGCCATATAGGGAGGGACTTGTTGACATTCTCAGGAAGGTCAGGAGCTTTGAGGAAGATTCCTTAGCTAAGATCAATCAAGGCAAAGTTGATGGATCTCGACCTGGAAATTGTTTTGAAATTCTCCTGAACTTATTGGCCAGAACTCCTTGAAATTGCTAAAACAGAGGTTCTGGGAGAGCCCTATGCTAAATGTGCAGCCCCTGGAGCCACAGGCGTGTTAACTCAATATTTTCTTAACTCTGAAGGTGCTCCCTTTTATGAAAATCTTTTAGATTTCATTTCCTCTGCCTCTGTCAGATTTTTTATTTAAAATGTTCCTACAGCATTCTTCCCCTCGCAGCATTTTCTTTTTTTTTTTTCCCAGATAGATTTTATTGAGAGATTTTATACAAACACATGGCTAGCGACTGCTGGGAGTTCCATGGCATGCCGTTACTATTCCTATGGCAACAACAGCGAGGAACATTTCCTTTTCTTTGCCCAGCATATTCAGCAAGCCACTCTAAATAGGTAATCTCATCATGTCACGCGTTATGTCTACTTGATCGGACATCTGTGTTGTTGGCTTTTAAGGAAGGACAAGCACCACTTGCTCTGTGTGCTGTAGTGAAGTACTTGAAGGTTGCATGGTACAAGCGGACAAGTATCTTAGTGTAACTTTTTCATCAGAGTTGCATGTTCCTGTTCATTTACACTTGTATTTGCACTTTAGTTCTTATGTATTGTTGCACAACTGTCAGTCTTATGTGGTACCTGAAAATCACGTGGTTTCCTTAATTCTGGTTTTATAAAGTTTTAGCTTTGTGCTGTATCTTTAACATGTTTTAAAACTAGATCTTCAAGTTGAGAAGGATTTCTTCATGTTGGAAGCCATCCTTGCGGACCGCAAGAGGTTTTGGGAGGAACTCTGTGCATGATTGGACCATAGTTTGCCCTACTCCATTTATTGAGTGCTCCATTTAAGACGTGTTGTTTTGTTTTTATATCTGTTTTTGTTGAATTGTACTTATATAATAATAATAAGGGAAATTTATAAAGCGCATGGTTACGCTAAGAAGCGTGTCCCCGCGCTAACTGAAAAACTCAAAAGCGGAAGTGAGGAGAGGACCCGACTATCCTGAAAATAGGTGTGTTTTTAGTTTCCTCCGGAAACTAGATTCAGATGGATCCAGACGGAGATCAAGAGGTAGAGCATTCCAGCTCTTCGCCACCAGGTAGCGAAAGGATCTTCCTCCCATGCGGGCCCTTCTCACCCTAGGGACCTTTAATAGGCCTCCATGCGAGGAGCGCAAAGCGCGAGATGGTGCATACCTGGTGACTAGGTTCTGGAGTGGTGCAGGCGCCTTCTTAGCAAGGATACGGTGACAGGTGCAGAGGGATTTAAATTCAACTCTGCTCCTTACTGGCAACCAGTGGAGGGTCTGAAGGGCAGCTTTGGAGTTCGATCTTTTTGGAAGTTTTAGTATGAGGCGAGCTGCAGCATTCTGTAGCACCTGAAGGCGATTGATTGCCTTACAGGTTACTCCCAGATACAGCAGATTGCCAAAGTCCAGACGCGATGTGACGAGGGCATGCACCAGCGTTCTACGGGTGGACGTAGGGAGGAGAACAAGGACCTTCCGTAGACTTTTTAATACGCTGAAACAGACGCCCGTCACCCTGTCTATCTGGGGCCCGAAGGACAGGTCTGCATCAAGCCAGACCCCAAGATTTCTGACTTCTTGCCGGGGTGTTGGGGCCTCACCTAGGCATGGGGGCCACCACGCTGACGACCAAACAGATGGGTTCCCTCCCACCACGAGCACCTCGGTCTTGTTGCCATTTAGTTTCAGGCAATTTGTGGACATCCAGGTTGCAAGATCTTGCATGCAAGCCCTGAAGCTGTCCATAGCAAGGCCGGGTGCACGCGAGAGGGAGACAACCAGCTGTGTATCGTCGGCGTAGGATACAATTTGCAGTCCATGACCCACAGCAATCGGAGCCACTGGAGAGACATAAAGATTAAAAAGGGTTGGGCTCAGGGACGATCCCTGGGGAACGCCCTGACCCAATCCTATGTCTCTGGAATAGTGGTCACCTTGGCGGACTTGGAAACTTCTCCCAGTCAGGAACGATTGGATCCATTGGAGTGCGGCTCCAGATATTCCTCCGCTATTCAGACACTGTAGCAAGGTGGAATGAGCTACAGTGTTGAATGCCGCACTCAGGTCCAATAGGATGAGGGCCATAGTATGACCCTCATCCACCCCCTGCCGTAGGGTCTCCACCGCCATCAGGAGCGCCGATGCCATTGAATGACGAGGACGGAAGCCAAATTGGGTGTCGTGCAATAAGGCAGCTTTGTCCACGAAATCCCTTAGTTGCAGATTAACCGTTTTTTCGGCCACTTTGGCCAAGTAGGGTAGGAGAGAGATAGGCCGTAGGTTTTCGAGTTTATCAAAACTGATAGTAGGTTTCTTCCTAAGGGGTAGGACCACCGCCTTTTTCCAGTCTTTGGGCACGGTCTTTGTGTTGAAAGACACGTCCAGTAGATGCCTAATGTAGGGTTCCAAAACCACTAGGCTGTCTGCTAGGCGTTTAGGTGTGGTAGGGTCCCGTGGAGATCCCGACTTTACAGATCTACACATTTTTAAGAGATCTTCTGGGGGCAGGGTGACAAAGTTGGTCAATCTAAGTCTGTCTCCCCATTCCCTTGGGCTTTCCACAAATTCTATCCCATTAGTGGGTTGAATTGGAAATGCCGAATAGATTTTAGATATCTTTTCCGCAAAGAAATCTGCGATCCTATCACAGGACTCAGGCGAGCAATCATCAGGAATGGTGGCTGATTTTCCACTTGAAAGAGTTTTGTAGAGCGAAAATAGCTCTTTCATCGAGTTACCAGCTTCGCTAATTCTGGTAGCGTAATACGCAGCTTTAGACTTCCTAATTAAGCCATGGTAAAGTCGTCTCTCAGTCAAGTAGGCATCTCTAGTGTCTTTGGAGAGAGCCCTACGCCATAGTCTTTCGGCTCTCTTCAATGCGGTTTTCGTGTCTCGTAATTCATCATTGAATCATGGGGCGGTTTTTTGAATGGGGCCACCAGGTTTAGCTTTTGACAGAGGAGCTGTACAATCTAGCGCATCGTTGATGCGCTTACAGAGATGGGTGTTAGCCGTGTCTGCATCATCCCCCCCAGGGTTTCCTCCTATAGTCAGCGCCTCGCAAAACTTAGACTGGGAAAAGGTCGCCCATTTTCGCCTGAGATGATACAGTGCCGTTGGCTGCGGAGATCTACCTTCAGGAATTCGAATAGTGAAAGGTACCAGATGATGATCCGACCAGGGAATGGGGATAGGGGTCATAGCTTCTACTTCCCCCCAGTTAACGAATATGGGATCCAGCAAGTGTCCTAGCTGGTGGGTAGGACCACTTACAATTTGATTCAGTTGAAGGGCTCCTAATGCGTGACAGAAATTCTTGCTAACGTTGTCTGAAGGGTTATTAAAGTGTAAATTGAGGTCTCCGAGTACCAGAAATTTATCTTTACATAGCGCGGTCTCAATAATGCTTTCAACCAGACTCTCCTCGAACCTGGCTGTGGGGCCTGGGGGTCTGTAGATCAACATGCCTTTCAGCGTGCAGTTGTTATTCACTTTAATCGTAAAGCTCCCTGCCTCACTAGCCAGGATGGGGGAGTAGTCTAGTTGGCATCGTAGACTTTTCTGGACTACAATTGCAATGCCCCCTCCTCTACCTATGGGTCTGTCCTGTCTATGTATTGTGTATCCCTCTGGGAGTGCCTCTAGGGCATCAGGTGTGGCTCCTTCATCTAGCCATGTTTCAGTTAGAAACACAAGATCCCACTGTTTCTCGGTGAGTAGATCATATAGATCTAACTTGTGTTTCCGTAGCGAGCGGACATTAATCAGTCCGCAATGTATGATGTAATCCATAGTGGCCATATTCCTACCAGGATCATAGGAGAAGTGACAATGTTCGCAGCCTATGTTATCCTCCACTTGTAGGTTGTGTTTACACAGCTCAGCAGTGTTACGGCGGAGGGCTAGTAGTTCTTGCTTGCTCCACCGTATGTGGTTCTCCTGAGGGGCATGTGGTATGGCCCTGGACCGCATACGATCGCGGACGGGCGCAGACGGGCTCGCCGTAGGCGCGCCTTTGGCGCGCTGACGGCGCGCCCGCTGCGCTCGTCCGCTGCCCTCGTCCGCTGCGCTTCCGTGTGAGGCACATTTATTGGTAAAATGGGCGTGGGCGTGGCCAACGTTCGAGCCGCGATGGCGGCAGTGGAATCCTTCCCTGTCACAGCGCTCAGATCCGCTGTAGCAGGGTTACTAGCTGGCGTTTTTGCTGGGATAAGTGCTCAGGGTAAGTGCACAGGGAAATTAAAAGCAACAAAATACACAATTCAATTTTTAAAATGTACGAGCATTCACTCCCGGCTTCCGCCTCAGGAGTCGATCAATTATAGTTCTGGCGCGCTAGCAGTCAGCGCTTTTAACGGGTATTAGTCGGAGTGGGCGTGGCCTCTTAGTGGGCGTGGCCAACGTTCGAGCCGCGATGGTGGCAGTTGAATCCTTCCCTGTCACAGCGCTCAGATCCGCTGTAGCAGGGTTACTAGCTGGCGTTTTTACTGGGATAAGTGCTCAGGGTAAGTGCACAGGGAAATTAAAAGCAACAAAATACACAATTCAATTTTTAAAATGTACAAGCATTCACTCCCGGCTTCCACCTCAGGAGTCGATCAATTATAGTTCTGGCGCGCTAGCAGTCAGCGCTTTTAACGGGTATTAGTCGGAGTGGGCGTGGCCTCTGAAGTGGGCATGGCCAACGTTCGAGACGCGATGGCGGCAGTGGAATCCTTCCCTGTCACAGCGCTCAGATCCGCTGTAGCAGGGTTACTAGCTGGCGTTTTTGCTGGGATAAGTGCTCAGGGTAAGTGCACAGGGAAATTAAAAGCAACAAAATACACAATTCAATTTTTAAAATGTACGAGCATTCACTCCCGGCTTCCGCCTCAGGAGTCGATCAATTAAGTTGTACTTGTTATATTACACTGTTTTATCATGTGTTGTGCACTTTAATGGTTATCAATAACTGAATAAAGTTATGATGATGATGACGAATCAGAGTACTATTATGCTTTAGTATTTTCTTTTGATCTGTGGGTTCTCAGTGTTAAGAATATGTGCCGTTTAACTAATGTAACATTCTAGTACCAGCAAGAGCTGCCGTAGTGTTCTGTACTGAGGGACTGTTGAAGCCGGTACTTACAAATAACTTAATCAGTGATTTATGATTTTTGGTGCTAAATTCTATAATGATCATTCAGTCAATCAGGGTTGGTGAGGCGCAACTACTCATCCGCAAGGGTCTCCAGGTGCTGGGGGAGGGGGGGCGACTCCATAGAGGGCTGGGGTCATCGGAAGAGCCAGGTTTTGAGGTCATTCCTGAACAGACAAGTGTGGGAGATAGCCGGAGGTAGATGGGTAGGATGTTGCAGGCTTTGGCTACGAGGTAGGAGAAAGACTTTCCTCCGGTTCTGTTATTGTTGATACGAGGACGATGGCCAGAGACAGCTGGACTGATTGGAGGTGTCTTTTGGGTGTGTGGAAGGAGAGACGACTGTTCAGGTATGCGAGTCCAGTGCGGTGAAGGGCCTTGTATGTGTGGGTGAGGAGTTTGAAGGTTATTCTTCTTTTGACTAGAAGCCAGTGGAGATCGCACAGGTGTTGGGTGATGTGAATGTGACAGGGAATGTCGAGGATCAGTCTGGCTGTGGCGTTCTGGACAGTCTGGAGTTTATGAAGTAGTTGCTTGTTGGTTCCAGCGTAGAGAGCGTTGCCAAAGTCCAGTCTGCTGCTGATGAGTGCGTGTGTGATGGTTTTTCTGGATTTGGTTGGGATCCATCTGAAAGTCTTTTGGAGCATGCAGAGGGTGTTGAAGCAGGTCGAGGATACGGCTTTGATCTGGCAGTTGATTGTGACTGATAAGTCTAGTATGATGTTGAGATTTCATGCGTGGTCAGTCGGTTGGGGTGATTTCCAATGGCGGAGGGCCACCAGGAGTCATTCCATTAGGAGGGGGAGGAGACAAGAATGAGGACTTCTATCTTTTCTGAGTTGAGTTTCAGGCAGCTATTTTTCATCCAGGTGGTGACAGCTTTCATCCCTTCTTGAAAGTTGTGTTTCGTGAAATTGGATTAGTTGGTGAGGGAGAGGATCAGCTGGCTGTCATTGGTGTTAGAAGCGATAGTGAGCCTGTGGTTCCTGATGATGGTTGCAAGGAGTGCCATGCGACGTTGAAGAGGGTGGGGCTGAGGGAGAAACCTGGAGTACTCCACAGTTGGTCCCTGTCAGTTCCGAGAGGTAGAGAGGTAGTCTGACCTGCTGAGTTCTGCTGGTGAGGAAGGAACATATCCAGTCGAGAGCCCTGCCGCGGATGCCAGCGTCTTGGAGTCTGGCGGCTAGGGTGCAGTGGGAGACCGTGTCGAATGCAGCCAAGAGGTCCAAGAGGATGAGGACTACTGTTTCACCCTGGTCGAGGAGGGAGCAGATATCGTCGGTGGCGATGAGGAGGGTGGTCTTGGTGCTGTGGTTGCTTTGGAGTCTGGATTGGGAGATGTCCAGGACATTATTAAATTCAATTAAGTTTGCTAGCTGGGTGTTGAAGGTCTTTTTGATGACCTTCTCTGCAAAGGAAAGCAGGGAGATGGACCTGAAGTTCCTGAGGTCCGTCGGATCCATGGTGGGTTTCTTCAGGAGGGGGTTGGCTTTGGCATGTTTCCAGTCAGCGGGGAAGGTGGTGGTCTTGAAGGAGCAGTTGATCCTCCAATGTAGTTCAGGTGCAATGGCAGAGGTGGCTCTGTGGAAGATGTGTGGGCAGGGGTCTGATGGTGCTCCGGAGTGGATGCTTTTCATGGTCTTCGAGGTGGCTTCTGTCGTGAGCAGGATCCATTTGAGCAGGGTCTGTTTGGTGACATCGCATCAGGGTGGAGCTGGAGTTTTTCGGTGGTCTTGGTTGTGAAAGTTGTCATAAATCATCTTAATCTTGCTGTGGAAGAAAGTGCTGAGTCTGGTGCGGAGGTCTTGAAAAGGTGGAACATCTGTTGATTCGCTGCAGGGTTTGGCAAATTCCTTGATGATGGAGAAGAACCTTTGGTGTTGTGTGCGTCGGTAAGGATTCTGTCTTGGAGGGATTTCTTCCTTGTGGATTTGATGAGTTGGTGGTGTGCAGTGGTGGCTAATTTGTAGGTGTCTTTTCGAGTTGTCTGCAGGAGCTTCTGGATCCTTGGAATGCAGGGGTGAACGAGTTGCTTTCTTGATTTGTCTTCTGCTGGTTTTCTTGAGGGGGCAAGTGTGTTGGCGCAGTGTCTGATTCTTCTGTAGCAGTTCTGTGCTGTGGTGTTTGCATCTGATGTGGTCGGTGGTAGGGTGCTGACGAGGGCGTAGGTGAGCAGGTCTTCGGTAACTTTGTTCCAGCTTCTGTGAGGGAGGCAGTGGGCGTGCTTGTGTACAGTGTTTTTTTTTTAAGGAGAAGTGGGTGCAGTGGTGATCTGTCCAGAGGAGTTCCGTGATGTGGCTGTTGGAGACGCTGTTTCCTCCAATGAAGACAGGGTCGAGTGTGTGCCCCTCTGTGTGCATGGGGGTGGTGACTAGTTGGTGCAGTCCTAAGTGTGAGGTTTCTAGGAGGGGGTGGTGTTTGAGTCAAAGTAGTTTATCCAGGTGGAAGTTTTGGTCTCCGAGTCTAATCTCTAAACTATCTCTGATATAAGTTCAAGGATTACACCACAGCCCTGGAGACATGCTGGAGACATGAATTAAGCATGGAATACATTCAATATTGCAGTGGTTCCCAAACTGTGTACCGCAGTTTCCCGGTGCGCCATTAGAACTTGCCCGGGGTACCACGCACGTCTTGGGAACCTGGAAAAGGTTGTATGTTCTGAATAAGATTTAATGCGCAAAGTTTGTAAGTTAACTATTTGCAGGCCCAAGTAACCCGTTTGGCAGTGTCATGTGTGGAAGTTACTGAAACCCAACCTGTCGGCGTTTGGATTAGGGTTTGGCCCAGGGAGTAACATGCTTCAATGCAATAAAGAGCCTTCTCTTTTACTGGGCTGCTTCTCGTTTCCCTTGCTGATAGAGTTCCTCATTGATTGGTGTCAGGGTACATCCGCCCAAAAGGGATTGCTAAAGATCTACACAAGCAACTGAAATAAACTTGAGTGCAAGACTTATTGCTTACCAGAGTCCAAATAAATTTATCACAGACAGCTCACTGCACATACAGTGACTGAAACCTCCCCAACCCCATTTACTCTAAGGTGTAATGTAATGAAATACCTTCACCTACCTCCTGAGAGGGCTGCTCCGTCAAAGCAGCCCTGTCAGAAGGTGGGTGAAGGTATTTCATTTCATTACACCTTTTCCAGGTTCCCAAGACATGCATGCGTGCAGCCCCGAAGTGTGAACCCCCTGGAGCCAGCGAGCCACCGACTAGATGAAAGTACCCGAGAGCCACCCTAGACATGTGAGGAGCACCAAAGAGGCACCCCTAGAATTGTAAGAGTTCCAGAACCAGCCACTTGTCAGCTTGCAAGGACAGGAGAGAAAGACACCCCTACACATGTAAAAATCGGTTAAGTGCCCAGACATTTTTATATGTGGCAGGGATTATGTAGTCTACCCACACCCCTCACATCAGATGCAAATTTCTAATTTTACGTGAACCCTAGATTCTTGTTCTGATATCAAATGCATGAATACCATGTGTGTTTATGCAAACTTGCTTGGCTCGTGTATGTTAGTGGGACTGTGTGTGTGGTGAGAATTTTATACTGGCACCAGTGAGATCTATGTTGGATGGCCTCTTGTTCAACACAGAACATGATAGAGGGTTGATACTGCTTTACCGGACAGTGGGATGTATTGACTGCCTTCCTGTGGCAGGAATGCGGAGATACAGACACTGACTTGAAGGAGAATGGAGAAATGGCACCTTTTTAGAAATTGAATGCAAGCCCTGTTAGTAAAGTAATTAGGTAATACATTCTTCTGGAACACTGCTGTTCAGTGAATGGTAGAGGTGAAGGTGGGACTGCAGTTTATGTTGTTTAAGGTGAAGAAGTTTCTATACGGGGCTTGTCCTTTTGTCTGTCTCTAATCATTGCTACAGGAAGGTTGAAAACAGCCAGGTACACTTAACTCACTTCATTGTGCCCATGTTTTATACTCCTGATTGAAGCCAGCATTGTTGCTATGCTTCTAGAGCCATCACCTCCTACTACTGTAGTTTAGTCTTTGCTAGTCTTCCTGCATTACAAATCCCTAATACCCAATGACCTCAAAATGCTGTTGTCCATTTGCTCTCAGGAGGAAGAGACCATGCTATGGAGGGCGAGAATAGTTTGTCATGTCTTCAAATGTAATCACAAGCTTTCCTACTTTGTTCTTACTTTGCTGCATATTAAAGAAGAGCATAGGAAATTAAGGAGATGACTGGACATTTGTGCAACTTAACAAACAATAACACAATCAATTAAAGGCTCTTTCGTTCAAGCTTAAAAAGCACTGTGACAATTATAAATAAAGGAACACCTTGGACATGGCTTCCTTAAGAGGAACACAAGTTAGTACAATTATATGTTTCACAGTAAATATCACCAAAACAAGTATTCTATTTTGCTGATTTTCTGAAATGGAAAAGCACACAGAGAAATAAATGGATGTAGAGAATGCTTTTTCACATAAAACAAAAGTGCATTTTCTTTTTGCAAATGTGAATTAATGTCAATGTAATCTGTTTGAGGCCTAGTTAGGTTAAATTAAGCATATCAAATCATCAAATTTAAGCATAATTTCCCACATATTTAAAGTGAATGTATGCTAGAACAGCGACTGCCGAAACAACGACAGTCTTTGCAACAACACCTTAACATCAAATTAATCTTAACCACTGAAATTATTCCAACAACAATTTTTTACAATAAATAGGCCTTTACCATGAATGCCTTTACAACAAAAATGTCTGGGCCCGGTTCACAGAACTAACTTAAGACAAAATCCTAAACCTACTACCATTTTGGTATTCACAGAACCCACTTACTCATCTTGGTATTCACAGAAGGCACTTATTTATTTCGGTATTCACAGAAGTCATTTAGGAGTCCTAACTTTACTACTCCTAAACTGAGAAGAAACCTAACTTTAAGACTTTTGGTATTCACAGAAGGAGTAGTAAAGTTAGAACCCCTAACTTTAGGACTCCCAAATGCCTTCTGTGAATACCGAAAGTCTTAAAATTAGGATTTTTCTCAGTTTAGGAGTAGTAAAGTTAGGACTCCTAAATGACTTCTGTGAATACCAAAATGAGTAAGTGCCTTTTGTGAATACCAAAATGAGTAAGTGCCTTCTGTGAATACCGAAATGGCAGTAAGCTTAGGATTTTGTCTTAAGTTAGTTCTGTGAATCGGGCCCTATGTATTTTACAGGTAAGTGGTAAGTACAAACCCTATATATATATATATGTGATCAAGGGCTCAAGAGCCCAAAACGCGTCATGGCAGAGAGAGAAATGCACAAATAAATATCTGGCAAAATTACCTGACTGGGTCCGGTTCGTTTTTTATCCTGACTACAGCGGGGGATACAACGAAGTTCCTGGAATATATATATATATATATATATATATATATATATATATATATATATATATATATATATATATATATATATGTATATATATATATATATATATATATATATTACCTACTGGCGGTCGCCAGTAGGTATATATAGTTAGGATTTTTTCTCTATGGGATTTTTGAAAATTCTATGTCTAATAACTTTGACGTTTGTGGACGGAATTGGCTGAAATTTTCAGGAAAATGGCACATTTTGTTTCTGAGCAGCCCTTGAAAATTTGGGGGGGTTCGTCAAGGGGGGGCCGAGAAAAAAGGGGGGTCCCAAAACGTGTTTTTAACATTGAGTTTTCCATAGTGCGGTTGGCCTCACTTTTAGCCCGAACGGCTGAATGGATTTGCACGAAACTTGGCAAAATTGTAGGGACTGGTAGCCCGATGTGCCTTTGCTAGGTCTCAATATATGTGCTCCAGTGGATTTTGAGAAATTAACGTTCAAAAAAAGATATATATCTGTAACAGCGGACCGGGCAGCGCTCCGGTTCGCGGACTTTACGCGTAACGGAACTTCGCGTAGCGAAGCTGATTGGCTCTCCGGCGTCTGTGAACATTCCAAACAGTCCGTAGCGGCCGCCATCTTGTCTCTCGGTAGGATCGAGAGACAAGAGGAGGCCAAAGCGAAGGGGCAAATGACCATAAGGGGGCATAGTAGATCCTCGCTGACCCCCTAGGTTTGATGTGGAGGTTTTAAAAGGGTCCCGCGGGGCAAAAAAAAAAAAAAATAATAATAATCGAACGGCTGAATGGATTTGCACGAAACTTGGTAAAATATTAGGGACTGGTAGCCCGATGTGCCTTTGCTAGGTCTCAATATATGTGCTCCAGTGGATTTTGAGAAATTAACGTTCAAAAAAAGATATATATCTGTAACAGCGCTCCGCTTCGCGTAACGGAGGTTTGCGAAGCTGATTGGTTCTCCGGCGTCTGTAAACATTGCAAACAGTCCGTAGCGGCCGCCATCTTGTCTCTCGGTAGGATCGAGAGACAAGAGGAGGCCAAAGCGAAGGGGCAAATGACCATAAGGGGGCATAGTAGATCCTCCTTGACCTCTTAGGTTTGATGTGGAGGTTTTAAAAGGGCCCCGCGGGGCAAAAAAAAAATAATAATAATAATCGAACGGCTGAATGGATTTGCACGAAACTTGGCAAAATTGTAGGGACTGGTAGCACCTCTTAGGTTTGATGTGGAGGTTTTAAAATGGCCCCGCGGGGCAAAAAAAAAATAATAATAATAATCGAACGGCTGAATGGATTTGCACGAAACTTGGCAAAATTGTAGGGACTGGTAGCTCGATGTGCCTTTGCTAGGTCTCAATATATGTGCTTCAATGGATTTTGAGAAATTAACGTTCAAAAACAAGATATATATCTGTAACAGCGCTCCGCTTCGCGGAGATAAAATTATATCTGTATTACCTAGCTGTTGCTAACACCAGTTAGCGACGGCTAGTAGGAGATAGCGACCATCTTGGGCCCCACTTTGCATGTGAGTGATATTTATCACTAATGACATGCAAAGTGGGCATGCCAAGACGTTAGCGACTGGAAACAGTCGCTAACATCGCTATCTCCTATTATCAACTTTTGGAAATATTCGAGATAAGCGCGAATATCTCCAAAAGCTAGCACCTGCCCTGAGCAGTTCTTAGCCATGTTATCCAATGGGAGGTGGATAACATGCCTAAGAGCATTAGCTCGGTAATGCATGAATATCGCTGAGTTTTCAGCGATATTAATGCATTGCGGTCGTTTATTATCGTATTTGCGATAAACCTTGATAATAGCAAGGTTTATCTGCGATAATTTCTGACGATGCTTAGCGGTAAAAAAATCGTTGCTAAGCATCGTTAGGGATAAATATCGCTTAACTTTGGTAATATGCCCCAACGTCTGTTAACGTTCGATTTGAAGGAAATCAGGAAGTGTTGAAAAACATTGTCTGCGCCATCTTGTCTTTTTTCAAATGCCACACTTTTGTCGTGCACGGCAGCCATTTTAGATGCCTTGACCAGACCCACTCTGTGCACGCTGTCGATCCTTAGCATGGCTCCCCACCCTCGCAAGCATCTCCCCCAGGCAGTGGTCACCCCCGCTCTCTGTCTTATGCATGGGTAATAAACCTCCCCCCATCTGCACTGCTCTTCCCTGAGAATCACACCCTGTGCCCGCCCGACACCTCCCTTTCGCCCTATTCACTACCGCATCCTCTGACACTCCTTTTCCTCTGTGTCCGATTGTCCAGGCTGGTCCTAGGGTATCAGCTAGCCCTGCAGATGTAGTTTATGGCTCCAGCTGTAAAGAATCACCCCTCTTCAAAGGAGTTATAGTAGATCAAGGCCCACACTCGATGAGATCCGTCACAGCAGACGCGTTCCTATTATCTGAAAACCATCCTGTATTGTGATTGGGGAGGGGACCGAGCCTGAAGCGGAAGATTCCAGGGATGACTCTTTGTACATCAAAGTTTTTACAATTATGTGTCACATTAAAAATATATAGCACTCCGACAAAGTAGTAAGATTATAAAACTTTAATAACTTATAAATATATACAAGAAAACAAAAATAGTAATAACATATAAACATTTTTAGGGAAAAACAACGAAGTAGCGGTCGGCTGTGCGAATAGTCCCAACGCAGCACAACGTCCAGATTTCCGGCGTGGGGCGTCGCGGGGGGTGGGTCATGAGTAGCAAACTGTTGTGCGAATAGTTCCAAGGCAGCAGAACGATGGCACCAAGGTGATGTCCAGTAAGTTGCCGCACTGGTTTTGGTATCCTACAATGCTGCTCCGAATAACGGCGTGGGGCGCCCCGGGGGAGGCGGCGTGAACGGGCCTCTCCAGGTGGAGTGTCATCTGTTGTAGTGGGGCGCCCCTTTACCGTTTCAGTTGCCATTCCGTCCGTTTTTGGTCCACTGTGTCAAAAGCCGCAATTCAGCTGAGTTGCGCCCACTCTTGCGGTGCAGCGATAGGCGGCTGTCACAGGACTCTCAAAATGGCGGCAGGCTCTTTCCTTTTTGGGCCTGGTCCACTGAAATGGCCCTGGGACACCTTGGAAATCGGACGCTTGTCTGCTAGGTCTTGGACCCCATTCTCGAAAGCGTCCCCTCCGCCTTGAGGATTCATCAAAAGTTTTGGGGGCCCCCGACTCCTGTAGGCTTCTGGTGGGAAGCGGTTGCCATGATTGCTCGCGGAATGACCACGACGGAGCTACGAGATGGTGGTGCTCTCATGCTGACGCCAGCTTCAGTCTGAAACATCCAGAAACAAGGTGGGGCTTTCATCGTTTGGGAAAAAAAAAAGTTTTCATCCAATGAAAAGTGTTGTTTTTAGGTCATATGATCAAGCCTTCCATCATTAGGAAACCAAAAGTAAAATGAACCAATGAAAAGTTTTATAAACAAGTCACATGACCTGTTATGCGGCATAGGGTATAAAATGCGGAGAAAATACGTTGGCACGTGAGGCGGCGTCAGTAGCGGACCGATGTGCGAATAGGCCGAAGGCAACACAACGCGCCAAGATCCGGATGGCACCGAGGTGGTGTCCAGCAAGTTGCAGCACTGGTGTGGCCATCCTACAATGCTGAAAGTCGGCGTGGGGCGCCCCGTTGGCCTGTGAGTTTGCGTCAGTAGCGGACCGATGTGCGAATAGGCCGAAGGCAGCACAACGCGCCAAGATCCGGATGGCACCGAGGTGGTGTCTAGTAAGTTGCCGCACTGGTGTGGCCATCCTACAATGTTGAAAGTCGGCGTGGGGCGCCCCGTTGGCCTGTGAGATGGCGGCAGTAGCGGACCGATGTGCGAATGGGGCCAAAGGCAGCGCAACAATATTTTCGGAATAGAAGACACCACAAGGCGCTGAGATGCCAAGATCCGGATGGCACCGAGGTGGTGTCTAGCAAGTTGTGGCACTGGTGTGGCCATCCTACAATGGTAAAAGTCGGCGTGGGGCGCCCTGTTGGCCTGTGAGATGGTGTCAGTAGCGGACTGATGTGCGAATGGGGCCAAAGGCAGCGCAACAATATTTTCTGACTGACACCACAAGGCGCTGAGATGCCAAGATCCGGATGGCACCGAGGTGATGTCTAAGTTGTGGCCCGATGTGCGAATGGGGCCAAAGGCAGCGCAACAATATTTTCTGTATGGAAGATACCACTAGGCGTTGAGATGCCAAGATCCGGATGGCACCGAGGTGGAGTCTAGTAAGGTGCACTGGTGTGGTCATCCTACAATGCTGAAACTCGGCGTGGGGCGCCCCATTAGTCTGTGAGATGGCGTCAGTAGCGGACTGATGTGCGAATAGGCCGAAGGCAGCACAACGCGCCAAGATCCGGATGTCACCGTGGTGGTTTCATAGTTGAGAGGCACTTCATCTGCAGTGGGGCGCCGAGATCCGGATGGCACCGAGGTGATGTCTAGCAAGTTGCTGTACTGGTGTGGTCATCCTACAATGCTGAAACTCGGCGTGGGGCGCCCCATTAGCCTGTGAGATGGCGTCAGTAGCGGACCGATGTGCGAAGAGGCCGAAGGCAGCACAACGCGCCAAGATCCGGATGTCACCGTGGTGGTTTCATAGTTGAGAGGCACTTCATCTGCAGTGGGGCGCCGAGATCCGGATGGCACCGAGGTGATGTCTAGCAAGTTGCTGTACTGGTGTGGTCATCCTACAATGCTGAAAGTCGGCGTGGGGCGCCCCATTAGCCTGTGAGATGGCGTCAGTAGCGGACCGATGTGCGAATGGGGCCAAAGGCAGCGCAACAATATTTTCTGAAGAGAAGACACCAAAAGGCGCTGAGATTCCAAGATCCGGATGGCATCGAGGTGGTGTCTAGCAAGCTATGCAGTTGAGTTGTGTGCGCACTTGCGGCGAATAGGTCGAAGGCAGCATAACAATGTTTTCTGAATAGAAGACACCACAAGGCGTTGAGATTCGGTTACCACCGAGGTGATGTCTAGCAAGTTGCCGCACTGGTGTGGCCATCCTACAATACTGCTCCGAATAACGGCGTGGGGTGCCCGAAGGGGGGGGGGGAGGCGGCGTGAACGGGCCTTCCTAGGTGGAGGCTCGTCTGCTGTAGTGGGGCGCCCCTTTACCGTTTCAGTTGCCATTCAGCTGAGTTTCGGCTGCTCTTGATGCTACAGCGACAGGCGGCTGCAACAGGACTCTCAAAATGGCGGCCTGTTCTTTGGATTTGGGCCTGGTCCACTAAAATGGCCCTGGGACACCTTAGAACTCGGACGCTCGATTTTTTTTTCCTTTCCTGTACATGCAAAAAAAGGTAAATGCCCGGTACGTTACACGCTTCATCTGCCACGATGAACTCTCCAGAGGAACCGAAAAAAAATATAGTTATGGTAACTATACCATGCATCGTCATATGGAGAGGTGGCACCAATTAATTATAGTGCTGCATAAAAGAGAGATTTGGAGGAGAACCCCTGACCTGCTAGTACATTCATCAAAGAAGTGGCACTGACAGCATCAGAGGCAAGGGAAACGGTCCCAAATATTTAGAAGAACTTTGGAAAGATTAAAATGACATGTTTAGATTGTGGCAAATTAATTTCATGTGGACAGATGAGTGTTACTCTAATAAATACAGCATATGAACATCATCATAGTCGATGGTTGGTAGAGACATTTTGACTATATCCTGGACCTGCCCGTCCTCGCCCAAAATGGCGCCGGAATAAATGGGACTCGTAACTCCTTGTTGTGTACTGGTTGCAGAACCTTGAAATCACGAGATACGTATGCAGTTTTGAAGCACATGGCGGGCGGGGACGAGAATTGATTGAATATTTCGACATCCCTATTGATATTAAGTTCTGATGTGTTATTGATTACTGTACTATTGAAAGTTCGAATTAACGTCACCCATGGTACTTGCCCGCAAATGTATATCTAGATAATTTTATTGTAACTGGCCCTGTCGTATTTTAATTATAAAATGTACGTCCACCGATTCCGTAACTGTTAGACACCTTAGTTCTTGCAACCTAATGGCCCGCCCGTTACGTTCCTCTACAGTGTAAATGTCTACTCATCATATACGATTACAGTTTGCTCCGTGGCAGGCCCACGTGGTTATAGGCTCGTATTTGTATAATGAAATTTTCACAATAAAGGTTTTTAAAAGAAAACATGGTAGTAGTATATACATTGGTAAAGTTTTTAATAATAGTCACTGTTTTAGAATCATTAAAAGGCAAGTGAAATAAAGCAGACCAATTACATGAAGGGTAAAAGGTATAATACGAAGGAACGCAGTAAAGATAAATGGTCAAGGGCTGTTGTGTTTTCTATTCCTGCAACATAAAGTGATCGATAAGAATCTCATATTCAGGCGTATCGGCGACTAAGACAGCAGGTCGACCCTCTTTTGCTCAACGGCTCCGTCATGGGACGAAGAAACGCTCTTTTTTTCGAAAAAAGAATATATTTTACTTGCAGGACAGTTGTAAATTTTCCGGGAAAGTACATTAGCCTGGAACATTATAACATATATTTAAGAAAAAATAATGTTCGGAAGTAATAAAAAGCGTAATTTTTAGGTCATATGACCAAGCCTTTCATCATTAGAATAAGAAAAGTAAAATGAACCAATGAAAAGTTTTATTAACAAGTCACATGACTTGTTATGCTTACGTTACGCGTTAGCGCCCCGGATGACTTCCGGATGCGCTAACGCGGCGCGTCATATGACGCATTACGCGACAACGCAGGTCCAGAATATAGTCAAAATGTCTCCACCAACCAGCGGTCGGAACACAACCCCTTTCAGCAGGCTAAATAGTTCTGTTAAATGACAACAGAAGGGACAGGCAACAAGAACCATCAGTCAAAGAGGGGAGGGCTAGTTCTTCTCTACCGGGTTACATTGGGGCGCTACCGGAACTGATCGAATTGGTAGTCTACAGTGTTTCTGGATGTTTCAGACTGAAGCTGGGGTTAGCATGAGAGCAGTACCATTTCGTAGCTCCGTCGTGGCCATTCCGCAACCAATCATGGCAGCCGCTCTTTATCGTTATTTTGGGCGGGGTGGGTGGCGGAGCCGAGCTGTTTTGCAGCCATCATTGTGTGGAGTTCAGTTCATTTCACTAGTTTTGTATTTGTCATGAGGGGTTGTTCCTAATGTTTCTATTTTAGCGAGGTCAAAAAGAGATCCCGTTAGTGGCCTACTGATTTTGCTCGATTCCTTTTCTTTTTTTTTTTACACGATTTTTCGTTATCTGCAAAGACTAAACAGAGTATTGCGACTCTGTGTTTGTTTGTAAATAGAGAATGAACCAAAGAGAACCAATTCTAAAACAGTAAATACTTGGATAACAATCAATCAAATGGAGAGAGAAGCAGGCACGACGTATTACAACGGGGGCAAAGGCCTGCGTTAACTACCCTTCACTATGTGCAAAGAGAGAGTACTCCTAATAGAAATGAGGGGGGGGGCACCATTCAAAGCAGATCAGTGTGCATAAACACGAAAATGTTTTCACTTACCACGTACTTGACATTCGACAGCTTATGATATTTGCTATTAAAAAACCATTGAAATTCACTGAAAAAACCATAGGTTATAGATCATATATAGTTAGGAATTAGCATTTACAAAACCTTGAAAATACACTGAAAAAACCATAGGTTATAGACCATATATAGTTAGGAATTAGCATTTAAAAAACCTTATTTTACTCACACAAAACCATTGAAATTCCATATATAGTTAGTTGCACTAACTATATATCGCGCACCCGCAATCCACTGCTGATGATGTCACATATTACTTCATTCATGACATGGTCAGTGACATCACTGATGACATCACTGATGACATCTCAAATGACATCACTGATGACATCACTGATGACATCTGAAATGACATCACTGATAACATCTCAAATGACATCACTGATGACATCTCAAATGACATCACTGATGACATCACTGATGACATCTCATTTGACATCAATGACCACATCACTGATGATATCATTCATGTGACAATACAATGCATCTCCTCACACTTTAATATAACCTCTGTTACACCCAGTGTTAAATACAGAGTATAATTTTTTAAACCATTGACACACCAATACTAGTTACTACATACGCACTCAGTGATTCCTATGTTTACACACACATTCACTCATTTACCCATACAATCATTCATACATACAATCACTCATCTTTACAACACTATCATATGCACTCATACACCTATACAGACTCTCACACTCTGTCACTCATCCATGGAGTTACTCACACACCTAGTCAGTCCTGTAAATAATCAATCACACTTCCATTTTCTAATCTATACAGTTAAACATAGAGCACCTTACATTTTGAAACATATACTAACACATACTTACTCTCTTATACAATCATTGATACAAGTACACATTGATCTGCACAGAGTCACACACCTCCCAGCCAGCCACACACACACTCAGTCTCCCATACAAATACTTGGGCAATCAATCAATAACCCATATAGTTACTCATATAGCTACTGACCAACACATGCAGCAGTTTACAGAACAACAGACATAATGATGCACAAATTAAGACAGTTTAGTCACTAACCCATGCACTCAGTGAGACACATTTAATCACTCACTCATACAGTCAGTCACGCACCTACTAAATCCTTCATCCAGACACTTCTACATCTACTCATTCTTCAATATGTAAAACATATTTAAACTTTACAGAAACACACAGTCACTGGATGATGTCATCAGTGATGTCATTTGAGATGTCATCAGTGATGTCATCAGTGATGTCACTGACCATGTCATGAATGATGTAATATGTGACATCATCAGCAGTGGATTGCGGGTGCGCGATATATAGTTAGTGCAACTAACTATATATGGAATTTCAATGGTTTTGTGTGAGTAAAATAAGGTTTTTTAAATGCTAATTCCTAACTATATATGGTCTATAACCTATGGTTTTTTCAGTGAATATATATTACCTACTGGCGGTCGCCAGTAGGTATATATAGTTAGGATTTTTTCTCTATGGGTTTTTTGAAAATTCTATGTCTAATAACTTTGGCGTTTGTGGACGGAATTGGCTGAAATTTTCAGGAAAATGGCACATTTTGTTTCTGAGCAGCCCTTGAAAATTTGGGGGGGGGTTCGTCAAGGGGGGGCTGAGAAAAAAGGGGGGTCCCAAAACGTGTTTTTAACATTGAGTTTTCCATAGGGCGGTTGGCCTCACTTTTAGCCCGAACGGGTGAATGGATTTGCACGAAACTTGGCAAAATTGTAGGGACTGGTAGCCCGATGTGCCTTTTGTAGGTCTCAATATTTGTGCTACAGTGGATTTTGAGAAATTAACGTTTAAAAAAAGATATATATCTGTAACAGCGGACCGGGCAGCGCTCCAGGACGCGTACTTTTCGCGCAACGGAGCTTTGTGAAGCGAAGCTGATTGGTTCTCCGGCGTCTGTCAACATTCCAAACAGTCCGTAGCGGCCGCCATCTTGTCTCTCGGTAGGATCGAGAGACAAGAGGAGGCCAAAGCGAAGGGGCAAATGACCATAAGGGGGAATAGTAGATCCTCGCTGACCCCCTACGTTTGATGTGGAGGTTTTAAAAGGGCCTCGCAGGGCAAAAAAAATAAAAATAATAATAATCGAACGGCTGAATGGATTTGCACGAAACTTGGCAAAATATTAGGGACTGGTAGCCCGATGTGCCTTTGCTAGGTCTCAATATATGTGCTCCAGTGGATTTTGAGAAATTAACGTTCAAAAAAAGATATATATCTGTAACAGCGCTCCGCTTCGCGTACTTTTCGCGTTACGGAGCTTTGCGAAGCTGATTGGTTCTCCGGCGTCTGTCAACATTCCAAACAGTCCGTAGCGGCCACCATCTTGTCTCTCGGTAGGATTGAGAGACAAGAGGAGGCCAAAGCGAAGGGGGAAATGACCATAAGGGGGCATAGTAGATCCTTCCTGACCTCTTAGGTTTGATGTACCATTTTGCCAAGTTTGGTGTAATTCCGTTCAGCCATTCAGGCTGTAGACGTATGTAAATGTCCTATGGAAAATTGCATGGGGAAAACACATTTGAAAGTGTTGAAATTTAGAACCAATTAAAATGTTACTTTGGTTTTGTATTTGTGTGTGATGAAAGTTAATTTGTTATGTATATATTTCAAATGAGAGGAAACCACAGCCATTTTGTGATACTACTGTCTGAGGTACATTTGTGAGGAATTTTTGGTGGTGAATTTCTGGTGTTTGATTTACACAGTACTAACACTTCTCCTACTTTTAAAAAGGTGAGTTGTTAATTTGTAAGGGGAACTATGTTGTACACTTGAAGATAATTTGAAAAATGTTTTCTGTTATTTATTTGCAGTCCTTCTGTTATACTAAATACTTGATAAAGTTAGTTTTATATTATGTATTACTAAAAACGATAAATGAAAGTGATTATTTTTTTCTGCAATTTACAGCAAGCAATTTCAAAATAAAATGGCTCACAATGAAGAGACCGTGGCAATTTCTTTTGAATTGTCCACTACATTGATTGAAATTGAGAGCACCAATAATGAAATATTGTCACAAGGAGGACATGACTTGTATGATTCCATTAGATTGATTGAAATGGACAGCACCAAGAATGAAATATTGTCACAAGGAGATGACTTGAATGATTCCACTACATTGATTGAAATTGAGAGCACCAATAATGAAATATAGTCACAAGGAGGAGATGACTTGTATGATTCCATTAGATTGATTGAAATGGACAGCACCAATAATGAAATATTGTCACAAGGAGGAGATGACTTGAATGATTCCACTACATTGATTGAAATTGAGAGCACCAATAATGAAATATTGTCACGAGGAGATGACTTGAATGATTCCACTACATTGATTGAAATTGACAGCACCAATAATGAAATATTGTCACAAGGAGGAGATGACTTGAATGATTTTTTTGATCAATCTCTTGATGGCGAATTTATCGAGTGTTTGGAGACCATAGAGTTACAAGAATCATCATTGGAGACTTTTCATGAGGACATTGCTGATGAGGACATGTTACTAGTTCTTTCAAATTTAGAAAATTCTGAAGAATAAATTTATATTTAGAAATCAAAAATTGTTTGAGACATTATTCATTTTTATTTTTAATTTATGAGGTTGTAGCGAAGTGATTGTAGTATAAAATGAGACTTATAGTATAGAGTGCAACATTTTTATGTTACATGGTAAGTTTACTCATATTTACTTCCCTTCTGCCACTATATTATCTCCAATGTGTATTTGACATCTCTTCTTCATCTCCGGCCTCCTTTCTCTCACTGTGTGTCTCCGATGCATCTTATCGCTGCTATTCCATATACCACAATAACTTGCATTACAACATGCAAGATATCTATCTCCTATTACCAACTTTTGGAGATATTCGCGCTAAGCGCGAATATCTCCAAAAAGTAACACCTGCCCTGAGCAGTTCTTAGCCATGTTATCCAATGGGAGGTGGATAACATGGCTAAGAGCATTAGCTCGGTAATGCATGAATATCGCTGAGTTTTTAGCGATATTCATGCATTGCGGCCGTTTATTATCGCATTTGCGATAAACCTTGATAATAGCAAGGTTTATCTTCGATAATTTCTGACGATGCTTAGTGGTAAAAAATTCGTTGGTAAGCATCGTTAGCGATAAATATCGCTTAACTTTGGTAATATGCCCCAACGTCTGTTAACGTTCGATTCGAAGGAAATGAGGAAGTGTTGAAAAACATTGTCTGCGCCATCTTGCCTTTTTTGAAATGCCACACTTTTGTCGTGCACGGCAGCCATTTTAGATGTCTTGACCAGACCCACTCTCTGCACGCTGTCGATTCGTAGCATGGCTCCTCACCCACGCAAGCATCTTCCCCAGGCACTGGTCACCACCGCTCTCTGTCTTATGCATGGGCAATAAACCTCCCCCCATCTGCGCTGCTCTTCCCTGAGAATCACACTCTGTGCCCGCCCGACACCTCCCTTTCGCCCTATTCACTACCGCACCCTCTGACACTCCTCTTCCTCTGTGTCCGATTGTCCAGGCTATCAGCTAGCCCTGCAGATGTAGTTTATGGCCCCAGCTGTAAAGAATCACCCCTCTTCAAAGGAGTTATAGTAGATCAAGGCCCACACCCGATGAGATCCGTCACACCGCACGTGTTCCTACTATCTGAAAACCATCCTGTATTGTGATTGGGGAGGGGACCGAGCCTGAAGCGTAAGATTCCAGGAATGACTCTTTGTACATCAAAGTTTTTACAATTATGTGTCACATTAAAAATATATAGCACTCCAACAAAGTAGTAGGAATATAAAACTTTAATAACATATAAATATATACAACAAAACAAAAACAGTAAAAACATTTAAACAACGAAGAGACCGTGGCAATTTCTTTTGAATTATCCAATAGATTTATTGAAATTGACAGCACCAATAATGAAATATTCTTGTCAGTAGCGGTCTGTTGTGCGAATAGTTCCAAGGCAGCAGAACGCGCTGAAATCTAGATGGCACGAAGGTGATGTCTAGTAAGTTGCCGCCCAGCAAATAACGGCGTGGGGCGCCGCGGGGGTGAGTGAGTCCAGTAGGCACCACAGCTATTCTTACCGGCATTGCAGAATTACTGCTGGGGACAATGCCTGTGCTGTAGCAGGGTCACAGCAGAAACAAAAAGGATTCTGTTGAAGATGTTGTTGGTTTTCAATTTGAAAACAGTTCTGGTGTCAACTGCTATGCTAATGTAGTGGTTAATGTTTTGTTTTCTCTAGAAAATGTAAAAGAGGGGGAGGCAGTCCAAAGTTCCGTTAAAAGGGCAAAGGAAAGGATCGGTGGTTTGAACTATCAGTCAAAAAGGGGAGGGGGTGCAATAATTTTTCCTACCGGGTCACACTGTGCTTTCACCGGAAGTGAGGTCTGCAGGATTCTAGTAATTCAAAGTGAGGCTGGCGCCAGCATGGGAGCGCCGACGTCCCGCGGATACAGTTTTGTCACTCCACGGGCGATCATGGCAGTCATTCCCCATCGGGGGTCGGAGACTCCCGCGGCTCCTCTAGAATCTTCAAGGTCGTGGAGGACTACGGTGGTGGAGTCAACCAGTGACCGGGCCATTTCTTTATGCTGGGCCCGCTCTTGCCAGGTCGACCGCCATATTGAGAGTTCGGCAGCTACCGGCGATCGCGGGGTCACATGAGCGGACGGGCTCCACCCTGCCGGGCGAGACGTTGCAGCATGGCCACAGTGGAAGAACCCTTTTCCGGGCGCCTGG
The DNA here is from genome assembly GCF_964261635.1 of Lissotriton helveticus. Classification (NCBI taxonomy): domain Eukaryota; kingdom Metazoa; phylum Chordata; class Amphibia; order Caudata; family Salamandridae; genus Lissotriton; species Lissotriton helveticus. Next base: position 509,551,775 of record NC_136072.1, on the reverse strand, counting down.
AGCGCTGAGGGTGCAGCTGGGAAGCCTCCACCTGGGGAGGCGGGAGAGGCCTGTTCGCACCATCTCTCCCTCCCAGTGCACCCCACGGCGTCTCGCTTGAGATTTGTTATGGCCGGACCAGGCGATGAGGACGAGGGGGCGGGGGGGTCGGAGGCATGTGCAAGACATCCCCCCCCAGTGTTGTCGCAGCCATTATTCAAGAAAGAAGAAGTGTCCCGTCCGTCTTCGGGCCGGGCTTCCGGTAGATGTCGGCCGGACGCCCCTGGCTCTGGCCCCATGAACGGGTTTCTTGGTTTATCGGCTGCAGCCGGATCCCGTCGGCCTCGGCCCCCGACCGTTGGTGGCCGGACCGGAAGAGCATGTGGCGGGACTACCTGCAACTCTCAAGGGCCACCGCGGCCGGACTGGGAAAGAGAGGGGAGGGTCGAGGAGACATTCCCCCCCCCTGCAACTGTTCAGCGTTGTAAAGGCAATCCCCTGGCCGGGTCCCGCTGGCCTCGGCCTCTCCTCCGGCTACACCCTACGTTAGGATCTCCTGGCCGAGGCGTGGCAGCAGGACCTGCCTTATATGGGCTGCTCCCGGCTGGGCGTAGCCGGAACCCTGCCCCACCTTGGAAGTTTCCAGAGTGGGGGCGGATGTTCTACTGACTTGCATTTTCCCTAGTCTATCGATTTTTTTGGCGTGGCAGGCGGTGGGACAGCGAGGGGTGATTTGGTTTCTCTTACTGTTTTTCTGGTCTCTCACCACTGGCATATTTTAACGTTTTCTTGTTTCTAGGACATTAATAGGTTTTATCATTACGTTATGTTATCGTTTCTTTGTTCGTTGTTTAATAAAAGTTCATGTTCATCAGTGGCCTACTGATTTTCGTTTTCCTATTCTTTTCTTTCCAGGTTGTTTCATGCTAAAGTTTCTGTTAACAGGATACAGTGATCACTTCGTTATTATTGCATATGTCCTTTTCACTAGGGGTGCTCTCTGGTCGGGCCAGATGACGTATCTCTAGTAAATGGTCCGGGTGAAACAGGTGCATCAATCAGTGGGGAGTAGATAGGCATGACAGATTACAACGGGGGAGAAAGGTCCGCATTACGTACCCTTTCACTACTTGCAAAGATTTTCCTACGTTTATTTGCAAACAGGGAATACCTCCAAAAAGAACTAATTCCCAAACAGTCAATGTTCGGACAATCAATCAATCAATGAGGAATGAAATAGGTACGACGTGTTAAAGGCTTGCGTTACCTACCCTTCACTATCTGCAAAGGGAGAGAGAATATTCCTATTCTTCCTCGTTTGCAGGCAGAGAAGATCCTTAAGAGAATTAACTTCGAACAATTCAATGCTCGATTCAAACAATCAACAAGGGGTACTGTGAACACAAATGAACGCCGCTTATGTACATACGCATTGCTATTTTCAACAGGTTGTTCCTAATGTTTCTATTTTAGCGATGTCAAAAAGAGATCCCATTAGTGGCCTACTGATTTTGCTCGATTCCTTTTGTTTTTTTACACGATTTTTCGCTATCTGCAAAGACTAAACAGAGTATTGCGACTCTGTGCTTGTTTGTAAATAGAGAATGAACCAAAGAGAACAATCAATCAAATGGAGAGAGAAGCAGGCACGACGGATTACAAAGGGGGCAAAGGGCTGCGTTAACTACCCTTCACTATCTGCAAAGAGAGAGTACTCCTAATAGAAATGAGGGGTGGGGGGCAGCATTCAAAGCAGATCAGTGTGCATAAACACGAAAATGTTTTTACTTACCACGTACTTGACATTCGACAGCTTATGATATTTGCTATTAAAAAAACATTGAAATTCACTGAAAAAACCATAGGTTATAGACCATATATAGTTAGGAATTAGCCTTTACAAAACCTTGAAAATTCACTGAAAAAACCATAGGTTATAGACCATATATAGTTAGGAATTAGCATTTAAAAAACCTTATTTTACTCACACAAAACCATTGAAATTCCATATATAGTTAGTTGCACTAACTATATATCGCGCACCCGCAATCCACTGCTGATCATGTCACATATTACATCATTCATGACATGGTCAGTGACATCACTGATGACATCACTGATGACATCTCAAATGACATCACTGATGAGATCACTGATGACATCTCATTTGACATCAATGACCACATCACTGATGATATCATTCATGTGACAATACAATGCATCTCCTCACGTTTTAATATAACCTCTGTTTCACCCAGTGTTAAATACAGAGTATAATTTTTGAAACCATTGACACACCAATACTAGTTACTACATACGTACTCACTGATTCCTACGTCTACACACACATTCACTCATTCACCCATACAATCATTCATACATACAATCACTCATCTTTACAACACTATCATATGCACTCATACACCTATACAGACACTTACACCCTGCCACTCATCCATGGAGTTACTCACACACCTAGTCAGTCCTGTAAAGAATCAATCACACTTCCATTTTCTTGTCTATACAGTTAAACATAGAGCACCTTACATTTTCAAACATATACTAACACATACTTACTTTCTTATACAATCATTGATACAAGTACACATTGATCTACACAGAGTCACACACCTCCCAGCCAGCCACACACACACTCAGTCTCCTATACAAATACTTGGACAATCAATCAATAACCCATATAGTTAATCATATAGCTACTGATCAACACATGCAGCAGTTTACAGAACAACAGACATAATGATGCACAAATTAAGACAGTTTAGTCACTAACCCATGCACTCAGTGAGACACATTTAATCACTCACTCATACATTCAGTCATGCACCTACTAAATCCTTTGTCCAGACACTTATACATCTACTCATTCTTCAATATGTAAAACATATTTAAACTTTACAGAAACACACAGTCACTGGATGATGTCATCAGTGATCTCATCAGTGATGTCATTTGAGATGTCATCAGTGATGTCACTGACCATGTCATGAATGATGTAATATGTGACATGATCAGCAGTGGATTGCGGGTGCGCGATATATAGTTAGTGCAACTAACTATATATGGAATTTCAATGGTTTTGTGTGAGTAAAATAAGGTTTTTTAAATGCTAATTCCTAACTATATATGGTCTATAACCTATGGTTTTTTCAGTGAATATATATATATATATATATATATATATATATATATATATATATATATATATATATATATATATATTTTACCTACTGGCAGTCGCCAGTAGGTAGTTATAGTTAGGATTGATTTCCATAGGGAAATCGTAACATTCTATTTGGAATAACTTTGGCGCCGATTGAGGAATCTGCCTGAAGTTTTCAGCAACTTTGCCTCGCGGCTCTCCGCTCCTTCCCTGAAAGTGTGGGGGGGATTCGTCAAGCGGGGGCCGAGATAAAAGGGGGGTCCCAAAACATGTTTTCCCCATGTTAATTTCCATAGGGCGGTCTGTCGCACTTTTAGCTCGAACGGCTGAATGGATTTTCACCAAACTTGGCAAAATTGTAGGGACTGGTAGCCCGATGTGCCTTTGCTATGTCTCAAGATATGTGCTCCAGAGGATTTTGAGTAATTTAGGTTAAAAAAAATTATATATCAATGGCCGCGCCCCGGTACGAGCACCGGGGAGCGCTCCGGGCGCGCCACGCGACTTGCGCACGGGAAGCTGATTGGTTCTCGGGTGTCTGTAAACATTCGAAACAGTCCGCAGCGGCCGCCATCTTGTGTCTCGGTAGGATTGAGACACAAGAGGTGGCAAAAATGAAAGGGGGAAATTACCAAAAGGGGGCAGGGTAGACCCCCCCGACCCCCTAGGTTTGATGTGGGGGCCATTAAAGGGTCCCGCGGGGCACATTTTCTTTTTTTTTTTTTGTTTTTCGCGGCGGGAGCGCCTGGTACGCGCACCGGGAAGCGTACCGGGGAGCGTACCACGGGGAAAACACAGTGAAACAGGAAAAAAATGATTTAAAGTGATTAGAGGTAGGGTAGGTCTGTATAGAGTTGTTGTGTTGTTTGGGTGTTTTAAGTACCAACATGTCTTAAATTTAATGTACACCATTTCCGATGTAGATATCTTGCATGTTGTTACAGAAGTTGTGCTATATGGAATCCATATTATAGTATGTCAGGAAAGCAGAAAGAACATGGAGGCAGGAGATGAAAAACAGATGTCAAATACACATTGGAGATAATATAGTGGGAGAAAGGAAGTATCTATGAGCAAAATTACTATGTAATATATAAAAGTTGCACAGTATACTATAAGTCTGACTTTACATTATAATCAATTTGGTACTAGTTTAAGAATTACATATAAAAATGAATAATGTCTCAAACAATTTTAGAATTATTAAATATAAATTTATTTTTCAGATTCTTTTTCCAAATTCATTTCCAAACTCCTACACACACACCTCATCCCCCTCCCAACACATACACACACCTCTAACATACACCCCCACACACACACCACACACACACCTCATACACACAAAAAATCTTCCTACACACACACCTCAAACACACACACACATTCCATACACACACATACATCGAACACATATACATCCCACACTCATACACTCCTCACACATATTTCACACACCCTCACCTCCACCCACACCGAAACACCCCACACAGCCACACCCACAGACACACCTTACACACCCACACCCCGACCTACACCCACTGACTCCCTATAAGTCACACACACTGCATTACTTATCTTTCTTTGCTGTTTCACTCAAGCCCATTCAAGTACTGTTTCCTTTACTCTCTTTGTCCTTTCTCTTTCTCACTCCCCATGTCTTATCCTAATTCAATTTTTCCCCCTCTTTCACCCCTCTTTACTTATACTACCTGGTCTTTTCTCACTTTCCCTCATCGTTCTTCATTTATTCCAGTTCCGCCACTACCCTTCATTCCCCATTTTTTACTGTCCTTTCTTTTTCTTTCAACAGCCAGTCACATTCTCCCACTATCTCTACTTTAGTCTTCTTCCTCTTTCTTCCTTTCTTTCGCTCCTTTAGTCACTTTACTATTCTCACTTTCACCCTATTACACCTTCTCTGTTTTTTACTATGTGATAAACAATCCCTCTGTGTTTCTCCCTGTAGCTCTCTTTCTCTTAACATTACTCTCTTTGTGTTCTTCCCTCATGCTAACTCCTTCATAAATTTATTTATTTTTTCAATTTTTTTGGGGGGCGCGCCCCGGTACACGTACCCTAAGAAAAAAAAATTGACAGAGATTCATTAAAAATATAGGTTTAATTTTATATATGAAAGGTAGTTCTAAAAAGAACTGTTTTTTTCTTCTTTTTGTTGTTTTATATTTTTTTTATTGTTTTTTTGAACATTTTGTACTTTTTTTGGCTTTTCAAAATAGTTTTATATATTTTTTGTATTTTTATGGGAAGAAACAAAGAGAAAGGGAATTGAAAATGGCTCAACTGGAGCAAAAAACAAAAAACTGAAAAAATGACTTCTTTGTTTTGGGGCAATCGTGATTGTCACCAGCAATGACGATGAGCTTTACACTCTTTTCTCCATAGGACATAAGCTTGCCACATTCAGTACAAGTGACTTTAAAATCACCAAATCGTTCCTGGATACAAGGCATCACCTCTGATGTTTCTGGTCCCGATTGAGTGGATTGCTTTCTTTTGGAGCTGGTCCTTGAACACTGGGGGAGGTGACTGGCCAGTTCCCTGATCTCTGCACGAGAATAGTTAGCAGGATGCTTCCGGGTCATATGCCGAATAATGGTAATATTACCAAATGAATATTTTTGATCTGGATTGCCCCTTGAGAGTTCTGCACCACAGATTCGACATGTTACCTTAGCCGCATTAACTTTTTTCTTGCCCTCTGGAAGTGAAAAAAACTCCCACACAATGTGTTCTTTTGGCTTGTATGGGGTATTTTCTTCAGGCAGCCATCTGCTCCCCTCCTCCTCTTCCTCTTCCTCCTCCTCCTCTTCTTCACCAGCCATGTTTTGTTGTGGTGGTCCTCTTGGTGGTTGTGGTGGTGGTGGTGGTGCAGATGCTCCAGCTGTTGCTGCTACAGTAGCCATTTCAAAGTACAAAAGAATTGTCTCTGTAGATGAAACAGGTCTTCCTCAGTCAAAGGACAAAGTCAGAGTGAGGAAGAAAGGTGGTTTTTTTTATCATTTGGAAAAAAAACTGTGCTGAACCAATCAGAAGTGTTTTCAAATGAGGTCGCACACTGCTCGTCCCATCAGCGTGTGACCCCGGAGCATGATGGTCAATGTAGTAGGTATCAGCGGGTGCGCTTCTACCTGAGTCTTGAGTGTGTTCACTGGTGTGCTTGCCATCCCTGGACACGTGTTTCGCGTTGTTACCGCGCGTCAGCAGGGATTAGGCGTGTGCACGGGGTTGCGGCGTGGGCTGCCGAAAATATTCATAGGTCCAGATACCTCTTAAGGCGCGCAGGTGCGGAATCTCGAGGTCGACACCTCCACCGGCTCAAGGGAGGCTGAATAAATAGTATTTCCAAATGAGGTTGCACACTGCTCGTCCCATCAGCGTGTGACCCCGGAGCATGATGGTCGATGTAGTAGGTATCAGCGGGTGCGCTTCTACCAGAGTCTTGAGTGTGTTCACTGGTGTGCTTGCCATCCCTGGACACGTGTTTCGCGGTTATTACCGCTCGTCAGCAGGGATTAGGCGTGTGCACGGGGTTGCTGCGTGGGCTGCCGAAAATATTCATAGGTCCAGATACCTCTTAAGGTGCGCAGGTGCGGAATCTCGAGGTCGACACCTCCACCGGCTCAAGGGAGCCTGAATAAATAGTATTTCCAAATGAGGTCGCACACTGCTCGTCCCATCAGCGTGTGTCCCCGGAGCATGATGGTCGATGTAGTAGGTATCAGCGGGTGCGCTTCGACCAGAGTCTTGAGTGTGTTCACTGGTGTGCTTTCCATCCCTGGACACGTCTTTCGCGGTTATTACCGCTCGTCAGCAGGGATTAGGCGTGTGCACGGGGTTGCTGCGTGGGCTGCCGAAAATATTCATAGGTCCAGATACCTCTTACGGCGCGCAGGTGCGGAATCTCGAGGTCGACACCTCCACCGGCTCAAGGGAGCCTGAATAAATAGTATTTCCAAATGAGGTCGCACACTGCTCGTCCCATCAGCGTGTGACCCCGGAGCATGATGGTCGATGTAGTAGGTATCAGCGGGTGCCTTCTACCAGAGTCTTGAGTGTGTTCACTGGTGTGCTTGCCATCCCTGGATACGTGTTTCGCAGTTATTACCGCTCGTCAGCAGGGATTAGGCGTGTGCACGGGGTTGCTGCGTGGGCTGCCGCAAATATTCATAGGTCCAAATACCTCTTAAGGCGTGCAGGTGCGGAATCTTGAGGTTGACACCTCAGCCGGCTCAAGGGAGCCTGAATAAATAGTATTTCCAAATGAGGTCGCACACTGCTCGTCCCATCAGCGTGTGACCCCGGAGCATGATGGTCGATGTAGTAGGTATCAGCGGGTGCACTTCTACCAGAGTCTTGAGTGTGTTCACTGGTGTGCTTGCCATCCCTGGACACGTGTTTCGCGTTGTTACCGCGCGTCAGCAGGGATTAGGCGTGTGCACGGGGTTGCGGCGTGGGCTGCCGAAAATATTCATAGGTCCAGATACCTCTTAAGGCGCGCAGGTGCGGAATCTCGAGGTCGACACCTCCACCGGCTCAAGGGAGGCTGAATAAATAGTATTTCCAAATGAGGTTGCACACTGCTCGTCCCATCAGCGTGTGACCCCGGAGCATGATGGTCGATGTAGTAGGTATCAGCGGGTGCGCTTCTACCAGAGTCTTGAGTGTGTTCACTGGTGTGCTTGCCATCCCTGGACATGTGTTTCACGGTTATTACCGCTCGTCAGCAGGGATTAGGCGTGTGCACGGGGTTGCTGCGTGGGCTGCCGAAAATATTCATAGGTCCAGATACCTCTTAAGGCGCGCAGGTGCGGAATCTCGAGGTCGACACCTCCACCGGCTCAAGGGAGCCTGAATAAATAGTATTTCCAAATGAGGTCGCACACTGCTCGTCCCATCAGCGTGTGACCCCGGAGCATGATGGTCGATGTAGTAGGTATCAGCGGGTGCGCTTCTACCAGAGTCTTGAGTGTGTTCACTGGTGTGCTTGCCATCCCTGGACACGTGTTTCGCGGTTATTACCGCACGTCAGCAGGGATTAGGCGTGTGCACGGGGTTGCTGCGTGGGCTGCCGAAAATATTCATAGGTCCAGATACCTCTTAAGGCGCGCAGGTGCGGAATCTCGAGGTCGACACCTCCACCGGCTCCAGGGAGCCTGAATAAATAGTATTTCCAAATGAGGTCGCACACTGCTCGTCCCATCAGCGTGTGACCCCGGAGCATGATGGTCGATGTAGTAGGTATCAGCGGGTGTGCTTCTACCAGAGCCTTGAGTGTGTTCACTGGTGTGCTTGCCATCCCTGGACACGTGTTTCGCGGGTATTACCGCTCGTCAGCAGGGATTAGGCGTGTGCACAGGGTTGCTGCGTGGGCTGCCGAAAATATTCATAGGTCCAGATACCTCTTAAGGCGCGCAGGTGCGGAATCTCGAGGTCGACACCTCCACCGGCTCAAGGGAGCCTGAATAAATAGTATTTCCAAATGAGGTCGCAGACTGCTCGTCCCATCAGCGTGTGACCCCGGAGCATGATGGTCGATGTAGTAGGTATCAGCGGGTGCGCTTCTACCAGAGTCTTGAGTGTGTTCACTGGTGTGCTTGCCATCCCTGGACACGTGTTTCGCGGTTATTACCGCTCGTCAGCAGGGATTAGGCGTGTGCACAGGGTTGCTGCGTGGGCTGCCGAAAATATTCATAGGTCCAGATACCTCGTAAGGCGCGCAGGTGCGGAATCTCGAGGTCGACACCTCCACCGGCTCAAGGGAGCCTGAATAAATAGTATTTCCAAATGAGGTCGCACACTGCTCGTCCCATCAGCGTGTGACCCCGGAGCATGATGGTCGATGTAGTAGGTATCAGCGGGTGCGCTTCTACCAGAGTCTTGAGTGTGTTCACTGGTGTGCTTGCCATCCCTGGACACGTGTTTCGCGGTTATTACCGCTCGTCAGCAGGGATTAGGCGTGTGCACAGGGTTGCTGCGTGGGCTGCCGAAAATATTCATAGGTCCAGATACCTCTTAAGGCGCGCAGGTGCGGAATCTCGAGGTCGACACCTCCACCGGCTCAAGGGAGCCTGAATAAATAGTATTTCCAAATGAGGTCTCACACTTCTCGTCCCATCAGTGTGTGATTCCGGAGCATGATGGTCGATGTAGTAGGTATCAGCGGGTGCGCTTCTACCAGAGTCTTGAGTGTGTTCACTGGTGTGCTTGCCATCCCTGGACACGTGTTTCACGGTTATTACCACTCGTCAGCATGGATTAGGCGTGTGCACGGGGTTGCTGCGTGGGCAACCGAAAATATTCATAGGTCCAGATACCTCTTAAGGCGCGCAGGTGCAGAATCTCGAGGTCGACACCTCCACCGGCTCAAGGGAGCCTGAATAAATAGTATTTCCAAATGAGGTCGCACACTGCTCGTCCCATCAGCGTGTGACCCCGGAGCATGATGGTCGATGTAGTAGGTATCAGTGGGTGCGCTTCTACCAGAGTCTTGAGTGTGTTCACTGGTGTGCTTGCCATCCCTGGACACGTGTTTCGCGGTTATTACCGCTCGTCAGCAGGTATTAGGTGTGTGCACGGGGTTGCTGCGTGGGCTGCCGAAAATATTCATAGGTCCAGATACCTCTTAAGGCGCGCAGGTGCGGAATCTCGAGGTCGACACCTCCACCGGCTCAAGGGAGCCTGAATAAATAGTATTTCCAAATGAGGTCTCACACTTCTCGTCCCATCAGTGTGTGATTCCGGAGCATGATGGTCGATGTAGTAGGTATCAGCGGGTGCGCTTCTACCAGAGTCTTGAGTGTGTTCACTGGTGTGCTTGCCATCCCTGGACACGTGTTTCACGGTTATTACCACTCGTCAGCATGGATTAGGCGTGTGCACGGGGTTGCTGCGTGGGCTACCGAAAATATTCATAGGTCCAGATACCTCTTAAGGCGCGCAGGTGCAGAATCTCGAGGTCGACACCTCCACCGGCTCAAGGGAGCCTGAATAAATAGTATTTCCAAATGAGGTCGCACACTGCTCGTCCCATCAGCGTGTGACCCCGGAGCATGATGGTCGATGTAGTAGGTATCAGTGGGTGCGCTTCTACCAGAGTCTTGAGTGTGTTCACTGGTGTGCTTGCCATCCCTGGACACGTGTTTCGCGGTTATTACCGCTCGTCAGCAGGTATTAGGTGTGTGCACGGGGTTGCTGCGTGGGCTGCCGAAAATATTCATAGGTCCAGATACCTCTTAAGACGCGCAGGTGCGGAATCTCGAGGTCGACACCTCCACCGGCTCAAGGGAGCCTGAATAAATAGTATTTCCAAATGAGGTCGCACACTGCTCGTCCCATCAGCGTGTGACCCCGGAGCATGATGGTCGTTGTAGTAGGTATCAGCGGGTGCGCTTCTACCAGAGTCTTGAGTGTGTTCACTGGTGTGCTTGCCATCCCTGGACATGTGTTTCGCGGTTATTACCGCTCGTCAGCAGGGATTAGGTGTGTGCACGGGGTTGCTGCGTGGGCTGCCGAAAATATTCATAGGTCCAGATACCTCTTAAGGCGCGCAGGTGCGGAATCTCGAGGTCGACACCTCCACCAGCTCAAGGGAGCCTGAATAAATAGTATTTCCAAATGAGGTCGCACACTGCTCGTCCCATCAGCGTGTGACCCCGGAGCATGATGGTCGATGTAGTAGGTATCAGCGGGTGCGCTTCTACCAGAGTCTTGAGTGTGTTCACTGGTGTGCTTGCCATCCCTGGACACGTGTTTCGCGGTTATTACCGCTCGTCAGCAGGGATTAGGCGTGTGCACGGGGTTGCTGCGTGGGCTGCCGAAAATATTCATAGGTCCAGATACCTCTTAAGGCGCGCAGGTGCGGAATCTCGAGGTCGACACCTCCACCGGCTCAAGGGAGCCTGAATAAATAGTATTTCCAAATGAGGTCGCACACTGCTCGTCCCATCAGCGTGTGACCCCGGAGCATGATGGTCGATGTAGTAGGTCTCAGCGGGTGCGCTTCTACCAGAGTCTTGAGTGTGTTCACTGGTGTGCTTGCCAGCCCTGGACACGTGTTTCGCGGTTATTACCGCTCGTCAGCAGGGATTAGGCGTGTGCACGGGGTTGCTGAGTGGGCTGCAGAAAATATTCATAGGTCCAGATACCTCTTAAGGCGCGCAGGTGCGGAATCTCGAGGTCGACACCTCCACCGGCTCAATGGAGCCTGAATAAATAGTATTTCCAAATGAGGTCGCACACTGCTCGTCCCATCAGCGTGTGACCCCGGAGCATGATGGTCGATGTAGTAGGTATCAGCGGGTGCGCTTCTACCAGAGTCTTAAGTGTGTTCACTGGTGTGCTTGCCATCCCTGGACACGTGTTTCGCGGTTATTACCGCTCGTCAGCAGGGATTAGGCGTGTGCACGGGGTTGCTGCGTGGGCTTCCCTCAAACCGGTGGAGGTGACGACCTCGAGGTTACGCACCTGCGCGCCACGAGAGGTATCTGGACCTAAGAACATTTTTGGCAGCCTACGCAGCAACCCCTTACACACGCCTATTCCCTGCTGATGAGAGGTAACAACCTCGAAACACGTGTCCAGGGATGGCCAGCACAACAGTGGTTACACTCAAGATTCAAGACTTTGGTAGAAGCGCACCCGCCGATACTGACTTCATCGACCATCATGCTCCGGGCTAACACGCTGATAGGACGAGCAGTGTGCGACCTCTTTCGTGAATACTATTTATACAGGCTCCCTCGAGCCGGTGGAGGTGACGACCTCGAGGTTACGCACCTGCGCGCCACGAGAGGTATCTGGACCTGAGAACATTTTTGGCAGCCTACGCAGCAACCCCTTACACACGCCTATTCCCTGCTGATGAGAGGTAACAACCTCAAAACACGTGTCCAGGGATGGCCAGCACAACAGTGGTTACACTCAAGATTCAAGACTTTGGTAGAAGCGCACCCGCCGATACTGACTTTATCGACCATCATGCTCCCGGGTAACACGCTGATAGGACGAGCAGTGTGCGACCTCTTTCGTGAATACTATTTATACAGGCTCCCTCGAGCCGGTGGAGGTGACGGCCTCGAGGTTACGCACCTGCGCGCCACGAGAGGTATCTGGACCTGAGAACATTTTTGGCAGCCTACGCAGCAACCCCTTACACACGCCGATTCCCTGCTGATGAGAGGTAACAACCTCGAAACACGTGTCCAGGGATGGCCAGCACAACAGTGGTTACACTCAAGATTCAAGACTTTGGTAGAAGCGCACCCGCCGATACTGACTTCATCGACCATCATGCTCCGGGGTAACACGCTGATAGGACGAGCAGTGTGCGACCCCTTTCGTGAATACTATTTATACAGGCTCCCTCGAGCCGGTGGAGGTGACGACCTCGAGGTTACGCACCTGCGCGCCACGAGTGGTATCTGGACCTGAGAACATTTTTGGCAGCCTACGCAGCAACTCCTTACACACGCCTATTCCCTGCTGATGAGAGGTAACAACCTCGAAACACGTGTCCAGGGATGGCCAGCACAACAGTGGTTACACTCAAGATTCAAGACTTTGGTAGAAGCGCACCCGCCGATACTGACTTCATCGACCATCATGCTCCGGGGTAACACGCTGATAGGACGAGCAGTGTGCGACCTCTTTCGTGAGAACAATCAGAAGTGTTATTTTCAGGTCACAAGACCAAGGCTTTTCTCATTTGGAAACCAAAAATGTTCTGCACCAATAGAAAGTGTTATTTTCAGGTCACAAGACCCAGGCTGGTCACAAGACCCAGGCATTACTCATTTAGAAACCAAAACTGTTCTGCACCAATAGAAAGTGTTATTTTCAAGTCACATGACCCGACGCGCTTACGCTACGCGCCCCGGGGCGCGCCCGTAGTCGCGCTCCGGGGCGCGTAGCATAAGCGCGTCAGGACGTTTCACGATCGTATGCGATCGCGTGCTTTCGGTTGCGATTACGCTGTGCGTCATATGACGCATCACGCGTGTACGCAAAACGTCACAATGTTGTTTTCGTTCGCGGCAATAGCGCTCCCGGGACGCTCCCCGGTCCGCGCCCGGGGCGTGCCGTAATATTGCGCTTACCCGTGCGTTCACCGGTACGCGCCCCGGGAGCGCCCCCGGGTTAAAAAATTTTTTTTTTTTTTTTTAAATGTACATATTTATACAATATAAAATTCGTTTTAAAAATTTTCACTTTCTATACCTATAAAGATTTGCTATTAAAAAATCATTGAAATTCACTGAAAAAACCATAGGTTTCACACCAGTTATCGTTAGGAATTAGCATTAAAAATAACCTATGAAATTCACTGAAAAAACCATAGGTTTCACACCAGTTATAGTTAGGAATTAGCATTAGAAAAAACTATGAAATTCACTGAAAAAACCATAGGTTTCACACCAGTTATAGTTAGGAATTAGCATTTAAAAAACCTATTAAATTCACTGAAAAAACCATAGGTTTCACACCAGTTATAGTTAGCTGAAAGTTTTACTCACATAAAACCATTGAAATTCCCACGTTATAGTTAGTTGGACTCACTATAACTTGCGCGTGCAATGCACTGCTGATGACGTCACATATTACATCACTCATGATATGTTATGTTATGTTATGTTAATTAAAATTTATAAAGCACACGTACGCCCATGGGCTTCTTGGCGCTGAGGAGAGATAAAAAAACATAACAAAAGGGATGCCAGCAGGAGTCACTATTTCAAGTAGGCCTGTGTAAATAGGAAGGTCTTAAATGCTTTTCTAAAGGTAAGGAGGTCCTTACTCTGTCTAAGGGTTAGAGGCAGAGAGTTCCACAGGGAGGCTGCTAGAAAGTGGAAACAACTGCCTCCCCGTCGCTTTCTCTTGAACCGGGGTACCTCAAGTAGGTCTTTGTGGGCTGATCGCAGACTGCGTGAGGGGGTGTATCTCCCTATCAATTGCCTTATGAACAGGGGACCCTTGCCTTGTAAAGCCTTGAAGATGATACATCCGGCTTTGAATGCGGCTCTCTGAGCCACAGGTAGCCAATGCAGTTTCTCGAGCCCTAATTTAATCGATTCCCATTTAGGTACCTTACAGATCAGCCTGGCAGCTTGATTCTGGAGGTGTTGCAGTCTTCTGAGTTGGCCTACAGGCAAACCTAGGTAGAGACTGTTCGAAAAGTCGATGTGGGAAAGGACTAGGGCAGTAACTACTTGAATCAGGGCTGAGTGGGTAAGAAGGTGTGCAATTTTTTTTATTTTTCTTAGTTGGAAAAACCCTGAGGAGACTATCGTTCCGATCTGCGAATTTAAGGCAAGGTCCTCATTAATGGTCACTCCCAGACTCTTTACTGATTGGGACTTTTTGGGAGGGAGGCCCATATCTGAAGGCCAGAAATGTGGGCCCCAACTAATCTCGCTCTTCCCGGGCAAAATACATTCTGTTTTCCCCGGGTTTAGTTTGAGATGGTTTAGGGACATCCACCTCTGAATCTGGATCATAGTTGCCTGAAAGTCTTCAACAGCATTAGGTGAGTTTAATGTAAAAACTAGCTGTAAGTCATCTGCATAGTTGTATGCAGTGACTTTGTGCTCTCTCAAGGAAAACAAGAGGGGCCGCATGTATAAATTAAATAATAATGGGGACAAGGAGGAGCCTTGGGGGACCACATAAAAGGAATTAATTTTGGAAGCTGTGAAAGACCCAAGCCGAACAGACTGGGTGCGTTCAGATATGAAAGATTGCAGCTAGGCCAAGGCAGAGTCTCTGAGGCCGGCCTGTTCGACACGGTTGACCAAGATGGAATAGTCAACCGTGTCGAATGCTGCAGAGAAGTCAAGAAGCACCAATGCCTGATGTAGATTTTTGTCGGCATTAGACCTCAAGGTGTTCTGGACGACCAATATCACTGCCTCTGTGGAATGACCAGGCCGAAAGCCTGCCTGGTTAGGTTGCAAATAACCAGAATCTTCCACAAAGTTTGAAAGGCAATTGGTGACATGAGCCTCCAAAATCTTTGATAGGTAGGGCAGAAGAGATATAGGCCGGTAATTAGTGAGGTCGAAAGGGTCTATACCAGGTTTTATAGTGAGGGGAATCAATAAGGCCTGCATGAAACTGCGGGGGACCGTCCCGGACATGAGCGAGTTGTTGAGCAATGGTATCATGCCGTGAGGGATGGCACAACCAATTTCCCTCGTGATATGAGGGGGACAGACGTCCTCAGGAGATCCTGATTTGACTCTAGTCAATAGGTCTAAAAAAACTTTTGAGTCGATGAGAGGAAAAGAGTGTAGTGTTAATGAGTTGAAAGAGCTGTCATCCAAAGGGGCGCAAACTGGGAGTTTGGATATATTCTGTTTAATCGCAAGTATCTTTTCGCTAAAAAAGTTATTTAGGGAATTACAGAGTGTTTGTGTAGGGACTACCGGATGGGAGGTTCTATCGTCATTACATAATTCATTCACAATTCTGAAAATTTCTTTCGACTTGTTGGTGGAACTTAAGATTTTCGTTGAGAAGTAAACAGTCTTGTGATTATGTAAGATTTTTTGATATGCTTTCCTAGCTAGACAGTAGGCTTCCCTAGCTTGTGGGCAATAGTTCGATCGCCATACTCTCTCCTGTTGTCTAACTTCCAGTTTTAATCTTTTTAGCTTAGGTGTAAACCATTTATGAGCATCCATGCTTCTAGAGCTACCAAAGCAAATAGGGGGAGCATGGACATTGATGGCTGTATTTAGCCATTCTTTAAGCCTAAGGTCTGCTACCTCCACATCAGTACTCAGTGGGGAAAGGGAAGTGTTTAAAGAGTTTTAAAAAGCTGGCATATCCACAGAGTTCCATTTCCGGGTGGTCCTGCTAGTTTGCAGCTTGAATTGGGTGACTTTGTCTATATGGAATGAGAAGCCTATGCTAAAATGGTCAGACCAGCTGCAAGGTTTTATGTCAATGGAGTGTACTGGTAGGTTCGAAGACCAGATTTGGTCGAGACTGTGGCCCTTCTGATGGGTCGAGGTATTGATATGTTGTGTTAAATTAATATCATTAAGAAGGTCCTTCATCTCTGCTGCTTGAGGATCTAGTAGTGTGTTATCAAACCAAAAATTCAAATCTCCAGCCAGGAGTAATTTAGAATGGTCTGTAACTAACAGAGCCAGTTGCTCTGCTAAAATAGAGGGAAATGTGGCCATTGTATAAGGTAGACGATACAGTAGCACCAATACAAGTGTTCCATTGACAGTGTCTAGTTTGGCAACTATATTTTCTGTATTGGGCAAAGGTAAGGATGGTAGTTGCCTAAGTTGATGTTTTTTACTGATAATAATGGCCACTCCTCCCCCAGTTTTCCCTGCTGGACGTATTGCTGATAAGATGTAATAATCAGCTGGTAAAGCAGCTAGAATGTCCGGTAGAGAGTCTGGGGTGAGCCATGTTTCAGTCAGCAGCAGCATATCTGGTTTTGTATCACTTAATAGCAGGAATATGTCCGTCTGGTGTCTGGTCAATGAACGAGTGTTTAAGTAAACACACCTAAAATTACATGTTGCACCAGGTGTGGTCGCAAGCACCGCGTACTTAGGAATAGGGTCTGCCATCGGGTTGGCGGAATTGCTAATACCAAGACGAAATGTTCGTTTCGTCATGTTGAGAGGTACGGGAGGGCACATCATAGGGGTAGATCTTAAATCTAGTAGCTCTGCAGATGTGTAAGTATAAAAACTGGCAGAGTCCTTAGCCCCTAGCCCCGGACGCTCGCGGACGAGCGCAGATGAGCTTAACTCAAGCGCAACTCCGGCGCAGCACCGTCGCGCCCGCTGCGCTCCCTCCAACACATCGCGTTTTATGTGAGTGAGCCTCGAGCAACTGGACCGCTGCCTCAGGTCCCAGTGCTCTCTGGCTCCTCCCAATATGGCGCCCGTTCTCGCCACCAGACCGGCACAGGAAGCCGCGGTAGGTATGGCGCCCTCCACTCTAACGACATGGTCAGTGACATCACTCATGACATCACTGATGACACCATCCTTGTGACAGAGTGACAGACCTCCTTTCACTGTAATGTAACCCGTGAAACACATATTGAAAAATAGAAACTAAAATTTTCAAAAAAATGGAGATACCCATACCAGTTACCACAACCAATTCAGTAATTGCACCATCTATATACACATCCACTCATTCAGCAACAGTTCTATGTAGTCACTGATACATATACTCACTCATCATATATAGTGATACACCTATATATCCTGTTACACAACGACAGTGATCCAAAAGTTACTGACACACATACTCACACATGCAAATAAACAATTGAACATCCATTTATTTGCATATACAGCTATACACACACTACCACCTTACTTCTAAGAAAACATACACATATTTACTCTGTTAAACAATCACTTATAGAAAAGCATAGTTATTTAAACAGGAAGTCTTACAATACCTCACTCTCACATATACTCACTTATATACATCAATATTCACATATACTAGATTAAAACATATGTAGTTACTGATAAAGACACTAGTGAGACAGTCATTCACTCACTAACACACACATATACACACTCATCCACCCATACAGTCCTGCACATAAGCTGTCTTCAAAACACATACAAACAGTGAGTCAGTCATTCATGCATCTATGTGCTAAGTAATACCCCCACCAAACCATACAGACACTCATACTGATACTAAAAAAAATCTATTAACCCATATACACACATGTAGCTACTCAGCAACCCATGCAGCCACTTATACACAAAGTGAAACACTAATACATATATTTAAATATTTAAAGATTATTCTCTAATATATGTATTCACTAAGATATACTTAATAAACCAGTTAACCAATCAATTTCTTTTTTTAAAAACATCCATGTAAACACTTATTTAAACATTTATACTTCCATCAACTTTTACATATACATATATAACACATATTTGTTTCTCGGAAAGACACACATTCATTGGATGGTGTCATCAGTGATGTCATGAGTGATGTCACTGACCATGTCATGAGTGATGTAATATGTGACGTCATCAGCAGTGCATTGCACGCGCAAGTTATAGTGAGTCCAACTAACTATAACGTGGGAATTCCAATGGTTTTATGTGAGTAAAACTTTCAGCTAACTATAACTGGTGTGAAACCTATGGTTTTTTCAGTGAATATATATATATATATATATATATATATATATTCACTAAAAAAAACATAGGTTTCAGGGACATTATAGTTAGCTGGACATTTGACTCATATGAAACCAGAGAAATTCGCCTGTTATATTTAGTAGAGCTAACTATAACTCGCTCGTCCGCAATGGACTGCTGATGATGTCACATATTACATCACTCATGACATGGTCAGTGACATCACTGATGGCATCACTGATGACATCTCAAATGGCATCACTGATGACATCACTCATGACATCATCCGGTGAAAGCCTGTTTCTGTAAAGTTTAAATATGTTTTACGTTTTACATATATATGCCAAGCTTTATTGACGAATGAATACATTTACAAGTGAATAAAGGAATTATTTTGTAGGTGCGTGACTGACTGTATAAGTGAGTGATTGAACATGGCTTACTGAATGCATGGGTTAGTGACTAAACTGTGTGAAAGTCTGTATTACTTTCTCCATTGGTTTGTAAAGAACTGCATGGGTTGCTGAATAGCTACATGAGTGTCTATATAGGTAATTGATTTCTTGTCTGTGTATCTGTATGGGTCCCTGAATGTCTGTAGGTGGGTGTATGACTCTGTGCATAGATGTCTGACTGGGTGATTCAGTGGTTGTATGGATTAAAAAGTGAATCTGGGAAGGGCTGTATGAGTGAGTTAGTGTGTCTATGGGTGTGTTGGTGAGTGAATAAATGTATCAGTTATATATCTGTGACTAACTGCATATGTTTTAAGCCACTATATGTGAATGTTGGAGTATATAAATGAGTATACGTTAGACTAAGTTATTTGAAGAGTGGGTGTATAAATAAATGTCTTCTTCTATCAGTGATTGTATAGGCCAGTAAATATGTGTTAGTATCTGTATAAATAAGTGATGTGGTATGTCTATAACTAACGGAGTTGGCGTGTATAACTGTATACATGATTACATAGGTATATGAATGATTCTTTGAATTACTGGCTAAGTGTTTGAGTAACTCTATGGATGACTGGCAGAGTGTGACTGCATGTATAGATGTATGAGTGCATAATATAGTCCTGTATTGATGAGTAACTACATGTATAAGTGACTGGATGTGTGTGTAGACCTAGGAAATAGTGAGTTCTATGTAGTATATGGCATTCTTCTGTGTACGGTTTCAAGAATAGTAGTCAGCATTTTAGAATGGGTGTGTCAAAGTTTATATTAGAGCATCAGTATGTGCATCAGATTGTCACGTGGATGATGTCATGAGTGATGTCATCAGTGATATCATTGAGATGCCATCCGTGATGTCATCAGTGATGTCACTGACCATGTCATGAGTGATGTAATATGTGACATCATCTGCAGTCCATTGCCGGCGCGCGAGTTATAGTTAGCTCAACTAACAATAACAGGCACATTTCTCTGGTTTTATATGAGTCAAATGTCAAACTAACTATACCGTCCCTAAAACCTATGGTTTTTTTTGTGAATTTCTAAGGTTTTTAAATGCTAATTCCTAACTATAACGTGCCTGTAACCTATGGTTTTTTCAGTGAATTTCTAAGGTTTTTTTAATGTTAATTTCATATTTTAATATTTCTGAAACCTATGTTTTCAAATATTTTTTTTATATTTTAGAAACTCTATTATACTTCTTTTTTTTAACTTTCAAAATTATATAATGTTTTATATCTTCCCAAAAAATATGAACATTTGTTGGGAGAAAACTGCACTCTCATACATGTAGCGTACCAAGCTCCATCACCACACGAATCCTATCCTCCATATTGCTAAACTTGTAAATGATGTGCATTTCATATCTGACGACTTCGTGTCATTGCGTCTCGCGTAACATCATATACGCATAAAGTCACCCCAGGTGCTACGTTGGTATGCAACGGGTATCAAGGAGCAAGCCACGCGTTATGTCATGTACGTATGGGGTCGCACCTGCTGTGCTTTGCATATGCGACGAGTACACGCTGCCAGGCCCTATGTTACGTCACAGACGTAGAGTATCGTGCCGGGCACGCCATTTCCTTTTTTTATTTTTTGCCTCAAAAGTATATCTAAATAACTTTAAACAGTATATAAGAGCAAGCGATAATCTAAAATATTTTAAACAGTTATATATTTCTAACTGAAATAAACTTAAATTATGATAAATATATATTTTCAAAATCGTGTCGTGTACGGCCTCCTTGCACGCTCGGTGTGCGATTGCCATGTGACCTTAAAAAAAAGCATTTGATTGGTTCATAAATTTTCCCATTGTAACAGTTGGACGACCCCACCCAGTTTACTCATTCTCTGTACAGCGTTTGATGAGAGACACCTCTTCTGCTTAGAAAGCTTTTTTGAAAGGAGTTTTCCTGTATACACATATCTTATACTACACACAACATGCAACAATCATCTTGATCAATATTCATGCTCTTTACATAATAAGCCTTCAACGTGTGATTGCCATGCATCTTAAACGTTCCATCATAAAATAAATATGTGTTACATGATGCCCCTGGTGTGTGTGTGTGCACATTATTGTGCTCCCTTTCGGCCTAGCTTTTTTAAATGCTAATTCCTAACTAAAACGTGCCTGTAACCTATGTTTTTTTCAGTAAATTTCTAAGGTTTTTTAAATGTTAATTTCATATTTTAAAATTTCTCAAACCTATATGTTTTCAAATATATTTTTTTATATTTTGGAACTCTATTATACTTCTTTTTTTTTTACTTTAAAAATGATGTAATGTTTTATATCTTCCCCAAAAAATATGTATATATTTTTTTTGTTGGGAGAAAACTGCACTCCCATACCTGTACCGTACCAAGCTCCATCACCACACAAATCATATCCGCCATATTGCTAAACTTGTAAATGATGCGCATTTCGGCCTAGGTATTCGTGGATCTAAGCAGTACCAGGAGCCACGGGCAGAGCGCACATCCTGGATCACATGTGACAAACAGTAAACAGTAATGTGTAGATTTCTTTTGCTTTACGCTCTGTTGTCAGGCTTTACCAATATAGTAGTGTGTTATATGTGAGACTTTCAGATTCACATTTGACATGCATTGCTTGACTGTAATGAGTGTTATCACTGTGTATGACATAGCCTCACTGCTGATCCTCCCTCCATCTGAGCACTTTCAATAATACCGCACACCATTGACATGCGCGTCTGCGCATATCCACAACCTTGACAACGACATGTAATGTTTATCATTCTATCTTTTCAAACAACTGGCTGATCACTCAGCTGGGGCAAGGTCGTGTAATCACCTTTTGCTTAGATATAGTATACCTATGTCTAAACCTATATCTGGACACATATACACCTATAAGTCACTCCTATGGCAGGCCTTAACAATCCTGGAGGCAGAGTGCTTGGTTTTATGTGAGATGGTGCTCTAGCATGAGCCGAGCCTGTCTGCAGCTTTCAGAATCATGTCCTTATAGCTGTTCCAGGGTATTGCCATACCATATACTCTTAAGTGCATTATAATCCTCGCGGTTAGATGCTATCTTTGGTTTGGCTTTATCAAAACATGTTGTGTAAGGTGTCATACACTTTAGAATACTACCCCCTTGCCAGTCCTGGTGACGGGGATAGCATTCCACCCTCCTAGAGGGAGAAGACATGTTACTTTCCTTAAACGCGGTTAAAACTAACCAGAGCCTCAGCATCACAAAATGGATGCTGCTGCCACAGACACGAGTCTGGCCTCCTGCTGCTGACCTAAACTCCGGCAGGGGAGGCCTGGACAAAAGGTTTCCTGTCACAGGGAGGTGTTACACCACCCCAGACAGGAGATAGTGAATTGAGGCAGGGAGGGCGAGTGAAAATAGACGCTGCCTGGGGCACACAAGGTGCCCCATGCATAGCCCAGTTCAAACGGGTGCTGGGGCACTCCAGCCCCAGCTCTGGCGCGAAACTGGACAAAGGGAAAGGGGTGTAACCACCCCTTCATGGGTCCCACCCATAGGAGGGACCTAGCAGGTAATCCAGCCCCTTGATTTGGAATAAAGGTAGGAGCTGTGTCCATTGACTTTAGATAATCCTGACTGAAACTTTGAAACATAACTCTGGGCCCTTCGACATCCTACTCGACGTAGAAGACTGAAGAATCTCCCTTGTGGTCAAGGAGTGACCACCCTGTGCAAACAGGCACCATCAAGCGCTCCAAGGTTTGCTTTGCCGCTGCTCCTGCCGAGCTCGAGCAACAGAGATCAACAAGAACCAGACTTTCAGACTTCCAACAGTCCGATCCACAGCCACAGCAAAGTTGAGACCCGTGGAGGCGACGTAAGACGTGGGACTGGCCATCTTGAAAAGCCAGCAAAGTGCTTCTTGTGCAGCTCCCGAGGCACCCTTGAAGCTGTGCATTGGTGATTGAAAAGCCCCAGCCCCGAGCATCTCGTGCACAGAAAAACACCTCTCCACACTCACTGAGTGCTGCGTGGGGCCCTTTTGCATTTTCCTGCTTGACGCGTCTGTCCGGTCACTTGCCCACTGGCTAGTGGCCTCTGCAATGACGATCCTACAAATTTACACCACTGGTGTAATTGCACCAGAATGGCCCTCACTCCCCTGAAAAGGAGTGGCCCCTCAGACCTTGCTGGTCCGAGTAAGAAGCAATCTTCAAATCCTGCGTGGGTTGCATTTGCCAAGGCCTGTTAAATCCAATCTGGAAGCCTACACCGCCAACAGTTAGAACCTTTCTAGGACAGCCCGTGTCTAGCTCCTGGTTATCGTCGATACCTCCTGGTCCACGTGGCAGCAGAGACAATCTTCTCAACAACCACCTGATTGCGCCCAACATCGCCTGGTTCCTTCCTGGTTCCATCCTGGTTACTGGCTAGTGACCCAGAATCTGTCCCCTCTGCTTTCAGGTACTCTACATCTTCGATCCACCCTTGGATCCAACCGGACTCTTCTCTCCTGGCCGCCTGCAGCATCTTCATCTCCAGGCTCCATAGAACTCCACGACGAAACCCGATACGCTTTGGCACCTATGCACCCGCTTCCTGTGGGTGAGGTAACGAGAGTACTCCGGTGCTCCTGTAGTGGTTTATACCTCTAGTGTCCTAGTTTAAAGTGGTTAAGTTCTAGTCCAGTCGGAAGACTTCCAAAGCTGCAAATTTCTAACTTTTACGTGCCATTGACTTCTATGGTGCACGCGTGTGCCTATAGACACTGCACCCGCATCCTGTGGGCCTCCCACGTCCTAACTTCAGTTAGTCCAGTGTAGCCCCAGCGATTCTCAATTCCCTAGGCCTTACCATTGTTCGTGACGTGGTACTTATACCACTATTTTAGTATATGGTTTTAGTGGCCACCGGGCCTATCCATAACTGTGCAACTTTTGTATGTTTAACTGTGCTTTTGTTTAAACGCTTGTGTCTCTGTCCTCTTAAAGAGTACAGAGGAATATTCTAGTAATAAATACATATATTTTTATAATATATAACTTGTGTGGTGTCCTTTCATTTGGTATTAAAAGGATTGCATATGGTAAAACAGCTGGCTTTACATGCCCTCTTGAGTTAAGCCTAAGACTGCTTATGCCCATGCTACCACTAGGATAGCTTGTCTATAAGGTTGACTTACAACCAATCACCATAAGGGTTGTTTGGACTGATACAAGGTGCTCACTAGAATAGTGAACATCATACATCAGGTCAACTCCTCACAGCAGCCTTAATACTCTGCCATCTTTCTGTTTCCCACTCTTTTTTTGCATAAAAAAACATTTTTTTAAAAGCTATCCTAGTTTCCTTGATACGTAAACGATTACCCTCCTTAAGAGCTGATATAAGAGCGTTCTTCGCTGCTCTACATCCCCTATTAAACCATGGGTTCTTATCGCCATGTTGTTTCCTCTTATTAGGATTAGAATTAAAGAAGAAATCGGCCAGGATTAGAACCATTTCCTGGTGGATTTCTACCGGATCCCCATGGTGGCATTATTAGTGGAAGTTGCTGAAACAAGGCTAACCTTTTCTAACGATGGAATTATACTTTTGTACATTCTTGCCTTTGTTTCAGTCGATTGAGTGATTTTAGCCCAGCGAATACGTCTTCCTTTGGCCCCGACTCTGAGCTCGATACCATGGGAGTTTTCAGAGCCTTGATCTACATCGCTTGGGCGAATATCTAGAAGAGTAACCAAAGGGTTGTGATCGCTTTCAATGCGTTTCACGATACTAAAATCTCAAACTTTTTGCCAGAGATCTGTACTTATTAAAAAATAATCAATTGTCGAAGTCTGGCCTGCTCTCTCAAAAGTCGGTTGGCCTGGATTGTCATTAGGGAAGCGACCATTACAAGCCCTTATAGAGAATGTTAGTGTGAGGGAAATCATTTGGAGCACCACTGGGGTCCATCCCTTAGCCGGATATATGTTTGGGGTGGAACTCACCAAACTGCATCCTCATCTGCAGTAATAAGTTGTAAAGTGCCAATGAGGGGTTCATAATGACAGTTAAAGTCCCCACCGATTAGGAGATCAACGTCACCTGGAAGAGTTGTCACAAAACTATTTAAAGATTCCAGAGTGGAGGAGGTCCCTCTGTATTGTACTGGACGGGAGTAAATATTATTAAGTGCCAGTTTTACATTGTTCCTCGTTGACAAGAGAATACAGATAATATCGGGGCAATGTGTGTCCATCCTCCTAACCCCCAGACCAAGATGCATTCCCACCCATATACATAATCCTCCTGATGGTCTGCCTTTTGGTCCCTTAACAGCAGGGACATGGTATGTAACATATCCCACTCTATGTACAGGTGTTATACTCCAGGTCTCTTGGAGTAGGCAGATTCCATGTAAGTCAATAAAATCTCCCCAGTCCGGGAGATCAAGTTTGGACACAAGACCCGCTATATTCCAGGACAGAATTTTAATACCATCCTTAACGTCCTCTCTGGGGGTCCCTGTGTTAACAACGGGCCTTATAGACACATGTCCACCTCCCTCATCCGGGCTAGGTGGATGGTATAATTGGGCCTCTAGATTTGTAATCGGTACCCTGGGGGAATTGAGTATGTCCCTTGTTGGATATTGATTAATCCCTGTTTTCTCCAATCCTGGGTTTTCTTGAACCATCCTCCCTAGGGGCCCTTGGATTACTTCCACCAGTTCCCCGACCGCAGTAGCAACCTGATTGGGCTCAGCTAGAGTCAGTCAATCTACTGAGTCCAATCGTGCGAATCTGTTTTTCAGAGATATATAGAATTGGTTAATCCCATTTGGGCATGTTGATCTACTAGGGCGGTGGCCCCACCTATCTCTTACCAACTCAAAATTCCCTAGATCAGCTATTGGGTCTGGGGGTATGTAGAAGTAACTAAAATCCCTTGCTTGTATATGGGATTGTTGGTCAACCGATTCACCCCAACAAACGTGTTCAGCAACCCTCGGGTCATTGAAATTAACAACGATGCAGTCCCCTGTAGTATTTTTCTTCTTTGGACCCACCCAGTCCACCCTTCTTACCAATAGAATTTTAGACTTGATGTGATGGGGGAGAGGTCTGTTGACATTTAGCCAGTGCATAGACTTGTTCTTTAGTTGGTCATAAGTTTCCGATTGCCCTGGCATGAGTTTTGGGACTCCTGTTAGTACAGTGACATAGGGTGAACACTTGGGCGGCAGGTCTAGAAGTTGAAATTGGCTATCTGTGGCATTCCTATTCTGTCTTTCCTTGGGGCCCCTAGTGTTTGGCTGGGGCTCAAACTGTCCCTGGTGTTCTCTATTACTATTACGAGGGCCACCCTGCCGCTCAATAGTTGGAGGAACTGATGACGAAAGTGTGCCAGGCCTCATTGTTTGGTTAGCACTTGAATTACGGCCCACTCTCACAATTGGTGTTGAATTAGAGCCTTCCATTACTGGAGGCACTACGGGCCCTCCTTCACTCCCCACCCTCGCAGTATCTCTATCGAGCCCTCCAACCGCGATACTACTCTTCCCAGCATTACCAATAAGGCTCATCGATGTCTCAAGCTCCACAAGCCTACTCTCAATTGACATGCGTCTCGATAGTATGGGGTCCAGGGACTGTTTCACCAAGGTTTCTATTTGGTCCAAATGTTCTTTTATAGACACTGACAGTCCGCTACCAGACCCATTTTTTGGGGCGTCAGGGAATCGTGGTAATTGCTCTTCAATAAGTTCTGAGCCACCAGATTAATTTTCACCCTCGTTACTCAATTTAGGAATTTTCGCGTTCCTCCCCTTCTTCTGTTATCCCCCTCGCTTCCTTTTGGTTGTTGGGGCCTGTGCACAGTCCTTCAAGGTAGGGGGCTGGTTGTGGACCATGGCCTTACAGGATGTAATATTGTTAGAAGAACGTTGCAAGGATCCACTACCAAGCACCTCCTTATCTTTAGTTAGACAGTCCACATTTTGGTTCCCCAGAATAAGCAACGTGGATGTAAGAGACGGGGGGACCGGGAGGCTCTTGGTGGAGTACTAGCCTGCATTATCCCCCCTAAAGATGACCTCTTAGCAAACACCGGGTCCAGAGAGAGTCTGCGTTCCGTGATTTCTATTTCAAGGGCTAAGACAGATGATGCCCTCATAATAAATTGGTCTAGAGTTCCCACAACTTAGCCAGCGCCGGTCACTTTCCTAAATCTCCCCTCCCGAGTAGCCATATCCATGCTGAGTTTGTCAAATTCAAATTCAAATTCAAAGACTTTATTCGGTTATATTACATAAATAACCATAAAAGTACATAAAATCACAGCAATTTATACATCTTCATAATTAATATCATAGGACAAGGAAACAATATATGTCATAGGCTCATGGCTAAAATTTTACATAATTATCGTCTTCCACAGATAAAAAATACTCTTAAGGAAAGCCGAGACAGATGCCACTGAAAATATGTCGTCCAGTTTTTGTATAGCTAGAAAAGCAGGACGGCACTGTCTCACATTCATATATTTTAAAATAGGCAAAATCCAACTTTTCCTTGATATTGAATAAAACCTACAAAAGAATAAAATATGGATATCCGATTGAGTGGAGAGCTCATCACACGGGCATTTACTAATTCCCTTGTTCCAATCATTAGTTACAGGAAAACTCAACAGCCTAAACAATATCCCAAATCTAAATCGGGTCAACAGGAACCTTTCGTGATCTTTCATCTGCAGAGTTAGGTATGGCTGAATAACCCTCGGTGTTAAAATCAATTGATGAGAGATCACGGTCTTTTTTAGCAGCTCTGTTTGATCTCTTCGGTTCTCTAAAAAGATTAAGCATAGCTTTTTCAGCGCTTTTCTAGGGATATTGGACATCGACGAGGGATCATCACAGAATTCAGGATGATCGATGCTACCACAAAATGACTTAGGGGTCGATTCCGATCCGGTAAAAAGCGCTCTGAATCGTCGTACGGAGCGTTTTTTCCCCGTACGAATCATACCTGTAAACGTCCCGTACGTACAACGAAGTACGATTCGTACCAGGAGCCGTACTCCGTACGAGTCGTACAAGACACCGTACGACTCTAATCTCCGTATGATTCTCCCTCGGAACCCGCTGTACGCTACATCTGTATGGTTCGCGGCTGGTTTTTACGACCCAGCAAGTACGATACGTGTCGGGTACGCACCGTATGACCCTTTTTCTACGGGAGCTGAGTTTGTGCCGAAACAGGTATGGAACGGCCCCCCGGGTACGGTGCGTACCCCCCATGATCGCAGGGGTACTCTCCGTACCCCTGCGATCATGGGCTGTACGAGCCGTACCCCCATTGTACGATCGGTGTACGAGCCGTACCCCCATTGTACGATCGGTGTTACAGCCGTACCCCCATTGTACGATCGGTGTATGAGCCGTACCCCCATTGTACGATCGGTGTACAAGTTGTACCCCATGTACGATCGGTGTATGAGCCATACCCCCATTGTACGATCGGTGTATAAGCCGTACCCCCATTGTACGATCGGTGTACGAGCTGTACCCCATGTACGATCGGTGTACGAGCCGTACCCCCATTGTACGATCGGTGTACGAGCCGTACCCCCATTGTACGATGGGTGTACGGCTCGTACACCGATCGTACATGGGGTACGGCTCGTACACGGCTCGTACATCGATCGTACAATGGGGGTACGGCTTGTACACCGATCATACAATGGGGGTACGGCTCACACACCCCATGATCGCAGGGGTACGGTGCGTACCCCTGCGATTATGGGGGGTACGGACCGTACGGTGTGTATGTGTTTGTGTGCTTTTCCGTACGACTCGCCCTTACCTGACGTGGACCGTACGAATCGCGTCCTCATACCCCGGTCCGGATCGTACTCGTCGGGTCGTACGGCATGTGTACGAGTCGTACGGTATTTGTACGAGTCGTACGGTTCACGGTTTCAGCCTTGCAATACGTACGGATCGCGACGATTCGGACAGATTCACGGAATATGGATCGTACTTCGCGACTCGGACGGACGGGTACGATTCGTACGGAGAGGGCTCCGGATACAAATCGTACGGACGTTTTTTTTCCCGAATCGGAATCGACCCCTTAATGTAGCACAGCCATTTCACCCTATTCACACCATCCAGTTTCAGGGCATCCCCCAAAATGAGGCGGTTCAGGTGACCTTCGTCGGTGGTCCATACCCTGTGCCACAAGAGAATCGGTTGGGCCTTGATTAAGTCTTCCAGGTATGGGATACCCAGTTCAAAGTGACAATTGTGGCTAGACATACTCTCTGGTACGGCTAGGAGGTATCTCAAAAAGCCATTTTCAGCCAGTTGTAAACTAGTGACGTTTGAGTTACCCAAATTCCCGCCCCGTAAGTTGCCACCGCTACACAACTAGCTTTATAAATACATAAAAGCTCCTTAACCGTTTTTTTCCCCATCTTTTTGCTGAATGACTTAAGGGCCATTATATGAGTTTGTCAAAAATAGCAGTTTACAAATCACAAGATAAGCAGGATGAACAAAAGGCCACTTACTGGGGAGGAGGAGTAGTTAGTGCAATTCACTGGCTGGATCTTAGGGGGGGGCCCAACCCAGCCTCTCACAATCTCGAATGGACTCAAATGGGCCCGCCCTTGGCCCTGGCTTCGCCCGGCGTCGTCCGCGCGTGTCCCACGACGCGGGAACCCCATCTGTATTTCTGCGCTGCCAGGGCACGAAATCGTCGTGTGCGGTGTCCGGCCACAAGGATACCTGGGGGATGTAGTCCCCCCTCGGCGGCCGCGCACTGTGTTCTAAAAATGCATCGGCAGCGGGAGAGAACCGTTGGCCCAGTTCAGAGGAGGGCATCCTGGTAAGTTTCCAATGCCCAGAGTTAAAGCAGCACCCACTCAGCCGCAACCCCAGCTATTATTTAACTTGAAAATCATCTGTTTATAAGAGATTTTAAGGACAAAGTTATCTAATATTAGAGTGCACCTACCAATCATAATCTAACTGACTATTAGACAAATGAAGCCTGGGTAATTGTACAACTGCAAGAGTTCTATGAGTTTATATCACTTTATAACACCATAAGTACTGCCTGTGTGATTACCGAACAAATAAGGAACTGCCTAGGACCAACAAGGCTTCAGGGACTGCCGAGGCCCACCCTGCATTTTTAAGTAAAGCCCCGGAGGGTGGTGATCCCCAGACTTCAGTTGGCCTCGAAGGCCCCCGAACAATTAGCAAACAATACCCGGGAATGTGGCGGTCCCTTAGGCTGCAAAAAGTATCTGTGCCCTTCCGTGCCTAATTAACATGTGACATTAAGATCCCCAGTCCTACAGAGACCCGGCAAAATATTAATTGGATTGGCCACGGAACATTACCCACCAGAGACCCCGCTATTTTTTTTGTTTCTTTCTTTTTTTACTCTCCATTTTTACCATCTGCATCCCCTCTATTAAAGCGATACGAGGTTTTCCTCCTCTCGCTACAAGTAGTGAAACCAGTATTTGCCACCCCGGGTGGAACCCATGCACCAGCCCTCTAATAGCAAACACAAATGTCCCGCGAATGCACACCCCTGGACATTGTACGACCTGCGCCTGACCTGTCGTCCTCCCTAGGACCATGATCCATTTGTTAGTATAAACGCATACTAACACTACTTACACACATGTAGTACAGCGACCAGAATGTAGTGAAGAAGCAGAGAAAATACAAAATATCAATCCTACCAGAAGTCGGATAACAGTTCAATGAGCCGACGACCCTGGCCTGAGTAGAAACAACTACACGAGGAAAACGGGTCTTCAGCACAACGCAACCAATTTTGAAATATTGGTGAGTGGTGCTTTCTTTTTACTTCTCCAGCTCTTCCCCAAATTTATGTAGTGAAGAGGCAGACAGCAGTGGATCCAATAAGTAGATTTATTACAAGAAAACAAGACACCTGAAACAACCACCAACAAGAGCAGACAGCAAGGCAACCGTCTTCTCCAGCACCATGTACAAACTCCGCAAGGTTTCCCTCATGAAAGCCCTATATTCTAACATTACATACTTAGATTCTAGTAGAATTACATACTAACAGAGCACATGACTTTACAGCAATGAGCTCATGGTTTCATCCATGAGTCTTGAGACCGGTAGTGGTAAGTATTTCGCTTCCCACTCCCTATATTGCATAAACGTAAACAAACACATCTTCCACAGGTATGCTATAGCGCCCAGAGCACATCACTATACAGCAATGAGATCACAATTTAGGCTCACGGTTTAATCCCCGAGTCTGCACACCAGTAGGGGTGAGTAGTTCGCTTCTCACTCCCTATATATTATAAACACACACTAACACTACTTACACACTTATACTACAGCGGCTAGTATCCTGCAGCGCCAAGAGCTCATCTCTTTACAGCAATCAGCTCGGTTTGATACCTGAGTTTTCACAACGGTAGGCTTCACTTCCCACTTTCGGTATAGTATAAACGCACAGTACTGTTCAGTAGTTTGCTTCCCACTCCCTGTATGGTATAAACGCTACTAACACTACTTACACACGTATACTACAGCGCCCAGAGCCCATCCTTTTACAGCAATCACCTCGATTTCATCCCCAAGTCTTCACACTGGTAGGCGTAACTAGTTGGCTTCCCGCTTCTGGTATACTATAAACACACAGTAGGGGTCAGTAGTTCGCTTCCCACTCCCTGTATGGTATGAACGCCTACTAACACTACTTGCACACGTATGCGACAAACACCAGGCCACATCACTTTACAGCAATGATCTCATGGTTTAGACTCTCAGTTTCATACACGAGTGTAGCACCATATCATATCAGCACCATGTCACTCTGAGCAACACCGCACTTTCATACGGTGACAGTGACTACTTCGCTTCGCACTCCCCACAAAGCTTACAGTGCTCCTACCCTCCTTTTCTACTTTTTTCACCCTTTTTTCCCCTTACTCGCTTCAACTGAATCACAAAATAGCGGCCAACACTTCCTAGTTGCAACACCATCACAGCCAATAAGCAGCAAGCTCCTGCTCGTAACCCCTCACCCAATCAGAAGGCAGAATTCCCAAATATTGATATCTATAAATTTCAATATTTCTAAAAAAACTACTCAATGGATTTACACCAAGTAAACAAAAGCGTGCTTTCTACACCCAGACCCTTCTCCCTGCCGATTTTGGGGTAATTTCGTTCACCCGTTCAACCTGTAGCCTTGTCTAAACTTTCCTATGGAAATTAACATGGAGAAAACACGTTTTGGGACCCCCTTTTATCTCGGCCACCCCTTTATGAATCACCCCCAAACTTTTAACATAGTAGCTGATATGAAGAAAGAATTAGTTCTCAAAATTTCATGAACATTCATCAAATGACGCCAAAGTTATAAGCAAAACAAAAAAAATTCTTCCTATGGAAACTCTGTCCTAACTCTATAACTACCTACTGGCGACCCCCAGTAGGTAATAAAGAACAAATTAGAATAGTTCCTTGATTCTTTTAGCTTTCAAAACTTCTCTCTATTACTGTCTTTCTAATTTTCAATATAAACAATTTTATTAATATTCAAGGACACATAAAGTCAGAAATGCAACGTATTCTATCAACACACTTTCTAAAACATTCTACTACACGTGGAGGTTAAAAGTTCATCAATTTTTTTAAACCTAACGATTTTCTTTTGCAACATTTTCTCGAACATTTAACGGCACGTGCAGGTTAAAAGTTCACGATTGCTTTAAGTTCGAACGGTGCCTTCCAAATGCAAGTAGCAGGTGCTGTTGAGTTGAGCAAATTTTATCCTATAATATGTACTCCACCTTTAAACTTCTTTTTCTTAACCAATCACAAAGATGCTTTTTTACAAAACGAATGTGCACCCTACTTTTAAAAAACAATGCTTTTCATCTCCCAATCAGGTACCGTTTTGTATGCGAAAAGAAACTAGTTCCCCATCTTTAAACATATCTCTTATTCTACGAAGGAACTGCATGAGCTATAGACATCTTCCCATACCTTCCAGTCATACCTTCAAAATGCTAGTGTGGATCGTAGGACATAGCTATGTTTTCTGGTGCAAGAGGTATGCAGAACAGAGATGTATTGACTTAGACCTAGGTTTACAAAATGTGGACATTAAATGGTTTGGACAGAGAGGATTGAAGTGGCACTATTTGTTGCCTTTAGTTAAAACCAGTTTGCATCTCCAACACCCTGACCTCATGATTGTGCACTGTGTTGGAAACGACCTAGGCACATTGACTGGGGTAGGTTTGGAAATGCTTATGAAGGACACCTTTGGACAATTGATGTTACTTTTGCCTCAAACTGCCTTTGTATATTCCAATATATGCCAAAGACAGAAGTGGAAATGGTCCAAACAATTTTGTCCTCAGATTGAAAAATCTCGGACGAAAGTCAACAAAGCTGAGTCTGCATACCTCAGTGGCCACAAAATGGCCTCTATCCACAACAACAACATACGTTTTGATATGGCGGATGTATACAGAAGTGATGGAGTACACTTCACAGATAAGGGAAACCAAGTTTTCCTGAATAACTTGAAGCTGTGCATCCACTCTTATATGTAGCTTCAACTAATGAACACAAGGGCTCTTTTTATAGCCACCCTATAACTTATAACGTAAGCCACCTATTTTAGGTCCAGATAACGGCAACTCCCGGACCCTTGCCAAAATATAATCTCCACACAGCTGTGGCACAGCGACCAGACCATCTCACTTTGCATCACAGACCTCTTGCTTTGATCCCCGCTCTACTCACCCATAAGGGTGAGTAGTTGGCACTTTACAAATACCGTATTGATTTACCTTCGCACTCCCTATTGTCATATAGCTACTATATATCTTTATAATGCGTTAAGTTAGCATAGGCACATTACATGTTTAAACGCCATTTTTCCTTTTGCTGCTTCTGCACACGACACTTAATTGTTGATTTAGCTTTCAACCTAGTAGTTCGTTGTGGTTTACATGAGAATAATATGTTATTACTCTGATATCAGCTTTGCTTAATAAACTATGTCTGTACAGAGAGTGCTGAAGCATCAGGAACAACAAGATACTGAATTGTTATGAGGTCTGATCTTCGCGCCTTCATAGACATAACATAAGTGCAGCTTCTGCCAACTTTGGCTTTTAGGCGGGTTTTATATTGCTTTGCTTGAGGCACACACACACACTTGATGCTGTTCGCATGCAGAGAGAGCTGGTGTATGCTGATGTGATCTCTTCATTCTAGGATCCTGAGGTATGGGCCCGCCCTAATTAAAACCCAAAGAGACCTTCTTAGCTATTAATATAGTCAGTCAGCCAGTCAGTCATAAGCTTTTATTCGATATGCAGAGATATCTTATAAGCACATTTACAAAACAGTCATAACAATGCACACAGTAAAAGCATAGCTATAAGAAGTCAGTATGAGAACTCGTTAAAAAGGATAAAAGGACATGAAGTGCCCATAGATAATTTAGCTAAAAAAGAATTAAACCGCTACTGACAATCTCTTACAACGAATAAGCCAAAACTGTTTTAAAAATGTTGCTATTCCACACACAATAGAGGGGGAAGTGTCTGTAGTTAGAATACGCAAGGCTTCTAGGTGGCTACGTGTGCCCATATTCTGGCAAAGAGGTTTCAACCAAAAAGTCCTAGGCCTTGCATAATCCGGGCACTCAAATAGGACATGCGCGATGGACTCAACCCTACTCGGGCAACATGCACAATTAGGGGAAGTACGGGCCGCTGATGTCCATTTTGATACCACAGCACCCAGAGGGAGGGATCCAACTCTAAATTTAAAATAAAGGGCTCGGTCAAAGGGGAGGGTGATCAAGTCTAGGAAGGGTTCATAGGCCACAATATCCTTGATTTGTAAGAAGGCAACAGTGGACTTGCAGTGGTTCGAGTTTGTAATTAGGTGCTCCGCAGTCCATTTCCAGAAAAGCGCCTTGACAACTTCTTTTGGAGGGGCTGAGCGTGTTGACCAACAGTCCCCTAGTCCGATCTTTTCCAGAAGATTTTTAGTTTCCCTTAACCATCTTATCTTAGCCCAACCCCCCATACTCATTATTTCCCCCAGGCCGTCAGCATAGGACTTTAGCTCTTCACCCCTCCAAATTCGTGTCCATAGTAGGAGTGGGCGGAGCTGGGCTTGATCTTTAATGTTTTTACAGCCCGTATCCAACAGCACTGGTACAGATGGTGTGCTCAATGGAATAGAGATAAAGGATTTTAACAGCTTACTCTCCACTATTGCTAGGGCATCCATACGGCAGTGGCCCCACAGTTCTGCCCCATACAAGGCTGATGTCACTACTTTGGCCTTGTAGATGTCGATTACTGGGGTAAGTGATCTCCTAGGTGAGGCCCGGAACTCCCTCATGAGAGCTCCTCCTACTCTCCTATGGTTGAGGACCATTTTGTCAATGTGATTTGCCCAAGACATCCTATCCGTAATCCGAATGCCGAGGTAATCGAATTCGGCTACTTTCTCTAGGGGAACAGAGTTAAGTGTAGGTGGGCGGCCCAGTTTCCTAGGTGGGTTTAGGACTAAATATTTTGTTTTGTCCACATTTATTATTAAGCCTTTAGCAGCACAAAACTCCTGGAAACGCGTTAGCAATTTCTGCAGGCCTTGGGGGGTCTTCGAAATCAGAAGCGTGTCGTCCGCAAAAAGCAAGGTGGGGATACGGACTCCTCCAAGACAGGGGGCGTCAGCTGGTTCTTGTTGGAGATGTTTTACCACCC
Source organism: Lissotriton helveticus (assembly GCF_964261635.1). NCBI lineage: Eukaryota > Metazoa > Chordata > Amphibia > Caudata > Salamandridae > Lissotriton > Lissotriton helveticus. The sequence continues at coordinate 509,516,201 of NC_136072.1, read as the reverse complement.
CATTCACATATAGTGAAAATAGGGTGGGCGCCAAGACGCAGCCCTGTCTTACGCCCCTAGACACTGGTATCTTTTCAGTGCGCTCTCCGTTTTTACCCCAACGGACCTGTGCAAAGGTATGGGCATGGAGGCTAATAAGGAGGGACAAGATGTAAGGGGGTAGTCCCAGCTCATAGAGCACCCTCCAAAGCTCTTCCCGGGGGACTAGGTCAAAGGCAGTCTTCAGGTCTATAAAGGCCAAATAAAGGCTGCCCTTGCCTAGTTCCACCACCTTCCACCCCAATAGTGACAACCTAAACACCTGCTCTATTGTCCCCATACCCGCCCGAAAACCTGCCTGAAAGTCTGATAGGATTTTATTCTCCTCCACCCAGTGAAGAATCCTACCAAGGATAGCTTTACCAGCTATCTTTTGGGTGGAGTCTATCAGACTTATGGGGCGGTAGTTCCCCGGGGTTTCCCTATACCCTTTTTTGTAAATCGGGACCACCACCGCCCCTTTCCAGGATTCTGGCACTGCCCCTCCTATCATGATGTCATTCAGGAGAGCGGCAATCACCTTTCCCCATTCCGCTGGGTACGCCCTCATAAGGTCCCCCGGAAGGCCGTCTGGGCCCGCCGCCTTGCGGGGCGCTACCCACCCTATAACCCCCTCAATCTCTAAGGGAGTGAAGAGATCATAGGCGTGAGGTTCAATTACTAACATAGGGTCTATCCCAACATTCAGTTCCCCATCTGGAGGGAGGTATAAGGACCCGAAATGTTCAACCCAGTTTTGGGGCGGGATATTACAGGGTCTCATAGCTGCATCGGGTTTGTTCCGTGTGCCTATGAGATTCCAAAAGGCCCTTGAGTCCCTACTTTTACTAGCCTGGAGCAGGTCTTCCCAGAATTTGTCTTCCCACTCCCTCCTAGCAAATTGGATGGACTTATTATAGGCCTTCCTTGCTTCCTGTATCTCACTTCGGGATTTGAGCTTAACTGCCTCTACTAACTTTGCCTTGTGAACCCTACATGTTTGGGTGTACCAACCGACAACTGGTTTTTTAAATTCTTTGTTGCCCGACTTGTTAGTGTGTAAGGTAAACACGTTAGTTAAGGCTTCTACCAAGGAGACAAATGGCCCATTGACACTACCTGCCCCTTCTAGGGATGTTCCGAGGGATGTTACCGCATAATTTAAGAGGGTTTGAATTTCCCCTACCTTTGCCTCTGAGAGTACCAATTTCGCCCATTTTATACGTCTGCCAGAAGGGGAGACTTCAGACTCATCCGGGCGTGCAGCTACCGGGTTAGTGTTGACCTTCCTTAAAGGGCGCCACCACTGGTCCATGCTTAAAGAGAGTAAGTTGTGGTCACTTTCAGTCGTGGGGACCACCTGCATGTCCCTTACATAAGACCATAGGTTTACATCTATTAGGAAATAATCTAACCTAGAGGTATGTCCTGGTCTATTGAACGTGTGGGCACCCCCCCTATCCGAGGGTGTCCTCCCATTAGCTGCCCTTAAGTTAAATTCGAGGCTCAGGGAATATATCTGGAGCGCCACTTCTGTCCACCTTCTAATCGGTGGGATTTCCAGGACCGGGATCCCCAACCTGGTGTCCTCCTCGTCTTGGTCGAGGGAAACGTCCGAGCCCAAGGGCTCGAACGTACAGTTCATATCGCCCGCAACCAAGGTACGCTTCTTATATGGGGAGTTAGTTAGCAAAGTCTCGAGGTGAGATATTACAGGAGACTTTCTCCCACCCTTGGTTCCCCGGGCATAAACATTATAAACATTTAGGACAATTCTTCCCCTTTGATCTATTAGGGTGATGTTTTGTATGTCCGGGCAACCTGTAGGGAACTCCACTACTCTGCAGTCTAGAGAGGCTGCGACCCAAATGAGAAGGCCACCCGAAGGTCGCCCCCTCCCTGTTTCCGAGGTTTGCGCAGGAGAGCAATAGGAAGAAAATCCCACCCTATGAACCGGCACCATGCTCCATGTCTCTTGGAAAAGGCACAAGGAGTGCTCATCAACCCAAGCAGTGAAATCCGGTAGAGCCAATTTTCTTGCAATCCCTGCGACATTCCAGCTGAAAACCTTAAAAGCTAGGTCCGTCACAGCTGGGGGGTCGCTGGGCGCAAGAATGCCCCTATCTGTGGCCCTCCTCGAAAGTATCTGAGGGGAGCAAGGATCTTGGGGGGTATCTATAGAGGCTACTAACCCACTTGCAAGATTTGTTTCGGAGGGTGATACTCCTACTGGCTCTACTATACTCACGGTTTCCAGTCAGCAAGGCCCTACAGCCCACAGTTGGTTCTCCCTTGTACCCCCCGTAACCCCGGCCCAGTTTTGACTAAAGACAGGGGAACTTAAACTTCCTCTAGTTGGGCTGACAATTTGCCTGGGGTAAAAGTAAGAAAGATCGACCACTTTAACCCCCGGAGCCCCCATGTTTTTAATAGGAGTACAAATCGAGGGCACTACTCTAGGGTCTTGAAAGTTTATAATTATACAATCCCCCTCCTGAGTTTTTTTCCCCTGCCCTACCCACCCGACTCTACGGACACTTAAAATAATACCATCCACACCCAGCGGGATTGGCTTATTTACCTTCAGCCAGTGGATACACTTATTCTTAAGTGACTGATGGTTTTCCAACTGGCATTCCTTTAAAGGGGGCACGTTAACCATAACAGCAACAAAAGGCTGACAGTCTGGTGGAAGATTTACTGGAGGAATCCTTCGTGCTGGGTTACTGAGGACCGGTAAGGTGGTAGATGGGACAGTAGGTTGGGATACAGATCTAAGGCCTTTCCCTATCCCTAGCCCGTTGGGTTTGTTACGTGTGGCTAAATTATGGGAGTCTTCCATTTTGCCACTTGCTATCTGTGTCTGCTTTTGTGGGAGAGACTTAGGCTTATTTTTGTCAAGCTCTAAGTGTGTTGGTAACTCCTTTTGTTTTGGCCCTGGTTTGGGACGGGGAGGAGATTTTGAAGCTGAAGTTAATGGACTATTAGAAACAACTTTATTTAGACATATTATGGGTTTAGGGTCTCTTTGGGATGGTGGTTCTTTCCCCTTTGTACCCATTTCCTTGTTTTCACTCACTCTAGTTATTTGCTTAAATGTGGTTTTGAGTGAGTGGAACCCGTCAAGGGTTGATTGCTCTAATTTGTCTATCCTCTCCCCTAGACCCTTGACCTGTGTTAGTAGTGGTTTCAGGAGACTATATACCTTCTCAAAGATATTTTCAACTGTTACTGAGTCAGTTAGCTTAGAGACCTTGGCAGTGTTAGCTTCTGGGTGTAGCCCCTTGGGAGAAATCAGCACATCCCCTACTATGTCAACTTCATTCACTATAGACCTGCCCCTTATATTTTTCATACCAGGACCGGAGGGCTTCCTTACTCTTTGATAGAGGGCCGCCTGTCTCACTAGCCTACCCTTTTTGCGTTTTCTTGGCTTTTTACTTAAGAGTCTATTCTCCTGCCTAGTTTCAAGAGTTTGGGTGTTGGGGGAAACCCTGTCTGGCTCCCCTTCTGGTATAACCAAGAAGGGGGTAAGCGGACTTAGAGGCAGAGGTTCACTGGTAACTTCATTTAGGAGATTAGATGATAATGGAGAAGACAATTTACTAAGGCCACCATCTTCCACAGTAACTATAGGGAGGAGTGCGGCCAGATTTTCCAGCCTATCTATAGTTTGCTCTATACCAGCCAAATGGGGGGGATCTGTGGAAACACCAGGGACACTAGGTGGAGTAACAGAGTGAACCCGGACACTGGCCGGTGTAAGCGACTGGGCAGCAGCCCCCAAGGATGAGCGTCTTGAGGGGAGGTAGACCTCAGAAAGACGCCTTTCAGACATAGCAATCTCCTTTTCAATCACCGCCGTCACCCTGGTGATGAAGCGGTCCATAGTTCCTATTACAGGGCTCGCGGCGTTGTTCCCCCTTTCGCCTTCGCTCCTAAGAAGTTTTCCAGAGCGGGTAGACATGATAGTGGGGAGCAGGACAGGAACTCACACCGGGCGTATGCACTCACTGCTGATGGAAAGAAAAGGGACGTGGCCCAGCCCAGCCTTAACAGCCCCTGACTGCCACAGACTGCCCGCCCTTTGCCCGGGCTTCGCTCGGCGTCCCGCTCGCGTCCCGCTCAGCGTCAGGCAGTTATTTAAGTAGTGGGCGTTGCAGGCGGGGGCGTGTCTGAAGGTGGGCGCGTCCGCTCTCAGGCCTGGGGAAGCAGGGACTCCTGGTCTTCTGAGTCCCTGCTTAGCGCCGGCGTGTTGGACCTTCCAGGCGCCTCCCAAGGACAGCGTGCAGCCTTCACCTCTCCCTCCTTCAGCCGCGAAGCGGCACCCGCGGAGCGGGTGCGGCAAGAAGCAGCGGCAAAAGCACGACCCAGCAACAGGTCAGTTCGTGGAGACACGGGCCCAACAGCAACAACCAACCACTTCCAGGTGGGTCCCAGCAGCTAATGCAAACACGCGCCTTTTACTCCTGGACAGGCGGGGGCGTGTCTGAAGGTGGGCGCGTCCGCTCTCAGGCCTGGGGAAGCAGGGACTCCTGGTCTTCTGAGTCCCTGCTTAGCGCGGGCGTGTTGGACCTTCCAGGCGCCTCCCAAGGACAGCGTGCAGCCTTCACCTCTCCCTCCTTCAGCCGCGAAGCGGCACCCGCGGAGCGGGTGCGGCGAGAAGCAGCGGCAAAAGCACGACCCAGCAACAGGTCAGTTCGTGGAGACACGGGTCCATCAGCAACAACCAACCACTTCCAGGTGGGTCCCCATAATATAATATATGTGTTAGGGAGGGTGAGAAATAAGTGTTATTAACTCCTATTCATTACAGCATGTTAACATGCTGTCACCATTTGCTTTTTATGGACTAGTTACTATGCTGATAACTTTGCTTCTGATAATATGTTTCCTTGTATTATCTAAGATACTGCGCCTGAGAAGACGGCATTAGTAAATAAATATTTCAAATGTTCATGTGTCCTCATTTACTCCACGTTCTGGTTTGAAATGATTGTATAACGAAAGAGTGCTCATGTGTTCCACGTAACCTGAGGTATTGTAAGCTCATGTTCTGGTTTGTCTAAACGTTGGGAGTTTGTTATGACCAATGAGACACTGTAGCTAGCTCGGTAAGGGGTTTGTTGGGTACTAAGGTGAGTTTTGGGTCACCCTAATTCGCTGAGGTTCCAATCCTCTGTGCACAGTTCTGTGGGAGAACAGAAACCCTGCTACATGGCGCCATACGTTGGTGGACTTATATCATGACACTCGAGTAGTATATCATTCAAACCTTAACCCCTTCACTGTCGTTTCCGGAAAACGGTGGTGTCGGTGAAACCTACCTATTTTTTGAAATAGGTCTTTTCAAGCTTGATTCTATCTAAAACGGTTTCTTTGAATTACTACCCAGTTGTGCTACAAAGTTGACTTTGTTTTTCTGTGGTTCCGGTGTAATCATGGCTGTGGCCATTGCGCAGCATAGTCGCATTGCGGTGCGCACCCATCTACAGACATACCAGGTCCCGTTGGAGGGCATGGCTGTGATTTTAGTGGTGTGTGCGGTTCCGGCGTACCCGTTCGAACTGTTTTACTCATCAGTATCGTTTCCGGCAGTGGACGCAAATTCTGGTGTGTTCCACACCTACACACCCTCCCCTGTACCGGCTGAATACACCCCGTACAGGGCACTGGAAATATCTATTGATCATTGGCAGCATCGCGTTTGGTTTGATGGCGCCCTCCCCCATTCTTTGTCCGCTGCGAGGTTAGGTCCTTTGTCCATTCCAGGCACGAATTGGCCTGCTTTGGGTGGATTTACCCCGCACCCGAATCACGGCGCTTGTCCCCTTGCTGATATTCGCAGACTACATGTTGTCTCGATTGCCGTGATTCGTGCATTAGTGCAATACATTGGTTGTCATCTCCCGGGAGGTCCCCCGGGGGGTCCGGCCGTTCAAACGGAACATGGCGGCTTGAGACTAAATCCGCTTATGGTCAATTCGGTTTTTGGTAAGTGTCCCGATGATAAGGATGACTTTCCTTTCTGGCTTGCCGAGAAGTTTGATCAACTGGAGGCTGTGTTTCCGAATTCTACTCCTGCTGATAAACATAGAATGTTGACGATTACTTTGCCTAAGGATTTAACTCCTGAGCTCATTGACTGTGAAAGCAGGGGGAAAAACGTTTGCGGCCGTCTATACGAGGTGTTTCGGCACCCCGTCTATGACCGTACTGCCTACGATCGTGAAGGTGTGGCGTCTGCACATGCGGGCGTCTCAGCCACTGTAACTCAATTACAACAGCGTTTCTGGTGGCGGGGACTGTACAAACAGACGCGTGATTATGTCCTTCTTTGTGACATATGTCAGAAGATTAAACCTTCGACTGCTGCGCGTCCGCCACAGACTCAGTTGTACATTTCTAATAAACCGCTGGGTTGTGTTTATTTAGATCACTGCGGTCCTTTTTCATCTGATACTGCGTATAAGTACATCTTAGTTGCAGTTGATTCATGCACACGCTTTGTGTGGGTCTGGCCCCATCGCAGCGCTGATTCACGGACTGTCATTGGAGATTTGCGCGTCTTTGTAGGGATTTTTGCCTGTGGTACCTTCCATTCGGATCAGGGTCCGGCTTTCGCCTCTAAGGCGTATAAGGATGCCATGGATTCGATGGGGGTCCAAGTCAAGTTTTCGTCTCCCTACAGCCCTGAGGGTAATAGTGTAGTGGAGCGAATGAACCGTGATTTAAAGAAATCTTTGACAGCTCGAGTTATAGGCACTGGCAGAAACTGGCTAGCCCACCTCTATGGCGTGCAGCGTGCTTTTAATAATCTCCCTAGGAGGTCTCTGGGTGGGCGGACCCCATAAGAAATGCTCTTTGGCATCAAGGTGTTCGTCCCTGACCTTCACGGTCTAGACTGCGTGGCTCGCACCACAACCTTTGACGTAGATGAACATTGTACTGTTTTACAGAATCTACAAAAGACCAGAGACAGTCTTGCGAAGGAACATTTGCCCTCCACGTCGGATGTTGCGTTGCAGATCCCGGTAGTCGGCTGGCTACCCCAAGTTGGAGAACTGGTTCGAGAGAAGATCGACAACAAGAAAGAATTTGGTCCTTCCTATCGAACGCCGGTTCCAGTCCTTGGAGTGAAGGGCACAAGAACAGTCATTTTACCACCAATTCCTGGTCGTAAGGAAAACAGGTTTATCTCAATTGACAATGTCAAGATACACAGAGTGGCCGATTCTTCTTAGCATGACACCGGCTGTGTCCTGTCCTTCCATTGTGAGACATTCAGTTTTGCCCACTGCTTCTAATCATGAAACTGAAGTGGCAATCGAGTTGCCTGCTATTTCCAGTCCTTTATTAAGTACTTTGCCCGGTACAGAGCTTGCTGAAATAGACTATACTTACCCCACTGACTTGTCCATGCCTGACCTGCAAGCCCGTTTGGCCACGGAATCCAGATTTTCATTTGACACTGTTTCCAATGCCTCGAAGAAACCCTCACGTTTTGCAGTTTATGCCAGCTTGTTTAAAAAACATTTTTTTATTCCGCCTTGGACATATATTTGGCTGGTGCTTTTTTCATTTTACCTTTTTATGTCTATTGGGTTTGTGTTTTATTTTTTCCGCCTTATGAATGGACACTATGTCGCAGAAAGAACGTGCATTCGACATCTAAATGGAACTTTGGCCCCCCTTTCCTCATCGCATTCTGCACACAGATTGAAAAGAGACTTGACATTTGTTAACATCTCTGCTTGGCCTGTCCTTGATGGGATGGTGTGGGATGCCGTTAGGTTTCAAATTCAAGGCCCTACCGAGGTTGTTAATGTCCCCAATGTTCTTCGGGTTAACGTGGGAGATGTTGTGAAACAAAACATTCGTTCTGATGATTGGGATGTTCAGGCCGTGGAGTCTTTGTTTTCTGATTTGAAATACTATGCTGCCTTTGATGCTGAGGATTTGTATTTAGAATCTGCTAATTATGGTGATTTGTTTTGCTTTCAACATTTTGGCAATCACTTCTTACATAAAACAGCATCAGGGAGGAATAATGTAAATTATACACAATGGGAGCATTGCCCAGCTCCTAAACAAGGCAGTTCGAGTACTTTTTTGAAAAAGTACACTTATTTTACTGACTTCACTCAGTCCAATCCCGAGTCCTTTTATTTCAAAATGACACAGAAGTCAATGTCCAGGGTTAGACTTACCGATACCAAATTATTGTATTCAAAGTCCTTTCTTGATCAGCTGGCTGTTGGCGGCTATGAATTGTGGAAGGATACTATTGACCTTAAATCAGTTTGGGGTTCTAAAGGCTGGCAGGTACAAGGCACTGAGGCTTTGCACCGTGCTTGTCTCATCCCGAATCAGATGTTGTTTTTGGATTCTTCTATTTCACAGACAACTTGCTTTGGATTGATTACTTCTAAAAAATTGAATACTCCGACCATCCCTGAGTTAGAGGAGTATTCTGGCTGGAGTAATAATACTCAGTTTTCGATTAGGGACTTGCAGACCCTATTATTAAATTCATCCTTTAACATATCCAGTATGGATCCAAAAGGTTGGCTAGTGTGGCACAGAAGTGTGGAATCATGCCAGCACCGTTTTCTGGGTTTATCTGATGGCTTTACACAGGTTAGACCTGATCCACGTTTTGAAACTGAGCATTCTGTCACGACTTACTCTGTGGGCAAATTGTGTCAGAATTGGCTGAAACATTCAACATTGTCTGCAGTTAAATTACATCTTGCAAAGCTGAATGATGATATAGATTTGAATGACTTCATAAAGGGCCCGGCTAGTGGTGGTTCAAAAAGATGGATATATGCTGTTTACAATGAAATCTGGAAGACATCGCAGATTGAGGCTGCGACACGCCTTAGAGCTATTGATCAGGCGAATTTAGAAAAGGTGCTTGCTGTGGTAGATAATAGTATTAACATGCTTTCTTCCCGCATTTACACTTTGGATAATATTGTGTCTTCTGTAGTGGATATTGTGCATGATGAAGTGTCTGTATTGTACCATGGTCAGAATCAATTACGTTCTATCATGCAATTTGCATGGACGCTTCAAACGTTGAAAACTGGCAAGGTGCCATGGAGCTACATGAATGTTTCTTCTCTCTTTGCCCCCTTTAATTTGACTGACAAGCAGCGCTTGCTTTCCATGCGAGATGCTTCGTTTTCTATGTTACATATTGAGAGATTGGAGTCCTTGCCTTTTTCGGTGGCAGAGGCCAACGATGCAACGTGGCTTATCCATGGTTTAATAACTTTACCTTTTGCATTGTATAAATTTACAAATTGTATACGATATGTTGCCATAGGTCGCTATGAACCCTTAGGTAGTGCATTTCTCCATGAAGTCTGGTCCCTTCCTTTCACTTATAGATGTTTGAAAGACGGACAGGAGGTTTATCTGAATGGGGAGGAGTGTACAGAAACACCAGACCATTCGCTAATGTGTAGGCATATACAATTGCACGGTTCCTGTAACCAAGACAGGCCGAACTTGGCCTGTGTTTTAAAAGGGACTCCAGTTCCTGCAATCACCCCGGCTTTTACCTTACTTGGGAACGGAAGTTATTTACTTTTAAATAATGAAGATTGTTGCGGGTTAGTTGAAGGTGTAGCTTATGTGGTTACTGTTACTGAGCGTGTCATTTGCTGCAGAAATGTCCTGTACCCACCCACACATGAAAATAGGGAGGTTTCCATTTGGCCACGCATCCCAACCTTGAAAGCAGAATTCAGCGGCATGAGCAGATTAAGGGCTCTATTGTCCCGGAAAGAAGTGGCCTTGAGTTCGGCTAGGGAAACTTTCGTTCTTCACATTGCTAATACACGAACAGAAGTTCAGGCCCTTTTAAATACTGATTTACCGTTGCATTTCAGCGAAATGGTACATTCTATCTTCAACGCGTCCTCCACAAATGGACTGGCGCATTTTTTTAAATCTGTTAGCAGTGGTCTTGTAACTTCATTTGAAAAAATCTTTGGAGTCATCCCTGCTTTCTTCCATTCCATTTTTTCAAGTTTATTTGGTGGATTCCCGGTTATCCTGGCACTAGCGGCAGCCGTTCTAGTGATTGTTTGCTTCCTTAAATATGATGCCCCACATGTGGAAGGAGCAGCCCAGCCCCTCCTACCGCTGTTTCGGGACCGAATGCTTGTATATTATGGCACGGTGCTGCTTGCGATTTTAAGCACGGCATATGGATTATCGTTTCGATTTTCCTACTTCACCTGTGTCCAGCCTGTATTTCATTGCCTAACCTCTGCCTTTGATTGGGCCATTGATTTGTGTCTCTGCGGACCGGTTTCTCCTGCAGTCGACTTTAATCAGCTGATGAGTCCCATCGTTACTCACGAGTTGGTTTGTACTGGCGACAGGATTATGGCCTTAGCAGCGATGCATGGACTAATGGGTCCTTGGAACATTCTTACAGCGGCGCAAGATTTCTTGGCACTGAGCTACCTTGAAAACCCACCGAGTTGTCCTCTGATGGTAATAGAGGCTCCAGTGTTGGGAGAACACGTTTGCTCTTTTCCTCTTTTGAATTGGATGGCTGAACTGTTTTCGGATGACGACGGTGATTTCCTGTTGGAGGCTGTAGCTGCATTTTTTGCATATTCGGTCTTGCCTTGAAGAACCTTCTTGGTTTATGATGATGCCCATTTTTTGCATTTTTTCACCTCCCAGTCCTATTGGCTTGAGTGCTGTGGAATTCTAAAATTAACATTTTGTATGTTTTAATTTGATTTCTGCAGTTTATTATAGTTATAGGGTTGTTCATGGTTCTTGAACTCTGCTTTCATGAAGTTGCCCTTATCCTATCTTATCTTATCCGTCCTCGGATCATGGGGGGTGTCATATAGCTACTATATATCTTTATAATGCGTTAAGTTAGCATAGGCACATTACATGTTTAAACGCCATTTTTCCTTTTGCTGCTTAATTGTTGATTTAGCTTTCAACCTAGTAGTTCGTTGTGGTTTACATGAGAATAATATGTTATTACTCTGATATCAGCTTTGCTTAATAAACTATGTCTGTACAGAGAGTGCTGAAGCATCAGGAACAACAAGATACTGAATTGTTATGAGGTCTGATCTTCGCGCCTTCATAGACATAACATAAGAGCAGCTTCTGCCAACTTTGGCTTTTAGGCGGTTTTTATATTGCTTTGTTTGAGGCACACACACACACTTGATGCTGTTCGCATGCAGAGAGAGCTGGTGTATGCTGATGTGATCTCTTCATTCTAGGATCCTGAGGTATGGGCCCGCCCTAATTAAAACCCAAAGAGACCTTCTTAGCTATTAATATAATATATGTGTTAGGGAGGGTGAGAAATAAGTGTTATTAACTCTTATTCATTACAGCATGTTAACATGCTGTCACCATTTGCTTTTTATGGACTAGTAACTATGCTGATAACTTTCCTTCTGATAATATGTTTCCTTGTATTATCTAAGATACTGCGCCTGAGAAGACGGCATTAGTAAATAAATATTTCAAATGTTCATGTGTCCTCATTTACTCCACGTTCTGGTTTGAAATGATTGTATAACGAAAGAGTGCTCATGTGTTCCACGTAACCTGAGGTATTGTAAGCTCATGTTCTGGTTTGTCTAAACGTTGGGAGTTTGTTATGACCAATGAGACACTGTAGCTAGCTCGGTAAGGGGTTTGTTGGGTACTAAGGTGAGTTTTGGGTCACCCTAATTCGCTGAGGTTCCAATCCTCTGTGCACAGTTCTGTGGGAGAACAGAAACCCTGCTACACTATACAACACCACCTAAGCACCATATACAAGTTGAACACGTGTGGCACAGCACCCAGAGCACATGACTTCACAGCATAGCATACACAGTTCAGGCTCACAGTTTCATCCTCGAGTCCAGCAGCAACTCAATTCAACAGCATGACACTCTAGGCAATACCTCACTTAATTTCTGTACCCAGCACTTTCAGACCGGTAGGGATCAGTAGTTCAACGGCTTTACCCCGAGTCCATCAGCATCTCAGCTTACGCCGCCAGCGCCAACAGACCTGTAGGAGTGAGTAGTTCGCACTTCACAAATACCTAATTGATTTGATACGCGCACATTTTCCTTCGCACTCCCTCTATAATGCCCCCTAAGCACCACACACAAGCTACAATGCTCAAAACAAAAGTTCATCCAAGTAGCTATAACTACATGCTGACACTACTTGGACAGATGTGGCCCAGTGGCCAAAGCACATGACTTCACAGCATATGACACACAGTTTGGACTCACGCTTTCATCCCTGAGTCCAGCAGCAGCTCAGCTTAGCAGCATGAGACTCTAGACAGTACCTCACATATTTTCTGTACAGAGCCGACAAGAGACAATATATCAGTGGGCCATTCCGTATTCATAAACCATGCGAGGTCAGAAATCCTCTCTCTGCCCAGAGGTGCCCAAAATTATGGGCGACCCCAAAGGCTTACTGGCTGTCAGTATAAATATTGACAACCAGTCCTTCACTTAACTCATAAGCCCCGAAGAAGGGCAATAAGCTCTGCAGCTTGGGCCGACTGATACGGGACACATGATGTTTCAACAACAGTACGCAGCATTGTTATTGCATACTCTGTAGTAGTGAAGCCATTCGATAACTTAAAATAAGAGCCATTGACATATAGTTCCCCTTGTGGGTCAGATAGGGGAACATAGGCCAAGTCTACCCGTCCCTTCGTCTCCTCTTCAGTTTGATATACACAATCATGTGCATCTGTATCCTCGTTCACCGAAGGGAGGGTAGTAACGTGGCTGGATTCAGAGTGGGACATCTTTTGATGGTAATGTGCGGGGCAAACAACATTAGTTCATAGCAAGTCAGAAGTGCCCTAGTAAAGTGCTGTGTATTTGTTTTATTTAAAAGTGTATCCACAGCATGGGGTACCATAACTGTGAGGTCAATATCAAGAACGAGCCCAGCCGATTGGCTGATAGAGATGACCCCAGAAGCTCTTAGACAGATTGGGGGGGGGCTCTGGCGATGTTATCCAGGATAGCAGAAAAATAAGCGCAAGGCCTTTGCTTAACACCAAAGGTCTGTGTTAAGATATAGAGCATGCAACCAGCCATCTTGTGTACATAGAGCACGAACAGCTTCTGGTAATCAGGTGTACCACGCACACGAGCATAGCAAAGTGCAACTTTTAATTACTCAAAAGTTTGCTGGCATGCAGGTGTACAAGGCAGGGGTTCATGAACATCTTTAGTGGTTAGCTGGAGTAGGGACTTTGTTAGTAGGAAATAATTAGGGATCCAGCGACAGCAATACAAAGTAATGCCGATAAATGCACGAACATCACATTGGGTTTTAGGGATAGGCATGTTATTGACAGCAGCACTGCGCTCAGGCGTTAGTCTACGACCATTCTTCAACAGTAGGTGACCTAAATAGGTAAGCTCCTGTGAACAATATTGAAATTTAGAAAGGGACACTATATGTCCATGGCGTGCCAAATGTAGCAATAATTTACCCATCATGTCTTTGCAGCCGTCCTCAGTGTCAGAGCCAACTAAGAGGTCGACAACGTACTATAATAAGACATTACCAGGGGGGAGTGTCAAAGAATCCAATTGCCCTTTCAGGGCTTGACTATAGATACTAGGACTTTCAGTATAGCTCTGAGGAGCATGACAAAATCAAAATCTCCTGCCAGCTATGGCAAATCTAAAAAGATATCTCCTATCTGGATTGATTGGAATGTTAAATAAGCATTTTTCAAATCAATCACAGAGAAAATATTTGCTGAGGGAGGGATCATCGGTAACAATGTGGTGATGTCAGGAATCAGAGGGTATTGAGGAATTACAATTTTGTTTACCGTGTGCAGATCAATAACAAAACGGTAAAGATCAGTGTGCGCATCAGAGGCATCTGAGGGTGCCTTCTTAAGAATGGGAAAAATAGGGCTATTACAAACATTCTCTACCTTTTCCTCAACCACACCTGTACTGATCAAGTCCTTTATTATTTGCAAAAGTGCTATCTCCCCTGCCTGTGGTTTCTTATACTGAGGAATACGCAGTAGTGCAGCATTATCTTTGATCTTAACAGGGCCCAGTGAGATCTGTAACAACCACACATCCGTATCTCTTGCAGCCCACAGAGTACGTGGCACATCCTTGAACTCTGCAGGGAGGGAGTATATTTAGTAAAACATAGTTTTGTACTAATCACCTTCGATCCAATGGTCATGCAAACGCCATCTTGTGAACAGAATATGGTCACATGTAGCCTCTTCAACCAATCTAATCCCATCAAATTCCCCCACAATTCGTTGTCAGTAAAAATGGTGAATCAACCGTGAAAGACCAAGTGTCAAAGAAAGAGGCTTAGAAATGGGGCTCACAACCAGCATGCCTGAGAAACCTACTGAAAAATTAGTTAGGCCAGACAGAGCTGCCCCTGGGACCAGCAAAGGAGAAACAGAGCTATTCATAGCACCCTTATCAATCAGAAACGGCTTGGCCGTGCCATGCAATTCCGAGGTCACATAAAGTCCATGCTGATACACAGGCACCGAAACTGGTCCCTCACCCTGTCCCTGTCTATCCTAGCTGTAAAACATTCCTGTCACCTCATCCATATCATAGTCATCATGATAATACTGTCCGAGTATCATCAAAATAATTCTTATTCTGATGACCATATGACCAATCCTCTTTCTGCATCTCAACCCAACCACCTCCATCATGACCACGTCCTCTAAAACCCCAACCTCGTGGAGCCGCAACTTTGTGTAACAGCTCCGGGCACTCATTTCGTCGATGCCCCTCCTGTTCACAATATGCACATTGGTTCGGTCCGACAGGTGTACCTGCGGTGCTATTGCTGATAGACCAAAGCAACTGCTGGACCAACCCCAAGCCCCCTCTTCCTCTTCCATTTGCCCTTGTCACTGCATTAACACCTTCATCTTTAAATCCTTATTCTTCTTCTCCACTTTCTCCTTCTCTTCATTCTATCTATGCTCATAATACTGTGCCATACCCAATATGGCTCACTGACATAATATCGATGTCATAAATATAGATGTAGCAAAATATCGAATAAAAAATATAGAATACCAAAATATCAACTTCCTATCTCCAAACAGGTAAGTACAAAAATATCGAATCAAAAATATCGATGTACAAAATATAGTTAGTCAAAATATCGAATTTTTAAAATATCTTAAAAGTAATGTAAAAGTAATGAAATAGTAAATATAATTAACTTAAAAATACTTAAAATACTTAAATAACCTTAAAATTAATAAATAATTAATTTAAGTTAAAAATAAATAAACATACAATTATTTTTTTAATACATATATATATATATATATATAAACATAATATTAATAAAAAAAATACTATATTTTTACCATAGGATAGCAGGAGAGTAACATTTACTATTACCATCCAGTAAATACAACAGTAGAGAAAGCGTTGGATAGCGTAGGGGTAAAAATTACTATTCCCACTCCAGAGAGTGCAACAGTAGAGAAAGCGTTGGATAGCGCGAAGGTTAAAAATTACTATTCCCACTCCAGAGAGTGCAACAGTAGGGAAAGCGTTGGATAGCAGAAGAGTTAAAATTACTATTCCCACTCCAAAGAGTGCAACACTAGGGAAAGCGTTGGATAGCGTAGGGGTAAAAACTACTATTCCCACTCCAGAAAGTGCAACAGTGGGGAAAGCATTGGATAGCGGGAGGGTTCAAATTACTATTCCCACTCCAGAGAGTGCAACAGTAGGGAAAGTGTTGCATAGCGTAGGGGTAAAAATTACTATTCCCACTCCAGTGAGTGCAACAGTAGGGAAAGCGTAGGATAGCGTAGGGGTAAAAATTACTATTCCCACTCCAAAGAGTGCAACAGTAGGGAAAGCGTTGGATAGCGGGATAGTTAAAATTACTATTCCCACTCCAAAGAGTGCAACAGTAGGGAAAGCATTGGCTAGCGTAGGGGTAAAAATTACTATTCCCACTCAAGAAAGTGCAACAGTAGGGAAAGCGTGGATAGCGGGAGGGTTAAAATTACTATTCCCACTCCAGAGAGTGCAACAGTAGGGAAAGTGTTGGATAGCGTAGGGGTAAAAATTACTATTCCCACTCCAGTGAGTGCAACAGTAGGGAAAGCGTTGGATAGCGTTGGGGTAAAAATTACTATTCCCACTCCAAAGAGTGCAACAGTATGGAAAGCATTGGATAGCGTAGGGGTAAAAATAACTATTCCCACTCCAGAAAGTGCAACAGTAGGGAAAGCGTTGGATAGCAGGAGTGTTAAAATTACTATTCCCACTCCATAGGGTGCAACAGTAGGGAAAGCGTTGGATAGCGTAGGGGTAAAAATTACTATTCCCACTCCAAAGAGTGCAACAGTAGGGAAAGCATTGGATAGCGTAGGGGTAAAAATAACTATTCTCGCTCCAGAAAGTGCAACAGTAGGGAAAGCGTTGGATAGCAGGAGTGTTAAAATTACTATTCCCACTCCATAGAGTGCAATGGTAAGGAAAGTGTTGGATAGCATAGGAGTAAAAATTACTATTCCCAATTCAGTGAGTGCAACAGTAGGGAAAGCGTTGGATAGCGTAGGGGTAAAAATTACTATTCCCACTCCAGTGAGTGCAACAGTAGGGAAAGCGTTGGATAGCGTAGGGGTAAAAATTACTATTCCCACTCCAGAGAGTGCAACAGTAGGGAAAGCGTTGGATAGCGTAGGCATAAAATTGACTATTCCCACTACAGTGAGTGCAACAGTAGCGAAAGCATTGGATAGCGGGAGGGTAAAAATTACTATTCCCACTCCAGAGAGTGCAAAAGTAGGGAAAGCGTTAGATAGCGGGAGGATTAAAATTACTATTCCCACTCCTGTGAGTGCAACAGTAGGGAAAGCGTTAGATAGCGTAGGGGTAAAAATTACTATTCCCACTCCAAAGAGTGCATCAGTAGGGAAAGTGTTGGATAGTGTAGTAGTAAAAATTACTATACCCACTCCAGTGAGTGCATCAGTAGAGAAAGGGTTGGATAGCGTAGGTGTGAAAATTACTATTCCCACTCCAGAGAGTGCAACAGTAGGGAAAGCGTTGTATAGCGTATGGGTAAAAATTACTATTCCCACTCCAGAGAGTGCAACAGTCGGGAAAGTAAATACTTCATAAATGAAAATATATATATATATTAATACAAAATACAAATTAATTAAAAGTAATGACATTTTTTTATATAATATAATAATTAATCAATTACAAAAAAATATTATTACAAATAATTACCTATTAATACAAAATATTTACCAATTAACAATTAATTCATGAAACATTTTAAAATTATTAAAAATTACAACAAAACAAAACCAAAAAATAAATAACAATATTTAATTAATTACAATTAAATTACTTCCCACCCTATTCCCCTATAACCCCACAACCCGCTACAGAAAAGAAATTAATAAAATTAACATAAGTATCAATTAAACTATTAATTAAAATTAATTACCAATTACATTTTAATTAATTACCAATTAAAATATTTAAATATCAATTAATTCCAAATAAATATCAATAAATAAATTTACACATGTAATTATTTATAATTAAATTACTTCCCACCCTATTCCCCTATAAACCCACAACCCGCTACCGAAA
This sequence comes from Lissotriton helveticus, assembly GCF_964261635.1. Classification (NCBI taxonomy): domain Eukaryota; kingdom Metazoa; phylum Chordata; class Amphibia; order Caudata; family Salamandridae; genus Lissotriton; species Lissotriton helveticus. The sequence continues at coordinate 509,498,499 of NC_136072.1, read as the reverse complement.
ATACATTAATACAATTTACATAATTATCAATTAATCAAATAATTAAAATTAATTACCAATTACATTTTAATTAATTACCAATTAAAAATTAAAATATTAATTAATTCAAAATAAATACCAATAAATACATTAAAAAAATGAAATAATTATATTTAAATTACTTCCCACCCTATTCCCCTATAAACCCACAACCCGCTACAGATAATACATTAATAAAATTAACATAATTATCAATTAATCAATTAATTAAAATAATTACCAATTATATTTTAATTAATTACCAATTAATTATTAATTAACAATTAATTCAAAATAAATACCAATAAATAAATTAACATATTTAATTAATTATAATTAAATTACTTCCCACCTTATTCCCCTATAAACCCACACCCCGCTACAGAATTATAGTACGCAAAAATTAAATACCATAAAAATAAATATACACTTTTCACACATATACTAACATAAAAAATACTTAAAAAAATTCATAATAACTTACTTACCTCAAATTCGATATTTTTGTTGTCTATATTCTGTCCATTCTATATTTTTGTTGTCTATATTCTGTCCATTCGAAATTTTGTCCATTCTATATTTTTGATTCAATATTAATGCTATTCTATTCAATATTTTTGTAGTCTATATTCTGTCCATTCGATATTGTGTCCATTCTATATTTTTTAACTCGATATTATTGTAACTCGATATTAAAAACTCGATATTTTGAGTGTATACCACCCAATATCACCGATGGGGAGGAGTTAGTCCAAGTACTTTCCGAAGCCTGCAGCCTAGTCGCGATCTCAGGAAGCAGGTTCGTAACAAATCTGTTGACAAACAATCGGAAACCACCCTCCACCGACAAATCATGGCGGTGAAAATCCAGAAACACACCTTCAAATCAGGTGAAGAAATTCAGACAAACTTTCATTCTTCTTCTGATGACATGCTGCTAATATGTCCCAATCTACTCTTCTAGGTGGAATAAGGGAATGCATATAAGTGATAATACGACCCAGTAAAGATAATATTTCTGACCTCTAGCCAGGCTTCTGTTCCTTATCCCACGTCTTTATCTCATTCCATGTCCCTCCTATTTCTACTGCATTGTCCTGCGTATGCATCTGCCTCCATGTATCCACCGGTACCAATAATCCGAAAAACAGCTCAACATCAGCTAGTGTCATTACCGTAGAGGAAGCCACCACTGTCAATTCCTTATAGTACACAGATGGATTTTTCCTAGGGTCTGGTAAGTAACTTTTAAGGGATAGTACCTCACTCCTCTTCCAAGGAGTGTAGACCCACTGTTCCTGGAAATGAGCCTCTACTTTTTGCTGAATAACAACGTTTGCTGCATTACGCTGTTCCGGGATCCCAGGATGGTAAATGGGGTGTACTCCCCTCATAGGGAACTGCATATCCATCGTTGGGTTCTTCTGATGTAATCTACTGCGGTAGCCAACCAATGTTCCAACATTACCAAAAACGTTATTGGGGCCAAGTCGGTAACATACATACGATCCCGGATATCGTATATGATTTGTGGTGCAACACCATTGAAACACTATTCCCATAATCCTATTAGTGTAACTGACATGTGCTTAAGAGCATGCTGCTGCACACATCGCTCATAGTCAGTCAGTCAGCCAATCCACTTTATTCGATCAATTAAAATCATAAAAGTACAATACACAATATACAAAAAAACCTCTTATAAAAACATTTGAGCAATATATATAAAACAACAGCATTTATATATTTCAGCAGAACCAGATAGCTCGAGGTTAAAAATTCTATAAAATATTAACAGTAAAATGTATACATTGTTTAACATAGGGTGTCTTTTTTTTCTGAGTGGCAGGGCAGCAACATGGAAACAAGCAATATTAAAAATATCCCAGGAATTACTCAGCATTTGCAAGAAAAGTAATGCAGGCCTAACTTGTGAAAAGCCTTTTCCATTCAATATAGGTACTAAAAACTTCCTACGATTATCATTATAAAAATCACAGAACATCATAAAATGTAAAGTGTCCTATGGAGAATAATTATCACATTGACACGGGCCTGCATCCTCAGGTTTACACCACCCTGGGAGATCGCCCAACGAGAAGTGATTCAAATTAAAACGGAATCTAGTCAGGAGCCAGCGATGGAGAGGCTTGGTCACAATTTTCAAGTAGGGTTCGATAAACAAGGTTGTTTTTGTCAAGAAGTGTGCCCTAACTAGAGGTTTCTGTAGCTCCTGCTCTTCCCTTTCCATCATCAATGCCTTCAGAAAATTCATTTTGACCCACTTCACGTCTTCCTTACTGATCCTTTCTGGGGCTTCAAATAATTCTGGCCGCCCTATTTTAGATAACATAAACTTAACATAAAACAGCCACTTGATGTTACTAGCTTTATCCAGTTTAACACAATCCCGCAGGACCTGATGGTTCAAGGTTAATCTGGAATAAGCCAGGTTTTAAGCCAACAGAGTAACAGGGCTGTGCTCAAGATATCAGAGACGTAATCCAACCCCAATTCCTGATCAATAGCAAAGGTTGGGGTTGATTGAGGTACAGACAGGAGGCTACGTATAAATCTATTTTCAGCTATCTGCACCCCTGCCTGCTGTATAAACCCCCATATACATGAACCATAGGCCGCAATAGCCACACACTTCGATCTATATATCTTGAGAATGGCCTCTACAGGCCTAGCTCCCAAATCCTGAGCAAACCCTAATAAAGCTGTCGTAGATCTAATAACTGCATTTTTTTTTAATGTGTTGGTGGGCCCAAGAACATCTTTAATCAAACAGTACCCCAAGGTATGTAAAAGAGGACACCATGGACACTTCCACCCCATTACAATAAAAAGATTTAGCTCTTCTAGTTCTATGACTCGTTATCATAATATATGGCTTCCCGGTGTTCACTACCAGGTCCAAAGACTGCTTGTAGGCCCCAAAGGCATCCAAAATCTGCTGGGGGCCTACCGCAGTACAAGCTAAAAGGACAGGGTCATCCGCGTGTAGGAGGACCGAGATTAGACAATCTCCTACATGCGGTATATCCGGGCTTGCCTCAGCTAAAGACTTGTCCAGGGCGTTAATATAAAGTGTAAAAAGCAGAGGCGCCAGTATACACCCGTGATGAATGGCCCTTCCTGATTTAAAAGACCATTTGCCGACCTGGGAAATCCTAACTGATGCTGAAACGTCCCGATAAAGATCAGCCAGAAAATGAACTAAACACGGGTCAATACCCCTTTCCAACAAGATACTCCACAGCTTCGACCTGTTAGCCAGGTCGAACGCTGAGGATAAATCCATAAAAGCCATCTGCAGGGAATCTTCTTTAGCCATTAGTGTATTTACTTATTAATAAGTATAAATTAAGACACTGGTCCATAGTACTTCTGCCTTGTCTAAAACCGTACTGTAAATTAGATAAAATCTTATTATCAGTAGCCCAATCTGTATCTTTAGCTAAGATCACTTTACCTAGTATTTTAAACGCCAAATTAATCAGGGATATCGGTCTGTAACACTGCGGGTACCCTCTCTGGCCTTTTTTAAAAACTGGAATAATAATCGACTTGGTCCAGGATACGGGAAACCCTTGCATTGCAGAGGCATTAAAACATTAACTAATATTTTCGCCCAGAATTTAGGATGACATTTATATAGATCTGCAGGGACACAGTCAGGGCCAGGTGCTTTATTACTAGAGGTCTCCTTTATTGCTCTCTCAATGTCCTCCTCATTAAGGACAAGTGGTGCTATGTCCTGCTGAGGTAATGACCTGGGTATGGAGTACAGTACCTCAGTGGAGCCATAAATTGCCTCAAAATGGGTCAGCCACTGTGCCTCTGTGATATTACTTTCCTGTGTATCATTCTCCAGTCCGGAGAAAAAGGGGGTGTTAACAATAGCCCAAAATCTTGAACTGAACTATCCTTTAAAACCTCAACAGATAAAAGAGAATTCCAAGCCTCTGCCTTAATCTCTAATTTCCGCATATAGACTACTATCTTATTCTGCTTCCGTAATCTCGCTATCAATACCCTATCTCGAGGTAAGCTTTTCAAAGCTAAGACTAGGGAACGGTGGGCTCTTGAGCAATTTTTATCAAACCACCTTTCTCCACGAGTAATTCTGGATTTGGAATTAATGGTCAGATCCGCTGTTATCTGTCTACAAATGCCATCAAAGGCTCTTAGAACCACATCCTGAGGGTTTAAAGAATCAATGCATATTGCAATATTCCTTTTAGCTTTCACACAAAAGTCATAAAAAAGGAATCAGTGTCACTTTGGACCACTTAAGCCTCCTCCCCTGGTCACGAGTTACCACACAGTTAGGGGCATATGTAGGTAATTTCCATTTTGCAATTCTCGAATAACGATTTTTAAGGAATCGCTATTTGAGAATAGCAAAATGGAATGTAGGTAACAACTCGCAATTTTTTTGTGAATCCCTAACATTCCCATTTGCGATTGGCAAATTGCGAATCGCAATTAAGGAATGAGTGTCCCATTCATTCCTATGGGCCAAAAGGCCCATAGGAATAAATGGGGATACATTCACAAATTGTGATTTTCTGTGAGAAAATCGCAATTTGAGAATCGCAATTCCAAGGGTGCCAGGGTGTCCAAAGGACACCTGTTGCACCCCTGGAATGTGCCTGTAAGTACATGTGGCGCACATACATGCCCTGAGGGCATGTCTGTGTGCCACATAGCACTTTGATTTTTTTTTTAAATGCATTTTTAAAGGAAATCGCAAAATACCATCTACTGGAAGTAGGTGGTATTTTGCGATTCCTTATGCCAAAATCGCAATTTTTAAGGCACCTCTACATAGCATATAAGGAATCGCAAAATTGCGATTCCTTAAATGCTATAAGCAAAATAAGGAATCGCAATTTTTGCGATTCCTTATTGTGCTAAGTGCCACCTACATACCAAAGGGGCGTTTGCTGTTTGCAAACGCCGAAATTCGGTGAATATCGGCATTTGCGAATCGCAAACGCCTACCTACATATGCCCCTTACCTTCCAAATTCCTTCTTCCTATTCCCAAAAGACCACAACCTTTGTCCAGTTCTAGTATAAGAGGGTTGTAGTCACTAAAAGGAGACAGCCTGGCATTATAAAATACTACCTTATCTAGCAACAGGGGAGACAGGAATATGTAATCAATAATAGTATCTCTAGCCTTAGATTTAAACGTAGAGCACCAATCAGATTGATTAAAAAAGCCAGGTTCAAAAAAATCAGCTTCAGCCAAAAGGGCCTCTAATACCTCCCCCTGAGGCGAATGCTAAAATCACCAAATGACTGGGCCCTAGATGATCATCAATAAAACAATGCAAGTCACACAGATGTATATTAAAATCGCCCATGAGTAGTATATTATAGGAAGTGGATTGCTTCGACCTATATTCTTCTAAAAAAAGTTTCAAATAACACACATGTTGATTCATAAAATCTCATCACCCGGAATTACAGACATTTACAAGTAATAACTTGGGGTAATTGGAAGTGCTTACTTCTACTATCAGACAATTAAAAGAATCTGCCTCTATCCTTTTTGAGGACCCCATTAACTTAAAGGAAAGAAAAAGCACTAGACTGCCTTTTGCTCTACCTGCTGGAGCAGGGCAAGCAGGTAGAAAATAGGATCTAAAAACATCCAACCAAAAGTTATCCCCCCTCTCCCATGTATCCTGGAGAGCAATTATATTGTATGATGTTATGAAATTCAACCAGTTTGGGTTATCTCTTTTAGATCTAAGATTACAACTGATAATTCTACAATCGAGTTGGATTTCTGCTCCTGCATCACCTATGACATGGCAGTTAGAGCGTGGTTCAAGTATACAATCCTCCTTCCCCGCCAGTCAATCCTTCACATCCATCTGGGTGAGTGGGAGAAATCTATTTGAGAGGGGTAAGCCTCCCTCATCAGGCCTGGGCAACTGGGCTACCAATTTTAAAGATGTTACTCCTCCCCCGCTTACTTTACCAGAGCAAAATACATGACTTTTACTGCGAGAAGGGCACATCAAAGACTGATGAAAACTAGAGGAATTAGCCACACTTTCACTATCAAGAGCTCATTATGCACTTACTGGGGGGTAAAAAAAACCTAATAGCAAGGCCCTAATGCCCCAGTGTAGCTCTGTGGCGTCCCAAAACAGCCTGTCAACTATATCCCGTTTGTTAAAATTGACTACAATACAGTCGCCAAGTACATGTTTGGAACCACCATTTCCCACCCAGGCCACCCGTCTAGCTATTATAATGTAAGCAGAGATCTCGGAATGACCAGTGCAGTAATGGTCACACCAGTTTTTTGTCTTATGCAGCACGTTGATTTACTGTCAGGGACCCTAAGCGGAGGATCTCCTACAAGGACCGCAACCAAAGGAGTAGCTTCTGGGGGGAGATTAATTCTACAACCATTAGGACTTATATTTCTCTCTTGAGGGACACAATTCTCATTAATTGCCAAAGTCGGGCCATTAGATGGCAAGTTGTCTAGACTTGTGTCGACTTGGAAGGGTTTCCCTCCCCTGGGCCCAGACCTCGAATGACCTTAGGTCTACCAACAGAATTAGGCTTTAACCCCCCCCCCCGGAAGTTGTAATGGTTGATTCCCTAGATGTTTCCCTCGGTAATTGGACTTGGATCTCTATTGTTAGAATAGGTAACAAGCCTAAGTTTGGAATAATTTGCGGGGAATACTTTGTATCCCTCAAAAAGGAGTCCAACCGCTCACATTTTTTCATAAGATCCACAACACAAGAGTTTAAGGTATCAATTACATCTTTAACGATACCAATCAATATAGATTCAAACCGCTCACTAAAAATGTCCTCTACCAAATTCCGCAATGTCAATTGAATGTTCTCACCTACCACTGGCGCCAACTTGGGGGTACTATTTTTAGAGCCTCTATGCCGCTTACGGGGTTTTCTGCTAATACATTATTCCCCGGCAGTCCCCGCATTCCCCACAATTGGACCCCTTGGTGTCCTTTCCTCGTCCAAGTGGGGAACTTCAGGTATCACATCCACACCCCCTATCACTGCAGTATCGTGAGTTTGAGCTTCCCTCCTCGCTCTTGGGCCACTAATCAACATAACTGGTTCCAATGGTACGGGAATATGTGACAGAGGATCAGTCGCCACAGTCCCTTCTCCAGGGTTTTGACTTGTACCCAGTCCCAATTCCTTTTCAGCATTGGTTATCTCCTTATTCAGTGCTCCCACAGCCGAGGTCAAATATGAAATTATAGATGGTGACTTTCTGGGGATTATGGCTTTTAAACCCCCCTGTTCTTGACTACCCAAATATTTGCGCTTACCCATGAATGAACGTTGAAGAGGTGGCCCAGACCAGCCTCTTTCAGGCTCTGACAGGCACGGACGGGCCCACCCGCGTGCATCCCACGCTGCGGGAGGGATGCTCAGCTGATAAGCACCTCCAGGCGCCGAGATGACGTCCCCAGCAAGCGACAAGAAATGCCTGCTGAGGATGGTAGTTCAGCTGCTGTCTTCATGGCGGGTGCTATGGTGCTACCGTGTTTTTCTTAAGCCATTCCTCTCACGGCAGTGTCCAGGCTGGAAATGAATCAAAGGTAGCCGTTCCCCTCACGGCACTGGTATCAGCTGTCAGTGCGTCCAGCGCTGCGGGAGGGCTGCTCGGCTGAAAAGCGTCTCCAGGCGCCGTGATGACGTCCCCAGCAAGTGACAAGCAATGCCTGCTGGGGATGGTAGTTCAGCCGTTGCCCTCACGGCGGGTGCTAGGTTGCTACAGTGTTTTTCTTAAGCCATTCCCCTCACAGCAGTGTCCAGGCTGGAAATTAATCAAAGTAAGCCATTTCCCTCACGGCACTGGTATTAGCTTTCAGCACTTCCCGCTCATAGTCTTTCATCACACTCCACACGTCTTCCACGATGTAAATCGGAATCTGGGCCCACTGCACAGCCTGATCAGCAACCATTCTTTTTTCCTCATTTCCCACATCAGATCTCATTAATACCCTCCCCATTTGTTCTCGTGCTGCAGCCCAATTCCCCTCATTTACTCCACGCACAGGTGTCTCAGCACTCAACAGCAACGGAGATAAAACGTTTGAGGGGGACAGAGCAGGTAAAGGAACAGGCATCAACGTTAGCAACGGCTGCGAAGAAGGGGTGAGAGAAGGATAGACAACATGTGTAGGGCCATCCGAGACAGGAAGACCAACAATTGTAAGTGCAGAGTCTGGAGACTGAGACGTCACAACAACGGGGTACACACTCTGCGGGGCATAAGGAGGTGGGAGTCGGGTATCTAAGAGCTCTTCCACAAAGGCATCACTTTCTTCCCGAGCGACATACCATTTATCACTCTGTAAGCAAAACTTCCCATCTCCACATTCTTTATGCTTCTCCAATTTCTCTCTATCATAGGCCACTGCTTTCTGTGTCACTGTCTGCACCTCCCCCCTCCTGGCCTCCTTCTCCACTCTCATACGTCACTGCTTCGCTTCCTTCTGCCACACCTGGAGATTGTCAAACATCGACTGTCTACTTCTTTTAGCAAACAATTTATCCTGCAAGAAACTCAATTTTCATTCATCGAATGTACCCGTAAGTGGCCGCTGCAAGTCAGCATTGTCCCTTGTGTACTTATGCCAGAGCTTGCTAAACATAATAGGGCCAATACCTTACTTGAAATACACATTGAAATTTGGGGTACCTTCTGGATGCACAGGCTGCCTCTCTTCCAATTGGGCCTCGGTAGAACAACACCTGCATACAAAACACCCTAATTTACTCAAACAAGTCATCTTAATATAAGACACATTCACTGCCTGCACTGAACAAATACAGTACCAAGCAACAAAAACCAAGACGGACTGAAAACCGTACCAGGCAGTCCGCAGACTGCACCAGACAGTCTGAAGACTGTACCAAGACAAGAAGATAGACTCTAACCCCAGGCCTTTTCAAGAGTAAACCAAATTCAACAAGTGGCCTGGCAGAGTGTTCGCAAACACCTGTATCTCAAGGATCCGCAGACCCACCAAGTTCGAACAATGTAGGACTCAAGATGGCACCATATTTATCACAAGACGAAACAAACACACCTGGTAAACACAGGTCAAGTAAAGTTACTCTCCACTGCTGACTCTTCTGATAAAACTGTCAAATCCAAGGGCTTTGCCTTTTAGGACCCCAGCTGGGGTGGCCACTGGGCGAGGCACAATCCGATCAGACAGGCAGAGCAGCTGCGAGAACTAGGCTCAATCAAGCGGTGATCCCCGATCCGCCCATCCGACCCGGCACAGCCCCATCCTCTCCACCTGTCCGCGGGAAAGAGATGGCCCACTCACCCGATGGAGTCCCTGTTCAGGCACCAACTGAAGGAAATGACCTGATTAGAGTCACCCGGGTCACTTACGACCACCTCATAGCCTTCCAAACAAGTGAAGAGTCGGTCATACAGTAGAGAATACAAACAATCATTTATTAGTAAAATACACTGCAGGGAAGTCCAATCTGACCAGCACTCAGGGATGTCTGTCGAGGGGACTGGCTCCCCAACACTTGGTAACACATAATCATTCTCCCGACAACCCCCAACCATACCCCCAGTGGAAAGTTACCAGCTTGAGCCGTACATGAACAAAGAAGGCACAGAAGGATGGGCTACCACCTGCAAGCTTGGTACACACTATCATTATCTCAAGGTTGCCTTGCTAGGGCTCGGCACCTCCTACCGTAGGAGCCAGGCTTATGGAGAAGGATAGGCATGCAGAGGCAGAATGGCCTATTCATTAGTAAGTTGGAATCCAACCTTGAACAAGAGAGAAGAACATAGCTGAACAAATTCTTCTGCTGAAGCAAGCATTACAGATAATTGGAGCATAATACAGTCACAGTGGAACGTGGCCTACAAACTACAAATTGGAGTCACAAATGCTAACTTAAGCTCGTATCATAAAGGAAAACTCAGTGGGGTACATTAGGTGTGGCGGCTGCTACTAATCATAGCCTTATAAATGCTAACCTAACATAACGCAAAACAAGTCTATGAAAGTACATACATTGCTAAATTCCAACAGCACATGTCACTTTAGAAATTCTCATGTACGTTTATGAAGGCTACTTGAATAGAGATCTAACAGGATTGTACCTGGATGATTTATTCTCTTTGAAAGCCTATATGTATCCTAACGAGTAATGATATTATGTATTACACCTGATGAATTATGTGTTGATTTTTTACCTGTCTGAGGGGGGGGGTGGAGGGGTGGGGGTGTTCACACATGTAAAACAAAATGAATATAGATTATTTAAAAAAATGAATTATGCAGATCTTTCATTGTGAAGTACCAACGCTAGCGGAAGAGTGTCCCTCCAAAAACCAAAGCTAACCAGTATGACAAAAGTTGATGGGTACAATGGATGCTATCACAACAGCGTTAAATTTTCATTCCGAAAACTTGATATCTAGGTGGATCTATTAAATACCTTAGCAGTATATGTGGGAGGGATGCTAATAACCTACTAATTAAATGTACGTGTTCACATATTTTAGATAATGCGTCGGAACCTCCGAATATAGTAGGTTCTCTTATCGATGAAGTTAAGAAATTAGCCGCAGAACCAAAATCAGAACTACCTTTACCTCCATATATCGGCTTAGGGTCAGCGGCAACTGGTGTGAGTATAAAAGTACAAAATGTTCCGCGCAATATTCTCACGCATATAGTTAGTGGTTTAACCGGGGATGCTAGGAAGTTAGAAGGAGGTTTGGGGCTAAACATCGTCACTGAAGAAAGTCATTTTCTAACAGAAAATGCTAATATAGAGAGAAGTCAAGTTCTAAACTCCACTGCTTTAGGTGATGGTACTAGTGGTGACCCCCTTTCATGAAAGGGACTAGAAAAGGCTGCAGAAGGCCCTGGACAAAGAAAATAAAATTATATATATAGTGGCTAAACCCAGGGATTGATATTCTATATTTAACCCGACTGGTCAGAAACTACAAAGGCACATCCATCCCTCAAGGGTGCAGATACTCCCTCTAATCCTATTCAGACAATACTTCCAAACTCCCTATTGAATACACAGGTACAGAAACTTCCAATATACAGCAAAAAAGAGTCTGCAAGCATTCTTGAAATCGCAAGTATTAATAATGGGATTGTATCTATGCAAAATGATAGCAGTACTCAGAGTAGGTGAGAGAGTAAGCAGGGTAATGGAAATAATCTTTGAGAATTAGACTATCATTTACAAATGCTGACTCAACCAATTAATTATAAATAATGAGGTTATGTCCTTGTCACAGGATTGTGCTGTTCCGAGAATGCCTGGGGCTTTTTTGGCAGATGAGAACAGGTCTGGTGTCACCCAGAGACCATCATCTTCTGGTGGAGATCAGACCAAACTTTTAGCCAACGATAATGATCCTGGCCTAGCTATACCAACAAGGGTCATGCTGGAAAATCAAGCTTCTAATACCATGAAATTAGTGTTTAATCCCTTTTACGAATCTAGGGGCATAGTTGATAGTTTGAATCGGCATTCAATCATAAAACTAATTTCAATAATTCCTGAATTAAAAACTATTGAATCTATGGATATTCTTTCCGTCCAATTCAAACAAATGCAACCAAATTCAGCCTGTGAATCCACTATTGGACTACCAATGAAATAGCAAACAAAATTCTTAATTCAAGCTTCTATTTCATGGAATTGGACAAAGTGATTAAGAAATACACCCCTCCAAAATATCCCTTCATTTTAGAAGTTCTATCTCCAAGAGTGGGAAAAGAAGGTTGATTACAATTATTCAAATTCATTACTAAGAGAAGCGACTGGCCCATTGAATAAATCAACTCATAAACACAGGTCTGATAGTTACCAACACATTAAAAGAAGTGTTCACCTTTGAATTGTTGACCAAAAATAAAATACCATTTGATGATTGGGCATGGCTCCCAGAAACCATTGCAAATGTGTCTTTAGGTGATGTGCACGGAACTTTGCCTGCTGCTAGTGAACATTATATACAATTGAGAATATTTTCTTGGAATGTGCACAGGTTAGCCCATTTGTTGGCTGACCATGACACATTTTCAGTTTTTATATGCCTTTGAAATTTTAATGCTACAAGAAACATGAAGAAGGCAAGACACCCCATTGTTGGCCTTTAACAAATGTAATCTTCCTGCTATTCACATCAATAAACAAAGCCGAGCAAAGGGTGGTCTCTCATTTTATATTGCAACCAACTTAAGACTAACAGTAGAAGCAATTAATGTGCAGTTGGCATGGTTACAATGTGTTATATTACAGTATAACTGCTATATGATGATAATATTGAATGTTTATCCAAGTTAGAGGAAATAAGATAATCCAGCTGTTTACCTTGTGGAACTTCATAACAACATTAGCTCTTGGATATAGAAATGCTGGTTTGATCATCTCTGGTTACTTTAATGTACATCTAGTCGTATTTAACTATTCAGGTAGGAGAAGTAATGTTATGGCCAACATGTGTCGCGATAATCTACAACAGCTTGGGCTAACTTTGTTAAATGACAAATCTTGGTGCAAATAAAGTGTAGTTCCATCTTTTCAACAGTCAAAGCATGGTTCACTAATTGATTACCTTTTGTCTCAGATAAACTGGGTTAAAAAATTGTTGAATATAAGGTGACTCCTTGTCTCGAAAGTGACCATAACCCTTAGATATTAATGCTACAACCTCCAAAATGCTGTATCCTAAAATCAAATGAGCTTCAAAATATTGTACATTCGTCATATAATTTGAAAGGGCTGGTATGGCATTCAGAAAAACAAGTCGAAATAAAGAAGATTGCTGAAGTTTTAATAAAGGATAGTGATCAGGGCCTGGTGGGGGTACGATCAAAGATGGATAAGTGGAATTATATCACCTCATCTTTGGTTGTAAAATTTAGAACACAAAATCTAGCAAACGTGAACACATCATTAAGCACCCCTAATAAATGGTATTCATCTAAATCACTCAAATTAAAACAGTTACTTAATAGAGCTGCATGGGAAGTTTTTTCTCATAGATATTGGCAATCTTAATATGCTCTTAAGGATAAACTGAGATCACTAAGACGGTCATATAGATAAGAAGTGTGGCTGGCAAAATCACGTTATCAAAAGGGGCTTTGGCACAGATTATTATTGCTTGCCTCCAAACTAAATAATGTAAAGTCTTTTTGGGATATCATTAACAAACTCGAAATGGGAGGCAATAAGGCCTAAAGTATTAATATTGTGGAGGATGATTGGGTTAGGTTTATTACCAACCTCTATGGTGCGTGAGCTCCAGATACAAATAGGCCAGACTTGAGCTAGCACTGTGTGAAAAACAGCAAGTCATATTCAGAGCAAGTGAGCAGCTCCAAATTAGAAAAAGACTTTGAATTTAAAAGCAGTACTGAAATAGCCACTCTTTTGCATCGTCTTAGATCAAATGAGGCGCCTGGCCCAAATGGGCTCCCCCCTAATGCTATATTCCGTGCCAATGCTGATATGTGGGCCGAAGTGGTGACTCCAGTGTTTGATGAAGAATCAGCATTGAATATTGCCCCTGTGTCCTGACGATGTAGCATTACACAGCAAATTTTCAAAAGTGGCCCAGTCAATACTCCTGCCAATTATCGGATAATTGCCTTAACTGATGTGGACGCTAAGGTTTTTGCCTCTTGCCTATTGATAGATTTGGAGTACTGGGCAGCTTTGTAGAAAATAATCGCAAATAACTAGACAGGATTTGGTAAGGTCCAATCTACAAAAACAAAATTGTTGGCTCTTCTTTTACTAGCTGAACAGACTTTTAAAAAAGCAAAATCTATATATTTTTTTTATAGATTTAAAAGCTGCCTTTGATTCAGTACGAGTATTACTATGGAAAAAACTTACAGGATGGAGTATTCCCCTAAAATTGTTGAATGATATAATACCCTTGTATACCAATACGTGGGTACAGGTGAAGTTAAGGAATGGTCTTACTCTATCTCAAAAAATTGAAACCTATAATAGTCTTAAACAAGATTGCATACTTGCACCGTGTCTTTTTAATCTTTTTATGTCAGACCTACTACAGCACCTTGAGTCTGTCAATGCTAATCCTCTGAAACCTGCTGAGGTGCATCTTAGCTATTTACAACATGCTGATTATACCCTTTTGTTGAGTCAAATGCCGATAGGCTTACAAAGATTGATTAATCGATTATATTTTAGTTAATGGTCTGGAGTTGAATAAAAAAAAAAATTCATGAAAATTGGCCCTGTGACACCTAAAACTGATTCATGAAGGCCTAGAGGTGGGCCAATTGAAGTGGTGAAGACATATAAATACCTGGGCATTTTATTTGACAATAGAGTTTCATTTAGAAGTAATTTTAAAGTTAAGAGGGCAAAAACGTAATCTTTAATTTACTCCTTCAAATGCTTATGTAAATCATTGAGGTGCCAATAGTACAAAAATCTCCTTAGAGTTTTGAGAGCAAAGCACCAGTCAACAATTGCATTGGCTCGCCTATCACCAGGGGAAAGATGCTAAGCTATTGGATTGTCTACTACTTAAAGCCTATGAAACAGTCTTTGGAATAACCAGGTCAATTGGGCAAACGGAAATCAGATTGCAGTTTGGCCTCTAAAGACAGTCCACAGTAGTGCAAGGGTAATTTGTGAAGCATATGTATTCCCTGTTTTTATCTGACTCTTTAGCAAATAATTGCTGGTGTGAAATAACTCGATCTGGCTACACAGTAGCAGTGCTTAATTTGTGCAGGAGCTTTCAGGTGCTAAGCACCAGCACTTTTTTAACAGGGCTGGGGCCATTGAATTTTTCTCCCCAGTGAGATGAGCCCAATATTTAGTAAAAAGAAATGTACCTACCTGTCCTGCGTCGTCCTCCTTCCTGCAGGATAGCCCACCCAGGTGCAGGCTGATGACTGCATCACGTTAGTGATGTCAGTAGTGCACGCCTGCCTTTAAAGGAGCATATTCTTTTGCATTGGTTAATTATTACAGTTGAGGGCGGGCTGATGGGTGAGCTGCGGGCAAGGAAGACTGGGTCCTGGAAAGGTCCGGTCTCGACAATAACCTTAATACGACATCGTCAAAGTAATAAAAAAGTACGTAGCTGCTTTCTGTTAACTCGCATGCACTGAAATGAAAACCCAGCAGAAGCAGGCCATAAATTATTCCTTTTGACTTGTCATTTGCATTGCATGCTGATGCTCTTGGCCTGGGCCCCACCAAAACACATTATTTGCCAGCAATCTAATGGAGCCACTGCCAAGGAGGCTGCAGGTCACAGGTAAGAGAGTAGTAGATAGTACTACAACAAGTCGCTGTTAATTAATCTGGAACAGATTTACTATTGTGTTTTCTCTTCACCAATTTCTTTGCAGCACAGATGCCTGGTGATCCTTTATTTTAACATGCCTTCAGTGTTCTGATCTGCAGGCAGGGCTTCCAGGAATGACAATGCCCAATTAAAATAAAAAATAAAAGGAAAGATTTACATGAATTCACTTAATGTGGATAAGGCGGCTTTAGTGGAAAAAACACATGCAGGGTCTGTGCGTAATTTTCTACAGTCCTTGCGAATCCATCCCTATTTGAATGCCTATTTCTCACCTCATATGAAGGAAACATTTTTAAAATTAAGACTTGGCATATACCCAATGAAAGAGGGAGCATGCCGACTTGGATACAACAATGGCCAACTACGGAATGAAGACTGTGTGGGTGGCCTTGTGAAACCTTATTACATATTGTGCGTTTGTGTCCTAAATTGCTCAAAACACAACAAGCACTATTAAAGGCTTTATTCCTTAAGGCTGGAGTAAGATCAGCTCGCCAGGCTCTTATTTTATGTTTATTGGATGAATCAATGAGTGTAAATAAGAAAGGGCCCCCTGGTACTACTGAGGATGTCCTCTCGGCAGGGAAATAATACATAATGTAAATTTCTAGGGCAACTCAAACTTGATACAATACATGACTATACTAGTTCTCTGACATAAGGAGAGACAAAAACAAACTGTGCATATTGCAAAAATACAAAAGTGTTTTTTATTAAAGACTTAACAATAAATATATATATACAAAACACATTTAAAGACTCCACAAGCACACCACATCCATGTCATCATTCATACTCAACAATCATAATATATACATCAAAGGCAAAAAAGCACATAGAACAAATATCTATTGGTCTTTCATATTCATATTCCTATTCAAAGATGCATTGCCATTTTGATGATTTATGATTTAGACATTCATTCAGAAAAAGCCATAGATTGGTAAATTGGTGTCTGTGTCACTACATGGCTACAACCCAGGCTGGTATCCTACGCGTGTTTCGGTACGACAGTGCCTTCTTCAGGAAAAGCTACAGCAGGTAAAATGGAATGTCTGAATGTAAAACAAAATACACATTTATGATGCCCCTCCTGGAGTACGAATGCTAAGGATAAACAACATTTTCACAAAATTGCTTTGTATTAAATAGTGGTGATGTAGGCCCATCACCTCCAAAGGTAGAAAAGAGAGTCAAATCTGAGAATAATCTTGCTGTGCCAACAGTGAAAAAGGTAAAGAATTAAAAGTTGCTAAGATCTAGTTACAAGATCTAGTTGCATGCCAGCAGTGAAAAAGGCAAAGAATTAAAGGTGGCTGAAATCTAGTTGCATGCTGATGGTGTCAAGCAGTCACCCTAAATGTGAACTGCAATCAAGCCTCTGGAGTTGCTATTAGGTGAATCAATTCCATTACTTTGTCAAATCATAAAATGTTTAACAATTGCTGAGAAACTGCTGGTGTTTGTGGTTTAAATCTACAGGTGTATAACTATTGTTGAGGGATATTTTAATTGTTCAGAAAATATAAGGATTCTGTTTAGGCTGCTGACACTGGAATGTCTTTGCAGTTTGAACCAATGACTCTGTTTTTAGGTAATTTTGGTAATCAGGCTCTAAAGAGAATATGAAAGCATAGAGGCACTTTATTGTTCATTTGCACAATGGTAAACAATATTTATAGCTTTTGCACCTAGGCACTTTAAAGCTTATTTGCACCATGTTAAATAATGTCTATAGTTTTAATTATATATTCCTGGGAATTTGATCATTATATGGTATTAGTTTTATGATTAATGATGGCCGTGTGAAACCTTAATACATATTGTGTTTGTGTTCAAATTTGGCTCAAACAAGTCGTGCACTATTAAAATTATTCCTTAAGGCTGGGGTAAGATTATCCCACCAGGCCCTTATTTTATGTTTATTGGGTGAATTACTTCCATTATTAAGTCAAATGATAAAATTATAATAACTGATTAAAAAATGCTGGTGTGTGTAGTCTAAATCTACCTGTGTATAGCTATTGTTAAGGTATATTTTAATGGTTCAGGAAATACAAGGCTGCAGTTTTTAGGCTACTGACACTGTGAACGTTTTTGCAGTTTGACCAAATGATCCTGTTTTCAGGCAATTTCTGTAAACAGGCCACAGAGAGTATATGAAAGCATAGTGGCACTGTTCATTTGCACAATGGTACATAGTTTTTACAGCTTCTGCACTTAGGCACTTTAAAGCCTATTTGAACCATGTTTCATAATGCCTATAGTTTTTATTATATATTCCTGGGAACTTGACCATCATATGTTATTAGTTTTATGATTAATTAGCGAGTGCGATAAAGGATGCGTATATGTGGTATCAATTTTCTAGCATGGCATGTAACCATAGAAATATTTTTTTTGTGAACAGTTGTACATTAACCGGCGAATTAGGAACTTGTTTTTATTCATGATACTAATATTTTTATTGCAATGATTTTGTTAATCAAGCATTAAAGAATTAATTATTTAGAAATTCACAGAAAAAAACAAAGGTTAGAGGGACGTGATAGTAAGGAAATGGAATTAAAAAACCTTAGAAATTCACTACACTAACTATAATTTGCGCTCCTCCATTGCACTGCTTGTGACCTCACATATTACATCACTCATGACATGGTCAGTGACATCACCGATGACGTCTCAAATGTTATCACTGATGACATCATCCACAGAATCTCTGACGTATTCACGCACACCCCAATATAACCTTTCATACACCCACTCCAACTTCCGCACTACCATTTTCAAAACCATTGACACACCCCTATCAGTACTTACACACCCACTCACTGATTCATAGGTCTACACATACTTCCACTCATTCACCCATACAGGCACTCACACACCAACTCACTCACTAATACAGCCACTGGTATATCCACTCACCAACCCATACAGTCACTCACACACTGTCAGTCAAAAATAGAGCTGTGCACATACCTATTCATTCACCCATTGAGTTATTCAAACATCCACTTACTCACCTATACAGTTATACACACACACACTCACTTATTCACGCAGATTCTAACACATACTCACTCACCTATACAGTCACTGACAAAAGCACACACTCACCCATACAGCCACTCTCACAATCACTCACTCACTCACACAAAACAGTCCCTAATATACTGCCTTTTCACATATGCAGTTACTCACCCATATACCACTGAAACACCCAGTCACTCAAAGACACAGCCATACACACACTCAGTCACCAATACAGCCCCTCACAGATGCACGCACTAACCCATACAGCCACTGACTCACCCACACACTTATCCATGCAGCCGGTCACACACACCCTCACCCACCCACACAGATACTCATACACCCATAAAGGTACTCATATACCTACTCACCAACCCATATCCTACTGACATATCCACTCACTTACCCTCACAGCCATACTGTCTTTAACTCACTCACCCATGCAGCCCCTCATACATATACTCACTAACCCCTATAGCCAGTGACTCACCCACTCACTCATCCATACAGGATGTCATACACCCACTTACTCACCGACACAGATGCTCAGACACTCATGCAGGTACTCGGACAACCAATCAATAACCCATATAGTCACTCACATACCCACTCACACACCTATACAGCCAAATAGACAACAATTGACAGACTGATACAGACATTCACACAAACTAGTCACTCACCCATACATTCACTGAGAAACATAATTAATCACTTATACAGCAGACACGCACCCACTGAATCTTTCATACAGGCACTCATACACCCACTGATTTATCAATGCACCTTGGTATAAATATTAACACTCATAAATGTTTGAAAAACACTCACAGTCACTGTATGACGTTATCAGCTATTGTTTTTTGAGTGAAAAAAACAGAGTTTACAGTGACGGTACAGTTAGGCTCAGGTTCCACTTGTACAAAACCAGTGAAATTCAGTAGTGATAGTCACGAGATTGAAATATAACTTATGCCACCACAATTTACTGCTTATGGCCTCACATATTAAGTCGCTCATGACATGGTCAGTTACATCACTGATGACATTATTGCTGATGTCTCAAATGATATCTCTGATCACATTACTGATTACATCATCCAGAAAGTGTGTTTCGTAAAAGTTACTGAGAGTTGAAGATATATACTAAGCTACTGCATAAGTTAAATTACTATTCTTTTTGTACTAATAATGAGTGATAGTGTTTTAATGTATGTCATCTGAGTGGCACTGTGACTAGCACTGTGGGATTGGGTGTCTGAGTGTCTGTATATGTGTGCGAGTGGGTGTGTGAGTGGCTGTATGGGTGAACAAGTTGGTGTGTAAGTAGCTGTATGGGTGAGTATGTGACTGTGAGGGACTGCATGGGTGGGTGAGTGTGTGAGTGAGTTATTATATTGGTGACATTGGTGGCTGTGTGATTGGCTGATGGGTGGATGAGCGTGTTAGTGAGTAGCAGTATGGATGACTGAGTGGCTGTGTGAATTGTTCTATAAATGAGTGGCCAGGTGTATAAGTGGATGTATGGGTAAGTGAGTGGTTGTTTGACTGGTTGTATGTGTAAGTGAGTGGGTGCTTGAGTGACTGTTTTGCACAGTAGATATTTGTGTGAGATGACTGAGTGGCTACACGAATGATTGTATTGATGTGGGACTTGGTATTTAAGTGGTTTCTTGAATGGGTGAATGGATCTATGAGTGGCTTTGTGGGTGAGCGAGTAGCTCTGTTAATAACTATATGGATGAATGGCTGTGTGAATGGCTGTATGAGTGAGTGACTGGTTGTGTCAGTGGCTATGTAGGTGTGTGAATGGAAATGTGAGTGAGTGTATGGCTGTGTGAGTGAATGTGTGAGTGAGTGGCTTTATGGGTTTGTGAGTGGGTGTGGAAGTAGCTTTTTAGGTGTGTGAGTAGTTGTATATGTCCGTAAGTAGCTGTGAGTGGCTGTATGGCGGTTTTTTGGGTGGCTGAGTGAGGGAGTGTGTGTGAGAGTAGTTGTATGTGTCTGAAAATGGGTATGTAAGTAGTTGTTGGGTGTGTTAGTGGGCACATGAGAGGTTATATGGGGGTGTGAGTGGGGTGTGTGATTGGTTCTGTGGATGATGTCATCAGTGATGTTGTCAGTGATGTGCTTTGAGATGTCCTCAATGATGTGAGTGATAGTGACTCGCCACAAGGCGGTCTGTATGGAACGCTTGTAGCTGTGAGACACTGTTAAAACCTGTCATTGCTTTAAAATCAATTATTTCTGCCATTAGGATCTTTTATGCAATTTTACTCTTTTTAAAAAACATGACCTGATTCGTACCTGTTGAATTGTAATCATTTTGCTTTAAACTTGCCTGCACCTAAGTTTGAATTGTTGTCACTTTCAAACGGGCCTGCGTTCACTACCTTCGCCAATAATCGGCATTGCGAGACTTTTGCATTTCTGCTTAGTCATACGCGGTCTAGTGCTTGGGGGGTAACAGCTGCTGCACAGCAGGGCTGATTGGTTGGTGGGTGGAGGGAAGTTGCCTAAGGGACAAGCTGGAGCGGACGCGGAGCGAGAGATAGTGACTCGCCACAAGGCGGTCTGTATAGTAACGCTTGTAGCTGTGAGACACTGTTAAAACCTATCATTGCTTTAAAATCAATTCTTTCTGCTACTAGGATCTTTTACGCAATTTTACTCTTTTGAATGGTAATTGTTTCGCTTAAAACTTGCCTGCACTCACTGAATTTTGAATTGTTGGCACTTTCAAACGTGCCATAAAAAGCTGTTGTCCCGTCTTTTAGAACTGGGCATCAGCGGGCTAGCACATCAATGGCTAGATGTGCTTCTATCAGGCCGGACTCAGAGGGTTCAGCTTGGTGAGCATATATCGGCCAAGGGCACTCTTCCCTGCGGCGTACCCCAGCGCTCCACATTGTCCACACTCCTCTTTAATATCTACCTGCAACCCCTGGTGGAGACCCTGGGGCACATGGACTGCTGGGTTTTCAACTGCGCAGATGATACCCAACTCCTCAACCGGATCAACAACTCTAGACAGGCCCAGGAATCTACTCAGATTCACAGTAAATTGGATGATGGCCAATTCCCTGAAAATAATAATCAAAGTGATTCTCATCCCCACTAAAACTAGCCCTCGGAGTGACCTTTTCTGGCCACTGGAACTGGGTACTGCACCCACACCAGTCCCGGTTGTAAAAAGCCTGGGTATAAAAATTGACTCAGTTGTCCATGTCCAGCCAGGTCACCACGGTGGTGGGAACCTGTATAAGGTTGATGAGGGAGCTGTGGAAACTTGTCCCCCTTCTGTCAAATGCCTCATTACAGGCAATTTTATCTGCTACTGTCATCTCGAGGCTGGATTGTGGGAATGCCCTTTACATTGGGCTCCCCCAGAAAACTTATTAAGAGACTGCAGGTAGTTCAGAATGATGCGGCCAGGCTCATTTATAGACTTCCCAGAAGGACTTGTGCTACCCTCCTTCTACACAAATTGCACTGGCGGCTTTTAATCAGACAGACAGCTCATTTTAAAGGCCTTTGTATTGCCCACAAAGCAATTTATGGCCAAGCACCAGTGTACATAAAAGAACACCTGGAGGATTATGTTCCTGGCCGGATGCTGCGATCATCTGAGGCCTGCTGTTTAGTCCCTTCCCGTTATGTCACTAACTCTAAAGGGGTAGAGCGTTCTCTGTCATGCTTCCACAAATTTTGCGCAATTTGCCTGAGCACCTTCGTAGGGTACCGGTCCTTCTCACATTTAGGAAACAACTGAAAGCGCTCCTATTCAGGGACACGTTAGTCACAGTGTAATTCTGTTGCCTTGCCGATTGACGTCTGTGTTTCCGGTCACTCTCTCTAAAAGCGCTTAGAGGCCTGAAGGTGATTTTTGAGCTATACAAAATACATTTAACATAACATAACATCAGTGATGTTAATGACCATATAATGAGTGATAAAAGTGTGTTTCCTAACTGTAACCTGTAAACCTTTGAGAGTGGGTGTGTGAATGGCTGTATAGGTAGGTGAGTGGGTGTGTGAGTGGCTGTATGGGTCTCTGAGTGGGTATATGCATGAGTTTGTGGGTGTGTGAGTGACTGTATGGGTGTGCACATAGCTGTGTAAGTAGGTGTAGAAGTGTCTGTTTAGAACTGTGACTGGGTGCATGAGTGTCGGAGTGGGTCTGTGATTGGGTGCATGAGTGGGTTTGTGAGTGGGTGCATGAGTGTCTGACTTGGTCTGTGAGTTGGTGCATGAGTGTCTTTGAAAGTCTATGAGTAGATGGATGAGACTGAGTGGGTGAGTGAGTGGGTGTGTTAGTGAGTATCTGAGTGGTACATGGTAAAATATTTTGGGGGCACATGGAAGCAGGTCCTCATGCCCACTTCCCATGTGATGGTTCTCCTGTTCTGTGTGCTCACAGTCCGCTACCTTCTGTTTCCTTTTGTTTTATGCCTGCTCTGCTCATTTCCGACTCATTTTTCTGACTCTTCTCTGCTTGCTCTTGCCCTCTATTTGCCTCTTTGTGCACATTTTGCCCATTATTTTGAATCTTTCTGCTCACTCCTGACCTATATTCTGACTCTTGCTGCTCATTTTTTATCTCTATTTTGGCTCTTGCTGCTCGTTTCTGACATTTACTTTGCCTCTTTCTGCTCATTCTGCATGTTATTTTGCCTCTTTCTGCTCGTTCCTCACCTTTATTTTGCCTCTTGCTGCTGGTTTCTGACTTCAATTTT
Source organism: Lissotriton helveticus (assembly GCF_964261635.1). Classification (NCBI taxonomy): domain Eukaryota; kingdom Metazoa; phylum Chordata; class Amphibia; order Caudata; family Salamandridae; genus Lissotriton; species Lissotriton helveticus. The sequence goes on along the minus strand of NC_136072.1, from coordinate 509,475,311 downwards.
GCCTCTTTCAGCTAGTTTGTCATCTTTATTTTGCCTCTTTCTGCTCATTTCTCGCCTTTATTTTGCATCTTGCTGCTCATTTCGTATCCTTATTTTTGCTTTCTGGTGGTTTCTCACCTTTATTTTGCCTGCTGCTGGTTTCTGACCTTTATTTTGCCTCGTTCTGCTCATTTCTCTCCTATATTTTGTCACTTTCTGCTCATTATCACCTTTATTTTCAGGGTTGGTGGTAAACTCCGCTCACTAGCACCAAGGGGACTTCATCCCCCAACCAGTTAATGCCAGGAGGCACATTTGCAGAGTGGTTGAATAAGGGGGTGGAGCCTCCGATGAGGTCTCAGCAATCCTACTGTGTGAGAATTACTGATGGCACCAACAGGGGTTCCTGATCCCCAATGATGCTCTGCATTGAAGGGGATTTCATTCCCCAACTAGCAGCGCGCTAGGATCAGGAGGCGTGTTTGGCGAGTGGTTGAGAAAGGGGCTGGGGCCTCTGACGTAGTCTCAGCAAACCCTTTGTGTCGGACTTACTGGTTGTAACAATGGGGTTCTTGGCCCCCCAAGGACCCTCAGCAGCCAAGTGAACTTCAACCCCCAACCAGAGGTTAGAAGCCAGCAGCAACAGGAATAATAAAGGTGAGAAATGAGCATAAAGAGTAAAATGAATGTGAGAAACAAGCACCAAGCAAAATAAAGGTAAGAAATCAGCATAAAGAGGCAAAATAAAGGTCAGAAATTAGGAGCAAGAGGCAAAAATATGGTGTGAAATGAGCAAAAAGTGGCAAAATAATGGGCAGATTGAACAGAAAGGGGGAAAATAGAGGTCACAAATTAGCTTCAAGGGTCAAAATAAAGGTCAAGAGTGAGCAAAAAAATGCAAAAAAGAGGGCAGGAGCAAGCAGAGAAGAGGACTTAAAACAAGTTGAAATGAGTAGAGGGAGAACGGAATCTAAGGCAGCAGAGGGTGGCAGACTGTGGGTAAGATAGACAGGAGAAAGGTCACAGGGGGAGCGGGTATGAAGATCTGCTTCTGTGTGTCCCCTGCTTTTTTCTACCATGTTCCCACTGACAGACCCACTCAGACACTCATGCACCCACTCATTCACCCACTCAGAGACTCATACATCCACTCACAGACTTTAAAAGAAACTATGCACCCACTCACAGACCCACTCAGACTCACACACGTACAGTCACAGACCCACTGAGACACACATGCACTCAATCACTGATCTACTCAGACACCCATGCACCTACTTACAGATCCACACCAACACTACTATACCCACTTATACAGCTATGTACAAACCCATACAGTCATTCACATACTCACTCACAGAACCATACTGCCGCTCACATACCCACAAACTCATTCAACCACCACTCAGAGACCCATACAGCCACTCACAAACCAACTCACCTACCTATGCCGACACTCACAAACCCATTCTCAAAGGTTACAAGTTATAGTTAGGAAATAAAGTTTAGGAAAAATTTTGAAATGCACTAAAAACAAAGGTTACAAGGATGTTATAGGTAGGAAATAGAATTTTAAAAAATGTACAAATTCAATGAAAAAACAATGGTAACAGAGACGTAGTTACCTTAGAAATTCACTTAAAAAAACAAAAGTTACAAGGAAGTTAATGTTGGGATCAAATTTTATTCCTACAAAACAGTAAAATTCAGAAGTTATAGTTACTTGAGCTAACTATAACTTATGCCACTGCAATGCACTGCTTATGACCTCACATATTTCATCACTCATGACATGGTCAGTGAAATCACTGATGACATCTTTGATGACATCTCAAATGACATCATTGACAACATCACTGATGATATAATCACGGAACCACTCATGCACCCACTCATACCCCCAGACAACCACTCACCTACCCCTTCACAGACCCATACAACTACTGAAATACATACTTACTCATACAGCCACTCACACAGCCACTCACTCACCTATACAGCCACTGACAGACCCATACAGCCACTCACATACCCACAAAGCTACTTCTACACCCACTCACAGACTCAAACAGCCACTCACACACTCACACAGTCATACAACCACTCACATACTTATTCACACACCCACACAGGCACTGACACAACCACTCACTCACCCATACAGCTACGCACTCACCTATACAGCTGCTAACAGAGTACACATTCACCCATACATCCACTTACACATCAATTCACTCATCCACAAAAACAATTACATTCCCATTCACACATCAAAACAATCTGTCACATGGTCACTAACTCATCTATACAGTCACACACACAAATACTTATTGTGCAAAACAGCCACTCACATACCCACTCATTTACACATACACCTAGTCAAATAACCATCCACGTACCCATACATTCAGGTACACACCCAGTCACTCGCCCATAGAGCCACTCACACACAGCAACTCAGTCACCCATACAGCCACTCACAAAGACACTCATCTACCCATAGAGTCACTCGCACAGCCACTACAGTCATGGACTTAGACACTCACACACATTCTTCACCCACCCATAAAGCCACTCACTGTCACTCATTCACCCATACAGGTACTCACACATCAAAATATTCACCCATACAGCCACCCCCATACCCACTCACATGCCCATATAACCTCTACTGCACCCACTCACACACCTACACAACCTGTCACATACTTATTCACAGATCCATTCAACTACTGGCACACACACACTTACTTATTCAGCCACTCACACAACCAATCACTCACCCATACATCTACTCTCACAGACCCTGACAGACCCTGCATCCACTCATACATCCACACAGGCAGTTCTACACCCACTCACAGACCCATACAGTCACTCACACACTCGCTCATACAGCCATATAACTACTTCCACACCCACTCACAGACCCATACAGCTACTCACACACTTGCTTCTCACCCATACAGACACACACAGCCACTCAGTCATCCATATAGCTACTAACAGACCCACTCACTCACCCATACAGCCACTCACACATCCATTTAATCATCCATAAAACCATTTACTTATAGATTCACACATCAATACAGTCACTCACATACTCACTCACTCATCTATACGGCCACTCACACAAATACGTACTATACAAAATAGCCACTCACAAACCCATTCACTTACACATACACTCAGTCAAAAAGCCACTCACTTACCAATATATCCACTTACACACCCAGTCACTCATAAACACACTCATCAATCAATACAGACATCACAGTCACCAATACAGCCACTCACACACACTTTCCTATCCATATAGCCACTCACACAGTCACTCACTCATTCATACAGCTATTCATGCACCAACTTATTTCCCCATAAAGAAACTCACACCCACACTCATGCAGCCATTCAGACACCCACTCCCACACTGATACAGTCACAGTGCCAGTCAGATAACATATATTAGAAACAGTACCCCTCATTAATAGTACAAAAAATAGCAATTTAACTTTTGTAGTAGCTTAGTATAAATCTTTAAATCTCAGAAACATTTAAAAAACACTTACACTCACTGGATGATGTCATCAGTGATGTAATCTGGAATGTAATCTGAGACGTCATCAATGATGTCATCAGTGGTGTTACAAACCATGTAATGAGTGATGTATTATGTGAGGTCATAAGCAGTACATTGCGGAGACGTAAGTTATAGTTAGCTCAGGTAACTATAAATGCTGAATTTCTACGGTTATGTACGAGTGAAATGTGAGCCTAACTACAATCTCCCTTTAACCTTTGTTTTTTTCAGTCAATTTGTAATTCTTTTTTTCTATTTCCTAACTATAACATCCATGTAACCTTTAGTTTTTACTGTGAATTTCTAAGGGTTTTTAAGTACAATTTCCTAACTTTAGCATCCCTGTAACCTTTGTTTTTTCAGTGAATTTCTAAACTTTTTTTCATTCTATTTCAAAGCTAGGGGAGAAAGGGGGGTGGGGTCTCCCACAAACTCTCAGCAAGCCCACTGGGTGGGACTTACTGAAGGTAGAAGGAGGGTTTCTTGGCCCCAAGTACTGTCAGCATCCAAAGGGATTGCATCACCCAACAAGTAGTGCACCAGGAGGTGTGTTTGTAGAGTGAAAGGGAAAGGGGGCAGACCCTCTGCCAAACGCTGAGCAATCCTGTGTTGTGGGACTTACTGGAGGCAGCAGGAGGGGATTTGGCACTAAAGGACCGTCAGCATCCAAAGGAACTTCATCCCCCAATTATTAGTGCACCAAGAGGAATATTTGCAGAGTGGTGGCATAATGGAGCGTGCTTAGGATGAGCTCTTAGCAACCCCACTGTGTGGGACTCACTGGAGGTAACAAGAGCTGTTGATGGCACACAAGGACTCTCTGCAGCCAAGGGTATTTAATCCCCCAACCAGTAGTGTGCCAGGGGTGCTTTTTCAGAGAGGTGGAGAAACAGGTTGTCCTGATCCTTCTGGCCCTTGTCTTCCTGCTCATTGCCTACATGGCTCTGCAATAACTTATTCTGTCGCAGATCATCCTAATCATCCTCCTGCCCCCCACTGGCTGTCCACTTGATCTTTTTGATGCTGGTTGGCCTTCTTACCTCAGATCTTCCTCATTCTGGTCCTACTACTTATAATGAGGATTCTACCCCACTTGGTAATCTGAACCCTGGGTCCATGTGTCCTGAACTGCATGACCATCCATCTTCCTTATCCGTTTCCTGCTTATCCTAGTATCTTGGACAAACTGGTAAGCCTTCCACGTCCTGATATTTGTAGTCCTCTTCAGTCTGGTCCTGGTGCTCTAAGACCTCATCCTCTTGCTCCTGGCCGCATGGCTCTGGAATAACTTATCTGGTCATAGATCATCCCAGCATTTCCTACTTCTGATGTTCCTTGACCTCCTGTTTATGCTAGTCTCCAAACTTCCTGATCCTGTACTTCCTGGTTTGACGAGTTGTCATTCCAATGTACTTCTGCCCTAGTTGTTTGAATCCTGGGTCTTCTGTTTCACAGCCTCCCAGCCCTACACCTCTTCATCCGCCTCACCCTGATTATTGTCTTTCAGTCCTCCTAATCCTGCTCCTCTGGTTTATCTAGGCCCCTCATTGGCGTGTTCCTAATCCTTCTGATCCGGGTCGCCTTAGTCCATGTAGTCTTGGTTTTAGTTCTGGTACTCTTGAGTCTGGCTCTCATGTATCTGGTCCTGTGGAGCTAGTTTCACTGGCCTTGGTTTCCTTATCCCCCCCCCCCCCTAGTGCCTGGTCCTCCTGCCCCATCCTACTCCTATTAATCCTTCAGGTCTCCTTGTTTGCAATTCCACTGTGTTCTTTTCCAGCTGAGCATGGTTCCTTCTATCATGGTCCTCTTAGTATTGGTCTTATTGGGTCTGATCTTCCTCATCTCTCTGGCACTGGTCCTAGTTCCTACATCATGAAACCCTCTGGTTTGTGTAGTTCTTGTCACCCTGGTTTAGAATCCCCCTGAGTCTGACACTCATGGACCAAGACATCTTCATCCTTTATAACCCCTGGTCAATCTAATCTAGAGTCTTCAGGTACTTATTCATTTATTTATTTTAAAGTTTTATAGAGCGCGAACCAGACCCGTGTGGGGATCAGAGCGATTTACAGGATTAAAGGGTGGTATACAAAAGAATTAGGAGGGGAGGGTACCAATTGGGTAAAATAGGTAGATAGATTATGCAAGGAAAAGCAAGCAGTCTAAAGTCCCGGATACATTTGTGATAAAAAAAAACAGGTAGATACATTATAAAAGAAGGCACGCAGTCTCAATTCTTGGGGGGGATGCCCAGAAGTGCAGGATAGGTATCATCCGTAAAAGCCATGGATAATGCCGAAGTGGTGGGTGGAAAATGTCACTGAGGCGATTGTAATGTGATCGTTATGCGAGGAATTTGCCCATAAGGAAAGTTTTGGTCTCCTTTTTAAAGCGTGCCAAAGATGGAAGTCTTCTGGTGGCGGGCAGGAGAGAGTTCCAAATTCCTGGAGCGGCCCCCGAGAAGGCCCGAATGTAGGTTTTTTTCCCGGAAGCGTGATGGTTGGAGCAAAAGGTCTCTGGCAGATCGGGAGTTTCTGGCTCCTCCGCATATAACTTGTTTCTGGGCGACTAATGCAGGGGTCTTATAGCCCTGGTTCTTTCTGGTTGTTGTCTTCTTGGTCCTGGTCCTTTTGTTTCTGGCCCCGTATGTCTGTGATCTTGGCTGTTCTTTCTCTGGCCATTCTCCTCTTCATGGATCTTCTGTTACTGGTCCTCTTTGGTCCGTCTACTTGGATCTCCTACTCCTGGCCCTGATTGTCTTAGTCCCCCTGGTCGTGGGTGATGCACACAGGCCCTCATAGCCCTCCTTGGCATTATGGTCTAGGCCTTCTGTTCCTTCTACTTATGGTCCATTTGTTCTTTCAGGCTTTTGCCCACTGGGTTGAGATTCCCCTGTTCCCCATCCTCCTGTCCCTCCTGATCCTTCTCACCCAGTGCCATATGTCATTGTCCTGTTCCTCATCATCTATTTGTTCCTGGTTCCCGCTGGCATGGGTAACCCTGGACCTCCTAGATTAGGTTTTTCTGTGGCTGTTTCTTCTTGTCCTGGTCCTTGTGGCTCTGGCCCTCCATGAACTCCTAGTAGTCTACCTCTTGCCCTCCTCCTCCTACTTTAGATCCTCCTACTGCTTCTTTCCCCCAGCCCCTCCACAGTGACTTTTGTCAGGCACGGCCTCCAAGCCTGTCATACGTATATTTTTTTTGTTGGCTCCCAGATTTCTTTTGCTGAGACAGCACTGTCAAGTACAGGAATGAGGACCCAGTAGAGGAAGTACCTTGCCACTTAACACACTGCAAACATATTAAACATCAAAACTACCATTCCCAAGATGCATTATACAAGTGACTAAAATGTCAGTATAGCTGAAGGGGCCACTCATAAATTGTAACTAGCAAGCATCAATGCCCTAAACCTACTCTATTCAGTAAATATTATGAAAAGGTGTGTTTATTTACAGGCAGCAGAGTGAACTCCTCCTGTGAACTACCCAGATGCATTACTTACCTGTCTCTTGCTTTGACTGCCCATTCCACAGAAGCCCAATTACAGTGTCTCACTTAATTTAGCTCCTGCAAATGCCCCATAACCCAAAACCGACTGAATGTGTCCCTCCCTCTGGGGCCCAGATACCCCCTATATGTCTACATTTCCTATGTGTTGCTATTTGTTTTTGTAGCTTAATGCTAGCACAAGGTTTTCCAAAAGAAGCCCAAAAAGAGCCCAGTCCTCAAACATCATCAAAAGGAGCATCATGGCTGTTAAATAAATGTATGCTCATGAGTGAATAAAACATTAATCCAACATGCTTTAGAACCATAGTCTGTATTCTTTGCTGACAGCCAAATTCATCCGACAAAAGTGTAAAAAATCTGTGTCCCTTATCCCGAAGATTCTTTTTGATTTCTACATGTCTTATTTGAATATCAAAAAATAACCTAAATATTTTTCTTCAAAATTGAGTTTAAGTTGTTTTCATCTGTAAAGACTATTGTACATTTGTATAATCACTTACTTTTAAATGCTTCACACATGTTGCATCCCGTTACAAGATGGCCACCACACTATTACCAGGAATCCCTGTATTCTTATGGGCAGTTAAATAAAGACCTCCTTCACACTGTTTATCCAGCCACTGGTCAAATTGTTCATATTCTTCACTGTTTAGTCTACATCCGGATAAACAGCTGAGATTCTGTACTATTTTGCATGCCATTGGGTAAATAGCAGATATTTTGTACTATTTGGCTGAAGGTTGGGTAAAAGACACTTCCTTATATAAGTGTCATGACCACTACTTTTGATTTTTGGTAGAGGCATAGCTGGTGTTAAAATAAAGTGGTGAAGTTCTTTGTCTGCAGCAGCATAAAGAAGAGCAGCAGCTGCCCTTGAAAATAAGCAGAAGAGAACTGCCAAGGCAGGAATCCTAATGAATCTCAAGTGACGAACGCAAAAGAAAGAGTATAAGTCTTTTGGTGGTGATTACTCTCCCTAATTAAAACACATGCATCATTAGGACACGTTAATCTTCTCTCCGTCTGCTGCTGTTGTGTCAATGGGGCACCACATCTTCTTTAGGGTCTTATAACATGAATTCTATAACTGCCACAGTGCAGGTACGTCTGTCACAGAGGAATTGGCCCTTGTAAGGCAGGGAATGCCGCCAAATTCTCCATCATGCTCAGGCACAGAGTGTGGACTATTGTTATTCGGTCTAAAGACAAGAATATGGCCAAATGCCTTAGGAGTCAATGACAACAAAGAGCGAACAGTTTGGGAGTGTGGAGAGAGTTATCACGGGATATAGGGCCAGATGTAGGTAAATCTCATTTACCGATTCTTAAATACCGAATTTTACCAATTCGGTATACATAAATCGGTAAATGAGATGTAGATAAAAAATCGGTATTTTTTACCAAATCGGTAAAATTTGGTATCGGACTTTTGAAATTTACCGAATCGGACGATTTTCTGTCTCCTACATCCCAAATGCTCAATACCGGTCGGTAACGACCGAAAATCGGTATGTTTGGACGTTACCGAACGGTATTGACCTACCTACATCTGGCCCTTAGTTTATAGTGCAAGTACAAGCTAATTTTTAATTTTGATCAGGCTTCTTGTTTGTTTTAATTCTTTGTTGTCTATCTTCAGTATTTTATATCGGATTCTAGCATTGAAATAAAAGTGCTTTACCAGCAATTGTGTTGAACTATTAAGAAATAAAGGTACTCAATGGCACAGTAATGGAAGGGATTGTCCCCTCAATGGTAAATGGGTATTTATCCCTGTCCTGAGAGACAGACTGCATGTGAAACTGTAATCCTGACTTTCATTTTGGCCTTTGCATCGCACTAAGCTAGTTGTGTGCAGATATCTGGTCTGTCCTTTATTATATAAGTCCAGGACCTATTCTGTGACCAGGAGAGGCACACCAAGCATGCCTTCACAGTGGGCAGTTTTTTATAACTCCATTCACTGGGTGTATCATATGAAGTGGTGAATTAGTTTTGGTGTTTGGTGTTTTAAAAAGTGTAGTGTGACAGACCTTTTAATCTAATATCAGCAAGGGTACAGTCTGCTGACCCCTGTCATGTAAAGTTATGCTCTTAACTTAGTGAAACCCAGGACCTTACACTGACATCCCATGTGTGTGTTGAGTGCATATATGCAGTCAGTGTGAAGAACATGTATGGTATTAAAACACAGTACATTGATTGCGTTTGAGTACTCAGGTGACAAAGATCCATTTGGATGCCCCTACTTAAGCACAAAACTAGATCGAGGATGAGCATAACATACCCAGACAGTGAAAGTGTGTTGCCTGCCTTTCTGTTGCTCGAAGGTGGAGACTTAGACACTGAAATGAGGGAGGATGGAGATAGAGCTAGCTTTAGAAATTCAATGAGGACTTTGTAAGCAAACGGCTGCTGAACAATTCTACCTGAGCACTGCCATTTGGTAGATAGTAGGTCTAAGGTTTTGGGCTGCTGTTTCTCTTGTTCAATGTGAGTTTGCTTCTAGGTAAGGCCAGCTCTTTTGCCTGACACTGATTACTCCTGCTTGTAGCCAGCCCCATTGCTACCTGCTGTTAGAACTATCATTTTGCACAAATGTTGTGTCCAGAGACCAGACTGAAATTGCATTTGAAAGAGAAACAAGCCAAACTGATACTAATGCCTTAGTCTGTGGACCCAGATCCCTTGACTACAAAATGTGTTTAAAGGTGAGATCCAAGCCACCCACTTTGTTGGAGTCCCACCTTCTTCTTGACCAAAGAAGGGAGTTCTCTGGAGACTACTTGAACGGCTGCTGTGTAACCAGGGTTGGTGTTTATATGCCAGCCAGCCAGATATGAGGGGATATCACCTGTAGTGAGGACTTTCTGCTAGAAGAGATGAGCACCTGCCTGAAGTGCCTAGAAATCTTTGTCTAGCAGAAGAAACCCATCATGTTCTTGGAATGAAAAACACTGAGAGAAAGCTGAATTTCCCAGAGATCAAAGTCAAGAATAAACGTTGCTGTGAAGGGTTTTTCCAAGTCTCTCTGTGCTAACTTGAGAGACTGGTATTAAAGACACTGTGAGTAAATGCTTTTCTGCCTATGTGGGAATATCTGAGCAGCTCAGAGCCTTTAACTGGCAGAGACAACACCAGGAGGAATTTGGCCTACTGCCACACCAGAGCACCTGTCTGCATTCGGCCTGGAGGGACTCTGCTGCCCAAGACTAGCTTTGCAGTGCAACCTGCCTCACTGATTGTCCCAGTAAATATAATTTGAAGCAGGCTGTCAGAAAGGTTACCAAAGGAGAGGAAGGTGGGAGAACAGACTGCATCTACCACGTAGCCCGAGCTGCCCAAATATCCAGCATGTAAAATGTGGACAGGGGACAAGAGAATTAACATATGAAGATGAATGTGCTTTGTTAAGCTAAGGTGATTTGCTCAAGAGGTAAGGAGACACTAAAATGAGTTGCACACTTCACCTGTGACAATAGCTAATCCATCTGCACCTGCATAAAATCCTTACCCATACCCTATTGCCTTAGAGTCTGTAGTTTAGGAATTCTCAACCATAATGCGAGAAAAGGGGAATACAGAAATGATACCAGGAAGAAAAGGATATACAGGCACATGTATCAAGCTAAATTGTGCTCGCAAAAATTGCGAATCACAAAAAAAGCCTGTTTTTGAGCGCAATTTAGCGATACCCAATGCATTAACCCCAATTTGCGAAAGCCATGAAAATCCCTAAAAGAAGGAATCGCTAAATTTGCGAACCCCAGTTTAGCGAATCCCAATTTGCGAGTTCCTTAATTGCAATTCCATGAAAAGTCGCAAATAGCGATTTGCACAAAAATCGCTATTTTGCAAGTGCTATTTAAAGAGGAACAAAATCAGGTGGTAACCATGAGTAAAAAAAAACACAGGTGCAAATCCTTAGAAACCTATTTAAACTGACCCAGGAGGCCTCTGAAGCTTTCACAATGGCAGTGCTCTACGTGATGGCAAGGAGGATGAGGATCCATGCAGCAGCACAGTGGAGAAGGAGAATCCAGGAGCAGATTTTCAGAGTGTGCATCACATTGTTGGGACAAACAGCAGATGAAATATATGACAAGTACAGGCTGAACGGTGCTATGATCCTCGACCTAATTGCAGAATTGGCACCCCTAATGCGGCTTCAGACCCGTAGGACCCATGCCATCCCCACTCATGTTCTCTCTATGTTGCTTGCACCTACTTGCGTCAGGCAGTTTCCAGGGGGTAGTAGCTGTAGCTGGAGGGGTGTCACAAAGCTCCCTTTCACGTTTCTTCAAAACCTTCCTGAATGCCATGATGACAAGGATCCACACCCACATCACCTTCCCTACAACCCCACAGGAATTAAATAAGACCAAACTGGACTTCTACCAGGTAGCACAGTTCGCTCATGTGATAGGTTGTATAGATTGTACGCTTGTTGCCATTTGTCTATCAGCAGCAAATGAATACATTTTCAGGAACCATAAATCATATCATTCTATCAATGTACATGTAGTTTGCAATACTAAGTATATCATAACAGGCATTGTAGCTCAATACCCTGGAAGCACACATGACTCCTATATATTTCGACACAGTGGCATACACACCCGTCTGCTCAGGGGTGATTTTGGTGAAGGACATCTGCTTGGTAAACACATAAAATGATTCCCCACACACAATGGCCAAATGGCAATGCATAACTATTGCTAACTCTTTGCTTACTACCCTGTAGGTGACAGCGCATACGCCATGCGGAACTTCATATGGACCCCATACCACAACCCAGCCACCCCACACGAGCAGAGGTATAATGCAGCCCACATCATCACACAAAATGTCATCAAACGCAGCTTTGGGCTGATGAAAAATCACGTTCATGTCCTCCACAAGACTCGCGGAGCGTTGCAGTACCAGACCGAGACCTGCTGCAGGAATGTGGCAGCATGTGCCATGTTGCACAATATTGCAACCAGCAGAGGCATACCCATTGAACTGTCCGACAGTGAGCCTGAGGGGGACAACCAGCAACGGGCACAACTACGACCAGCGCATGGGGCTAGCTCAGCAGAAGGGCAAAGGAGACATGCAGAAATTACATAACATTATTTCTAAGGTTAGTAATGATGAGACATGACACAGCATGTTTGAACAATACTGTATTTACTTGCAGGAAACCATGTAGTCGTGTTTAGGCACACTTAGCAGGTGCTAAGTAGTGCAGTGATTGCACACACAAAAAGAATACAATACCTAATTTCATGACTTAGATCTCAGTCACTAGTAGGGTATTGTTCATGGTTACCTTTCCATGGTCGAATAATATTGGGAAAGTCAGTCTATCTCTTCCTGCCACGCACCCCCAAACGCCTTTTGCCGGCATCTGCTCCGTCCCTCATGGAGGCACCAGAAGACGTTGAGCTCCGGGTACTGCACCTCCTGCAAGTGGGGACTGGCACTGACAGGCTACTGAGGCTGGACGCCTCCTCACTCCCCTCTTCTCCCATCACATTGCTGACCCCAGCAGTAGCAGCCTGGATTTGTTCCATGGCAGTGGTTACCTGGGCCAGTGCTCTGGCCACATCCCCACAACAATGGCCCATGTCAATCTACATGGCCATGGACCGACGTGCCAGCAGTGCAGTGGTGGTACAAAGGCGATTGTTACATTTGGTATAGCCTGCTAAGCGCATCATCAACTGGCAATGCCTTCTTCTCTGTGTCTCCTGGTCCTCCTGCATCACCCTGCTCAGCTCCTGCATGGTTGCCTTTGTCTGCCAGTTACCTTCATCCACAGCTGTTGTGAGTTCCCTCACACAATCACTCATGACTGTGATGTTGGTTGCCATTCTGCAGAGTTGTTCCTGCATTGTCCCCTATATGTTTCGCTTGCAGGTGCTGCACTCTCAGCATCTGGGCCTCCAGCCCACCCCGAACGTTTGGAGTTTGGTCCTCCCACAATGTGATGCAGGCCCTTGGCCAGCACCTCCGTCTTTGGATCGTGCTGTGCCGGACCTGTGAATGTGGTGTCGTTGTGGAGGTACCTCGAGGCTGGCTTGTCTCTGGAGCTGTTCACGCCCCAGATTAGATTCCAAGGGCTGCAGTTGTGGAACTGTGGCCCTCTGTTTTGTGGTGGCGGGAGCTGTTCTTTGTGGGGCCGCAGGTGTTTCTACATCAGCCTCATCAGGAGTCTCCTGTATGTCTCCACATTCACAGTCCTCAGAGTTTCCTTCTGCTGCATCTGTGATGTTAAACAGTGCAATGTTAATTTGTTGTAAGGGTAATGTTGTGTCACATTAAGCATACTTGGGTCTCATTAAATCACTTACTGTCACACAGTGTTTACGTGTTTAACTTTTCAATGGTGTGTTTGCCTACCCACTTGCCTGACATGCCTGTCACTCCCATAATGCATTAGGGTGTTGAAGGAAATGTGGACTAGAGTTAGTATCTGTACACTGGAGTTGAACTGAGGGGATGTTCACATTTGATTTGTCTTTTGATATGGACACTTGCATGCATCTTACCTTGTGGAGTACTGGCCGCTCCGGATGTATCCCGCTGGGTGACTTCCACCACAGCTTCAGGCTAGAGTGTGGACTTAACCAGCTCCTCCAGTGGTGTGTTATCAGGCAGTGCTGATGGTCCCCCTCCAGTCCTCTTTGCCTTCTTCAGCCTGTCTACAATCCTCTCCTTGGCATGGCTGCGAAGGTCGTACCACCTTTTTTTCAGGTCATCTATTGTGTCATGGGTGACCCCCACTGCATTCACTTTGTTCTTGATCCTGAGCCATATTTTCCTCTCCTCAGCCTCCGGCACCTTCAGTGACTGTTTGCCAAAGAGCTTGTCGTGGCTCTTGCCCACCTCCTCTATGAGGTTTTCAAGTTACCTCTCAGTGAACTTGAGCTTGCGTTTCCTGGTCAAAGCACTCTCCCCTGATGCTGAAGGATCCATTATTGTGCACTGGACAGGTGTGCTAGCCAGGCAGTTGTGTGTCCTGCTCTGCTCCTGCACTCAGCCTCCTCCTCTCACTTTCTCTGGGCACTGAAAGAAGCATGGGCTGGCTGACTTCCTGGTTGTGATGTCATCAGCATGCTTCTGATACGACGCTGTATTGCAAATTCGCAAATTGCGATATCGTAAATAGCAAAATCGCTAATAGCGATATCACAAATAGCTAAATTGGTATTTGCGCATCGTGATAATATGATCACTATTTGCGATAGCGATTTTAAGCAAATCTAAAAAATCACGGTTGTGCATTGCAGATAGCGATTCCTAAATAGCGATTCCTTAAAATTTGCTATTTAGGATTCGCTATTTCAACTTTTGATGGATGTGCCCCGTAGTGCCTTACTATTTCGCGAAACTTGGTTTTCAACTCTGTATATCCTTTCCAGTGAATTGAGTCATACTTAATTCTGTTGTGTTATTAAAGTACTTTCTTTTTACATTAAAGCATTGGACTGTGCAATACGTTATTGTGTCTGTTTTGGGGCTGCTGGGTTCTGAGCTCTTGTCCCCCACACTAGCTCCCTGAGAAGCCTGTGATTGCTGATCCCCGCCACCTTGCACCTCAAGTACAGACAGTATTAGCTGACAAAGCTGATGATAGTAGGGAACTCACTGATACACCAATGGTAAACAACCTCAGCAACAGTGGTTGGGGGGTGGTAAGCTCTATTTACCATGTGGAATCTCTCCAGATAAAACCTGGCCCAAATCAAGTGGGCAACTGAGAGATACACTGCTCACACTGTAACTAGGAAAACTCACAATTAGTGCATGCCATTTTGCTGTCTAAAACTTCGTATGATGAGGCAATCGAGTCCCCAGAAAATTCTGCACTACTTGATATTGGCAGGTACTGGGTGCACAATTAGCACTCTGGATTGTGGGTCTCAGAGAATATGATCACAAGAGACTCACTCGCAGACCGCTGCAGATACTGATTTAGGTGCAAACTCTCCGAATTGGAAATGTAACTCAGGTGGCAACTGCTTGATAAGGGGTTGTTTGCCCACAATGTTATCGCTAGGTCAAATCTGGCATAACTTGCAGGGTCAAACTGAGAGAAATCCCAGTCTGTCCACTTCGAAATGGAGAAAACAATTTGCTGTCAGCCTGTTAGCCCCATTCCGACTTCCGAAGCACAGGAATGGTGTGGTAATCGCCACCAAGAAACAGAGCACCTGGAGATACTGGGATTTACTGAGTCTGCATTTACCACCTAGGATTACCATGAAAAAACCTAAATGAACTCCTCTGAATCTGATTGATTTGAGTGTTTAAACTTAGGTTTCTCTAGGACTCAAATACACCCAGAGAAGAGAAGGGGAAAGAGGACCAACTAGGTGAGCAAGAGAGAGAGAGAGAGAGAGAGAGAGAGAGAGAGAGAGAGAGAGAGAGAGAGAGAGAGAGAGAGAGAGAGAGAGAGAGAGAGAAAATGAACCAGCACACTTATTTGACGATTTTTATCTGATAGAAGATATCATCTGATGTTGAAGCCTTAATGCGTTTCACAAAGGTCAGGAGAAATATCACGCAAGGGATCATCCTTCTACAATGTATGTAATATTTTTGATGCATGCTGAGAAGGTGTGCACTATTCACGTGTCAACTTTGACACTTCACAAGTTCACGTGGGAGGTGTGAAATCAAGGATGTATAGGTTGAAGTGCCTATCTATAGTTATATATGCACTGCGTCTTTGCACTAAAATGGCGACTGCCCAGCCTCTGCGTACAGGATGTGGACTTTCTGTTTAAAGGATTTGTTCAATAAATGGTTAAATTGTGTGAGCGACCTTTGACCCTGTCCTCAGGTAGGTCACTCCCCAGCCGCCACACGGTCCTCCTGTGACGGTGCCCCCGCTGTCGCATTTCCCCTGCCGCTGCCTGGTGCTACGTGAGTCTCCACTGGTCTTGCTCCTCGTTTTTTTACTGTCACCTTGGAGTTTGTTTCTTGCATTTTGTAATTCCCATTTCACTTCTGCTGTGCCCTTTGTACCCCCTTTTTGCCCTCTGTGTCCCCTTTTCCCCGTATTGCCTTCTGTGTCCTCTCCCCGCCTTTCCCCGGTTTCCCTCTGTGCCACCTTTCCCGCTGCTGTGTCCCTGCTGCCCCGCCCCCGCTGTTCCCATTCGCCGCCCCACTCCTGCCTCCCAGCTGCTTCTCCCTCCCACAGCCCCTCTTATGGAGGCCACGCGGCAGTGAAGGGAGCGACCTTTGACCCTGTCCTCAGGTAGGTCGCCCCCCAGCCGCCACACGGTCCTCCTGTGACGCTGCCCCCACTGTCGCCTTGCCCCTGCCACTGCCTGGTGCTACGTCAATCCCCTCTGGTCTTGCCCCTCATTTTTTTACTGTCGCCTTGGAGTTTGTTTCTTGTATTTTGTAATCCCCATTTCACTTCTGCTGTGCCCTTTGTACCCCCTTTTTGCCCTCTGTGCCCCCTTTCCCCGTATTGCCTTCTGTGTCCTCTCCCCGCCTTTCCCCGGTTTGCCTCTGTGCCACCTTTCCCGCCGCTGCGTCCCTGCGGCCCCGCCCCCCACTGTTCCCATTCGCCGCCCCACTCCTGCCTCCCAGCTGCTCCTCCCTCCCATAGCCCCTCTTATGGGTGCCACACAGCGGCCGCGCAGCGGCCGCGCAGCGGCCGCGCGCAGCTGGCGCGCAGAAGGCACGCCAAAGGCAAGCCCGTCTGCGCCCATCCATGCCTGGACCGTGCTCAAAGCCAGAACCCCTGGCCCCCGCAGGAGCCAGGGCACACGACTGAGATACGACACCGTCACCCTCAACGCACTCAACTCCGGACGCTCACCCGCCTGCTACCGAGCCACCCCGAAAGGAACCCACGGACCCTTCGCCTGCCAAATCTGCAAATTCACATGCCTCTGAACCTGCACCCTGCCCACCGAACAAAGCAACAACAACAACAACAACAACCTCAAGTGCAAACTCCTCAACGCCCGCTCCGTCCACAAACACGCCATCGAACTCTGGGACCTTCTCGATACCACAGCATCTGACGTCGCCTTCCTCACGGAAACCTGAATGAACGCCTCCTCGGCCCCCGACATCGCCATAGCCACCCCGGACGGCTACAAAATTACCGGGAAGGACCGCGTCAACCAAAGAGGAGGAGATATTACCATCATCTACAGGAACACCATCAGCGTCACAACCAACGCCGAAGATGCAATCTCCGCCGCCGAACACCTACACTTCCAGATCCACACCAACCCCAAGACCACACTCAGAGGAACCCTCATCTACAGACCCCCGGGCCCTTGCACACAATTCAGCGAAACCTTTGCCGACTTCATCAGCCCGCACGCCCTAACATCACCCAAATACATCCTCCTAGGGGACCTGAACTTCCACCTGGAGAACAACAACGACAGCAACACCACCACCCTGCTCGACAACCTCGACAACCTCGGACTCAAGCAACTGGTGAACACCCCCACCCACTACGCCGGCCACACGCTCGACCCCATTTTCTCCACAAGCAACCACGTCTCCTTCAGCCACACCACCGGACTACACTGGACAAACCACATCTGCATCAACTTCACTTTAAAGAAGACTACATCCCACCACCACATGCAACAGATCCCTCGCAGATGCTGGAGCAAAGTCACCACAGACCAGCTAACCACATCGCTGAGCCTGAACCCACCAGTCGACACCCCTAACACCAACAACGCAGCCCCGAACCTCGCACAATGGATCTCCAACTGCGCCGACAACCTCGCTCCTCTCAAGAACGCCCCAGGCAAGACCAGCAACAGGAAAACCACGTGGTTCACCGACGCCATCAAAACCTCAAAGAAATCCTGCCGAACCCCTCGAAAAAACCTGGCGCCACGAACGCAAATCAGAAAACATGACAGCCCTCAAGAACGCCACTCGCGAACACCACCAGCTGTTCCGCACCACCAAAAGGACATCATTCAAAGACCAGCTGGACAACAACACCCACAACAACAAGGAACTCTTCAACATCGTAAAAGAACTCTCCAACCCCAGGGCCAGCAACAACAACATCGCACCATCGCAAGACCTCTGCAACTCCCTCGCCAAGTTCTTCTACCGCAAGATCGCAGACATACACGACAGCTTCAGCACCCAAACCCCGCTTCCAGCCTCCGAACCAACAATCACACCCACCACCCTCAGAGCCTGGACCCCCGTCAGCACTGAAGACACCACCCACGTCATGAACACCATCCACTCCGGCTCTCCCTCTGACCCATGCCCTCACCACATCTTCAACAAAGCCGATGCCATCATCGTACCTCACCTCCGGAACATCATAAATAACTCCTTCACGTCAGCCACCTTTCCAGAAAGCTGGAAGCACGCAGAGATCAACGCCCTACTAAAGAAACCCTCAGCCGACCCTAAAGACCTCAAGAACTTCCGCCCCATCTTTCTCCTTCCCTTCCCGGCTAAAGTCATCGAGAAGACCGTCAACAAACAACTGACTGCATTCCTCGAAGCAAACAACTCGCTCGACCCATCCCAGTCCAGATTCCGAG
This sequence comes from Lissotriton helveticus, assembly GCF_964261635.1. Lineage (NCBI taxonomy): Eukaryota > Metazoa > Chordata > Amphibia > Caudata > Salamandridae > Lissotriton > Lissotriton helveticus. The sequence goes on along the minus strand of NC_136072.1, from coordinate 509,456,690 downwards.
CCATCCACAGCACCGAGACTGCCCTCATCGCAGCCACCGACGACATCAGGACCCTGATGGACAATGGGGACACAGCCGCTCTCATCCTCCTAGACCTCTCGGCCGCCTTCGATACCGTCTGCCACCGCACCCTAATAACCGGCCTCCACAACGCTGGGATCCAAGGAAAAGCCCTGGACTGGATCACCTCGTTCCTCTCCGACAGAACCCAGAGAGTCCGTCTCCCTACCTTCTGCTCTACGGCCACCAAGATCATCTGCGGCGTACCCCAAGGCTCCTCGCCCAGCCCAACCCTCTTCAATATCTACATGAGCCCCCTCGCCGCCATCGCTCGCAATCACAACCTCAACATCATCTCATACGCCAATGACACCCAGCTGATACTCTCCCTCACAAAAGACCCAGCCACCACCAAAACCAACCTCCAGGAAGGAATGAAAGACGTCGCAGAATGGATGAAGCTCAGCCGTCTGAAACTCAACTCAGACAAAACGGAGGTCCTCATCCTCGGACAATCTCCATCCACCTGGGACGACTCCTGGTGGTCCACGGCGCTGAGCACTGCACCGACACCCACAGACCACGCTCGCAACCTGGGATTCATCCTGGACTCCTCCCTCACGATGACCAAACAAGTCAACGCCATCTCATCGTCATGCTTCAACAGCCTGCGCATGCTCCGAAAGATCTTCCGGTGAATCCCCACCGAAACCAGAAAGACAGTCACCCAGGCCCTCGTCACCAGCCGACTGGACTACGGGAACGCCCTGTACGCAGGAACCACAGCCAAACTTCAGCACATAGAAAACGCCTCTGCACGACTCATCCTCGACATCCCTCGCCGCAGCTACATAACACCCTACCTGAGAAACCTTCACTGGCTCCCTGTTAGCAAGAGGATCACCTTCAGGCTCCTCACCCACGCACACAAAGCGCTCCACGACATGGGCCCCGAATACCTCAACAACCACCTCTCGTTCTACACTCCCACCCGCCAGCTCCACTCTGCCAGCCTCGCCCTCGCCATCGTCCCACGGATCCGCAGAACCGCAACCGGAGGAAGATCGTTCTCCTACCTGGCCGCCAAGACATGGAACTCCCTCCCCGCACACCTACGACTGACCCAGGACCATCTCACCTTCAGGAAGCACCTCAAGACCTGGCTATTCGAGCAGTAACAGCACCCCCCTCCCTTCAGCGCCTTGAGATCCTCACGGGTGAGTAGCGCGCTCTATAAATTTATTGATTGATTGATTGATTGATTGATTGATGTATTGGAGCCCATTCTTGTAAAGGGGAGTTGGACATTTGAGCAAGCGCGGTGGAGAATGGGAAAGAGGAAGATGCTTGTCAGAGAGAAGGAGTTATTAACAAGATTGGCAAAGTCTGAATAGCCTATAAGGTAATCTGGCAATGCCATACATGCCAACATTTTAGAAGAAATAAGTGGGAGATTTAAAAATAATATTTGGGAGAATGTATTTCATCCATTGATGTCTAATGAGGCCCGAATCATGCATGGGACTTGCAAGTGGGTTGCTGCTGGATCGGATATTAGAAATGCAAATTGAAGGTAATTTTCATGCATGTCAGCAGCACAGAGAAAGAGCTATGGCAGGCCGAGCAGTGCATGCTCCGAGTCACACAAGACCAGTCCCTGTCAGCTGAAGCCCACAGAGGAATCAGATTTTTTCATGAAGGATTTGGGAGACGAGAGACTAGCCTTCAAATCGGTAGTCTCCCACCTACATTTGGGAGGGTTGGCATGTATGCAATGCCCAAAGGGCTGGTATCACAAGTTAGAGTGTGGGACAGTTTTTATACTGAGCAAAACACTTCTACAGCTTGTCCATGCCCAATTTGCAAATGTGGGCCACGTTTATAGCTATCAGTTTCGGTAATGGAGGGCCTAATGAGGGGGCACTTTAATTTTGGGCCATGGGCCTCTTTTCTGTTTTAGTCTGACTCTGCAGTTGGGCTAGATGCTTAATGGGAGCAAAGCAGCCATGTGTAAAGACATGATTGTAGATGTAATAGAGGTAATGTGAAGTTAGAATAATACATTTTCACTTTCCTATATATGCTTACCTTTATGATATTTTTGTAGTCAATAAACTGGAGTTAACAATGTATTGCATTATATCATCACATTAATATTGAACGTCATACGTCATGGTGGGATGCTGAAATACAATTATTGGGCGAGTAGTATGCTACACTGAAGGGAAGTGATATATGTGTAGGTTGATATTATCGAGCTTCATATGTTAGACCACCAGGAAACCAAGAAGCAAGGGCACTGAACTGAGATGTCTGATAGAGAAGTCTAGCCGCAGAGTCCTAACCTTAGACAGACTGGATCCGCAAGATTTTCAAGCAGTACAACTGTGTGCAGGTTAGAGGATTTGTCCGGCTCTGTGTCGCCATGGTTCATGCTGGAAGTGATGCGTGTGGTACCCATGTAGGCATGTTGAGGTCAGTTCTTTCTTTCTGCACCAGATAGCGCTGATCTGTTCTGAGCGACCCCTCAGTCACGTTTTGATTATGCCTTTTTTTGGTGCTTAAATCAAACGTTTTGGATCATTTTCTCCTTGTATGAGATTATGTCATTCAAGAAAATAGAGGAAAGTTCACCGGAGATTAGCCTGCTCCGTGTTCCTTTTGGAACATGGAGTTCCAGCAAAACTCTGTCAACCTCTGCGTGGTGGAGTTTTTTCTGCAGAGTTTTTCTCATCCCTGGCTCGCCAACATTAAGTTGGCAAGGGTGAGCTAGAATTTGCATCCCCTAGCACAATCTTTATGAGCTAGAACATCTCCCAGTGGGATTTCTTAACACAGGCTTTCACATTGAGAAAGCTGCTTTTCGAGAAGAAAATGACGAAGAGAAGCAGCAGCCTCTGGTGCACTCTGTGGTGCTGTTCATGCTGATTTTACTGAATGGAACAAGCTTCTGGTGCTAAAAACCAGCGTAAGCAACACGACGTGCCTAATTCTGCCCGCTCGTCGAATTCCGTTGAATATAACCAAGTTTTTATGTAACTACGCGGAATTCCGCGAGTTCTGCCCACCTCTGCAAGAATAGTAACAACAAAAGAGTGTTCAGATTTGTCACAAGGACGGGTTTCAGAGCACAGAGAAAAGGTGATAAAGACACCTTCTTGGTGTTTATAGAAAGCCCTCACTCACCGACCTGGTCGGTGACATGCTTCATCATCGGGCCCCACTGGGAGTGGCCGAATGCCACCCCAGTGTGCTGCAATGGCAGAATTACTGTGGAACGGGTAATGTGAAGTTGTGAGTGACTAAGTGGTTGTGTGAATAACTAGACAAAGTGTACGTGGTGGAATTAAAAATGCCTTAAATGTATCAAAAATTCTTTATTATCTGATCAATAAGACATATTAAAATATGTGTGGGAGAACTATGCCAGATAAATTAGATGGCTAGTTTCCTCTAGCTTTGCGGTCAACATGTTTCTGCCAATGTCGGTGTCAATTAACCTGGCATTCGTCAGGACCTAAGGTGTGATATACCCCGGCGGTGTGGATGCGCTAAGGCCCACCCTACCAGGGGACGTGAAAGTGAAAATTTTAAATATTGTCAAAAAGTGAAAATTCTGGTAGGTACTCGCAGTTATGGAGACCACACCAAAATTAAAATACACTTGACAGGTGTGAAGCTTGCACACCATAGACTTCGGGAGGGGGGTGGGGATGCAATTGGCACACCGCCCTCGGCATCTAGCACCCGCTCAGTACCTGCATCTACCCTCGGTAACCGGGTCACCTCTGCAAGAAACCAGCTGATTTCAAGCCAGGTGGAACCTGTCACAGGCAAATGTTGGTGACAGACTGCCACTTGCTGTGTTTGTGGTGCTTGAAGCCAGACCACAACTCCAAGACCTGCGAGGACTGAGGTGCCATGCATCCCAGAGTACTGAGGAGGCACTCCCTCAAGCTCCTTGCTTCCCGATGTCGGTTGACTCCACCAGGGTTGAGGAACCCTTCTAATGGTCGTTGTTTCACTCCTAGTTGTCAAGGAAGTTGGGTCAGTTCCACAGACACAGGAAGTCCAAGAATTCAAAGAGGACATTAACTTTGCAGTGGCCATCAAAGTCCTCGGACGAGACCTAGGAACGTCGGCACTCCAGACCCCACGAGTTGGCAGAACCTGAACCTGGGTCTGCTACGCAGCTGAAGGAGTTCTATGAGGCCATGTGCCTCATATCTGGACAGCCTGTTCCCTCTGGAGTGCCTTTGGAACCAATGGGCACAGGAGGTGTGCCTGCTGGATCCATGCCAGTGGGTCCACCCTCAGCGCCAGTCAGGTCAAATGGATGCCTTGCTGGATCCAGAGAGAAGCCCCTGGCCAGACCGAGACGTTCCGTGGTGCCTGCTCCAGTGTCGACTCCCCTGGCACTGCTGACAGCCCTAGGCGGCACCGCCCCATTATTATCTGACACAGATATGGATGAAAAAAGCAAACACAAAAAGATGATGGATGGAGCGCTGAAACTTTTCAGACACTCAACCCCAGTCACAGATGTGGGTTGAATCCATCATCTTTCTTTAGCTCACTGCACCACCCCAGTTGAGACACAGGTATATGCAAATCAGTCTTGACACTGTGCCTCATGGGAACAGTCCAGCTCGAACTGCCTAGCCATGTCTTCCCTGGACCGGAAACAAGCATCCTGGGACCGGTTTCGGGCTAACAGCCCTCATCAGCCAGGCTAGCTTGAATCCAGTAGCAAAGTGAGCAAGTTCTGGATTGGCATAGTCCTATACCGACCTGGTGCATGCTGTGAGAAGTTGACCTGGCATTGGATGTCCACTATTCTAGTGGGCACCTTGCACCAGTCCAAATGACCCTTATTGATGGTAAGTTGTAAAGTCAACCTTATAGAAAGCTATCCTAATGGTAGCTGTGGAGAGCAGCCTTCAGGCTAAGACTTAGAGGCGAGTTAAGTAAGTTGTTTTACCAGTCTATAATCTCTTGAATGATCAAATGAAAGCACACCACACAAGGTATATATCAAATATATATGTATGTATTCTAAGCACAGCCCCTCTGGACTCTTTATGAGGTCAGTGGTAAAAGTACAATACAAGGAACTTAATTAGCATACGATAAGTTGCACAGTATACGTTTTGCCCTAGGGGCCTCACAAAACATATACTAAAATAGTGGTATAAAAACCACGTGAGGGATAGAAAGCAGGCCTAGGGCCTATAGAACCTCTGGGGCAACCAGGAACCACCCGAGGTAGGGACGCAGGAGTATCACGGGGAACGCGTACAGTGTCTAAACACAGCCGCGGATCACCATTTACTTTCTAAGGAGAACAAACAAGTTACAATTTTAAAGATTAAGGTCACCTAGGGGTGAACTACGATGGACCCCTTTTAGACTAGGACACTTCGAGAGTCAAGACCAACGGGACCACCGGAGTACTCGTGTTACCTCACCCAGGGAAGCCGGGTGCATAGGTGTCTTTTGGTGTCCAGTTTCTTCGTCGATTCCAATGGAGAGCTGCGAAGAAATGCTGCAGGCGACCAGAGGAAAAGTGTCCGGGTGGATCCAAGGGTGGATCGGAGATGTGAAGAACCTGAAAGCAGAGGGGACAGACTCTGGGTCACTAGCCAGTGACCAGGATGGCGGAAAGAAGATGCCAGCCGATGTCTGGGGATTTCAGGTGAAAGTGGTGAAGATTGACTCTTCAGCCACAAGGACCAGGAGGTGTTGACGACAACCAGGAGCTGGATTCGAGCTGCACCACAAAGGATGTCGAGTGCTGCAGCGTCAGAATCCGGATTGGATCCAACAAATCTTGGCAACAGCAACCCACGCAAGATGTCGAGATTGGCTTCGGTTCAGACCAGCAAGGTCTGAGGGCCTCCTCCTTTAGAGAGGACTGACAGCAGATCTGGATCAAGCAGGAAAGCTCAAGAAATCAAAGAAGGCCCTTTGTGGGGGCTCACTAGTCAACAGACTAGGAACTGCAAAGGAGCTTCAATTGGAAATGCACAAAGTGGGCCCACAGGACACTCGTGGAGTGTAGGCCTCTGAGCTTCAGTGCAAAAGGTGCTCCAGGCAGGGCCTTCAAATACCCCAATGTACAACTTGGTGAAACTTCGGGAAGTAGGTGCAGTTGCAAAAATACAGGATGTCCAGGATTTCCGGTCCTACGTCTCTCATGTCCTCTACAGGTCTCAGCTTTGCTGGGAGCTCAGGTCAGTGTCAGGGATATCTGGAAGTCCATGTTCTGTGTTGCAGATTCTTCGGGATCCGTCGGGATCCTCGAAAATGCAGACTGGCAAAGATGCTTCTTGGTGCCTGTTTGAACAGGGAGGTCACTCTTTGACCCCAAGGGAGATTCTTACGTCTTCCAGTCGATATGGAATGGCGAAGGTCCAGGATATATGTTGCAGAGTTTCATCCAGGGTAATCTAGAGTCCTAGTAACTGGGTTGCTATTCTTTTAGTAAGTTTAGGGGTTGGACTAACTCTAGGGTCCCAACTATGGGAGGACATGGGGAGGGGGTGGTTACACCTCTTCCCCTTTGTCCAGTTTCGTGCCAGAGCTGGGCATGAGTGCCCCAGCAACTGGTTTGAACCGGGAAATGCATGGAGCACCTTGTGTGCCCCAGGCAGTGTCTGAAAAGCATTCACTGAATGCAACCCACCCTGCCACAATACACTAAAGCCTGTCTGGGGAGGTGCTAGCACCTCCCTGGACAGGAAACCTATTGTCCAGGCCTCAAATGCTTAAGTTTAGTCCAGAGCAGGAGGGCAGACTCGTGTCTGTGGCAGCAGTGTCCATTTTGTGATGCTGGTGCTCTGTTTAACGTTAAACGGGTATACCAGTGTATACATGTCTTTTCCCTCTAGAAGGGTGGAATGCTACCCCCGCCGCCAGAACTGTTGGGGGGGTAGTATTCCAAAGTGTTTGACACCTTACACAACATGTTTTGATAAAGCCAAACCAAAGTTAGCATTAACTGCTAGGATTAAAGTGCACTAAAGAGTATATGGTATGGCTATATCATAGACAGCTATAAGGAGATGGTTCCGAACGCTGCAGAGGGCCTCAGCTCATGCTATGGCACCCTCTCACACAAAATCAAGCGCTCTGCCTTCAGCATTGTCAAGACCTGCCATAGGAGTGACTTTTAGATTTATATGTGTCTATATGTAAAGGTAGATATAGGTATACTTTATCTAAGTACGGGGTGCTTACACCACCTTACCCAGGCTGCAAGTGCAGACCTGTGGTGCAATTTTGGAAGGCTTCCCAGGGGTGGCATAATGCATGATTCAGCCCCTGGTAGGCCTCTGGGGTACCTATGCCCTGGATACCTGAGGTACCATATACAGGGACTCACAAGTGTAACCCAGTAACCAATCTGGTATGTACCTAAAGTACACGGAATCCATTTTATAGAGAAAGCAGATAGACTGGAGCCCTGAATAGCAGGATCCCAGTCCAACTAAGTCAAAACCCAGCAAAACACCAGGCAAAATGTTGGGGTAACTATATAATCAGATTCCACCTTCCTACACATGCTACCTGCAGTGGGCCCCTGTCTTATTTGTTTGGTTTGTCTGGAGAGGGATATGAATGTGAGTGGTCTATGAACCCTTATGGTTATCAGCTACCAGATGAAGAACTGGACTGGCCTGGTCTTTTCTCCTACTGTGGTATGAAGGGGGAGGGGAGCCTCTTTTGCAATTGTGGTGCATAGGGCAGCTGAGTTTTTGGACCTTCAGTTGTCCACAGTGGCAGTCAAGATGAACATCTTAAAGGAGGTGTGTCAGCCAGGAGATTCCACTGAATTCCTACTCCCCTTCAATGAAGTCTTACGGACATCCTACTCTGGGCCTGGTCCTAACCTTGCACAGGGGCTCCTGTGCATAGGTGATCTGCCTGCCACCATTGTCCCACTCCTGGGGACCACATTTTCTTTACCCAGCACCCCACCCCACCACAGATAGGTTGGTAGTCCAAGCCTCCATGTCTGGAATTAATCTTGATGTGTTCCCTACCACTCTACCAGACAGGTATTCCAAGAGGCCGGATAACATTGGGAAGGAAAATGTTCTGTTCCGCCAGCCTAACACTGAGGTCGGTTGACACTCCATGCCCATTCTGTCATTATTTCCATATGATGTGAGACTCTGTTGTTCAAGTGCTGCCTATGGATTCAGAGGAGGCTGAGCATTTTTTACCCAGGCTATTGCTAATGGGATGGGCAAGACGTAGCCAAGTTTACCATTAAGTGTGGGCTAGAGACGACTGACTGCCTGGGCAGAGTAATTTCATTTTGGGTGGCTTTGTGTCACCATGCCTGGCTGAGAACGACTGGCTTTTCAGGGAACATCAAGATTTCCGTTATGAACATGCTCTTTGATGGATCTCGCCTTTTTGGAGAGAAGCCAGACTCAGCACTCTAGCGCTTTAGGGAAACAGAGCTACAGCCAGGTGCTGAGCTGGCCCCTCATCACCCCAAGTTTGCCTTCTGTGGCCAAAGAAGGGGCCTCCAACTAAGTTCATACCCTCCCAACCACCATGGTGTACAGGCTTCCAGCCTTTTGTCGTCAAGGACGCAGGTCCCACAAACCACGGGGGACAGGTAGCTAGCTTTTCTGGTCAGTCGACCCCCCAGAGTCGCTGCTCTAGGCTTCCTAATTCTGCCCTCACCCAGTGGGAGATGGGATATGCCATCACCTGCCCCACTGGCAGTCAGTGACACCAGATCGCTGGGTCCTACAGATTGTCCTAAGGGGTTACTCACTCCCCTTTGTGATGATCCCACCACCCATTAATGATCGTCAGATCGTCAGATGGAGGACCATCTCTCCTTGTGCTGTCAAGAAGTGCAGTCTCTGTTGGCCAAGGAAGCCAAAGGGAAGGTTCCTGCATCAGAAGTAGGTTGTGGTTGTTATTCCTGCTACTTTCTGATGCCAAAGAAGGATGATTTGCTGTTGATGGTAGGCTCACCCAAGGCAGTTGTCCCCCGCCTGCAGACTATGGTGAACCTCCTGCATTTGCTGGGGTTCACTATCAGCATGCCAAAGTCACACCTAACTCCCTCTCAGATGCTACCTTTCAGCTGAGCTATTCCGGACACAGTGCAGTTTTGGGCCTATCCTCCCAAGCATTGAGTCCAGGATATTCAGTCTATGATTCCAAACCTGGTACAAAAAGGGGGTGGTGATGGACGGAGCATCTGAATCAATCAAACACTCACACCCAGTCAAAAGATCTGGGTTTAATCCATCACCGTTCTTTAGCCCACTCTGCCACCCCAGTTCAGACATTGAAGGACTGGACTTTTAAGAACCAGCGGTGCCAGGGAACAACACCTGAAACCTTCGTAGGATACCTGTTCGGCGCACAAGTGACAGAGACACGGGACACTTCCTTTGGCGTCGAAGATCAGCGTTTATTACTGCAGGGAGGCAAAAGTCATGGGAAGTACAACAGAGTGTAGGTTCCAAGAGTCTGCTTCAAATTGTAAATGTGGATCGCTCCTTTTATACAGATTTTCAGCATTCAATAACGTAACGAACAAAAGGTTACAACTCAGTTCCCACAATAAACTTAAAAGGCTTCAATCATGGTGTCGGAAACCCGGAACATAATCATAGTAACATTTGTCGGTTCCCAACTGTAAAAGCACATTATCCTGCTGCTATGCACATTCCACTCTGGTTGTAAAAGGACGAGAGTAAGAGACAGGAACAGTTGCAAGGAAGTCAGACAACAGAAGAAGAAGGAGTGTGGAGGAAATATCGGAAGCGCAATCCCAGGATCAAAGGATTCGAGCCGAGCGCATGCGGGGCTGAAACAATAGGCCAACGTGGGAAGATTACCCAGCTGCGGAGCCATCTGTCTTTGCCGTGCCATCCCCCAGTCTTGGGAATCACAGGATCATGAGGCGGACATTTGCCTGTTCGCTGACTACGTGAGGGCAAGAAACAAAATGGATGCCGTCTCTAAAATGGAACCCGAGGGTTCAAAATGAAGAACCTGTAAATAAGATGAACCCTTCTAAGTAGCGTAGCGAAAATGCGTACACCTATTAATCTCGTCATTTACGGTTCATAGATACCACACTCGCTAGCATCGTAACGGTTCTCATTGGTCCTCAACATGGCTATATGCAAATCAGTCTGACCCTGTGCCTCATGGGAACAGTCCAGCCCGAACTGCCAAGCCATGTCTTCCTTGGACCGGAAACAAGCTTCCGAGGACCGGTTTCTGGCATTCCAGCCGTCTTCAGGCCGGCTTGCTTGAATCCAGTGGCACAGTGAGCAAGGGACTCACGTCTGAGCATACCCTGCCACACTTATGGCGGCCAAAAGTGGTACAAAAAGGGGGTGGTGATGGACGGAGCATCTGAATCAATCAAACACTCACACCCAGTCAAAAGATCTGGGTTTAATCCATCACCGTTCTTTAGCCCACTCTGCGACCCCAGTTCAGACATGGCTATATTCAAATCAGTCTGACCCTGTGCCTCATGGGAACAGTCCAGCCCGAACTGCCAAGCCATGTCTTCCCTGGACCGGAAACAAGCTTCCGAGGACCGGTTTCTGGCATTCCAGCCGTCTTCAGCCCGGCTTTCTTGAATCCAGTGGCAAAGTGAGCAAGGGACTCACGTCTGAGCATACCCTGCCACACTTTTGGCGGCCAAAAGTGGTACAAAAAGGGGGTGGTGATGGACGGAGCATCTGAATCAATCAAACACTCACACCCAGTCAAAAGATCTGGGTTTAATCCATCACCGTTCTTTAGCCCAATCTGCCACCCCAGTTCAGATATGGCTATATGCAAATCAGTCTGACCCTGTGCCTCATGGGAACAGTCCAGCCCGAACTGCCAAGCCATGTCTTCCCTGGACCGGAAACAAGCTTCCCAGGACCGGTTTCTGGCATTCCAGCGTCTTCAGCCTGGCTTGCTTGAATCCAGTGGCAAAGTGGGCAAGGGACTCACGTCTGAGCATACCCTGCCACACTTATGGCGGCCAAAAGTGGTGCAAAAAGGGGGTGGTGATGAACGGAGCATCTGAATCAATCAAACACTCACACCCAGTCAAAAGATCTGGGTTTAATCCATCACCGTTCTTTAGCCCACTCTGCCACCCCAGTTCAGACATGGTTATATGCAAATCAGTCTGACCCTGTGCCTCATGGGAACAGTCCAGCCCGAACTGCCAAGCCATGTCTTCCCTGGACCGGAAACAAGCTTCCGAGCACCGGTTTCTGGCATTCCAGCCGTCTTCAGCCCGGCTTGCTTGAATCCAGTGGCAAAGTGAGCAAGGGACTCACGTGTGAGCATACCCTGCCACACTAGAATGCCAGAAACCGGTCCTCGGAAGTTTGTTTCCGGTCCAGGAAGACATGGCTTGGCAGTTCGGGCTGGACTGTTCCCATAAGTTGCATATAGCCATGTCTGAACTGGGGTGGCAGAGTGGGCTAAAGAATGGTGATGGATTAAACCCATATCTTTTGACTGGGTGTGAGTATTTGATTGATTCAGATGCTCCGTCCATCACCACCCCCTTTTGTACCGCTTTTGGCTGCCATAAGTGTGGCAGGGTATGCTCAGACGTGAGTCCCTTGCGCACTTTGCCACTGGATTCAAGCAAGCCGGGCTGAAGACGGCTGGAAAGCCAGAAACCGGTCCTTGGAAGTTTGTTTCCGGTCCAGGAAGACATGGCTTGGCAGTTCGGGCTGGACTGTTCCCATGAGGCACAGGGTCAAACCGATTTGCATATAACCATGTCTGAACTGGGGTGGCAGAGTGGGCTAAAGAACGGTGATGGATTAAACCCAGATCTTTTGACTGGGTGTGAGTATTTGATTGATTCAGATGCTCCGTCCATCACCACCCCCTTTTGTACCGCTTTTGGCCGCCATAAGTGTAGCAGGGTATGCTCAGATGTGAGTCCCTTGCGCACTTTGCCACTGGATTCAAGCAAGCCGACCGGTCCTTGGAAGTTTGTTTCCGGTCCAGGAAGACATGGCTTGGCAGTTCGGGCTGCACTGTTCCCATGAGGCACAGGGTCAGACTGATTTGCATATAGCCATGTCTGAACTGGGGTGGCAGAGTGGGCTAAAGAACGGTGATGGATTAAACCCAGATCTTTTGACTGGGTGTGAGTATTTGATTGATTCAGATGCTCCGTCCATCACCACCCCCTTTTGTACCGCATATGATTCCAAACCTTTCAGCCTCTATTCTGGATTTTGCTGAGACTGACTCTGAGGCTGTTGTGCCTCATGGCCTCCTGCATCCTGCTGTGCACTCATGCTATTTGGCATATAAGGTATTCTGCAGCGGGAAATGAAGTCCCACTGGGTGCAACACCAGGGAAATGTCTCCGATATGGTCCACATCTCAGAGGGAACTGTGAAAGACCTGCTGTCAGGGCTAATGAACTGCGACTGGGTCAATGGCAGACCCCTCTCCATTCACCAACCAAAGGTGACTGTAGTGAAAGAGTTGTAACTCCTGGGCTGGGGCTGCCATCTGGGAGGAGGAGATCAGAGGCAGAGTCCGACCTCCACATCTCCTAGTTGGAGCTTCAGGCGATTCATTTTGCATTGAAAGCCTCTCTTCCTTTGATCAAGGGAAGGCTGGTGCAGGTGTTTACAGACAACCCCACTGTCATCCGGCACTTCAATAAACAGTATGAGGTGGGATTGTGGAGCCTTAGTCAAGAGGCCCTACATCTTTGTTATGGCTGGAACATCAGGGCATTTCCCTGGGAGTTCAACACCTGGCTCTCTGAATGCCAGAATTGAAAAACTCAGTGACTTATTGTATATCTATGAGGCCATGCAAAGCCACGAAGGTTGACTTTGTGTCACCTCATACATGTGATTGAGTGGTCTGCGCAACCCGGCATCAAATAAAATTGAAGCTCCGGCAGCACAGGCATCTTGTAAGTAAGCCCCTGTGTCTCCAGATGGAGGTGGTGCATGGTCTATTTTAGCACTGGGGAGAGCCTTGGTTAGATCTGTTTACCACTGCCACGAATGCTCAAAGTCAGCTGTTTTGTGCGCTGAAGTTTCCAAAGAGACTCTCTCTTGAAGTCACTTTTAATCTTAAATGGAGCTCGGGCCACCTCTACACTTTTCTGCTAATGCTACTCCTGCCTAGAGTTCTCAAGAGGAGCAGAAACGACCAGTCCCAAGTCATTCTTGTGGCTTCAGATTGGGCTTGGAGAGTCTGGTATCCCGAGCTGCTGATTATGACCATTGGTCCTTCAGAGGACCATTGGTCGTTTCGAGAGGATCTTTTGTCACAGCAACAAGGGAGGGTCCTGCACCTGAACTTGCGTACCCTCCACCTTCAGGCACGGAGATAGAGGGACGACAGTTGACAGCTTTCAACCTTCCTCCCAAAGTCTGCAATATTATTCTGGCACACAGGTATCCCTCCAAAAAGTTGGTCTACGCCTACTGTTGGGATCAAGCTTGTGTCATGGTATGCTTCCCACAATGTTGATCCCCTTTCTGCACCTTTAGCCAAGGTTCTATTGTTTTCTTTGTCTTTGGCTCAGCAAGGCTCTGCACTGGGCACAGCTAAATGTTATCTCTCTGCCATCACTGCATTTTTCCAGTTGCTGGGCCAACCTTTCCTCTTTAAGTCACCTGTTATGGCTAGTTTTCATAAACGTTTGCAGCATATCTTATATAGACCTTTTCTCAACTGTATGTTTCCCCCAACATCATTTATTTTGCCTCAGTGGGACTTCAACCTAGTCGTCAGCTTTCTCACATGTGTACCATTCAGGCCTCTATACAATTACCATCTTAGGATCTTGACAATAAAAAATGCCTTTTTACTGACCAGGAGATTCAACTAATTGCAGGCATTTTCTGCTCACCATTCTTATACCATCTTCTAACTGGACAGCCTGGATTTCCGGAGACGTGCCCCCTCCCTTCCGAAGATTGTGACTCCCATCCATGTAGGCCAGAATATCATTCTGCCTAGCTTCTTTGTAGACTCCACTGTCTGAACCGTAAAAGAGCATTGTTGTTCACCTTGACCACACAAAATAATTCCGGTGGAAGATCATCTCTTTGTGGGCAATGTAGGAACCTAAAAAGGGAAGGCTGTACAGAAAAGGACCATTCTAGTGATGGATCTTTCTCTACATTAGTATCTCCTATGCATTGGCCAAGAAACAACGCTGTATAGTGCTTGCAAGCTCACTCCACCAGAGCCAAGGTTGAGACCCCTGCGTTAGCATACGGTGTCCTGGTCCTGGACATCTGTAAGGCAGCAATGTCGGTATCGCTGTACATGTTCACCAAGCATTACTGTCTTGACTGTCAAGTCTGTCTTTATAAACACTTTATCCTTTTGGTCAAGCCGGATTTTCTAATTTAATTTGCATCTTAGTCCCACATCCAGGAAGGTATTGCTTGGGTATCTATTGTTAGGTAAGGAATCTGCTGCCAACAGTCTCAAACAGATGAACAAGTTACTTACCATGTAAGTAAAGCCTTGTCTGGTAGAAACTCTTTCTAGCTGCAGATTTCTTACCACCCTCCCATCCTCCCAGCTCTGCATACCAATTACACTGTAAGGGATACCCTTCTCAGGGCCTTAGCTTGCCTCACCCGTGGTCAGGGTTCATCGTCGCTCCTTGCTTCCTTCTTGGAAAGTCTTGTAAGTAATTGACTTCAGCTTGCTGAAGTGGCACCTATATAGGTACCGTGGCCGTCACTTCCAGCATGGACGATGCCGTCGATGTGGACCTCAATGACACCACCTAACGGCACTCAGGGGTACCACTCAAAAATCTTCTGGATCTAATCTAATGCCTGCACATATTCTAAGGTAAGGACTCTGAGGCTAGATAGAGTCTCTACCAGATAAGGTATTACCGAAGGTAAATTACGTGTTTTTCTTGTTCTTCTGATCAATATTTGATGGTAAAATCTAATGATGAAACCCTGAGATGAGTCAATTTAGTGAGGGTGAGTAACGTGGAAGTTTGTGAAAATGTAGGGTCTGAGCAACAAGGATTGTATGGACCCATAGTTGGTAAAGGGAACGGGGATAATCCAAACCTGCGGTAATGGAAGGCATGTTGATGCACTAAGTCATATATTTCAGGGGTAAATGTTTGCATTAACACCCTAGTAGTATTGGGTAAAACACAGTGTTCATCTAACTATCCAGCATTGTCCTGTAATTGATTCTCATCTAATATTGTTGCAGTTACAGTGACAGAAACTTTAGAGACGCGCATGAAATGACAAACGTGGGAGCTCAAGGTTGACATTAACATAATGAGGGGGCCCCACAGCTGCCACCAGCTTGAGAGAGCAGCAGTGCTATCACATGAAGATGAACGCCGCTATAATTATCGTACCTTCCGCGCGCCAGACACTGGATCTCCACGGACCAATTAGACCAGCAGTTATTGAAACGACACAGCTCCATCATGGCAGGGATTGAGAGATGATCAAAGCATCTGTTTCATGGGCTGCTGATGCGGAACATCTGGGGCCCTTCCGTGTGATTTACAGAAGTCTAGGTGGACTGACGTGCACCGGGGGACAGATGATGGAAGCTACATAGAAAGCAATGGGAGGATTTTAAACAGGTGTGACAAACTCTTCATTGTACAGACAGTGTTTAATCAAACCTTCCTTTGAAGCAATAATAAAGATTGTACGAGATTAGGTTATTTTTAGATCAATATTTGCAATAACCTCATTGACTAACATGTCACAGCAACGGGAGAAACCTTTTAAGAATATATTAAATCATGATCTATTTACTCATCCTATTGATTTGGACAGCTTCGTTTCCAGGAATGTACATCTTCAGCAGCGTTAAAAAACAGGCTAAATTAATTGCATTTAAAATTACATTTTAGTAATCAGCCCTGTCCTCTCCTTTCGCATGACACTAATTTAACATCAATGCCACCTATAATACTAAGCCATTTTTTACATATTACCTGCATTATGAATGTAAAGTACTTTATGACTAGCAGGTGCAGGGCCGGCTTTAGGGAAGTGCGACTGGTGCAGCTGCACAGGTTGCTGACCTGTGGAGAGGGCGCTGACGTCCGGGGGCACTGTGTTTAGCAATAATTTAGGATTGGAGAGCTGAGAGGCACTTATGCCCGGTGGCAGTGAGAGAATCCGAGGTGGCGGTCATGGGCTAAGCAGCTGTAAGGCCAAAATTCTGTTCCTGGGGCCAGGACTAAATACTTTCGATGTGGATATTTGACCAAATTCGATGGCCTTTACTTTTATGAAGACAAATATTGGTATCGAAACAATTTATCAACGGTAAATTAGAGGTGTGCAGGTTTATAATGTTGCCGCAAAACTGAGTGAAGCACAAAAGCATTGCCCTACACAAAGTTGCAAAATGTAGATACTTTGCCACAGAGTGAACTTTCCATCGAAAAAATGTTTGTAGCAGAATGGTGCTGCAAACCTTTCTTTGCAGCAATGGTGTGCTGTTTGATGTTTTGCTAAGAGTTTCTGAGCAAAATGTAAGGTTAACGGACTGTTGCTTTAATTAAACATTCACAAACATTGTGGCATTTAGGAAGTGTGAGAAGTTGTAAAACAAAAAGTTCATGAATTCGTGGTAAGAAGACATTCACATCGCTGTCCTTTCTTACTCAAAATCACACGCACTTAATTATTGTTTGTAAATTGCATTGTAAATAAAATGATAAATGCCTCACTAAATATGGCTGCGATGTAATGCCTCAATTTAGCAACAGAACACACCCAAACTTCATAAAAAGTTAAAACATGTTTCACAAATAAAAGCACAAGTCATTACAGTGTTTAGGTCTCTCCAGCATTTCACATTTCCACTGGATTCTATCAGCTAATTCATAGCTCATTAATGTCAGTGGGGAAAACAAAGTAGGGGAACTGTGGGTGGAGAATCAGGGGGCGGGGATAACCGAAGATTGAATCTGTGGGCGGAGTCAGGGGCGTGGCTAGAAATAGCAAAACATACCAATTTTTAGTACATTTAGCATTTCACTGACCAGTTACAGCTTATAACGTTATTTAATTAAAACAATGGATAAACATGTTTGAGGTTTAATTCAGGAAAAAGCAAACACTCATAGGGAATACAGCTTTATGTAAAGCGTGTGAAATATAACCAGGAACAACATGTTACCTCAATGCTTTTACTCAATGTTCAGAAATCCATGATTATTTTTTGTCTCAAACATTGAGGTCATAAATACAGGGCTCCTCCTGTACACATGTGTTAAGCAGGGCTCAGAAGAGAAAGGAACTCTTCAGGAGAATCTAGACTCACGGAAACCCACAAAGGCTCCTTCATATTCATGTCACCAGCTAGCTGCTCAATCATAATATAGCAAAAAGAACAACTGAATGCAGAACAATATCATACATTCACTCCAGTACTGTGATCTGGGCCTAAATCCATTGTTTCTTTGCTCAACATGCCATTCCAGTTTGGACCCAGCCATATGCAAATCAGTCTAGATTCTGCACCCAAGGGGAACAGTCCTGCCCCCTCCCTTCTCCTGCCCCGTCACCGCTCCTGCCCCCGTCACTTCTCCTCCCCCGTCACTTCTCCTGCCCCCGTCAATTCTCCTGCCCCGTCACTTCTCCTTCTCCTGTCCCTTCACTTCTCCTGTCCCTTCACTTCTCCTGTCCCTTCACTTCTCCTGCCCCGTCACTTCTCCTGCCCTGTCACTTCTCCTGCCCCGTCACTTCTCCTGCCCCGTCACTTCTCTTTCTCCTGTCCCGTCACTTCTCCTGTCCCATCACTTCTCCTGTCCCGTCACTTCTCCTGTCCCGTCACTTCTCCTGTCACATCACTTCTCCTTCTCCTGTCCCGCCACTTCTCCTGTCCCATCACTTCTCCTGTCCCGTCACTTCTCCTGCCCCGTCACTTCTCCTTCTCCTGTCCCGTCACTTCTCCTTCTCCTGTCCCGTCACTTCTCCTTCTCCTGTCCCGTCACTTCTCCTTCTCCTGTCCCATCACTTCTCCTTCTCCTGTCCCGTCACTTCTCCTTCTCCTGTCCCGTCACTTCTTCTTCTCCTGTCCCTTCACTTCTCCTGTCCCTTCACTTCTCCTGTCCCTTCACTTCTCCTGTCCCCGTCACTTCTCCTGCCCCATCACTTCTCCTGCCCCATCACTTTTCCTGTCCCGTCACTTCTCCCGTCACTTCTCCTGTCCTGTCACTTCTCCGTCTCCTGTCCTGTCACTGCTCATTCTCCTGTCCCTTCACTTCTCCTGTCCCTTCACTTCTCCTGTCCCTTCACTTCTCCTGTACCTTCACTTCTCCTGCCCCGTCACTTCTCCTGCCCCGTCACTTCTCCGTCTCCTGTCCCGTCACTTCTCCTTCTCCTGTCCCTTCACTTCTCCTGTCCCTTCACTTCTCCTGTCCCTTCACTTCTCCTGTCCCTTCACTTCTCCTGTCCCTTCACTTCTCCTGCCCCGTCACTTCTCCTGCCCCGTCACTTCTCCTTCTCCTGTCCCGTCACTTCTCCTTCTCCTGTCCCGTCACTTCTCCTGTCCCGTCACTTCTCCTGTCTCATCACTTCTCCTTCTCCTTCTCCTTCTCCTGTCCCATCACTTCATGTCACCAGCTAGCTGCTCAATCATAATATAGCAAAAAGAACAACTGAATGCAGAACAATATCATACATTCACTCCAGTACAGTGATCTGGGCCTAAATCCATTGTTTCTTTGCTCAACATGCCATTCCAGTTTGGACCCAGCCATATGCAAATCAGTCTAGATTCTGCACCCAATGGGAACAGTCCTGCCCCCTCCCTTCTCCTGCCCCGTCACCGCTCCTGCCCCCGTCACTTCTCCTCCCCCGTCACTTCTCCTGCCCCCGTCAATTCTCCTGCCCCGTCACTTCTCCTTCTCCTGTCCCTTCACTTCTCCTGTCCCTTCACTTCTCCTGTCCCTTCACTTCTCCTGCCCCGTCACTTCTCCTGCCCTGTCACTTCTCCTGCCCCGTCACTTCTCCTGCCCCGTCACTTCTCTTTCTCCTGTCCCGTCACTTCTCCTGTCCCATCACTTCTCCTGTCCCGTCACTTCTCCTGTCCCGTCACTTCTCCTGTCACATCACTTCTCCTTCTCCTGTCCCGCCACTTCTCCTGTCCCATCACTTCTCCTGTCCCGTCACTTCTCCTGCCCCGTCACTTCTCCTTCTCCTGTCCCGTCACTTCTCCTTCTCCTGTCCCGTCACTTCTCCTTCTCCTGTCCCGTCACTTCTCCTTCTCCTGTCCCATCACTTCTCCTTCTCCTGTCCCGTCACTTCTCCTTCTCCTGTCCCGTCACTTCTTCTTCTCCTGTCCCTTCACTTCTCCTGTCCCTTCACTTCTCCTGTCCCTTCACTTCTCCTGTCCCCGTCACTTCTCCTGCCCCATCACTTCTCCTGCCCCATCACTTTTCCTGTCCCGTCACTTCTCCCGTCACTTCTCCTGTCCTGTCACTTCTCCGTCTCCTGTCCTGTCACTGCTCATTCTCCTGTCCCTTCACTTCTCCTGTCCCTTCACTTCTCCTGTCCCTTCACTTCTCCTGTACCTTCACTTCTCCTGCCCCGTCACTTCTCCTGCCCCGTCACTTCTCCGTCTCCTGTCCCGTCACTTCTCCTTCTCCTGTCCCTTCACTTCTCCTGTCCCTTCACTTCTCCTGTCCCTTCACTTCTCCTGTCCCTTCACTTCTCCTGTCCCTTCACTTCTCCTGCCCCGTCACTTCTCCTGCCCCGTCACTTCTCCTTCTCCTGTCCCGTCACTTCTCCTTCTCCTGTCCCGTCACTTCTCCTGTCCCGTCACTTCTCCTGTCCCATCACTTCTCCTTCTCCTGTCCCATCACTTCTCCTGTCCCGTCACTTCTCCTGTCCCGTCACTTCTCCTGTCCCGTCATTTCTCCTTCTCCTGGTCCCTTCACTTCTCCTTCCCCTGTCCCGTCACTTCTCCTTCTCCTGTCCCGTCACTTCTCCTTCTCCTGTCCCGTCACTTCTCCTTCTCCTGTCCCGTCACTTCTCCTTCTCCTGTCCCTTCACTTCTCCTGTCCCGTCACTTCTCCTGTCCCGTCAGTTCTACTGTCCCATCACTTCTCCTTCTCCTGTCCCGTCACTCCTCCTGTCCCGTCACTTCTCCTGTCCCGTCACTTCCCCTGTCCCGTCACTTCTCCTGTCCCATTGTGATGTATTCCTATAGGTTCTGTATCGATCCCCCTATTCCTGACCCTGTTCTGGTTAACAAGTTAACTAGCAGCCATCCCATGATGCAGAAACCGTTATCTGATTAAGCCACACTACGGCACAGGAACGTGTTATCTGATTAGGTCATAACGCTTGCTATCTAATTAGACAAGCGATATTCCTCCAGCCCCTGATAAGGCATACGGAGTTCTCAAAACAAATCAAACCTATGACAACCTGGGAAAAACCCTGCGGCCATTGTTTTGATTTCATCGAGAACTTCAGCAAAAGAATGTGCTAACGACCAAGTCGTATGACATCCTTATTGACGCATCTATGTCTATCCTTACGTCAATCTCGGCACCTTACAGGTATAAATATTACCGGTATTGCCTTAAGCAAACACACGCGGTGGTGACGAGATCGGAGCAGCCAGACTTGCCGAAGCCCAGAGCAGAGCAGACCCGCTGGCGCAGCCCCGCCTTCCTGACGCGCTGAGAACGAGACGCTGCTTTCTCCTGCCGAGAAATCCAGCTCCGGCGCTTCCGAGCAGCCCTCGCAGGCAGCCTGGAATATCGAGACCAGAGACGAGAGATACCATCCCTCATTCATCCTAGATTCCAGGTACAGAACTGAATAACCCCTTGCAGAGAATTCTTGAGTCAGTCACTTGGCAAAACAAGCTTAACTTAAACTGCTACTTTCTATTCCCGCCCACGTATTAGGCTTAGGTCAGGTACACCGGGGTAGGCGTAGTTAGAAACACCAGTTGAGTACGATTAGTCAAATGTATATATGTATGTATCTATTTTATCCATTTTAAACTACCTTATGGCTTAGAAATCATATAAATGTTTTTACAGTATTACTTTATACTTCTGCTTTTATTGTATGCACTTCACTTAACCATAAGTATTGCAATAATATCGATCCATTTCTCTTGTACGAGAAAAGAGACTGATCAATAAATACCATCTTTTATTGAACACGCCCGTCTCTTCCTTTTCTCTACAATCTGGTGAGACTAAGAATGCACGTACTGACTGAGTAAAATAAGTTGTCTTTTGTTTTCACACGACTCTAGAGATACACTCTTGATTAGGGGAGAGCAAAGTTGTCATGTTCTATGGTTGTCAGAAACTAAATCCCTTCTTGTCTATCCAGGGAGGTTCAACTCCTCCTTGCCTATTCGAGAAAGTTTCTAGTGAACTCTGAGCTAGCTGGCAAACCCAAAACTTTAAGTCTAATATCGACAATAGAAGACCTAGTTAACGTCTGGTCTAGGCCTATACTATTGAAGGTATTATTCCAATGCGCAGAGCCTATTGGGATAATAGGAACTACACTACATGGCGCCCAAACGTTTGGAAAGGCGATAAAACTAACGCAAGACATTAGAGTAACTCAGTCGTGCTTTTTCACTCAGACCCCTTTTTTCCCATAATACTCCAAAGACGTCTGGAGTGGGTGAAAGGTCATATCCGCCAAACCTCGCAGGAGGAAACTCCTATGTATGGTTCTTGGTTTAGTCAACGTTGAAGGATACACTGTTCCAAAATATTGTGCATCTAATCTTTGCTTCCATAAAGAAACCTGATCTGAAACTAAACAAAATAAACTTCCTGACAGTAGAATGTCAGACACTGAAGAAGAAAGAGAGATAGCTAGAGTAGCAGCTGAACTCGTAGCAGCTGATAATACTATGCAAGAAGCAGACCCGAATTTAATACTCATCGGGGTCAACATAAGGAAATCTATAACTTTGAAACTTATAGAAAATGGACTGACACCTAGAGGTGGCACAGTCATATTCGTAATAGAGGCACACGAATATCGGCAGACAGAGGTATTCTATTCATGGATAAACTTTCCAGCAGCAAACGCTGTAACAAAGCACTTCCACCATTACAAAACAGAGGAACCTCCTGAAGAATACACTCCTTTCGAGGAGGTGGAAGTACCACTTAAATTCCAAGAGCATCTGCTCTTGTTTAATGGCGCCCTAAAACACAACAATCACATCACCAGGCTCGGTCCATTAGGTAGACCAGGAGCAACGTGGCCGGTCCTAGCCGGATACACACCACATCCAGACATCGAAAGAATGTCTGCAGCAGATCTTCTAATACAACTAAAACAATTAATAAAAGTACATAGACAATTAGTCCAATATGTAATGCGGACTTCAACAATCCAACCAGCAATTAAAATTCCACAGCTGACCCCTCATCAGGGGAACACAAATAAAATTACACCACAGAACATACAGTCCTGCCTAGGTAAAGTACCAGCTAAAAGGGAACAAATACCATTCTGGTTAGCACAAAAAATCACCCAAATAGAGGCGGTGTTTCCAGACACCACCCCTGTGGATAAACACAGGATTCTGACTATCTGTCTTCCAATGGGAATCGCACCACACGTGGAGGACTGTGACACTTGGGGTACAGTCTTTGCTTCCATCTACACAAAAACGCACGGTGTTCCATCCATTTCGGTAATACCAGATGTGCTAAAACAAATTCAAGACGAATACGGTCCAGAACCCGCTTTAACTCTTGGTATGAAATTACTGAAAGACTTCAAGCAGGTCTCGGCTATATTACTAGCCAATATAAAGGGAGAAGCAGCAAACGTGGCGATCCGCCAGAGGTTAAAAGAGACAGATATAGCAGACCAACCAGCTGAAATTGCCAGAATTATAGAAAAATCCTATGAAGAACTAGGTAGAGATAGTTTGGGTGGAATACCAGTGAAGCCCCAACTAATTGAAAGTCCTGAAAAAATATTTATTAAAAATAACCTAAACAGTCAAAAGAAGAACTGGGATGGATACAAACAATCCAATCCAAAAGAAAAGAGATTCCAGTCCAGAGGAAGGTCTCCTCGGCGGAGAGAAGGATCTCCGGACCAAGGACCCAAGTCTCCCCAAAATGAGCCCTCTGTGAAAAAATACAACCTTAGAAATAGGGATAATATAAAGAAACCGGATAGATTTCAAGATTTTGATACACGTCCCTCTCAATCTTTTCAGACTTCCTCGCAGAAATCGGAAAGAAGAGGACGATCGGAACCCAGGGAAGGGCACGTCAAGTCCAAAGACAAGGAACCTGCTCATCCAAATAAGAAATTACAATTTCCAAAAAAGAAGGTAGCCGGTATTAAAGTAGTTAACAATGCCGAGAATACTGAGGACACAACTGAAAAACGGAGAATGGGCTCAGACAATGCTAGACAGCGCAGCAGAAGTGAGCATAGCTCGCAAAGTCCTTATGAATCATCTGGAGACAGTGGACACGAATGAATATCTTCAAGTGGAAACTGCAGACACCAGAGTTAGCAAACCTCACAAAATATATGAAATAACTTTACGTATAGAAGGGGATAAGACTAGAAAAATAAGGGGACTATTTTGGGATAATCTCTCCAAGGGCTATGACATCCTTCTAGCTGAAAAAGACTGGCCACCAGAGTTTGTCAGGGACTGCCCTCATGGCGAAGAAATAATTATGCCTGCCTTCTCAAATCATATCCCAATTCATAAAAAATATACACTTGCTAGAAAGTGGGCAGTAGCTCAAGCTCCTGCTTTATATAAAAATCACGTAGGATGGGATGAGGACTCTCCTCCTCACAAAATCCAGTTAAAATCACAACCTACTGCACAAAGACAGTACCCAATTAAGCAAGAAGCTAAAAAACAGGTAAAAGAAATCCTAGATCAACTAGAATACCAGGGGGTGATTGAAACTTGCACCTCACAAATGAACAACCCTTTGTTTCCTGTCTCCAAACCAGACAATTCATATCGTCTAGTTTTGGATTACAGACACCTTAACTCATGTTGCAAAACTTTTGCAGTGCAAAACTCGCATAGTGCAGCACTAATGAATAACATAGTGCGCAAAAAATACAAAACAACATTAGACATCTCTAATGGATTCTTTTGTCAAAATATAGCACCAGAGAGCAGATATTTGTCTGCGTTCTCAATAAATGGCACTCAAAAACAATTCTGTCGGTTAGCCCAGGGATACAAGAACAGCCCTGGAGTATTCTCAGCGAGAGTAACAGAATTACTACAAACATACGATGACGAGGCATTATCATATGTCGACGACATTTACCTAACAGATGATGACTTGGATACTCACTTGAAGAGAGAGAACACCATAATACTTGGGTTCGCAGCAGAGGGTTACAAATTCAACTTTAAAAAATCCAGAATTGCCCATCTAACAGTCCTGTTCTTAGGATATGAATTATCAAGTGAAGGCAAAAGCCTGGCTGACAATTTCCTAGAGAAATGTGCCGTACTCCAAGCACCTAGAACACTAAAAAACCTTCAGTCAATTCTAGGCTTCCTAAATTTCGGAAGAACATACATTGCAAATTACGCAGAAAGGGTCAAACCCCTTTATGATCTAATAAAACCAGATTTTAAAAGAACCAATTGGACTCAAACTCACACAGAAATTTTGAGATCCTTACAAACAGACATGTTAATTAAAACAAAATTAGAAACACGTGATAACACATGCAATCTTGTGATTCGAGTCATCCCAGGAAGATGCGGATTCACATACCTGACCTCTAATGAGGGAGAAAAGGTACCAATTGCATTCATATCACACTTGTACACAGAAGCTGAAAAGAAATTCAGCATTAAAGAAAACATTGTTCATGCAGTTCAAACCGCAATAGCTAGAGAAAAAGATAAAGCTGACGGTAGACGTATCATTCACAGTCAGAACAGCAGAATCAGCCTTTGAAGCATTAACAACACCGTGTAATTTACCAACTACAACATTGAATCCGGAATGGATACAATGGGTGAATTCAATTACAACGGACAAAGTATACTACTACTTTGATCCAGAACTAGAGGAACTAAAAAATCTAGACTATGAAAGAACATTCCCTCTGCCAATCGACATTCTGCCCTTACGACAATACGCATGTGTAATCTATACAGACGGACAGGCTCAACCCTCCGTTTGGGGAGAACAAGCATACAACCCCACATGTGAGATTACAAAAGAAGTGTGGCGCGGAGGTAAACTAAGACCTCTATTAACAAAAACACACTCAGTAGAAACTAATTCAGAACAACAGACTGAAATAATAGCATTGAAAATGGCGCTAGATAATGCGGATCGCGAATTCCCGACACTAATAGTGTCCGATTCATACTACTGCGTCAAATCATATAATAACGATTTGCAGACATGGATTCAAAACGGTTACAAAGATGACACAGGTGCAACAATAAAGCAAAAACTGCTTTGGGAACAAATAGCTCTTTTACAAAAAGAACTACCAAAGACTCACGTGACACATTCACTGAGTCATCAGCGTGATGGCGTTCACGTTGCAGGGAATTCATTGGCTGGGACAGCCACAGCGGTAGCAACTAAATCGGCTTCCGTAGCTCGGAAAAAGCGTACAATGAAGTACATTGACGGTGAAACAGTGCTGGCGGTGAAAACGTCATCAAAAGGCGACTGCTCAGCGCTACCGATCAACTATCCACTCAATTATACATACATAATCGATGCAAACTCCGTCCCTTTTGCTTGAATCCCTGGAGTGGGGGACAGAGTAATTCCAAACATGGACAGGAGAACCTTGTTAATTGCAGACGCACATATGGGTGAGGGTCTCGGACACCTCAAACTAAAAGATTCTCTGGAAGAATTACAATCAAGGTACTGGTGGCCAGGCATGAGCCTGCATCATACCATTTTTGTAAAAAACTGCCCAAACTGTAACAGAAATCGCAGTGGTGAGAGAAACGGTATAATACCGTGGCGTTTCACTCCAGGAAAGATCAACAGCAAAAAGCAAAGCGTCCGATTAACATATACAGGCTAGTTTCCACTTATAATGTGGATCACCAGCACTCGGCTGACGTCCGGACTGTTATACAAAGATAGGCGAGTCTAAATGGCATATACGCTAGGAGCATGCTACGTTTTACCATTGTTTTCACTTTAGCCTTAAGCCTGAGGGGAAACATGGCCAAATGAGCATAGCATAGCGGGACTCTTTTCACTTCCTTCCTGAGGGATACGGGACGGTGTAAAGAAAAAACCAAGGCATAAAGCTATCTATAACCGAAAGGATATTAGGTTCGGGAGCTGGGTGGGTCAAACATCTAATAAGTGTCCAACGTAGTCTAAATAACCTGCCAAGAAATTCTCTGAGGGGATTCAGTCCGTACGAATTATTATTTGGAACTAGGATGTTAGTCTTTGACCTCGACAGTCAGACTTCAGTGGTGAAGGAAAAAAGCTTTGATATCAAAGATCGTTTGGCTATTTTGCAGGACTTAAACGAAACAAGAAAAGACCTGAGCAACATAAAGTTGAAACAACAGCCAACAACCACTGAAGAACCACCACCTGTCCCAGCAAGACCTGTCTGGATTCCAAAAGTCGGGGATCTAGTCAGAGAAAAGATCGCGGTAAAGAAGGAATTTGGGCCTTCTTACAGAAAAGCAGTTCCTGTCTTGTCCATCAACGGGACAAGATCAGTTGTACTACCGCCGCTTGCTGGTAAAAAGGAGAACCGAGTTGTATCCATCGACCTGGTAAAACCACAATCATGTGGCCGATAACAAACAGTAGGCCAAGTGGACTCCCGATAAGTAGTAGAACACCAAGATTTGCTACCAATACAGAGGTCCTAACTAAGAGGCTAATCACATTCAAAACGCCTACAGAAGAACAACAAGGACTATGCAACAATGCATTGGAACTTAAACCTCTGAAAACCCAAATAAAAACATTTAGTAGAGACACACCAACCTACAATGAAGTAACAAACGAATATGCAAGAAACAGAAATCCTGAAGCAATTGGAACAATTGACAGAACTGCATCCGGCTACTTCATTAACTTCGATGATTCCTCTGAAGACCTAAGTGAATCAAAAACACAGCCATCAACAAAAACCTTTAAAGATAAAGCTAGAGAACTTTTGAAAAAGCTGAAAGAAACATATCTGATTTCTCCATGGATTGATTTTTGGGTGGGCTTTGGTGCATTTATCCTCATACTTTGGCTCATAATGGTACTAACTTTGGGACGCTTCATTGAGGGAAAATATGCTAAAATGGACACAGCAAGTCAGAAAATCAACTTCATCCTCAAGCCACACACATCTTCACACGTCGAGAAAAGAGAACTTTCTTCAGTCAACTTCACAGCCAATCCTATACCGGGTGGGGTAGCATGGGACAATACTGACTACGAAATTTATGGTCCGGTTGAAATCCTGAAATATCCACACCAAATCAAGATCTCGTTGAGTGACTTTGTAAAAACAAGCTCATTTGCTGATGATTGGGACTTTGAAAGTATAAATAATATGATGTCTGACTTAGTGATGTCTGCTAAATTTACCAAACATGATTATTTGCAGGGTTCGACTAATTATGATAGTATGTACTGTTACAACCACTATGGTAACCATTTTCTACATAAATCTGCACAACCTAGAAATGTTTTAAATTATAATCAATGGGAACATTGTGCAACCCCTCCAAAAGGAAGCTCAAGAACCTTTTACGACAAATATTCATACTTTTCAGGGTTCAACACAAGTAATGCTGAAACATTTTATTTCAAATTGTCAAATAAGACAGGGACAAAGACCATGCTAACAAACACGAAATTGATATATTCAGACTCATTTTTTGAACAAATGAATACTTTTGGGTTTGATTATTGGGACAAAAATGTTGAAGTAAAAAGTGTTTGGGGTACAAAAGAATGGCAAGTACAAGGTATAGAATCATTGTTTAGAGCCTGCATGATCCCAGAACAAATTATATTTTTGAATGACACTGTTCAACAAACCACCTGTCTTGGCTTAGCCAAAATCAAAGACTTAAATAAACCGTCTATTCCAAAGCCAACAATGGAAAGCAATAGCTCTACAGATGAAGAGATAGACGTAAACTATATATTAAACCAAAACAGAACACATCCTGATTGGAAACAGTGGTTGATCTGGCCCACAGATACTAATAACTGTCAAGACAGATTCCTGAACAAAACACAGGGGTTCAAATTGACCAGGCCAGACCCTAGATATTCCCAAAGACAACACCCAGGGATAATAACCACCTACAGTGTGGGCAAATTATGCCTTCAATGGCTACAAACTTCCACACTGACAGAAATTAAGCAACACCTAACTTTAATTACTGATGGTGCTGACTTGCGTGATTTCATTATGGGACCACGCAAACAGCGTCAAAAACGCTTCATAGCAGCCTCTATATATGCAGCTTACAACGAGGCCTGGAAGGTAACTCAAATTGAAACAGCAGAAAGTATACGGGAAATTGACCGTATTCATTTGGAAAAATCACTTTCTGTAGTGGACAATGGGTTAATGACTCTGTCCTCCAGAATTTTTTCTTTGGACAGCATTGTGTCTTCAGCAATCGACATAATATCGCAAGACTTACTGTTGTTACAACACGGTCAGTCTCAATTGCGTTCTATTGTACAGCTTGGCTGGACGTTACAAAATCTGCGTTCAGGCTATGTGCCTTGGCGTTTAATCAACACAACGTCACTATTCAATATCTTTAACCTTACTGATAAACAAATCAGTATGGCACAAAAGGGTGCTGATTATACAATCCTGAGCATTGAGAAACTCGAGAGATTACCAGTGACAATGTCAGAACGACCTGTCAGTGAATGGATAATACATGGGATAATTAATATTCCAATATCAACCTTCAGGTTTCAATACTGCCAAAAATATATACAGGCTGGCATGTACGAAAAATTGGGAAAAGGGTACATTAAGTCAACATGGAACTTGCCCTATTCACATGCATGTGTCAGTAATAAAGGACAGAAAGTGTTTCTTAGTGGCAATAATTGTGCGATGTCACTAAGCGGTACACTTCTGTGTAATGGAATTAGTTTGCATGGAGCCTGTGAAGGGAACTCAAATAACTTTTCATGTCACCAGCTAGGCACACCTGCAACAGAGATAGAACCATTTTTTCAAAGACTCTATAATGGGAGTTACATTGTAATTGTGGACCGCAGATGTTGTAGTCTTCTGCCCGGGACTCCTTATCTCGTAACTACGACTGCGAAGGTCAAGTGCTGTGGACGCTTATTGTTCCCCAGCTCCTTTCCAGACAGGGAGGCAAGGGCATGGCCCAACTTGAAAATTACTTCTATTCGAATAGACACTTTAAGCAAAATGAAAACAGTGCTTCTTCAGACGCCGACCAGACTCACGTCATCAAAAGAAACGTATGATCTCCTAGTCGCAAGGACGACTGCAGAGATTCACTCATTGTTATCAACTAATTCCCCCATACATTTCGCAGAAATCCTGAATGAAATCTTAAATATTTCTGATACCAGTGGAGTCTCAAAAGTATTTAAGACAGTATTTTCGATGGCATTAACACCATTCAAAGCCATACTGGGTATTTTTCCAGATTTCGTCCATTCGATTTTTGGCGGACTTCCCCTCATTTTAGGACTAATTGCAGGAATCCTATTCTTGGTCCTGATATTTCGTTATGGTAAACCGTGTCACAGACAAAACACCTGCGACAAGGGAAGAAACAATCCGAGCCATTGGATACCGGGACCGGATATCAAAAATCCTGGGACTATCCCGGCTTAGAGACCTGAACATGACTTGGTTTCTTTCATTTCGACCAATGTGGCATCGATGTGTTTTACCTGTATTAAGGTGCCTGCTGTGCGGAGAAGAATGCGTGTTGGACACCTGTCTGACGCTACAATCGGATGCGCCTATGGATGCAGAAACATTGTTGAGCCCAATAAAGGCTCATGCTTTGTGCTGCCCTCAACGGCTGCCAATCCTGATGACGGCATTCGTGGAGACTTCACCACTACGATTAAGGGGTAGTGAAGTTCAAGATGAAAGCAGCATCGATCAGGTACGACCTTCTGTCAGCAATACTAATCAAAACGTCAATGGAGACAATCATGCACATGAATGCATGGTTACATCCTTTTCCGAGTTAGTGGAACTCTCCCAGGAAGCTGTTGACAGCTTTTTCGACAGTCTAAATGATATGATGTTCTCACCAGAGCAGAAATAGAGACTTTTGAGCAAGCTAGCACACGGCGTTCCCTGAATTTGGCCTTCAACTTTAATAACAGAATACCATGAACAATTTTCCCTCCAGTTCACGGACAGCAATTTTTCTGCAGCCCCAAAATATTTTTACGATTTTTCGGGACACTTATCTTCTGCTTAAAGTAAGAACTATTCTTAAAGAACTAAAATTTCTATTTTTAGAAACTTTATAGACATTAGCTGCCCGCTGGTATGTTCATAATTATTTTTATTCTGTGATGAAATGGTCTCGAACCTTTTTTTTCTTCTGTATTAAGAGCCATTTCATGTGTAAATTCTCATATACCAATTAGCAATAATGTATACATATGCGTGATTACTTTAGCATTATTCTGCAGCTTGAGTGCATATAATACATGTGACTGTTATTTCCGTATATTAGATAAATTCAAAATGCATTTTATGTATTTTGGGGTGGTAAGGTATACACGATACTCTACAGTATGTTTTACTATGCCTAGATTAGTAAACATGGCCATAGTTAGCGTGGAGTGGGTGTGATGTATTCCTATAGGTTCTGTATCGATCACCCTATTCCTGACCCTGTTCTGGTTAACAAGTTAACTAGCAGCCATCCCATGATGCAGAAACCGTTATCTGATTAAGCCACACTACGGCACAGGAACGTGTTATCTGATTAGGTCATAACGCTTGCCATCTAATTAGACAAGCGATATTCCTCCAGCCCCTGATAAGGCATACGGAGTTCTCAAAACAAATCAAACCTATGACAACCTGGGAAAAACCCTGCGGCCATTGTTTTGATTTCATCGAGAACTTCAGCAAAAGAATGTGCTAACGACCAAGTCGTATGACATCCTTATTGACGTATCTATGTCCATCCTTACGTCAATCTCGGCACCTTACAGGTATAAATATTACCGGTATTGCCTTAAGCAAACACACGCGGTGGTGACGAGATCGGAGCAGCCAGACTTGCCGAAGCCCAGAGCAGAGCAGACCCGCTGGCGCAGCCCCGCCTTCCTGACGCGCTGAGAACGAGACGCTGCTTTCTCCTGCCGAGAAATCCAGCTCCGGCGCTTCCGAGCAGCCCTCGCAGGCAGCCTGGAATATCGAGACCAGAGACGAGAGATACCATCCCTCATTCATCCTAGATTCCAGGTACAGAACTGAATAACCCCTTGCAGAGAATTCTTGAGTCAGTCACTTGGCAAAACAAGCTTAACTTAAACTGCTACTTTCTATTCCCACCCACGTATTAGGCTTAGGTCAGGTACACCGGGGTAGGCGTAGTTAGAAACACCAGTTGAGTACGATTAGTCAAATGTATATATGTATGTATCTATTTTATCCATTTTAAACTACCTTATGGCTTAGAAACCATATAAATGTTTTTACAGTATTGCTTTATACTTCTGCTTTTATTGTATGCACTTCACTTAACCATAAGTATTGCAATAATATCGATCCATTTCTCTTGTACGAGAAAAGAGACTGATCAATAAATACCATCTTTTATTGAACACGCCCGTCTCTTCCTTTTCTCTACAATCTGGTGAGACTAAGAATGCACGTACTGACTGAGTAAAATAAGTTGTCTTTTGTTTTCACACGACTCTAGAGATACACTCTTGATTAGGGGAGAGCAAAGTTGTCATGTTCTATGGTTGTCAGAAACTAAATCCCTTCTTGTCTATCCAGGGAGGTTCAACTCCTCCTTGCCTATTCGAGAAAGTTTCCAGTGAACTCTGAGCTAGCTGGCAAACCCAAAACTTTAAGTCTAATATCGACAATAGAAGACCTAGTTAACGTCTGGTCTAGGCCTATACTATTGAAGGTATTATTCCAATGCGCAGAGCCTATTGAGATAATAGGAACTACACTACACCATTACTTCTCCTTCTCCTGTCCCGTCACTTCTCCTGTCCCGTCACTTCTCCTGTCCCGTCACTTCTCCTTCTCCTGGTCCCTTCACTTCTCCTTCTCCTGTCCCGTCACTTCTCCTGTCCCGTCACTTCTCCTTCTCCTGTCCCTTCACTTCTCCTGTCCCTTCACTCCTCCTGTCCCTTCACTTCTCCTGTCCCTTCACTTCTCCTGTCCCCGTCACTTCTCGTGCCCCCGTCACTTTTCCTGTCCCGTCACTTCTCCTGTCCCGTCACTTCTCCTGTCCCGTCACTTCTCCGTCTCCTGTCCCGTCACTTCTCCTTCTCCTGTCCCTTCACTTTTCCTGTCCCCGTCACTACTCCTGTCCCTGTCACTTCTCCTGTCCCCGTCACTTCTCCTGCCCCCGTCACTTCTCCTGCCCCGTCACTTCTCCTGCCTCAGTCACTTTTCCTGTCCCGTCACTTATCCTGTCCTGTCACTTCTCCCGTCACTTCTCCTGTCCCGTCACTTCTCCGTCTCCTGTCCCGTCACTTCTCCGTCTCCTGTCCCGTCACTTCTACTGTCCCTGCACTTTTACTGCCCCTCCACTTCTCCTGTCCCTTCACTTCTGCCTCGTTCACTGCTCCTGCCCCGTCACTTCTCCTTCTTCTGTCCCCATCACTTCTCCTTCTCCTGTCCCTTCACTTCACTTCTCCTTCTCCTGTCCCTTCACTTCACTTCTCCTTCTCTTGTCCCGTCACTTCTCCTGTCCCCGTCACTTCTTCGAGTGGAGGATGGGCACATTTACTTATTTTGCTTGGTGTGCATCAGAGGTTTACTGCAAAATGGGGAGCATTCTAATTTTCTGACTACTCCCTTGGTTGGATGGAGCAGTGAAGGCCGCTCTTTTAGGGAGTGCAAAGCACACTCTCATCACGTGCTGCTTGCCATTATAAGTGTTGTTCAAAGTTCGGGCATTTTGATTTTCTGGCTTCTCTCCTGAGAAGAGCCTCACACCTTAAAGGCCTCAGGATCGTAGAGGAGGGCTTAAGATCAGGTTGTCCTCCAGTTAAAGGGGTCCGGAAGTTTAAAGGAAAACCCCGTTCTCTTTATCACACCTCATGCAGATCTCACTGGCATATGCTAAAGGCAGGCAGCGGGCGGGCGCATTGTCATTCCAAAGGGGATAATCAGCCTCAATCGGAATGACAATGGGCCCGCCCTCGGTCTGTGCGAGCTCAGGGAGGGTCTGCTGCAGCCTCTGGAGTTCAACAGAGAAGTGCGAGCAGCCCCTGGAAGCTGAAAAAAAAGTTATCGTTTTTAGTAGGACTATTCTCTCCGTCCCGGGATGCTTTTTTCAAAGAAATAAGTAGGGGAACGGGCTGAAATTATTTTTAGAAGTAGGGGCACGCCGTGCCCTTCCGTCCCCGCCCACTTCTACCACTGATTAATGTACAATATTTCAAACAGCGTGGCCAATTTTTTCAGCCATGTATTCATGAAGGCCCATCTACGCAACTTGGAACGTTTACCAACTATTGTACCATGAGCACCAGTGGCCGATGCATGTAAGCGCAGTCGGGATGTCGACAGATGACGGAATAGGAGTTATTTATTTATTTAATTTTACCAATTCCGCCGTCTGCCGAGTCCCCCCCCTCTCCCTGCCCTGCCTCACCACGCTTACATGCACCAGCCGCTGTTGAGAAACAGTCACTCCTCATAAGGAAACTCCATATAGATGATTTATCCTTTTTTTTCTTTTTAAATTGGGAAAGTTCTTAAAATCAATTGATTAACCTCCGCCTGTTTCACCAATAAAAATCACTCCCTATCCATTTTTCAAATGTTCAAATTAGTTTCTTCCAAATTGTTTTCAAGATAACAGCCGTAGATGCACACCTACTTTTTGGGCATGCAATATGATTTTGTGAACCAATTTATGTACAAATAAGTCCAATGACAAAATACTGTATCACAGCGGTGGGGGGCCACAGAATGACAATCCTAATTATTGTTCATTAGGAACTTAGCAATTTGCATTTCTTTTTTTTTTTAAATGTTTTTATTATCATTTTGTACTTTTATTGCAAGCCGTACAAGATTACTGCAACATAGCTAGTACAACAAATATACAAAAAAATAAGATTTAGCAGCAAAACAACAAATACAGGGGAACAAAAAGACACATTCCAAAAAGAAACATCGTAGAATTTATACTGTGACAAATTAAAATAATTAATCCAACTCCCCCTGAATCCATTGCCGAACCGGGTCCCAGATTTTCATTCCAAAGGATCTTTTCCTTCTACCTTTTGTTCTGTATATAGCTTCCTCTATATTATAAGAGGCTAAAAGACGTGCTCTCCAAGCTTCAAATGAAGGAGGAGAGGGGCTGATCCACTCTTGTGTAATACAGGCCCTAATTATGGCCATAGATATAAATAAGAGAGCTTGTTTTCCCTCTGGTAACGTATCCGAACTTACACCAAATAAAACAAGTTCCCCCGTTAGAGTAAGTGAAAACCCCAACACTGTAATCAAGAATGTCTGAATTGCCTCTAAAAAGGGAGCTAACAGAGGACAAGCAAAAAACATATGTATCGAGTCTGTGGCCTGACAGCCACACCTATTACATGCTATGCCAACCGTCGCGCCCCATTTAGAAATTTTCAAGGGCGTATAATATAAATCATATAGGGCCATGTAGTGCTGAGTGCGTGATCTGCCAGTAATCAAGACGGTATTACCCAAAGCGATTGATTCTTCTAGGCGAATAGTTTCAGTACCTAGCCTCTCGGCCCATCTTGCTGCATAAGCAGCTAAATCATCTGGACATGTAGCCAAAAGAACTCTATAATAATGACCGATCCGTTTTTTAATAAAAAGATTGTCAATAAGTGGGATCCTGACAATGCCAAAAACTTCCAATGATGACAAAGAATTGAAGAAACTATGGATCTGTAAATATTTAAAATAGTCCTGAGTCGAAACATTATATCTATCTGTTAATACCGAGAAGGTAAGTAACCGACCATGATGCCATAGATCATTCACACAATAGATTCCTTTATTTCGCCATCAACACATAACCGAATCCTGGAATAATAGAAAATGGTTTAATGATCTGGGTATGCATCTCCTGGGATGCACGAGTCAAGGTACTACTACGAGGGGAGGGGCAGTGCTTATTAGGAAAGGGCTAGGGTCTTGCAATCGTATTAAAACTGATCAGTATGGAAGATGGGTCATAATAGAACTCTCTATAGATGGTAAACGGTTAACTATTTGTTCAATGTATGGCCCAAATTCCGATGATCCTGATCTTTTAAATTTTCTAAGTATAGAGTTAGCTGGATGGCCCACTCCATTAGTACTGTGTGTGGACTTCAATATTCATATTGATAGAGATTTTGATATAAATTCAGAGACTCCCTATTCTGGGCTTAAGAAGAAGATTTACAAGTCACTAAAAGGCTTAACTATAGAGTTTGGCCTATCGGATGTGGGTTTTGTTAAAAGAGACATGTCACCTTGGTATACGTTCTATTCAGCCCCACATCAGAAAATGGTTCGTCTAGATTATTTTTTTATTTCTTCGACACTTTTAAACAAAATCACCTATGAGATATTCCCGAAAATAATCTCAGACCATAATCCTATATTAATAGAGATCAAGCAAGGATCTGGCCCATCTCCGATTATAACTTCCTGGACATTCGAACGCAAACTTTTGGCAGACTCATTGTATATCGAACACATGTCTAAATGGATTAAAGATTTTTTTATATCAATCGAGGTACAGCTACTAGTCAAATGGTTTGGGATTCGTTTAGTCCGCGGTCCGGGGAGAGACTCTATCATACTCTATTAATAAACAAAGGTCCTCTCGGGTTAAACTCGCTACTTACTATAAGGCAGTACAAGAATGGGAGGCTAAATTAGTTTCAGCTATCACTGCAGCTCAAGACACTGAGCATATCAAATCAAGATTGGCTATACATAAGTCTAGGCTGCATGAAGTCTTTGCGAGGAAACTGGCTGAGCAGGCTACAGTGTTTCGCTCCCAAGTTTATGAAGTGGGGGAAATGACAGGACGGATCTTGGCCAAGAGGCTCAGGCAGCAGGAAGTATTTAATACCATGAATGAGATTCAGGATGACTCAGGACTAATTTATAGTCAACCTGAAGAAATCGTTGAGGTCTTTCGTTCATTTTATAGTAAACTTTATACGGAGGAAAATCTATCGTATTCATCGGAGTCCCTGCTAAATTTTTGTGGGACTGATAATATCTCTAAGTTAACTGATGTTCAATCTGCAGCACTAGACGCAGAAATTTCATGGGATGAAATAGAGGTGGCCATTCTCTCGCTGGCCACTGGGAAAGCTACAGGGTCAGACGGTATACCCTTAGAGTTTTATAGGGTGTTTAGACATCTCTTGAAACAAGATCTCCTTCAGACTTGTGTAGAGGCTCAAAATGCGGTAGCATCTCCATCATGGAGTCAATCAACAATTATGGCCTTCCTTAAGAAAGGTAAACCCCCTCTTCTTCCCTCATCCTTTAGACCGATATCGCTCATTAATGCGGATAGTAAGATCTTTTCGAAGATCTTAGTATCCCGCATATCGGGGGCAATTTCTACAATAGTCTCGCCTCTCCAGCATGGTTTCATCCCATCCCGGGATACCTCGGACCATGTTAGGCGCGTAATCACCTTAATGGACCGGGCCGAAGTGATGAGATGCGATCTCGGCATTACCCTGTTGGATGCAGAGAAGGCATTCGACAGGGTAGCCTGGTCATATCTGTGGGAGATGCTAGCAATGAAAGGGTTTGGACCACAGATAATTTTAGCTTTAAAGTCTCTTTATTTGACACCCACCTCTTGTATAAAAATCGGTTCCAAAAATCGGGCCTTTTTTCCATTTCCAGAGGTACCCGTCAGGGTTGTTCTTCTTCCCCACTTTTATTTGCCCTTTATATAGATATATTTTTAAACAAACTGAACTCAGCATCGGAAATACCACCTGTTTCTGTTGCCAATACCAATTATAGAGCGCTCGCTTACGCCGATGATATAATAGTGCTTACAACTAGTAGCCAGAAAGCTCTCCCAGTGATAGAGGACTAGGCCACTCACTTCGGGGCTTTCTCCGGCTATAAGTTGAATATAGGGAAAACTCAAAATATATTTATAGGTCAGACTCCTCCGCCGTCGATTCCGTTAGTACCGGTAGCAACATATCTGGGTATCAAAATTACATCCCCTGTATCAGATATCCCAGCCATAAACTTTAACCCGTTTTTTCAAAAGGCAAATACTACACTTGAACGGATTGATCATTTTCATTTATCCTTATTTAGCCGGAATAATGTACTAAAAATGATTATACTTCCCAAATTTCTTTATATGTTTCGATCTATCCCTCTTGAGTTTCCCTTGATCTTGTTTAAGCAATTGGAAAGAATGACATCTAGGTTTCTTTGGGGCTACAAAAAACATCGTAGATCATTTAAAAAGATGATTCTACCAAAATCTAGGGGGGGTGGGAATTCCATATTTTTTGTACTACTATGTCGCGTCTGCTTTACAGTTTATCTCTCCTTTGATTATTGGGGACAAAGCAAGGATTCTTCAGAGTCATTCACCTTCAATATATGAACTTATAATGGGAGAAGAGTGTCGAGGCTGCTTCCTCAAAAATACAGAACCAAGCTACTACAAAAAAACTAAATTTAAGACGCTGATAGCAGCCTTTGGGGTATGGAAGATAGTTAGGCATCAACTGGGAATTATGAAACTTTTGATCTATTCACCCCTCTCTGCCTTTAAAATATTTCCACCTGTGTTTCAGGATTCAGCAATTTGCATTTCTCTGTGATTGGCTACAATCACAGGGATTCTATCGCACAATAGACAGCAGATTACCATCCCTCTAGTTGCCATTCAAAACAGAAAACAACTTTTTAAAAAGTCAATTTTAGTCATGGGACCAGGCAGCGGTCTGAACTGTGGCCCACTGCCAAGCCAATTTCCAAAAAGAAAGAGGACCCTTTCCCCTTTGCGAATCAGTCACCACCAATTGGGAGTCAGCAACAGATAAGTGGCTTGCGACTTGAATTACTGTTGCAAACCATTGATACATAGCTTCTTGACTCACAATTTGGAAATGACGCCCTCAACACGTCCCTTCAAAATTTGAATTCGGTATGGGTTTCTAAACCCATTTGGTGAATTATTAAAAGTTTTATGAATACCAAAATGGTGTTAGTACATACATATTAAAAAAGTGAGTTCGGATTTGTGGCCAATAAATCACTTTATACATGAGGCACCATGCCTGTATCCAGAAAGAACAACGGTAATGCTCACAGTTAAAAAACACTATAGTTTTCTTTCAAGATAAACAGATGTTGGGAGCTGAGGGTAAACAACATCAATGGGACTTCAATGCCTTTTGTGATTGCATGTTTTGAGTAATGTCAACAGATGTTTTCTAGTAGTTAGGACTCGAGCCTAAGATTAGTAAATCTGAGTAGAATGACCTTCAGTCAATAATGACCTGTGCAGATGTTGTCAACAGATAAGCAGGTGAAAGGTCACCTCCGGGTTTAAGAACATTCACTTCAAAGAAGCCTAGTAAATGTATCTTTAAATCTAATTAGGGGCAAGAGATTCTACTCTGATCTTGTACATATGATTTCCGACAGGTTATTGGAAATCGCTTTCAGCCCTGACCTCCTGACAGCAGTTATGGATTGTTATTTTACAGCCTTCCCACTTCGGACAGGGCCTTCAGTGGAGATGGAGAAAGGAGGAGAGAGAGACATTGTCCAAAAGGACAGCTTCTTATTACCTACGAGCAGATGGTAGTGGGCTGGCTTATCTTCCTATGCCCCCCTCGGCCTTCAGAAGAATGCGAAAGCAGAATACGAGGAGATTCGTTTTTTTTTCTGGACTCATTAGTTTCCTTATTATCTATTTACAATATGCTCATATTTTCCAGTGGAAATTGTACTCCTGTTTTTATCTATGGGTGTCAGGAACATGTGCGCCCAGAGCTTTCCATTTTGTACACTACATCCCTTATAAAAATGAAGGTATACAACAGAACCAATTATTCAAGCAGTGGAGGCCCCTTAAAAGTCTATACAAATGACTTTCATACCTGAAGGTTATTTGGATCTAAAAGGTTGGTAAGCGGTCATAGGTGTCCTTCTCTCTATTATGAAAAAGTCAATTTCAGGCTCTGAGATCACTTTTTATTTGGTTAAAACGTCACAGTTCTATTTTTTTCAGCATTACTCAAATGTAATTTAACCATGAAATTTCACTCAAGGTCATATTGCCATACCTTCCCATATTCGCCTTACCCCTGCTGACTCCATAACCCAGCCAATGGCTGGTTTTCTGACTGTCTAGGAGAGTTATCATGTGCGACTGTCCTTCTTCAGTGCACCTAACAAATACTACCCAGGATCAGGCCTATACCAAGGCCACTAACCTTCAGGGCCTAATTAAGGAGGACCTGGTAATGTTTCACCCATTCAACCGTTCATCTATGTGGGCTTCATTGGCATCCCCTACTTTTTCTCTCTCCCTCACACTTCTTACAGAAATGATGCCAGCCCATCTGATAGACCCATTGCAACTTTATACTTTGTTTATTTAGGAGCTATACTACTTGCTCGGGTGGAAAGGGTTTCCCAGATACTGAGGAATGTTCCTATGCTTCTTAATTTCTTTCGTGTTCTATTTCGAGTTACTTAGCAAATTACTAGTCAGTAGGGTCAAGCCAGTCTATTATTGGCTTTAACCAACTTCACAAAATTAATACTTTCCTGTGAAAAGTAGGATAGAAACTTTGGATTTGTACTTTCTTTTATACAGTGTTTACTGCTGTTTTTTTGCCCATTTATGTGAACTACTCACTCAGCCAAATATAGAAAGATGTAGCGATTTGTCACGGATGACATAAAATGGTCAGCAAAGTAAGGTGAATCACTCTAAATGTTTCCTGTAAATATCAGCAGATGTTCTAGCTCAATTGATGGACCCTGTACATTCAGTTGTATCCAATTACTGTTTTTTTAAAGACTACTATGTCAGTTCACACAAACATCAAGTGAGAATTTTAAGAGAAGGCACAGTTGGATTTTTTGCAGTTTCTTGCAGTTGATATATTGAACTTATGGACTTCCCCTTTCTTTTTATTTATTGAGGATTCTTTTGGATCCAGAATTATGACGGAGTGCTTCCTGCCTGAAACAGTTTTTTTAAACATGTTTTCTTGAAAGGGAAGATGTCAAGCACTGGCAAAGCCAAACTTTTTGGTGTTGCGAAGTTAGTCTGATGGTTATTTTTTAGTGCAAGAATATGTGCAAAAAGAAAAGAAAAGGAACACAAATAAAACATGATGGTGCCTTAAAGTGGTGACAGCAGTGTACTTTGACATCCCGTGCTTATGATTTATATTATTGAAGCAAGAACGAGCAAAGCTAGTAGTCGATTGATGTCTCGTTTCATTGGAATTATTTCATACAAACATTTTGTGGAAATGATCTAAAAACACTCTAAAATCCAGAGATCAAACTCGTTTATTGTTATTGATTCAATAATATGCTTTAATCACAGGGGTACTGTTTTGGTCGCACTCCTTAAAAAGGTGGCCACATGCTTGCAATAACAAAAACGGATATTTGTTTTTATAAATCACTGCATATACATTTAATAGAACAGTATGGGTTGTCACACCCTCTATGTTATCAAGTGCAGGATATCGAGGGTCCACCCACCTGCTGGGTTAAAATTCAGTTCAGTGAAGGAAACCAGTGTGATGGTGGAAAAGGGAATTAGGGAATAGAAAGAAAGAAAGAAAGAAAGAAAGAAAGAAAGAAAGAAAGAAAGAAAGAGAGAAGGAGAGAGAGAATTTACTTCACTCCAGTGGCAGGTGGTTTGGAGACCTAAACTTGACTCACAAGACCAACAGTAAAGGCACAGCATTTATGACCAAGTGGAGGGACTGCGACCTCTCTGTCAAAAGACGTTGAGCAGAAGCAGGGCCAGTGGAATTTTGCAGCAGTGGATGACCAAATTATGCGTCAGTGTTGCCTAAATTATATGACAAGAAAAGGCAAATTATGCAGCCTAATGCAGCACCTTTTGGTACAGTATTACTTCATTAATTTGACATTGTTACTCGTGGTAACACTATCTGGGCAAATATTTCACCTCACTAGTATACTTTTAGTATACTTTGCAATGAGCAACTGAAAGATGACTAGTCAATGTTTGCGAAGGGCCTTCCACTGCATGGGAACATATGACACCAAGGCCAAGATTTACTAATATTTGGTGCAACGTAATGTAGCAAGACAACTTGCTGCATTGCTTTTTGTCACATGGAAAAAGCAGGAATGCGCCATAATTATTAACATATGGTTCAACCCTGTCTCTCTCTGTGCTGGTGAACCGTGTGCTGCCTAGAGCCAATGCAGGCAATGTTGCACCATGGTGCAAGGTTGCCAGCATTATAGGCAGGATTGTTTTTGTCAATGAATGGGCACCTTCCTGCACAAAAACAATCATCAGATGCATTCTCCTCTATCTATGTGTGCTGCAGAATGCAAAATATGTAGAAAGGGGCAATAACTAGGAGAAATAAACATATTA
Organism: Lissotriton helveticus; assembly: GCF_964261635.1. Lineage (NCBI taxonomy): Eukaryota > Metazoa > Chordata > Amphibia > Caudata > Salamandridae > Lissotriton > Lissotriton helveticus. The sequence goes on along the minus strand of NC_136072.1, from coordinate 509,414,822 downwards.
CTCCACGTTACACCCCTGTTGGGATAGCGTACCATTTTTACACATTCCCAGCTTTACTATTCATAGTAAATCTAAGAATGTGCCCAAAACCACGAGTGGGTGCATGGGAAACCTCACACTGCACCCATGGAATGCCTTTCCAATGAAAAGTAACTCAAGGCAGCAACTTGCACTGGTTGCGTTACTCCACATTTACTAAGCTACACAGAGCCATGCAAGTTGGCTTTGCGGGGCTTGGGAAATCTGACCTAAGAACTTGTAGTGCCTTGCAAGCTTGCCTGATGCAATCGCGGCACAAGCCCATAGTAAATTTGTGCTCAAGTTTTTAAAACCTTTTGATCCGTTTGAGTTAGAAACAATTTTTTTGTTAAAATCTGCAGATTATGCAGCAGATGAATGATTATGTTGTAGCAGAATCGCAAAATGTCAGTAGCCCCAAGCATGCGGTAAGTAAAGAAGCACAAATAAGTGTGCACATGGAGTAGAAGAGACGTATAATGATTTGACTTACCTAGTGTGGGTAGTTTGTGACTAGACACTAGGCAAAGAAAGAATCTTGCCCAAGTACTGAAGTAGAATGGTGGTTCTTCTATAGCACAATTAGATCAAAGTCTGATATGAAGGAACAAACACCAAAGTTACAACAAGGCTTTTTTAAAGTCTAAGGAGTAATGGGGGAACGGGGGAAACAACGAAGAAGCAAAATAACAAAGGTGCAGGGATAAACGGCCAGTTGCAAGCTGAAGCAAATGTTAATAAGTATATTGTACAACCTCACCAAGTTGACCCAAAAGGGCTCTTCGCTATGGCCAGCCCTATAGTAGTTGGTGTAGCATATTAAACATTTCTGCCTTGCAAGTGTTTGTCCTGCTTGTTTGTAGTTTTTTCTATTCTGTTCTTCATCTTCTGCACATGTGGAGTCTTTTTGGACTCTTATGAACATGTACCTCAGTTGACCTGAATTGGGACTGTCCTATCAGGCAGGTGTAGCTACAAGAGTTATCGAAACACTTTTAATTTTTAAGGCACATCATTGAAAATCATGAGCCTTATTGGTGTAAAGAAAATGTACAGTTGGCTTTGAAGTACTAAAATGTAAAGATATTGTTTCAGTGGCGGCTGCCAACTTTGGCGAGTGCAGGAGCGGGCAAATGGGTGGTGTCATAAAATATAAACAATTAAGTAAATAAAATAAAAATGTACTTACAGTGGTTGCTGCTGCGTCCTTCTCATTCCGGTCTTTTTCCCTCGTGAATCCAGGGCCCTAGCTAACTCTCCTAACCAATCCTAGCCCTGCTCTTGTGCTGTTAACCCGCATCAGAGCAGCGCCAGGGTTGGTAGGAGTGGCCTCTATCAGCTCTCACAAGAGCACTGGAGGCTTTTGATTTTTTGTTACCAGGCTGTCTTAGCACGGCTGGGTTAGAGAGGTTTAAAAGGGGGCATGTGTAGCTGGCAGTCGCAAGACGGCTGGCCAAAGGGACATTCACACTTTAAACAAGTGCAAAGGCATCCCGCTCTCCCTCCTGCTGCCATTCAACAGGCCCCACCTCGTCCTGCCACTCCGTTCGGGACGGGGTGATGAAAAATAAAATGATAAGGAATGAACTTCATTCCCATTTCATTTTTCGTCTCTGGGGACATTTCTGTGTCGGCGACACTCTTCTGCTATAACAGAGTAGCCAACCCCTGCATAGCTTAAACAACCAAGGATAGCTAAAAAATAAAAAAGGATCAATGGAATGTTTGAAAGCAATGTTTCAGTACAGTATGGGCTCACCAGTCCCTGCACTGAAGTACCTTTCTTTTAAGGTGAATGTGCACACATTAACAGCTAAAATGCTGTCACTTACAGTGCAAAAACAAAACCCCCAAAAAACAAAGGCTGAAGTGGTATAACCCATTGCCCAAAACCCATTCTGTATTGTGTGGCGGGCAGAAACAAATCAATTGATGAAGAGGGCTGACCACAAGTCTCTCTATGTGTAAATGTATGGATTTTGTATGGACAATTTATTTTATTACTATACGAGACTGGTGAGAAAGCTAAAACTGTCTCTAGAACAGTCCTCAAAATGGAGGCAATATCAGCGGTATACCTGCTTCTGTAAGAACAAAGCAATTAAAAAAGGGAGAATGACTGTGGAAGTGACACTGGGATGTGCAGACTGAAGGTGAGGAAGAGATCAAAGATCATCAGAAGTAAATCTATTAAACAGAGAAGAAGCTATGGATTTGCGTGAAGAAATACAAAAAGGTTAGACACAAGCACACAGCATAGGTTTCCTTAAAGAAGTACAAAGCAGGCAGCACAAGTGCTGCTTCTCCTCATCCACACATCACTATGTCTTCCAGAATAAGGAAGGATAGGCAATTCAATATTGCAATGCATCACAAGGGAGTGCGGCAGAGCGGGCATTCTAGAGTCAGAGCACTGGTCTGGGTCAGAATGTTGTCTCCTGAGCCTGAACTCCATTTACCAGCACATGGTGCCACAAAGTGCCCACAGCCAGGTCCCACAGGCTGCTTTGGCATGGTTTAGTGATCAAGTGCCATGCAAGAGATCAGCAGCCCTGCAGTGTGGCCCCTGGACCTGATCTCAATTTCCCAGCCCTCAATGTCCTAAAGTGCCCAGAATGGAATTACCACAGGCCCGCAGAGGGGTGCCCTTCTCTGGCAAGCTGAACAGGTCTGACTGATTCTCCAGGCAGACCTCTGACAGGCCTAGATTCAGGTCCTGGTCTTGCTCTTCACCTGCTGACAGGGTCTTCGGGGAACCTCTTGCGGAAAAAAGCTCTTCTCAGATCCCAGCTAGAGATCCAGCTGGCCCCGAGGGCCTGGGTCCAAGGGCCAAAGCTGCACAGAAGAAACGGGTTGTCAAAAGGCTGTCTATCTATGCCCATACTGCCTACTGAATGCAAGAAGAAAGTCCCATACATCTCCTATTGGAATGCATGGAATAACTAAATGTGTAGGTTTTAAGGTTGACCATTTATTTGTGTACAATTGCAAATGAATGACCCTTCCTTGATACTACCTTCCTAGAGCCTAGCCAGGGAAAGGAAGCAGACAGCCTAGGCAGGGCAGCTGCTTACAGACAGTCTACTTAGCACCACACTGTAATCGATTGGGATTGGTAGTACGTAGACCGTTTAAGGATGGGCTGTTTGGCCAGCCGCAGCTGTTGCTTCTAGCGAAGAGCTACTCCCCCTCCTCGGACTGTTAACTGAGCGCAACATGAGCCAGTTATGAATGTCCCTAATAAATGTGGATGTGAATATCCGAGATTAACAGTACAGCCTGCAACTAATTGGAGCATGAGAATTTAATTAATAAAAAACCTGTGAATTACGGTTGTGAAAAAAAAAACCTGTGAATTATGCTATTGGATTCTTAGCGCATAATTTGCTGCATACAAGTGGCCAGAATTGTCATTCCCAGCAGGAATGTCAACTACACCCATTGACCACATGTAACTATAGCAGTGCACCTATACTAGATTGATTTAGACCCTTCTGCTCATGAAACAGTGAAGAACCCATAGTGTTGTGTACTGACTTGGAGAATATGAGGAGTAATTAGTTGCCCTGTTGGGAAGCGGGATAAGATCACTGGCTTTAAGACAAGAATGCATGCATCAGGCGCTCTGACAGTGAGCACTGGCGGATTAAATCCTGTGGAGGCCCTTAGGCAGTCTAAATTTCGAGTATCTCCACGCAAATTGTCTCCTAATACCCAATGCACCAGAATTTTTTAGAAACTGACAGCTGGTAAAAAATTAGCTTTTAAGAGACAAACTGTTATGTCAATCTGATGTTTCCGGTTTATGTACTTTATGTTGTTAATGGGTACAATACACTAATACAGTATTTTCTTTATGGAGCCTTTAATGTAAAGTTTTAGTTCCTTTAAGTTGATTAATTTTTTTCTATTTTTTAGAAACAATATTAAAGAAAGCTTGATTGAAATCTTCTTTCAAGATCGAATCAATATTATTTTGATCCGTTGCCGCATTGCTCCTAAAAAGAGTGGAGCCCATAGACCGGTGCCTACTTTGCCTAATTGGTGATCCAGAACTGGCAGTGAGGTGAAAACAATAGGTTATTCACTGGTGATGACCATGCGATCTCATAAACAGATTACTCGCACAACAGAGCTATCCCATAATTGATACTTTTATTGGTCTCCACGGATCCTAGACCTTAGGTTACACCGTAACCATAGGGAAAATAATCTTGCTTCCAATGTAGTGAGAGTTAAGGATGCTAGAGTGAGATTTTAGAGATTTGTATCAGCTACAAATGAGATATTAAACCATAAATGAGCAATGTGTCTTATACAAACATCCTGAAATTAATGACTTCAAGGGGTACTTTCAGATTTGAAAATTAAAGTAGTGTAGGGTGTGCCCGATTCTCTAAGGCACTTACGGTAGTAAAGTTACAAGTGAAGAGTCTCCGCACTCTGGCAGAATCTTTGCGCTGCAATTCTCAGAGTGCAGATGCCGTCATGAGCATGGAGACTCCGTACTCCTACATTTACTACAGCTTACTAAGTACCTTCATGATTCTGGCTCCCAGTTCATAAAGCAGAGCAACAAAATACCTGCATCACATTCAATCAACGCGACACCTCATAGAAATTTTTTAAAGGAAACTTTTGCATGATTTCATATCAAATACTGTAAAACTGCGAAAGATCATTCATATTTGGAACATCTAATCCAAAAAAGATTTGGAATGTCCAACCCACCAAAGTATATTGTTTAACAAGCATTTGCAATGCAATAGGTCTTGCATTTTCGAGAGTTTGAGCTATTGGCATTGTAAATGACATTGGGGCACATGCATCAAGCTAGGCAATTGTGATTCCTTAATAGTGATTATTAAGGAATCGCTAATATGGAATCGCAATTTCCTATGCATGTAGGTTTCAGGCAAATATTGGCAATTCCTACACATACCCTAATTGTGAATCAAAAATTGCGAGTCGCAATTAAGGAGTGGCTTCCTATTCATTCCTATGGGCCTAGAGGCCCATAGAAATGAATGGGATTGCATCAACAATTTGAGAGTACCAAATGGTGTTAGGAGAGAACAGCAGGCAGGACAAAGCTATTTGAGAAAATAGTGCTTGGAGGCTTTAATTAAGGCCTACCCAGTAACAACACTCGCAACAGAGGGGTCGCAATGGGAGGTTACAAAATGAGGCAAGGCAGGACTAAGGAGGGACTACTAAGCCTTTTTACCAATGAACAGCCACAGTTTATAGTGGACAATGACTCAAGCCAATGTAAAATATGGGCGGAGAGTGGGCGTAGCTTCACATCCCTACCCGAACACACCATGACTCGCAGAGCAGCGCATGCTGTCCAGTCTCAACCTAAAAAGGTCTGCAGGCTATTCAACTCAGTACAATAGTAAGTGTAAGAGAAGGCAGGTATGTTTATTTTAGTATCAGTGGATTTCCTGACTTAAAGAGTAAGCAGACTATTTCAGGAGAAGCCCATGGCCGCAGTGAAGGCAATTAAATACTTTAACAAAACAAAAAGGCTGACAGGATCCGACAGAGTTAGCTCTTCCTTTACAAGTCTTCCGTGAGATGCACATGCGGCTGGGTTAGTAGACCCACCTTCACTTGAATGTTATGAATTAAAACTCCAATTTCAGTTGAAACGTATAGAACAATAGCACCATTTTTTGCCCATGTATAGAATAATCGTCTTTCATAAAATGCACTAGCAAGGGAAAGTGGCCAAAATCTGGATACTGGACTCAGCTTTACTAGGTATCACCAGTCTTGGTTACTGGTCTTTACTATGCCACCAGCTGTGTCAGCCCTTTCCTAAAAGCACTGACTCTGTTAATGCTGGTTCCTTCCCTTGCAATGTTCATGGTCATCAAAATGAAAGTTTCTGTTTTTCGGGAACAACAGGTTCGGACAATATCTTGCTTCTTGTACACCAGCTCTACCAGATGTTCGTGCAGCATCACTTAGAAAGGAGACAATTTATTTGCACGCAACAAAATCTTTTATTATAAATAAACAAAACATGTTTCTATCCTAATGTGACTCTGTATCTTATAGAAGTTATACAGTCTTGTTAAAAGTGATACAATTCTGCACAAACGGTAGATAAAATGTAATTACAAGCAAGTTACGTATCACTATAACTATTTATGCAAATAATGAAACCTTGTTTCCAAGATTTTTGCGTTTCGATTGCCTGTGTTTTTTCACTTACTAGGAAGAAAGTTATAATTTCATTATGGCTTCTTCATTCACAGCAATAAAGTATCCTTTCACAAGGAGGCATCTTCAGTTTACAAATAAGAGAATTATTGCACCATGCTCATATCATTATGGTGTTTGCTATGATTCACTCTTTGACTGTAGAGGCAAAATCTAACCATTCTTTACTGTTTTCCATGTGCCTAGCACCTGGAAAGCCAGTGCATTCATTTCACCCAATTTTTGATAAACTGCTGTAAGGTAAAGTAAAAAAAATGAGCTTAGCTCCTCACTCGTGGCAAATATTCACCCTCCCGCTAACCATTTTTGTGATTTAATATAATTGATTCTGTGAGACACCTGTATGTTTAGCAATTGGTTGTGGTAAACAGCCTCAAAAACACCTGGCAATTATGAAGCCCACATAGATTAAGTACCGTGTTTTATGATGCCACTAATGAACTTCTTACTATCACATTTCAGGTTCATTTGTATCAATGAGGCAGGACTAATTATGCTAGATACATATTTATTAAGTGTGTTGCATGTACCCTCTAAGAGGAAGATGTATGTATCTTGTACATAGAACATTAGACATCCCACCAGGAGCAAGGACTTGTCTGCTCTGCCTCCATTCCTCGACTACATCAAAAAGCCAACATTTCACACTTATTATTGACAACATTCTATTGCTGTACTAGTGGCAGAGAACACAAGCTTTTCATTTCTCCTAACTTTTCTAACATTGCATCGGTGTTGCACTGTATAGGGTGCATACTGTGTGGGAAAAGTTTTAATGTATGTCTAGGCATCATATTTTGAACTGAAAGGGTACAAAACCAATGCTAGACATCATCCAAACAGCTTTGCACTTTGGCACTAAGATGTGTGCATGGCACTAGGCAGCCTGTTTGAGCTTCCGTGAAGGAATAGCAGTAGCAGCAACATAACTTTGAAGATATGGCTCTGCAGTGTGTTTTGCCTCATGTGCAACTCAACACAGTGGGCCCGATTCACAGAATGAACTTAAAACACAATCCTAAACTTAATACCATTTTGGTATTCACAGAATGCACTTACTACTTTTGGCATCCACAGAATGAACTTACTACTTTTGGTATTCACAGAATGAACTTACTAATTTTGGTATTCACAGAATGGACTTATGACTACTAACTTTATGTCCACACACGAGCCGGAATTTCTGCTTCTGGGCCGGAATTTACGGCTCTGCGGCAGAAATTCCGAATCTGGCCCGGAATTTCTGGGTCTGCGTCGGAATTTCCGGTTCTGCGTCGGAATTTCCGATTCCGGGCTGGAACATATGATCTGTGGCCGTTGATCATTTTAGCCAAGGGTAAACACCTGTCCAAGTGCCTAGCAGCCCCCACCATGGATCAGCTGACACACTGCAGCCAATCCTAGCCCTGCAGCATGTATAAATGCAGAGCAGACACACACAAACCCTTTCACATGTCACTGAATGTGTTTGTTGCACTGCCCCTTGCCATGCGGCAAAACTACTTGAGGAGGAGGAGGAGGGCAGAGAGGATCTTCAGACAGAGGATCAACCTATTTGGAATGTCCAGCCAAGATGTAAGGGCCAGGTACCGTTTCCCCCCAGAAGTCATCTTGGATATGGTATGTGAGTGGGCGCAGGAACTTCACTCTGTGACCTGCTGCTCACATGCAATACCAGCATATCTCAAGATCTTTTCTGCTCTCAATTTCTTTGCCACTGGGCTTTTCCAAAGGGTCTCCAGTGACCATGTGGGCATTTCCCAGGCGAGCCAGTCACGGTGCCTGCATCAGGTACTGAGATGCATCACTGCTAGAGCCTACAACCACATACAAATGCCACATACACTGGCCATGAGACAAAGGGCTCAGAAAAGTGGGTGGTGATGAACAGAGTGTCTGAATTAAGCAGACCACTCTTACCCAGTCCAAAGATCAGGGCTTGATCCATCACCATTTTTTAGCTCACTGCACCATCCCAGCTCAGAACCTGGCTACATGCAAATTAGTCTGTTCCTGTCCCAGTGCATGATGGGAACAGGGCAAACCAAACTACCAAGCCAATTCTTATACTGGGAAGGAAACAAGCTTCCGGGGACCGGGTTCTGGCATTTCAGCCGTCGTCGGCCCGGCTTGCTTGAATCCTGATGGTGCAATGAGCAAGGGACTCACATCTGAGTATACCCTTCCACGCTTATGGTGGACAAAATGATTCAGAAAAGGGGGTGGTGATGAACAGAGTGTCTGAATTAAGCAGACCACTCTTACCCAGTCCAAAGATCAGGGCTTGATCCATCACCGTTTTTTTTGTAAGAGTGGTCTGCTTAATTCAGACACTCTGTTCATCACCACCCCCTTTACTGAATCATGAGACAAAGGGCAGCAAGAGATTTCTATCTCCTTGCACAATTCCCACGTGTGCTGGGTGCAATTGATTGTAGAATCAATGTGGACTGGCCCACTATGTGTAGAAGTATTCACTGCTATTTACGGTCACTTTAAGTAATGGCCTTCTGACTGGACCCAATGGGTCTTGTTTATAAACCCCTCACACACCAACCTGGTTGGTGTCATGCTTCATCATCAGGGTCCAACCAGGCAGCAGAGTGCCGCCTGGTTGTGCTTCTACGCCTGACTACAGCGGAGCAGGTGGGGTGCAAACGTGTGATGTGGATGAAGGTGAATATTAAAAGATACCTCTGGGAATCCTTACCTACAGTTTTATTCTTGCGGCCCAGGGTATTGCTTAAAATATGTGATACAACTACAATTAGAAAAATTGTTACTAAGAGTTGACTTATGTGGTCGACATGTTTCAGTCCCTTCTGGAAAAATGAGTGGGACTTTCTTCAGGACCAGGCGTAAGTGGAGTGAGTGGCAAAATTTAGTACCACGGGTGATTTTTGTCCTACACACGCACTAAGGTGTGTGGAAAAAAGTGAAAAATTAAAATTAGTGACTGTATACTCGCAGACACTGCACAGCTGCAAGAAAAAACCTGCAAAAGAAAAGGAGGAACAATACACAACATATAAGATGCACTTTTAAAATCGGCAGGCACTGCGATTAATTGGGTGTCATGCATGATAGTTCCTGTGGTGCCAGATAAAGTGACAGATGCTCGAAAAGCATAGCATGCACGTACTGATTTAGGCATCCTATGGTAGGATCAGCGCTATGCGCTCGCTGGTCAGGTGGTTAATGAGTAGGTAAAAACTGCGGCGTGCTGGGGGAGGCGATGGTGGGCCCCACGCTACATCGAGGCTGTTGGAGACTTGCTAAAAAGCAAAACTCATTATAAACCCACTGCCCGTAACTCTCTGCTTAATTTCTCCAGCTTCCACCCCAGACCACTTAGGGAAAACCTGCCTTACGGCCAATACCTCAGATTAAGGCGCAATTTCAGCGAGACCGCAGACTATAAGGAACAGGCAAAAGATCTTAGTGCCAAACTCAGCCACAGAGGCTTCCCAAAGATGATCACAGATAAAGCATAAAAACTTGCAAAAAACCAAAACCGCGAGAGACTAATTGACATATGCCCTCCTGAACAAAAACCCATACCTCTGACCTGTATCACCACCTTCAATACAGTCTCAAACCAAGTATCCAAAATAATCAAAAAACACTGGAAAATAATAGGGACTGGGAACCTACAATGGGACCCACCCCTTATCTCACATAGAAAAGCCAAATCCATAAAGGACACAATTGTCTCTACTAGACCAAAATCCATGCAAATCGCACACAACACCATTACCAACGCATGGGGCCTTCCCAAGGTTATTGGCCATTTTGCATGCGGAGACTGCAGCGTATGCCACTTGACAAGTACCACAAAAACCCTGACCCTTGAACCAGGGAAACTATGGGAGTTGCGTGCCCACACCAACTGCAACACCACACATGTAATCTATTGGATCACGTGCCCTTGTAAACTCACATACATAGGCATGACCAGCAGGAAAATCAAGACGCGCATTTGTGAACATCGGAGCACTATCCGATGTAAAAAGAACATTACCAAATTGACCAATCACTTTCTGGAAATGGGCCATACTACCAACGACATGAGGTGGGTGGTGATAGAAGGCATCAACCCCAACATGCCGAACATTCAAGAGAAACTACCTAACAAAGAACAACGGTGGATCTACCGCCTGTCTAGCCACAAGACGGGCCTGAACGACAACATACCATGGAATAGCTTGAGTAACTGATGAAGCAAAGCTTCGCATATTTTGCGGCTTGCCGAAGTCAAGAACCTCGTTTATGTGTAATAAGGTAACAAAAGCGTATGTTTTACTAACATTTGTTTTGTTTAGGCAAAGTTCCCGAAGCTTGCCTATGTGTATTTCTAATGAATTTAATCCGTGTCCTTTAATATGGCCGCCGCTTGTATTTTAGTTACTGCGCATGCGTCAGCCACACTCACGTGTCCTGACGCGTCTGCAGAAGTGGAGGGAAAGTTATGCGCATGCGTAATTCATAGCTGTGCTTATCATGTGGTACTGCTCGTGCCACTGCCCTTGTGATTGTGTCAATGTAGCTAACATTTAATGCAATAATTTTATTTCTTGATGATGAGTTAAAAGTACAAACCCTATGATGTATTTTCATTATGACATTATTATGTATTAACTTGTTTTCGCTTACTTTTCATGTACCGCGGGGAATGGGGGTCCAAACTGATTGGGAGCCATATTGACGGTCTCTTCTGCGCATGACCAGGGAGCATTGAAAGGTGGCCACTTTGGACAGTGGAACTCAGCCAGCTGGCAGCCACAGTCAAGATGCGCCTGGGAAAGCCACCTCTGCGCTCCGAGAACGGCGAATGTTGCTCCTCATGTGTTACAATGTTAATTTCCTGCACAGTTCTCATGAGAACCCCAAACCTGCTAGGCGGTACCCAAATATGTTAATGAAGGCTTCAAATCGTGTATTGTGATTGGTGTGTTACCCAAATCCTACCTTAGGACCAATCGAAATTGAGGGGTTCTGACACTTTGCAACATTGGGAGGTGGTACACTGTCCCCAAACTGTATATCTACCCTGGGTTCACCTAGTGAACCGTCCGACTTGTCTGGTTTAGCTGACCTGTCACTGACCCAACGCACTCAATAGGTGACTGAAGATACAGAGCGCTGCGGAGCACTCTGTCCGAATTTGACCATAGGCTAAGGTTCTACTGAACCTTAAAGTGCTGGCAAAGCACTTAGCTGGGAGTTCGCTGACCCAATCGGGGTCTTGATCGATAGCTGCAGAGCGGGTGGAGCGCAGGCGTTGCTTCCGAACTGTGGGTTCCGGTCCTGTCCTGAAGAGGGTCCTGTCCTGAGGAGGGTTTGGTGTCCTGTCCTGAGGGTTTGCTGTCCTGTCCTGAGGGTCCTGTCCTGATTCCTATTCCGAGGGTATCCTGTCCTATCCTGGGTGTCCATTCTGCACCTGCTGTCCTTTGAGGGTATCCTTCCTTGAGGGTTTCCTGTCCTTAACTGACCCGTGGCCAGGGTTTGGTTTCCACACCTTTCTAGGTAAATATTGCTCTGAAAACTCTTAAAATCTTGCACCTTCTGAATTTCTAACTTTTGCTTTAATAAAGTTCAACATTGCACATGTGATATTTTCCATGCCTTTCTGCAACTATTGAAAGTCATTTATATTTTTCCATAAGTTTATTCCTATGTCTTCTCATTTGTTAGAAATTATATTTTGCATAGCAGTGTGTCATTTCCTGATATGGTCTAGAACTTCATTGCCTAGATTGTTCAAAGGCCCATTCACCTTAAGTGAAGCGTGTTATTCATTATAAACTCTCCTATAGTCACCCACACTTAGGCTATCCCTGTTTAGATAATACTGACTTGCATAGTATCTTTTCTCGTTACATTTTATTAGTACTTTGATGATTACTCTGTCATTATTTCTTTATGCCTATGTGATTTACGTTATCTTGATTATTGATTGCCTTGTTTTATTGTACCTCATGCAAGAAAATAATGAACTTTAGATAAACATTTTAAAACTTCCAGTTGTCCGTGGTCATTTAAACAGTATTTGAATGTTATTGGTTGGGTTTGTATTTTGCTGCCTTTCTTTTACAGCTAGCTCCCTGATTCATTGTGGTCATTAGGCACCCGCATCGGTGGATGGTAAGTCGGGTGCACCGAAAATTGGTAGCAGGGAACACACACACACCAACTTGGTAGAGCTCGTGAAGTCACCTGATCGATGTATATGGTGATTTGAAAAGTATATGGGCCCTGAAGCCGGAAACGGCGAAACTATTGGTCAGGTGGCCTCGCGCGCTCTATCAGTTTTCTGGTAGCTAGAGGATGGTTAGGGACTAGTTGAGAGTAAGGCAGGGATTAGTTGGACTAGTTAAGTCGGAAGCTGCTATTATATTAATGCTGCTATAAGAGCGGCTGTTCTGAGGGAACTGATCACTCTCTTGTGAATACGCTGCTGAAATTCATGAATTACTGTATTGCCATTATTCTTGTTCTTATATTGTTATATGTACTAATCCATGCAATTGTCAATCGTTTAGTTGTATGTTGTCCGAACTCCCCGGGGAATTGAAAGGGCAAGTGGTGAATAGAATCCATTGTCCTGAGGTCACAGGTTCGAGGAAAGTTAGGTGCAGGTTAGGATAACCGGGAAGCACTAACTAGGGTTTTCTGAATACATGTGTGAATAAATGACAGTAACGGGGTTCATTGGCAAAATTCCCATAGTGGCGTAACCTAGTAAGGGTCACATCGGAAGAGTAGCAGGTTCCTCGGAGCTAGCGTGAAAGCAGAGGGGTCCGCTGAGAAACCTTAAACTCGGAATAAATCCCGGAAAGAAGTGGATGAGTTTAGGGGAATAACAGGTTCACCGATGCTAGAGTGAAGGGTAGGCGGAAGAGATCTGCCCGCAGCGAGTGAAAAGTAAATGGAAGTAGTTTACTTGCAGTCAAACAATTCTTTCTCTGTCTAGACACTTGAGCACTGTGGCGAATGTGTATTTGTTGTAAAATAACCAAGCACTGAGCACTTTAAAAGAAAGAAAGTTTCCGTTACCTTGTGGAGGGAGGGAGTCAGTCGCGAAGCGCCTCTGACGTCATTCTGTGCCGCGCTGGGATTGGTAAAAGCAGCGGGCGGGTAGCGGAGCTGGAATTGTAAAGGAGGGGTGAGCGCCGGAGCGTGGGAACTGTCTCACGAAGGGGCCGCGCACCCATTGGCGGAGTTGCACGAATTTCTGAAGCGCGTTCTGATTGGAGGTAGTTTGTAAACAAAGTTTAGCGCAGAAGTCGTATGTGGCACTCGCAGACTACAGGAACTCGACCTGATCCAAGGCACCTAGGGTTTGAAAGGGATCAGTGGAAAACTAATAGATACGATATTATGTACGGAACCAAGAGAAAATTGTCCCTTGTAAGTAAGGTGAAAAATTATTTTAAAACGGACAAACCGATTAAATCTAGGGAAGGTGTTCTTGTCCCACCACCTAATACTCCTGCCTCATTCATGATGTTTGACCGAGGGTACAATACCTGTGTGTGGTTGGAGAATTGGGTGAAGTACACAAAAGATGACGGAGTATTGGCTTTTCCGTTAGATGGTACTTTCAATGGTAGGATCTTATTTAATTTAAGAACCCGAATGAATGAACTGCATCCCAGACCGAGACTAACGCAGTATGAGGCATTAGAGGAATGGGAGATTGAGGCTTTTGAAAGAGAAAGACCCCGAATGGACAAGGGTTTGACCAAGTGGTACCCCAGGCAGAAACAGGAATCCAGGGATAAAAGGATGAAACAGTGGAGGCAGAGCATGATTGTTGAGGGTCTGTTTCCCATGATGCCGGCATGTCATAACATTGGAGCGGGTGAGAAAAGTACTGAAAAATGTAAGCATTGGGGGGCCCTGGGGGATTCAGATGATGAACTAATAGATGACATCTGTACCAGAAGTCCGCCACCCTACAATGAGGGAACCCGACCTTCCAGTGTAGGAGATGTTCCCCGACGCCACTTCCTAGGAAGAAGACAGGTCCCTGGGACTGGGAGGGGGTGGTCAAGTATTGCCCTATCCTGAAAAACCCGAAGCGACGGAAACAAGGGATATATATCCCAAAGTGCCCGCGAGCCAGGAAGAAAAATATTCACGTACGAAAATCTTTTTTCCCAGACCCTTGTATGAAAGCGAAGAGAAACCATCGAATTCAGGACTGCCTTTTGTTCAACCTCCATATGGGGAAGAGCGCAGGTCCTTTAATACTGGAACTTTATTCCCGAAACCTAATTATGGGGGAGGACCAAGTGAAACGCATCCTACTGCCACGAGTTTTACTCCTCCGTTGACCCCACAGATATTACATGACACAACTTTAAGAAGGGTACTAGTGGAAAAGGAGCAAGAGGCTCTAGCTAGACAAAGGACAGAAATAATTCAGAAAATTTCCCAGTTAAATACCAGTCCTGAGGCATTGACTATTCCAGTAACTATTGGACCGGTGGTCCCGTTATACGGAAATGGTCAGGGAAATCCGATTACTCCAGTTATGACCCCAGTCATGGCAACCCCGAGACAGGAACCGATCATCATAGATGATCAGTCCAGTGAGTGCGAGTCTGAAGTTGCGTTCTTGGAATTACCAAACAAACAGACTGGAAAGGGAATACAGCAGAGGCATAACCCTTTTAATACAAAAGAAATTAAATTAGAGACAGCAACAGGTACTAGGAATGTCTCTCTGGTAACTCCGGATGAAATTGAGAGTTGGAGTCGTGAATTAGAGAAACAGACTCCGCAAACAAAACCTTTAGACCTCTACAAGCTGAGGGTCGAAATAGAAGAATTAATGGCAGGAAATGTGGGGTTGGATCGATTGAATACCTACTCTGAAGAAGAATTGTCATTCATATGTAAAAGCTTTACAAGGAACACCAGAGTGCTCCATGAAAAACTGACCGAAACAGCAGTTAGTATGGGGGTAGATATCTCAAAATCCAAGCCCTTACAGAAACCGTACAGAGCAGACTTCTCAGACAAAGATATAGAACACCTGAATGTGGCAGGGAAGAAGTTGCAGATTAAAGAATTAATGGGGGTACTGCAGAAATGGGGAGATGTGGAAAGATGGAGAAGCAGGTGGGCGAAAAAGAGGGAAGAGGTTCGCTCCCGACAAGTGACTCCTGAGTTTGCTTTAAGAGAGGTAGAAAAACCTGAGCAGTTATGCCCCATGCGCGAAGTTCCAGGAGGGAAATATGTGCATGTGCCCTGGTCTAGGCAGGATATTGTGTCCTTCACGAACGATTTTCCAAAATTACGAGAGAAACCAGTTGACTGGTACAGGCAGGTGGAAAGGTTCGTGAAGGTACAGAAATGTCTGTGGAAAGACCTGGATGGGTTTTTCGACATTGTGGTTCCAGTAGATTTATGGACCCAGTGTAAAATAAACATAGACTGGCCGAGTGAGGAGTACCCAAGAAATAAAGAAACAGGGGAGCCATCAAAGGATGTCATGCGAAAATATGAGCAGGTAATTCAGCACTTGAAAGAAAAGGTGCCCGCAAAGGAAACTGATTGGACAAAAATAGATAGAACAACACAGGAAAGGGACGAGACAGTGCACTCCTTCTATGAGAGGTTATTGCAGGTATTTAAAACATACAGTGGTATTGATAACATCGACCTGAAGGATATGACGCACTTTATTTACAGGTTTGTAAATGGTTTAAGACCTGAAATTTGTCAGTGGATAAAAGATAATAAAATCTGTTGGCATACTAAGAAAATGGATGAGGTCCTGCGGTACGCTAAGTACTGCGAGGATGAGATGGCAGAAAAGAAAAAGGCCCTCAAGGAAAAGGTGATGTGGGCTCAGGTGAAGCTCGCAGAACAGCAGGAAAAACAATTGAGTAACATGGTTAAAAATGCTGAGAACAAAGGTCCTGGGGGAGGGGGTGGAGGAAAGCCCCGGCCCAAATTTAGCAGGGAAGAGGCTATGAAAAAATTTCCCTGCCATCAGTGCGGCGAAATTGGACACTGGCGAAACGAGTGTCCCCAATTAGTAGATATTAATGAAAAAACTCCTGATTTAACTCCACAGACGCAGAAAGAAAGACCAAGAAAGACTCAACCCCAGGTAAAAACAGTTCAGGTGCCTCGAGCACCCAAGCAGGTATACAGGGGAAGACAGGCAGAAGATGAAGAGATAGAGGTTTGGGAAAGCGGGGAGAACAGAAATACAGCAACTTCGCAGTATCTGCTGAATGATACCTTCCTTTGTAATGATCAGGACTGACGGGGCCTGAGAGGGGAGGACGAGGAGTGCGTACTTGGCGCTTCCTTGCCGGTAGACCAGTCTGGACCATATATTGAAGGAAAGGTTGACGGAAATGATGTCACCTTTCTGTTGGACACTGGCGCTACCCGTTCTACTGTAAGAACAGTGGACGTTCCAAACCTACCCCTCTCGGGAGAAAATATCCAAGTAGTGGGTGTATCTAATCAATTGATTAGTACTCCTGTTACCGAACCAATGGAGATTTCAATTGGAAATTTTAAACAGATGCATAGATTTGTCGTCTGTGACACCAGTCCAGTGAATCTACTGGGTCGTGATTTGCTGTGCAAAATGAACTGTACCATCTTTTGCACACCAAAAGGTGTTGAAATACAGACCCCAGATGAAGATGGCATTTATAAATTATTGTTGCTTAGACCTGACTCAGAAATTAAAAGATTGACCCTGCAGGACTTGCCCCAAGAACTCCAGGAAGCCGTAAAGCCAGAGGTGTGGGATTTCACTGGAAAAGATGTGGGGTTGATGAAGGATGTGGACCCCATACAGATAGCCATCAAGGACAATGCAGTATATCCTAACACTAGGCCCTACCGAATGAATGCTGAAGTGAAAGCAGGTGTCACTCTGGAAATACAAAAATTATTAGAAGGAGACATCATACAGGAAGTGATGAGCAGCCCATGTAACTCACCGATTATGGGCATCAAAAAGCCTAGTGGCAAGTATAGGGTAGTGCAGGACCTGAGAAAGGTTAACAAAATTGTAGTTCCTTGCTGCCCTATTGTCCCGAACCCTGCAGTGATATTGTACCAGATTCCTTGGGATGCTGAATGGTTCACTGTGATTGATTTATGTCATGCATTTTTTTCGATACCCCTGCACCCCGACAGCAAATTTCTTTTCTCATTTGCCTTCGAAGGTCACGTGTATTGTTGGAACCGGGTCCCTCAAGGGTATACAGAGAGCCCCTCTATCTTTAATCAGATCTTGAAAAAATGTCTAGAGACTTTGATCTTACCTGGGAACTCTGTGTTAGTGCAGTACATAGACGACCTTCTACTGGCGTCTAAAAGTCACAGGGACTGTGTAGTTGACACCATTGCCCTCCTAAATCATCTGTGTGAGAAAGGGCATAAAGTGGCCCCTGACAAACTACAGTTCTGTGCGAAATCAGTAAAATATCTAGGACACCAGATAGAAAAGGGTGTCAGAAAAGTCACATCAGAAAGAGTGAGAATAATTCAAAAGATGCAGTTGCCCCGTACTCAAAAAGATGTCAGAATGTTCCTGGGGGTATTAGGGTACTGCAGACAGTGGATTCTGGGATTTGCAGCCTTAGCCAGGCCCTTGATAAAAATGACCACAAGAGGAATGCCAGATGTTGTAGAGTGGGACGATGAAAGTCTAATGGCTTTCACAAGACTGAAAAACTGTCTGTGTACGGCCCCTGCGTTGGGAATGCCAGATTATTCCAAAGAGTTTGCCCTATTCTGTGACACTCGCGATAATTGCGCATTGTCAGTCCTGACTCAAGAACATGGCATGACCAGAAGGCCTGTGGCCTATTTCTCTGCCACTTTGGACCCAGTAGCTGCTGGGTTACCAGGCTGTCTGAAAGCAGTAGCTGCTACCTGTGCAAGTTTGGAACAGAGTGAGTCCATTGTCATGGGACATCCTGTGACCGTGTATGTTTCACATGGAGTGGTAATTCTATTGACCAGAACTAAAACACAGTATCTCACCCCTAGTCGGCTGACTAAATACGAGAGGATTCTTGTGGGTGCAGCAAATGTAAGCATTGTTAGGTGCGGTATTCTGAACCCTGCCACCTTACTCCCCGACCCCTTGGAAATAGAAGGTGGGGATGATGATGAACATGATTGTATTGACCTGACAGAGTTCAGTACTAAACCACGCCCAGACATAAAAGAAACGCCATTGCCTGAACATGATAAAGAACTATTTGTGGATGGTTCCTGTCTAAGACATGAACTAGGAGGCTTGAGTGCTGCTTATGCAGTAGTGTCTTTCACAAAAATTGAAGAAGCAGGTTACCTATATAACATCAAGTCTGCACAAGTAGCCGAATTGATAGCCATGATAAAGGCTTGCAAAATTGGGAAGGACTTACGCATAACAGTGTATACTGACAGTCAGTACTGTTATGGAGTTGTGCATGACTTTGGCCAATTATGGCTACAGAGGGAATTCATGACTTCCTCAGGTACTCCCATTCGGAATGCGAAGGTTGTTCATGACCTTTTAGAGGCCATCCAGTTGCCCAAAGAACTGGCAGTGGTAAAATGTGCTGCTCATCAAAGGAGCATGGACAAAGTATCACTGGGAAACGATTATGCTGATCGAGTGGCCCAATGGTGTGCCAAAGATCGGTATATTGTAAATCCAAAACGAGGGGGGCCAGGAACCAGCTGCCAGCTTCAGGTGTTTGAAGAAGTGCCTACGTGGGATGAAGTGAGAGAGTGGCAGGAATCGGCTCCCTGGCAAGAAAGAGAGAAATGGAAGGAGGATGGGTGTAGACCGAGACGTGTGGATGGTGTGATTTTGGGCCCAACTGGTATGCCTGTGTTACCCCGACACTTGCTTGGCACAATGGCAAGATTAATACATGAAGGATCACACATTGGTAGGGATGCCATGATTCTGGTATTTCAACAGACTTGGTACAGTAAAAAGTTCAGGAAGGTAGCAGAGTCCCTCTGCCAGAGGTGCCTGTCATGTCAACAGATGAACCCAGGCAAGAGGACAATGGTTGAACTGAGCAGGATTGGGAGATCAGGGGGTCCCTTTGTAAGGATACAGATTGATTTCATCACCATGCCCCGTTGTGAAGGGAAACGATATGTCCTTGTCATTGTTTGCGTATTTTCAAAATGGGTAGAAGCTTACCCTACTCCTCAAAGTGACGCACTGACAGTAGCGAAGTGTTTACTAAAAGAACTGATACCTAGATTCGGAATACCATACATTATTGAATCAGATAAGGGTGGACATTTCCAGAATGACATACTGGCTGAACTCTGTAAGGCCTTTGGAATAAGGCAGAAACTGCACTGTGCATACCACCCAGAGGCTTCTGGAATAGTGGAACAAGTAAATGGAACTATCAAAAACAGACTAGCAAAGCTGACAGATGCTACTGGCATGACCTGGGTGAAGGCCCTGCCCCTGGTCCTGATGGGACTGAGAAGTGTTCCTGACCGCAAGACAGGCCTAAGTCCCCATGAAATCATTATGGGAAGAGTGATGAGACAAGCATGGGTGCCAGGAAGCAAACTGTTGAGTATTACTGATGATTTGGTGCTTGAATACTGCAGAAGATTGGGTGACCAAGTGCGTTCTATCTCTCGCCAGATTGGAGACGACGGCATCCTCAATCCAACGACTCCTCTCCACAGCTTGGTTCCAGGAGATTGGGTCAAAATAAAGAAGCACACTCGATCGAGCTGTCTGGCACCAAGGTGGGGAAAGAAACGCCAAGTAATCCTGGTGACAACCACTGCAGTGAAGGTCGCAGGTGTTCCCCAGTGGATCCACGCTGGACACACCCAGAAGGTATTGCCAGACAAAGGATTTGAAGAAGAAGGGCAACCAGCAGAGGACCCTGAAGGAGCCAGACCAGAAGCAACTGACAACGAGCAGCCCAGCACCAGTCAGGTTGCAGGAACAGCAGACGTTGGCCCAGGAGTAGTTGACTACGAACTGCCAAGAAACCAGCCTGTGGAAGAGGTCCCGGAAACTGAGCCAGGAGTAGCTGAAGACGAGCTGCCAAGCATATGGCCAGAAGAATGGATACCGATGATTGATCTGACCGAAGATCCTATCAGAACAAGAGAACGACTTAGTGAAGGGAGAGAGTGGACTAG
This sequence comes from Lissotriton helveticus, assembly GCF_964261635.1. Taxonomy (NCBI): domain Eukaryota; kingdom Metazoa; phylum Chordata; class Amphibia; order Caudata; family Salamandridae; genus Lissotriton; species Lissotriton helveticus. Next base: position 509,394,401 of record NC_136072.1, on the reverse strand, counting down.
TCAGGAAAAGCAAGGCACTGGCGAAGAACCTCAGCCGCTTGAGATTCACATTAAAACTGAGGAAGGAGAAGGTCAGACAGGGACAGAGCAGGTATTCGATACACCACCGCTAACACCTGATGCAGATAAGGGAGAGACTAGAAATAGAGTGATAGTTCGAGCAGAAGAAAATCAAGAGATCGAAGTGCTTGAACAGGATCAGAGAGGGTTAAAAGAACGGGTTCAGGAAACAGAAACAGAAACAGAGACAATCGAAAGCCAAAAACAAAATATTCCTGAACAAGGCCAGATTAGCAACCAGGCAGAAGAATTTGATGCTAGCCCTGGAACTAGTCAGATAAGGGAAGTAGGAGAAGAAAGTGGAGAAGAATTACCACAAGATAAAGAGAACAAGAGAATAAGAAAAGAAAGTGAAGTCCAAGTACCGACTAAGAGATTAAAGAAAAGAAACAACCTTGAGCCTAGGTTTGTAAAAAGATTGAGACTAAGGATAAAGACAGTGGAAGAAAAACGTGCAGAAGCAAGAAGAAGTGCTCGGATAGCAGAGCAAGAAGAAGACTCTTCCAAAAGAAGGAGTGAGCGAATAAAAAGACAAAACAAAAAGTACAAGTCTCCTGAATGGACACTGGTTTTGGAGGAGCTTGAAGATCTTGATATAACTGACGTGAGCGACGGAGAGCCCGTCCCTGAGTACTCAGCTGAAGAAGAAGACGAACCACCGTGAATTTGCACAAAGTAAGCTAGTTGTGTAAAAAGCCAAAAAGAGGGGTGAGAACACTCCTTCTGAGCCAAAATGTCTGATTCAACGGTGAATGGTAGACCTAGTTGCAGCCGTTTTAAGACGTGTTGCAAGGTGTGTATATGTAGTGTAGTAGTACTGATAGTTATCTGGATAGGATTAACAATTTTCATTCCCTTTGCTGTAAGTAAAGATACTAACATTGTCCCTACTGAAGTTGTAAATACTGACAATGAGGAGCTAACAACACAGAGTGTAGCACGACATGAAAGAGCTTTGAGACAAACAAAACAGAACTTAGAAGCATCAGATGAGGGAGGACTACATTATCATGGAGTTAAGAACAAGACACACTTAAACGTTTTCGCAAACTTATTAATACACTATGTAGAGACTATGGAAATTGAAGATTGCTATGTCTGCATGAAGCTACCTACTTCTGTGGCTGAAGGCGTGACATACCATCACCTGCCATTGACATATGGAATCTCCTGTAGCATTTTAGCCAGTTTATTTTACAAAAGGGGACCGTTACAGTATTATTATTCTAACAATGACGTGATCTTTTCTGAACTTCCTATACGTGGGAATTTGAATCCTGTACATACCAAAACTGACACCATAAGATATATGGGAGACTACTTTCTGACTATAGGTAACATTGACATAGCAGACGCACACAGAGATAACTTGACTTGTTCTTTGCGTGAGCAGGAAAAAATGTTCCTGAACATGGCAGAGAAAAGGAGAATTAAAATTCAAAAGAAGGCTAATGACGAAAGTCAGAAAAAGCCAAAGTGGGCAGAGAACATGGAAGGCACCTCATCTGGTGGAGCGGGTCCTGCTCTGTTGCTGGATTTTGAAAAGAAAGGCAAGCTATGTCTTCACCGCGAGAAGACTAGCTATTATAATAATGTTTTCATTGGTTCCAGTGAATGCGAACATAATTACAAGGTAATTGGAGGTTGGGGTTTCAAAAATGGGTCAGAGCCTGTGTTTCCTGGAATTTATTATATTTGTGGGGACAAGGCTTATTTCAAATTGCCGGATCACTGGTATGGAAGCTGCTACTTTGGCATTGTCTTCCCGAAAATATACCATGTGAATGGAAAAGCTGGAAGCAATGAAGATACTAATGGCTTAGTGCGTAGTAAAAGAGAAAGTATAGGTGAAATTATGGGTAGTATTTTCAGTGCACTGATACCTGGAGTGGGAGTGGTTCTGAACACTCACAGAATTTGCAAATTGTCTACTATAGTAGATGTGCTGTCTACTGAAACAGCTCATGGATTTCTGCTGGTCAATACCGAAATGGTTGCGATCAGATCAATGGTTTTACAGAATCGACTTGCTCTTGACACCTTATTAGCGAAAGAGGGCGGAGTCTGCCGGATGTTGAAGGCGCAACATTGTTGCACTTATATTCCGGATAAAAGTGTACAGATCAAAAGATATGTGAAAAACATTACTAATTTGGCAAAGGAACTCAAACCACTCGAGGTTGATAGTGCCTGGAAGAGACTGGTAGATGGTCTCTCAAATGTAGGTCATTGGCTTGCTAGCATAGGTAAAAGCTTATTATTCAAAATTCTGATGCCAATTGGTATTATAGGTCTTATTATACTTTCCATTTTCTTATGCTGTAAATGCCGCAAGCGCACCAAAAAGCACGAGGTAAATGCAAGAGGAGTGAAACGAAGTGTGGATGAGATTGAATTAGAAGAAGTGAATGATCAGATATACAAAAAGGTGAAGACTTCTCACCCTGCTAAAACTGAGAGAGAAAAGTTAGAACGGTTGCTGGAAGAAATAGAACTTTATAAGGTATGAAAGAAAGTTGGCATCTGGTTCCATTATAATTTGTGATGATAGTAAATATCATCAAAGAGGGGATTGATGAAGCAAAGCTTCGCATATTTTGCGGCTTGCCGAAGTCAAGAACCTCGTTTATGTGTAATAAGGTAACAAAAGCGTATGTTTTACTAACATTTGTTTTGTTTAGGCAAAGTTCCCGAAGCTTGCCTATGTGTATTTCTAATGAATTTAATCCGTGTCCTTTAATATGGCCGCCGCTTGTATTTTAGTTACTGCGCATGCGTCAGCCACACTCACGTGTCCTGACGCGTCTGCAGAAGTGGAGGGAAAGTTATGCGCATGCGTAATTCATAGCTGTGCTTATCATGTGGTACTGCTCGTGCCACTGCCCTTGTGATTGTGTCAATGTAGCTAACATTTAATGCAATAATTTTATTTCTTGATGATGAGTTAAAAGTACAAACCCTATGATGTATTTTCATTATGACATTATTATGTATTAACTTGTTTTCGCTTACTTTTCATGTACCGCGGGGAATGGGGGTCCAAACTGATTGGGAGCCATATTGACGGTCTCTTCTGCGCATGACCAGGGAGCATTGAAAGGTGGCCACTTTGGACAGTGGAACTCAGCCAGCTGGCAGCCACAGTCAAGATGCGCCTGGGAAAGCCACCTCTGCGCTCCGAGAACGGCGAATGTTGCTCCTCATGTGTTACAATGTTAATTTCCTGCACAGTTCTCATGAGAACCCCAAACCTGCTAGGCGGTACCCAAATATGTTAATGAAGGCTTCAAATCGTGTATTGTGATTGGTGTGTTACCCAAATCCTACCTTAGGACCAATCGAAATTGAGGGATTCTGACACTTTGCAACATTGGGAGGTGGTACACTGTCCCCAAACTGTATATCTACCCTGGGTTCACCTAGTGAACCGTCCGACTTGTCTGGTTTAGCTGACCTGTCACTGACCCAACGCACTCAATAGGTGACTGAAGATACAGAGCGCTGCGGAGCACTCTGTCCGAATTTGACCATAGGCTAAGGTTCTACTGAACCTTAAAGTGCTGGCAAAGCACTTAGCTGGGAGTTCGCTGACCCAATCGGGGTCTTGATCGATAGCTGCAGAGCGGGTGGAGCGCAGGCGTTGCTTCCGAACTGTGGGTTCCGGTCCTGTCCTGAAGAGGGTCCTGTCCTGAGGAGGGTTTGGTGTCCTGTCCTGAGGGTTTGCTGTCCTGTCCTGAGGGTCCTGTCCTGATTCCTATTCCGAGGGTATCCTGTCCTATCCTGGGTGTCCATTCTGCACCTGCTGTCCTTTGAGGGTATCCTTCCTTGAGGGTTTCCTGTCCTTAACTGACCCGTGGCCAGGGTTTGGTTTCCACACCTTTCTAGGTAAATATTGCTCTGAAAACTCTTAAAATCTTGCACCTTCTGAATTTCTAACTTTTGCTTTAATAAAGTTCAACATTGCACATGTGATATTTTCCATGCCTTTCTGCAACTATTGAAAGTCATTTATATTTTTCCATAAGTTTATTCCTATGTCTTCTCATTTGTTAGAAATTATATTTTGCATAGCAGTGTGTCATTTCCTGATATGGTCTAGAACTTCATTGCCTAGATTGTTCAAAGGCCCATTCACCTTAAGTGAAGCGTGTTATTCATTATAAACTCTCCTATAGTCACCCACACTTAGGCTATCCCTGTTTAGATAATACTGACTTGCATAGTATCTTTTCTCGTTACATTTTATTAGTACTTTGATGATTACTCTGTCATTATTTCTTTATGCCTATGTGATTTACGTTATCTTGATTATTGATTGCCTTGTTTTATTGTACCTCATGCAAGAAAATAATGAACTTTAGATAAACATTTTAAAACTTCCAGTTGTCCGTGGTCATTTAAACAGTATTTGAATGTTATTGGTTGGGTTTGTATTTTGCTGCCTTTCTTTTACAGCTAGCTCCCTGATTCATTGTGGTCATTAGGCACCCGCATCGGTGGATGGTAAGTCGGGTGCACCGAAAATTGGTAGCAGGGAACACACACACACCAACTTGGTAGAGCTCGTGAAGTCACCTGATCGATGTATATGGTGATTTGAAAAGTATATGGGCCCTGAAGCCGGAAACGGCGAAACTATTGGTCAGGTGGCCTCGCGCGCTCTATCATAACCACTAGCCACCATATTCACACCCACTATTTGCATTTTGAATCTGTGAGACCCACACGTGAATCTGTATTTTGAATCTGTGAGACCTACACTTGAATGTGTATTCAGGCACATCACAGCTACCTGCATATTGCGCCCCATTCTGGGGTGGACTCTTAACAGAAAGGGCCCCATTGTTCATGATCTTATGAACATACCAATGTGTCCTCTCTCTCTCCTATGGCCAGTTTCTCCCCATTTTCTCCCCATTTGCTCAGGTTCTGATGACCACACTACTCTGCGGGCACCTAACTTTGCGGGTACTGCCCTCACTGTAAGTGACTCCTTTTTCCGTAAAAATAAATAAATAATAAATATATTCCTTTTTCTACTAAATTAGGGAGCAGATCTTAGCATAATTGCCAATATATCCCTAATGACGCTCCCTACGGACTACCGAGGCCCTGATGGCCCAACAGTAGTGTATCCCACACATATGACATTGTCCCAGGACTCCGTTTCAAGATGGCCGTTCCTCTCACTTCATTTCAAAGACTCCTTTGCGCATGCTCGCACTAATGCACTGCCTCCGTATGATGAGGCCAGCTCTATACCCGGAAACTCGTACAAGACGCGAGTACTTAACCAAACTCCACGGCTCACATTTACCAGCCGGGACGCCGAGGGACCCAATAGGTATCCCCGCAGAGGACACCCTTCATACAAGTAAGGTCTCGCATCCCCCGCAACAGCTTTTCATACGGCTCGATCTTCTTCGCCCTATGTAAGCTAACCTCAGAGCTTGTCTCCTCCTAAACTCTTTCAGATCGTAAACGGGAGTTCCTCTCCCCCGCGCCCTGAATTACTGGAACAGCAAGTAAAAGCAATGTAAATATTGGTGCACCTTTTTTAATACGTAATTTTTAAATGTCTGTTTGTCTTACTACATTTGGTAGCCATATCGTTATGAGACATCATCTCACTTAGGCACTCCTCACAGTCCTCGGGGTCGTCCTATTGTTTATCACTATTTTTATCACTATGTAGTATACGACGTACCTCAATAGCGTGGGGCCCACCATCGCCTCCCCCTGGTGGGCCTGTCTTTCCAGCACCATGTGCATCATCCTTGCCTCTCCCCACTGTGCAGGAGGGTCCTGCGAGCAGCTTGGCCGATCCTCCATGCTCAGCTGGAGGAGCATGAGCAGAACAGACCTGGTAAGTGCACCATATGCAATATGTGTCTGGGAGTATGATGTGAGTGAAACAGTGCCTTACCATTGTGTGTCCCATGCCTCCATTCACCAATTCCGTGCCCATGCAGCAGTCACCAATATTAAAAAGGCACACTGTGGCATATGGACTGTACTGGACAGAGTGCATTTTGGGAGTTGTAGTTTCTTCATGACAACTGGGTAAATGAGCCACACTTGTGCATTCATACTGAAATCTGCTCTGCCAGCACGACTACCATTGAACCAAGCAAATCATAACTGATGTGTGCATTGGATGAGAAATGATTCAGACACTGTCCAAGGTGCGCATGGCAGGCCAAAGGGTATTGGATGCTGTGACTTGCACTGCATTTGTGGAGTTTGGGTTCCAATGCAGACAGATCATCATTTGCCATGTAGTCAAGACAGACTTTGAGATCCTTGCACCACTCTTAAGTGTTCCAAAATTTGTAAGGTGTGTCCACTGACAGACGTCTCACCCTCAGTGGCCTGTATGACATTTCACATGTATGGGTACCTGTCACAACAACCCACCACTGTTCACCGGTGTACTGCACTACCTTTTAAATCAATGGATTGTCAGATTATGTGTGGGAACGGCAAAAGGCTAGACTCACAATGTAGCTAGAGAAGTATCCCAGACCCTATGTGGATGTGTGACCCACATTCGTAATTTGTCTTGTCCCATACAATGCTACAAAGCAGATGACACTTCTCCAGACGTTAAATAGCTTCAACTCCATATCAATGGCCAAATTCAATTAAATCAGGACTCTTCATGTTCTCCTTTGGTGGACTGCTTTTGGAACTGGCACATGTAGCAGTAACAGGACACACAGATCACAAGAATGCCTAGGTTGAGGGTTGCCCAATACAGTTGCGTAAGCCACAAAAATTCAAGTGAAATGTCCATGTCAGATTCAATTCAGTAAATGACAGTGAAAATACATCTAATGTAAGTTCATAAACACTGACAACTGTAGAGTGTGATCAGAGGAAACCAAAGTCTGACCTTGGCTCATCTTTTTATGTGTTTCGTCCTGCATGAAACAACCACAACATTAGGATTTTGCTTACATTTCAGCAGGCACAGCTGGCGATACAGAAGAACAGCAGCAACAGGTCCGGAGCAGGAGGCCAACAATGCGCTTGCGGCTACAACCTCTTTCCACTAGCGAGGAAGAAGAGGATGAGGAGGGACCTTCAACATCAGGAGGCAAGAGGATTGTGCCCAACAGGACTGAGAAAGAACACTACTCTGGTGCTACGTCCCGGGTGGAGGCTGTGGACATTGAAGGTGGGGGGGGAGGAGCCGACACCTCTGACCATGATGTGGTGGAGAGCTACTTTCCCCCAGACTCTTCACCAGTGGGTCCTGAAGAGGTGTCCCCGGGGCAGGCCAATACTCAATCTGTGCCTGTCATTAGCCCCTCCCTACCTCTAGAGTCCCCAATGCCGTTGGGGGCTCCAGCTGCATCCCCTGCAACCTGTCCCCCTCCTCGTCGCTGCCAACTTGAATGCAACATCTGCTGCGGACCTGAGGCACCACATCTCTCTTGTCACCCCCAGGCCCCTCCTGGTGTTGTTCCTCCTGTGGCTGTGCCAGGGGACTTGAGTTGGATGTGTGAGGGTCAACCAGACATGTCCACTCGCATCATGCTACAAATGTGTCTGGAGATACGCATGATGTGAGAGGACATTGTCCGATCTCTGGACAACCTCACCACCAACATCAATTCCATGGCCACAGCCATGTCGTCTGTTGTCTCCCAAATCCCTTCCCTTACCACTGTCAATGTCTCCCCCTGTCCTTTGCCTCACTGCCTCACACTTTTTCCTCATACTCCTCATGTGTCACGATCCCATGTGGTGACTGTTCCTGCACCAGCCAGCCATGTGCCTGCATCAGACACTGAGGATCTGGACAATGTGGTACTGGAGGATGACCAGAAGGACACTTGACTTTTTGACTGAGACGTCGTTTTGGACAAAGATTTCATTTTCCCCTTGTGTAAATCGACTGGTTTCCCTGATGCTCCCTGTCATATTATATTTCATTCCTCACCCCAATCCAAGTTCCCTTCTCCATCTGCATTAAGATCACCATTTGTTTTTCTTTCTCACTTCCAAATGGACGGTGTTTTCTGTTCCTTCATAACTATAGTTGAGGAATTCTACTTACTTTAACTTGTTTGACTTCATTTTGAATGTCTGGTTCAGAATATGGCGGTACAAAAGTGGGTGGTGATGGACGGAGCATCTGAACCAATCAAACACTCACACCCAGTCAACAGATCTGGGTTTAATCCATCACCGTTCTTAAGTCCACTCTGCCACCCCAGTTCAGACATGGCCATATGCAAATCAGTCTTACCCTGTGCCTCATGGGAACAGTCCTGCCCGAACTGCCAAGCCATGCCTTCCCTGGACCGGAAACTAACTTCCTAGGACCGGTTTCTGGCATTTCAGCCATCTCCAGCCAGGCTTGCTTGAATTCAGTAGCAAAGTGAGCATGGGACTCACGTCTGAGCATACCCTGCCAACTTATGGCGAACAAAGCGGTACAAAAGGGGGTGGTGATGGACGGAGAATCTGAACCAATCAAACACTCACACCCAGTCAAAAGATCTGGGTTTAATCCATCACCGTTCTTTAGCCCACTCTGCCACCCCAGTTCAGACATGGCCATATGCAAATCAGTCTGACCCTGTGCCTTATGAAACAGTCCAGACCGAACTGCCAAGCCATGCCTTCCCTGGACCGGAAACAAGCTTCCTAGGACCAGTTTCTGGCAATTCAGCCGTCTTCAGCCAGGCTTGCTTGAATCCAGTGGCAAAGTGAGCAAGGGACACATGTCTGAGCATACCCTGCCAACTTATGGGGAACAAAGCGGTACAAAAGGGGGTGGTGATGGACGGAGCATCTGAACCAATCAAACACTCACACCCAATCAACAGATCTGGGTTTAATCTAAGCATGGGCTGAAAATTCGTTCCGCTCGCGGAATTTGCGGATTTTCCGCAATTTCGCGATCCGCGAATCTCGCGAAATCACGGTGAAATCCGCGAATCAGCGGGGACGAATTTTCAGCCAAGCACTTACAGGGTTACAGCAGCAGGTGCAAAAGTTGAAGCTAATTTTTTGTAACCTTTTACAAAAGGGTTACAAAGAAATTAACTTCAACTTGGGCACCTGCTGCTGTAAGCCTGTGAGTGCTTCCTGGCGCCTCGTTGCCTACTTGCAACTATTCTCTGACCCTGCTCTGACCCTTGAAGCAGGGTCAGAGAATAGTTACAAGTAGGCAATGAGGCGCCTGTCACGAAAATTAAACCTCAACAGGAAGCACTGACAGATATAAAAACAAGCATTTGCAATACAATAGGTCTCGCATTAGGAAAGTTTGAGATATTGGTCTTGTAAATAACAATTTTTTTTTATTTATGTGTTGGTTTTGAAAATAGCTAAATTAATAGCTTTGTGATTTACAATGCCAATAGTTATAACTTTCACAAATGTGACACCTATAGCATTTGTAATGCAACATGTTTTGTATTTACGTGACTTAGCTGTATAAATTTTACAAATTACAATGGCTTTTAATTTTTTTAAATAATTAATACTTAAATAAAAGTGATTTTAATTTATAATGGCAATAGCTTAAACTTTTGTAAATTACTTTTGTGAAGATTATGTTCAGTGTATTTTATTGTGACAAAAATCCAAGAACAGAAGTGAAATATTAACATCTTTTTGTGACATTTGTAATAAAGTTTGAAACATTGAGATAACATATTTGAACCAGTTGTTGTTGAATGGTTGCGCAGATTGATTCTGGGTTGGCGCTGAGTGGTGCTGTGGTGGTGCTGAGTGGTGCTGTGGTGATGCTGAGTGGTGCTGTGGTGGTGCTGAGTGATACTGGGATGGTGCTGAGTAATGCTGGGGTGGTGCTGAGTGGTGCTGTGGTGGTGCTGAGTGATGCTGTTGTGGTGCTGAGTGGTGCTGTGGTGTTGCTGAGTGATAATGTGGTGGTGCTGAGTGATGCTGTGGTGGCGCTGAGTGGTGCTGATTGCTGCTGTGGTGTGCTGAGTGATGCTGTGGTGGTGCTGAGTGATGCTGTGGTGGTGCTGAGTGGTGCTGTGGTGGTGCTGAGTGATAATGTGGTGGCACTGAGTGATGCTGTTGTGGCGCTGAGTGGTGCTGTGATGGTGCTGAGTGATAATGTGATGGTGCTGAGTGATAATGTGGTGCTGCTGAGTGATGCTGGGGTAGCGCTGAGTGATGATGTGGTGATGCAGAGGGCAGAAAGGCACAAAAAGTAGTCTAACAAAGGGCAGAAGGGCAAAAAACAAGGGAAAAACGAGTCTAACAGAGGGAAGAAGGGCACAAAAAGCAGTCTAACAAAGGGCAGAAGGGCAGAAAAACAAGGTAAAAACGAGTCTAACAGAGGGCAGAAGGGCACAAAAAACGAGTCTAACGGGGCAGAAAGGCACAAAACGAGTCTAACAGAGGGCAGAAGGGCACAAAAACAAGGGAGTAACAGAGAGCAGAAGGGCACAAAAACGAGTCTAACAGAGGACAGAAGGGCAGAAAAACAAGGGAAAAATGAGTCTAACAGAGGGCAGAAGGCCCAAAAAACGAGTCTAACAGGGGGCAGAAGGGCAGAAAAACAAGGGAAAAATGAGTCAAACAGAGGGCAGAAGGGTAGAAAAACAAGGGAAAAACGAGTCTAACAGAGGGCAGAAGGGCACAAAAAACGAGTCTAACAGGGGGCAGAATGAATCCCGCCCTGCGTGTTTGTCCACGAAGATGCCACCTTTTTGTGCAATACCTCTATTTAACTGGAGTACTTTCTACTGTCTAATCAGTAAGTGCTCCCTCGTTGGCTAAATGTATAGGGGCAGATTTACAATAACTGGCGCATCCCCAGGGATGCGCCAGTTATTGTGCGCCGCAGCTCCGCCACCCATGGTGCGCCGCATTTACAATGCGGCGCACCATGTGGCAAAAACGGCACAGATGCGTCACGCATCTGTGCCGTAAAAGCAGCACATTGCTGGAGCTGCATCGCACTTGCGACGCAGCTCCAGCAATGCTCTGGTGGGCCCTATCTCCCCAATGCTGCATCAAGCCTTGCGCCTGCTTCAAGCAGGCGCAGGGTTTTGACGCAGCATTGGCCTAAAAGTGACTGAGTGAAATCTTGAAGATTTCACTCAGCCATTTTTAGGAGGCGTTCCTGCGCAGGAACCCTCTCCCCTGCCCCGGAACGCCTCCTGATGGCGCAGGGCTTTACAACATGACGCATCTCTCAGATGCATCACATTGTTAATACCCAGCACCATGGTGCATCTTTTGTGCTGCCGCTGCGTCACAAAAGGTCTCAGTAGAGGGTGGCAGTGGTGAACCAGAGGGTGGCAGTGATGAACCAGAGGGTGACAGTGATGAACCAGAGGGTGGCAGGGGTGAACCATAGGGTGACAGTGCTGAACCAGAGGGTGGCAGTGCTGAACCAGAGGGTGGCAGGGGTGAACCAGAGGGTGGCAGTGATGAACCAGATGGTGGCAGTGATGAACCAGATGGTGGCAGGGGTGAACCAGAGGGTGGCAGTGGTGAACCAGAGGGTGGCATGGGTGAACCAGAGGGTGGCAGTGGTGAACCAGAGGGTGTCAGTGGTGAACCAGAGGGTGGCAGTGCTGAACCAGAGGGTCGAAGGAAATTGGAAGTCCCTGTAGTAATTGTTGCAGACTAGGATCGCTGAAAGAATCTTGAAGGGGGTTTTCTGTAGGGTAATAGGGATGTTACAAAACAAGCTTCATAGCTAAGTCAAATCAAGTAACTAAAGTACACTAAAGTAAATGGCACTTACACCCAAATTATCAAAATAATGTGCAAAATGTATTTTCAGCCTCCCAACTGGGTTACATTCTAAAACATAATACAAAATATTTAAAATACCACCTAAAGTGGTAACACAATATATAAAATTACAGTCAAAGTGTAAAAAAGTCGACGCAGCGTTTCGGTGCTAATCAATCTTCACACCTTCATCAGGACATTAAGGACATTTGACTCCGTATCTATAAATAAATAACAGTGTTTTAGCATCATTGTGTACTTTGTTTTCTATTTTATACATACCCTGCTCTTTTAGGCTATTATCTAGACATTATGCATTATGCAAACCCCCTTCTACTTCCCGATCCCAGATGCAGACATACTAATGTTATCTGCACAAAACCATGGTATTACTACTAGTTACCAAGGCCCATCAAATTAGTCCTCGAGGATTTGGCTGAAAGTACCTGTATCTTGGGTTGAGAAAGCTTGTCAATTGCTTTTCAACTCGCTGTGAGATCTCAGATAGTTTCCACAGTTATTTTACATCTATAAAGGATACAAAAACAATTGTGCCCCTTTTTGTTTCTCGTTAATCCTGGGGGTACCACAAATGTTGTGCCAAGAACTAATTTATTTACCTTGAAGATAAAACACAATGTTTTCTATGTGCACAGAGGAACCACCGTTGTCGATAGGAGTGGCTTCTTTTTGGACAGTTTTTTCTTTAGTTAATTTTTCTTCGTGACCTGTGTATATAAAGATCACGTGTGTTCAATCTCACACTTGTTCTAACTGGTTGCCAGACCTAACATTCTGCTAAATGTCACATAGGTGATACTCACCAACTTTGTATGAGTTGGATGTATAGATACGGTTAATTAATCTTCACCGAACATCCGGATATTTTTCATAAACAGGAATTTTGGTATCTATGGATATAAGTGGAATGAAGCTATAGTCATAGTTTCTACATAGCTCTACTTTGCATAAATTTACATTAATTCTGCTTCAGGGATATTCCTAGCCCATTGCTCTCTTATTTACTTAAACATTTTAGGACACCGCTAAGTTTTTACTATAAATATGAAGTCGAGGTGAGAGTGGAAGGTGCACAGCTATTTTTATGGCGAAGTTTCTAGTAACTCTCCTGGGTCGAGGGTGCCGCCTGGGTGGCGTCGCTTGTCATCGGCAACCTTTAGTAAAACATACACAAGTTGTACTTCCAATTGTCATTAGAAGCATCCCCTGGCGCTCCACTCATTCATCTTCTGGCTTGCCAGAATTCCATCAGTATCACACAATAATGTTCTCAAGAATTTCTTTTCAAGAATTTCTTTAATTCATCGATATTCTTCTCATTAGTTTCTTTCAAAGGCTTATATTTTATTCCTTTTCATATAAACCAATATTTATTTAGTCCAATGCATTTCGGGCTATTATGCCCTTCATCGGGGACCAAAAGCTGAAAACAAGGTGCATAAAAACGTAATCAATTCACTGAATTCATTATATCATCATAAGCATGCATCTCAACAAAAAGAAAACATCGTGCAGTACAATTCTTTGGTGAAACGTGAAAATAAGTCCCAAGTGACTGTGGTGTAATAGATGAAAATGTTGCCAAACGGCACTCACGTTAAGGTGTTTCAACGGTAATGTCTCCGGGGTTAGGCATAAACTGAGTGAGAAAGTTCTAGCATTAGGTCACGCTAAATGCATTCCTAAAAGTCATCGTTACCGAAAATGTCAAGTAACATTAAACTTACTTCTAAGACGCCTCGGCGTCTCTCACACGATCAGCAAATGCAGTCTTACTCGAACATGACTAATGGTGGTGTAGAGCAACCAATGCGTTAACCGGTAAGAAGGAAAATGGCAATGTCCTGGGTATTCCGAACTGTGATTGGTCCAACGTCCGATCATGTGATCGGGAGCTGGGTCAAGACACATTCAAATACTGAAGTGAAATCGAGTATCTATAAAGTTGTGCAAATTAGAATGTAAACAAAACGAGTGAAAAAAACGAGTGAAAAAACAACAACATGACAATAACAACAATATAAATGTGAGTGAATGTATTGAGGACCAGTGAGATGCATGCTTATGATGATATAATGAATTCAGTGAATTGATTACGTTTTTATGCACCTTGTTTTCAGCTTTTGGTCCCCGATGAAGGGCATAATAGCCCGAAATGCATTGGACTAAATAAATATTGGTTTATATGAAAAGGAATCAAATATAAGCCTTTGAAAGAAACTAATGAGAAGAATATTGATGAATTAAAGAAATTCTTGAAAAGAAATTCTTGAGAACATTATTGTGTGATACTGATGGAATTCTGGCAAGCCAGAAGATGAATGAGTGGAGCGCCAGGGCATGCTTCTAATGACAATTGGAAGTACAACTTGTGTATGTTTTATTATAAATATGGCATCTTCATGTATGATAATTATCTGAATGTACAGGAGATGTGTCTGCAATACACAAACTGAGATATAATAAGCAGTACTCCTGAGGATTCTATATGATGCCTGGTTTCTGTACTTTTATTGAGCGCAAAAAACCGATTCTGAGCACTTCATTCTATTTAAATATATCCTATCAATGCAGAGTTTTAGGATTCCTTAGTTGGGTCCCAAAACATTGAGGAAAAGTCAGCCCATAACACACCTGATGCCCAGGCTGCTGGCGCAGGACGCCTCTTAGTTCCCATCATGAACAATTACCAAATAAAGAGACGGGCGCAGGAAGACAAGAATAGAGTTTTATTTCTCATGAGGAGAGCCTGTCATTTGGGACACTCGCATAGTGTCTTCAGGAGGTGCTCTAACAAGTTCTCTGAGGCTTCGTCTTTTATACACATGTTTATGATGCACAAACATTCCTTATTACAATAAAGACGCTTTGAAGTGGGAAAAGGCATGCTTGGAATCCCAGCTTCAGGCCTATTCCCATACCAGTCGCTCAGATGTCATCCTCCCCTCCTGAATGTAACAAGAGATTTGTGACCTCTCAGCTGGACATTCCTACAGGGCACGAGGGCAGGAGGGGGATGATCAGGTCAAAGGTTGGTCAGGTGATAAGGTCGGACACTTCGGTCGGTGTATCACGGTTTTGTTATGCTGGGCAGGAAAAAAGGGGGGGGGGGTACATCCATGAGGCTTGGTCTTAGGACTTGGGACCGGGTCGAGAAGTCAAGCGCAGCCGGGGGGGTTGTCAGCTGAGGGGAAGGGTGTTCCTGGGAGGAAATGGGGGGGTGTGGGTCAAGCAGGAGTGCTATTTCCAGAGCAGGGTCACGCAGAGGGAGAGGGTCTTGTGGCCGTTGCATGAGCAGTGCGCGCGGGGAGGGGTGTCGGGGTTTTAGCAAACGGTCAGAGAGGCCATGGTGCCTAAAATAGCTGTCGTGTACATATGTGCATGGGTCTTGTGCTGGCGGGATAACACAGTCAGTGTTTCGTAATTATTCGTTCTGCTAACAAGGGGTACAGTGAACACAAATGAACGCCGCTTATGTACACATACATTGCCATTTTCAACAGTCGCCGCTTTGTTACATAAGCAAGTTCATTTCTATATAGTCGATACGATAGGCAGAATGCAATACATGTTAATTTACATTTGTTGGGTTCTTCGTACAAGTCTAGAGATCGATATTATACTTTAGTCGGGGTTAATCAAGAAAAACGTTCAGACACATTATAGAATCATGCTCTGGCTTTCTCTCCGCTGACATCAAAATACAGTAGAAAGAGCTCTGATACCTTCGGGTCTTGTCAGTGCTATATGAGACTTATGGAAAACTAAATGCATGAGTGATCGATGAAACATTTTAGAAAGCAATACAAAATGGCTGAGGGAGGAGTTCAAGTTGATACAAGCAATTTGGTCAAGGGCGTGAGTAGAAAGTTCAGGAAGGGGGGTGTTCGTCACAATGTCTTTTTTTTTAACAGAGTCCGTCTTCTTTTGTTGGCGCTGTTGAGCACCGGCGGTGGAGCTATAGGTCCAGCTCGGATTCATCCTTACACGTTGCAGGGTGCGATCAGTCCTTTGCTGTTAGATCACAGTCCTGTTTCTCAACTGATTTTCTTAGGGGTGCCTCATGCTGGGCACCTGCGTGTCTTTCTTTTTCCGTGGCAAAACCTCATTCTATAGTCAAAAGTTATGCGAAAAGTGTGATGATGAATAATCAAGGGAGTAGAGGGCGGAGTGGGATCAGATCTTTGAGCACATCAAGGGACCAAAAGGAGCAAAAGATGACGAGCAGGCAGGCCCAGTAGTCGGGCTTAAAAAGGGACGGGGACTTCAGGCACGGGTGGGTCAGCAAATCGAGGGCTTCAAGGCGGCCCTTTATTCCTTCATCTGCCGAGTTTGAGAGTGGTGCCTCGTCCCGCGTCTCGTTGCTCGGTGGCTCCACCTTTGGTCGTGGTCACACGTGCTTCATGATCCGTGGCCAGGCTGTGCGTCACGTCCAGCTCCTCTCCTCCTGTGATTGTATCTTTGAATGGGTACAAAACAAGTTTTAGAAAAAACTGGTAGGAGAAGACATTTATATATTTCAATTCCGTCCCCAATCCTATGTGGGTGGGTGATAAGTTCATCGGTCACAGTCAGAAGTCATCACTTATGGAGTAAGTAGGAGGGCATTACCATTGAATTCATAAACCTGTTTGGCGTTCATTCGTGACGTATGTGGAGAGAAATTGTACCTTTATACACAGTGTAATATATCAAACTCAGAATCGAGTCCTTATATAGAGACTCGCCCTTTTCCTTTTTTAACCCAAGTACCGACAATCTTACATTTCCCTTTGGGGTCGGCTAACTCTTGCAAGCAGGGGCGTTATCGTAATGAAGAAGGGGGAGGGGGCAGATGTTAAACATGCTTTTCTTGGGGAGCGACCGTTAATCAAGGTCATCTATTACGCTTCGAGGGAAGCTGACATGAAGCTGGGGTTAATCGGGGGAAACGGGGACGCTTTGGACAGGGAGCTGGGGTCAATCGGGAGAATCGGGGGGGGGCCCTTTGGACATCCGCACTTAGTGCAGAGGAGCGAGGTAATCTGTGCATTGGGAATCGTATTTCTAGCAAACTGAAAAACAGAAGGCCATTGACGTTATAGTCCCCCTATAAAAAGCCAGATTAGGGGACATCAGTCGTCCTACCTGTCCTTTCCTTCATTACCAACTCGGGTTCTATCGTTTTGCAGAAAGGAGAGGTAGCAATATGGCAAGTCACAATCGCTTTAGTTCCTGTTAATTTTGCCGAACACCTTTGTGTTCGAGGAGACCCAATTACGTTGGTGCCGGGGGGGCACAACGCTACCATACAAGGGAGGAGGGACCGGGGGGGCTAAGAGAGAGAGAGAGAGAGAGAGAGAGAGAGAGAGAGAGAGAGAGAGAGAGAGAGAGAGACCGCACTCTAAATGGTCCATTTGGTACACGTATGACATGGAGAGAGAAAGAGAGAGAGACGTGTACAATAATGGGTCATTCAGTGCGCGCACAACACAGAACAACAGGGGTTAAGTAATACGGAAACACAGGCAGAGGGATGACGTAGATCCATACATTACGTACACACATACTCAGGTGAGGGAGACAGTACATGTATTATATACAAAAATCCAAGACACGACATATAACCGTTATTGGCCATAATGATCTCTTCCTGTATGCTGCGCATCCTTAGCATCCTACGCTCTTTTTACCTTTTCTTTTCTTTTATTGTCGGCTGTCTTTACTGGTCTTTTGTGGTTGCACACACTTACGCCTTTGGCAACCAGTCAAGAACTAACCTGGTCGGGCTAATGTGTTTCCAGGCGGAGGCAACAGCGGGTGTCAGTTGGGGGAACAATAGGGCAGCTTTGAGTTTCCGGTCCATGAGGGTGCGGAAAGGATGTAGTAATTTTCAGACACTGACAACATTCCTAGTCCTCCAAGCGGAGGGTACTAGAGTAAACCTCACCTCAGAATATTCTTTAAACCTTTCCCTATTTAGTTAAGTGTAGAGTGCTTAATCATGAGTGCACATTATTTTTGGTTGTATTATTCGGGGTGCATAGGCACCATAATCGAACGCCTTTTTCCCGTCTCTTCGTCCGTTAGATCACCATTTCTTTTTCGTATTTTTAATCGATGTTTCAATGTGACCTGCAGAAGGAGGGAAAAAGAAGGGGAGCAGGGGCAGTATTTTAAAAACATATCAGCGCGCATAAAACCCGAAAAGGCTTTTACTTACTACATACTCGGTCTATCTCCACGGAACGTAGTTCTTGCCAACTCGGCATTTAAGGCCAGATGAACCTTTTAGTGTGGGAGGGATGATTATCGGAAACCGGTGGATTGCATAGGTCACCCAAGTGTGGTATTACGGACCGTATGTAGGGAGGCCAGGTGGCACTCCTTCGGGCGACTTCGGGGACATTTTAGCACAAATTTTCCTGATACAGGTAGCATATAAAGTATAGACTGAATTCCAGGGTCTTTTAGCGGTTGCTTTAGGCTGTACAAAAATGTGCAAAGTACATACAACAAAAACCTGGACCATTCATATTTGCAATATTTCTGCGCACTATACTTTTTAGGCCTTAACTAATCGGGCTGAGCCATTTCACCTGCAATTCAGTTATATCGGAAACAGTGGTCAGTTATTCGAGACTTACCAATTCACACGTGACAACTACGTACGTTTTTCTCCAAAAATCTTTAATAAAAATGTCGGTGCATAAATATGGGCCTACAACCCTGTGGGCCGGCCAAAACTGTACATGTGGGGGTACTTATCAGTGCAAAACCTAATGGAGTCGGTGGTCATTTGAAAAAGGTGCGACAAGTGCAATAAAATCATATCGAAACTTCAGCATAAGCGAGTATCATAAGTGTTGAAATTCGAACTTTCAACAGTCATGATGCGCCAAATTTAACAACAATTCATTGTCCGAATGTTCAACTAGCACCCATCTCACTCTAATTCATTGTTTTCAAGAACTGTATACATATTTCACGACAACAAGGCTGAGCAATCGGGGTACAACAAGGGGTTGAAAGTTTCATTTGTACCAGCGCCATTTTGGGTGCGGCCAGGCAGATCCAGGCACAGTCAAAACCTCCACCAACTCGTGGTTGGCCCAGAACCTCTTTCGGCAGTCCAAAAAGTTCCGTTAAAGGGCAACAGAAAGGGATCGGCAGTATGAACCATCAGTCAAAAAAGGGGGGGGGAAGCAACATTTTTCTACCGGGTCATACTGCGTTTTCACCGGAACTGATCCAAACTGTAGTCTGCAGGATTTTAGTCATTCAAATTGAGGCTGGCGTCAGCATGGGAGCGCCGACGTCCCGCGGCTACATTTTCATCGTTCCGCGGGCAGTTATGGCAGTCATTCCCCATCGGGGGTATCTGCGGGGGTCGGGGATTCCCGCGGCTCCTATAGAATCTTCAAGGTCGAGGAGAACTTTTATGATGGTGGAGTCAACAAGCAACCGGGCCATTCCTTCATGCTGGGCCCGCTCTTGCAAGGTCGAACGCCATTTTGAGAGTTCGGCAGCTACCGGCAATCGCGGGGTCAAATGAGCAGATGGGCTCCAACCTGTCGGGCGAGGCGTCGCAGCATCGCCACAGTGGATGAACCCTTTGCCGGGTGCGAGGAGCGTTGGGGGTGCAGCTGGGGAGCCTTCACCTGGGGAGGTGGGAGAGGCTCGTTCGCGCCACCTCTCCCTCCCGGTGCACCCCACGGCGTCCTGCTTTGACATTTGTTATGGCCGGACCAGATGATGAGGACGAGGGGGGGGTCGGAGGCATGTGCAAGACATCCCCCCCCCCCCAGTGTTGTCGCAGCCATTATTAAAGAAGTGGGGACGCATGGCAGGTTTCGGGCCGGGCCTACAGCCGATGGCGGCAGGACGCTTCTTCGCCCTGGCCCCAGGAACGGGTCCCTTGGTTCATCCGGGGGACAGGCCTTGGCGTGTGGCGCCGCCTTCGGGCTATTTGCGTAGTGGTCCTTCCACCCCACCGCCCCTGATGGTTTTTGTAGACTTTAAAACGCCAAAAAACTACTAGAAAGTAGCCCAAAGTAGCCCAATATTGCTACTTTGGGGAAGGAGGGGCTGGAACGGCGTCAGGCAGACGGCGAAATGCATTGCCTGCGCCTAAGACGAGCCAAAGACTAGCCCGTCTGCGCCCGTCCGCGGCAGGACGTGGCTAGGGGCTGGTGGCTATGACGGGCTCCATCACCCTCTCGGAGCCTCTCCATCAACCTGTATACACGTATTCTAGCCAGACATTGCGGGACGTGGGCAGGTATGTTACCACTCTGTGTCCCCGTAGGGCGGAGATATGTGTGGAGGGACCTCTTTCTTGCAATATATGTCACACACAATTTAGTCGCAATGCTGTTATATCCCCTTTGCACCCTACCTCCGTCCCTATACAACATCCATGCCCTGCTAATGATTCTTCTCTGATTTGTAAGAACCTTCTCTGTAATGTTCGCTCACTAGTGTCTCATGCAACTCAGATCTGGGATCTCATCACCTCTGAGGGCCCACATCTTTGTTTCTTGACTGAAACGTGGCTAAAACCACACACTGTTCCAGCCATCACTATGGGGGTGCCGCTGGGATACAAAATAGTGAGGATGGACCGCCCCATTAAAACTGGTGGTGGGCTGGCCATCATTTTCAAACAAGAAATAGAGGTGGTGGTCATTGAAACGGTGTGTAACCCGCAAATGGAGCTCCTGATTTTTACCATCAACCCAAATACTAAGTACACCAGGAAAGGTGCACTGGTCTATCGACCTCCAGGCCCCCTTGGGAATTTTTCCACTCAACTGGTGGAAGTGTTGGCCCCCCACATACGATGTAATTCCGATTTTACTGTGGTAGGGGACTTCAATGTCCATAGCGAAATAGCCACATGTGTTGAAGCACAGACACTCTTGACCGATCTAGCCTCGCTTGGCCTCAACCAAATGAATCAGGGACCCACACACACTGCCGGACACACCCTAGATCTTGTGCTATGCAACTACACCTCTATTAAATGTCTGCCTCCCACTTTAGTGGACTGGACTGATCACGCCATCATTGATTTTTACACCCGCCTTAACTATAAGGTAAAGGGCATCCAGAGGACGATGGCAGAAGTCAGAAGACCCTGGAACAAACTAACTGCTGAGGGTTTCAGGAGTAAATACTCAGAGCCCAACTGGGATGAATGTGGAGATGATGTTTCCTCCGCATTAGTCAAATTCAATGAAGCCTTAACACTGACTATTAACCAGGTTGCTCCCTTGAGAAAATTTAAACCACGGCCTATTTCTAAACAAGAGGTCTGGTTCACTGACGATCTTAGACAGTTAAAGCTAACTGCTAGGAAGTCAGAAAAACGTTGGAGGGCCACTCATAAGTCAGAGGACAAAGAATCACACAGGACCTCATTAAAAGCTTACCATAAAGCTATTCGGGCTGCACGGAAACATCATATTGCAACCCAATTGTCAGCAGCCGGAAAAAATCCTAAAGTACTCTACCAGATCTTGCAAACCTTTATAAAACCCTCGGCTTGCGAAACGGATGGAATTGAGTCTCAGGAATTGTGCAATAATATCTCTCAGTTTTTTGTCAAAAAAATAGATGGCATTTATACGAAGATCTTAGCCACCAAATCCACCTCGAATTCTATGAGCAATGCTGATAGTTTGGTCCAGCCCCATATTAGCCCAATAGGAAATACGACCTGTAAGCTTGAAGCCTTTCCACCTATATCATTGGAGGAGATAACCACTCTTATCATCCAAACTAAGAGCGGGTGCCCCTCGGATATTATACCAGCACGGGTTATGTCTCTTCTCACTGAGGAGCTGGGTGTAAGTATTCAGCAGGTACTTAACCTTTCTCTGAGCACGGGGGAAGTCCCCCTAGGCTGGAAGCAAGCTTTGGTCAGACCCCTACGCAAAAATAATTCCATTCCCTGGACCGACCTCACAAACCTGAGACCTATCTCACTCCTCCCTTTTTTAGGGAAGCTCGCCGAAAAGTTTGTAAATCGGCACTTATCCAAATATATAGAAAGTGCAGGAGGACTTGACCCTTCACAATCGGGGTTCAGACCCAGGCATAGTACTGAGACCGCCTTGCTGTCCGTCGCTGACGATCTCCATATGCTACAGGATAAGGGTTATTCCGTTATCCTGGTGCTTTTAGATCTGTCAGCGGCGTTTGACACTGTGTCACATGATATCATGACCTCCAGACTCATTAACATCGGGCTGGGTGGCAAGGCGTTGGCCTGGCTAAGGAGCTTTTTCATCAAGCGTACTCAGAGAGTCACACTGGGTCCGTACCAGTCAGAGGAGGTGGAGATCTCTAAGGGGGTGCCACAGGGCTCCTGCTTGAGCCCTACACTTTTTAACATCTACGTGGCACCCCTGGCTAACATCATGAGATCCCACGGATTTATTCCTGTATCGTATGCAGACGATACTCAACTCCTCTTCCCCTTTAAAATCATGACTCCTGAGGTACGCAGCTCCTTTGCCCAGGGGATGAAAGAGGTGGCCCAATGGATGGCAGCAAATTTCCTTCAGTGTAACGTCTCAAAGACTGAGGTAATGCTTTTTGGAGAGGCCAAAAGATTGTGGACTCCCGACTGGTGGCCTCAAGACCTTGGCCCAGTCCCCGTACCCAAAGAGGTGGTAAAAGATCTCGGGGTCAAACTGGATCAGGAGCTCGCTTTTAAACATCATACCAATCAAGTGGTAGGCTCCTGTTTCCATGTGATTGGTCTTCTCCGAAGGGTTTTCCCCCTGTTACCTGATTCCACCAGGAAAACGCTAGTTCAGTCGCTTGTGTTGAGCAGACTGGACTACTGTAACGGGCTGCTGTTAGCCGCCAATGAGGGCATCATTAACAAACTCCAAGTTGTGCAGAACACGGCAGCACGCTTGGTTTTGAATGCCCCAGCACGTACACCCTCGAAACCATTACTGAATCAACTACATTGGCTCACTGTGAAACAGAGAGTCTTGTTTAAAACGTGCTGCATCATCCATAAATGTCTCATTGGTAAAGGTCCTGACTATCTAACAAAAAAATTTGTCCCTTACATCCCTGCTAGAACTCTGAGATCTGGTAATCAAGAGCTGTTATGTGTCCCCAGGTTTTGTAAGACCAGACAAGGTGGAAGGGCTCTGTCTGTAGCTGGACCAAAGTGTTGGAACGATCTTCCTTATGACATTAGAACCTGTAAGGAACACTTTCCTTTTAGGAAAAAATTAAAAACTTTCTTGTTCAACTATTAATCCCACTAAGTCTTCACTTAATATTGTTAGAGCAGGCCTTGGTCTCAGATGCTGCCAAAAAGGCGCGGAGATACTCCTCAGGGAGTCGATTCCCAGCGCGTTATAAGTATGCAAATAAATAAATAAATAAATAAATAAATAAATTGTGGGTTTCGTTTGCTGTTGCAGCAATTTGTCATGTAAGTAGTTGCTTAAATGTTTTTTTTTGTTTGTTAAAAAATAAAACGTGTTCACCTGTTACTTCGCTAGAGTGTTATATATTTTTCTATTATTCGCCTAAGTTTTGTCGTTAATTGGGCGGGGTGGGTGGTGGAGCCAAGCTGTCTCGAAGTCATAGCGTTAAGTTCGGCTTTCCTCACCAGTTTCATATTTCCTGAGGGGTTGTTCCCTATGTTTCCATTTCAGCGAGGTTGAAAAGAGATCCCATCAGCGGCCTACTGATTTCACTCTATTCCTTTTCTTTTCCCTAACGATTTTTAGATATATTTTTCTCTTTTATTTGCTAGCACGATACAGTGGCTAATCCGCATTTTTATATTTGTCGTTTTGTATTAGGGGTACCCTCCTGGCCGAGCCAGATGACCTACCTCCAATAAATGGTCCGGGTGGAACTGGTTTACCAATCAGTGGGGAGTAGATAGGCATGACAGATTACAACGGGGGACAAAGGTCCGCATTACCTACCCTTCCTTACTTGCAAAGACTAGACAGAAAATTTCTATTCCACGTTATTTGCAAACAGAGAATGCCTCAAAAGAACTGTTCCTTGAACAATAAATGTTCAGACAATCAATCAATCAATGGGGAGAAAAACAGGCATGACGGATTACAACGGGGACAAAAGTCTGCATTACCTATCCTTCACTATCTGCAAAGGGAGGCAGAATATTCCTATTCTTCCCCGTTTGTAGACAGGGAATATCTCAAAGAGCAATAATCGATAAAAACCGATAACAAACAATCAATGGGGAGAAAGATAGGCATGACGGATTACAACGGGGACAAAAGTCTGCATTACCTACCCTTCACTATCTGCAAAGGGAGACAGAATATTCCTATTCTTCCCCGTTTGTAGACAGCGAATGTCTCAAAGAGCAACAGAGCAACCAATCAATCAGTGGGGAGAAAAATAGGCATGACGGATTACAACGGGGGACAAAAGTCCGCATTACCTATCCTTCACTATTTGCAAAGAGAGAGGAACGTTCCTATTCGTCGCTGTTTGCAAACAGAGAATGTCTCAAAGAGAACCAATACTTCAAGTAGCAACCGAGGCTAAATGAACCAATCAATGAACAATATCAGTATTTTAAGTGCTGGTTTCAAAACAATCAATCAATCAATCAATCAGATGGATAAAGCCATCCTACCAATCGGACGTAAAGACGTCCTACTTAACCTTACCCGGACTGGACCATGTGGGCAATTCTTCGCCTTCCTTTCTCCAGCGCCCCATCGTTCTCTTTCTCCATGTTTTTACCGCAGCATTCCTGTGGGATTCCAGTCAGGACAGTAGGTCACTTGAGAGAGGTCCGTTCAGAATCGGTGAAGTTCATTCAATCGGCAGCCGGACGAGGGCCCTCTCAAGGCAGGTATACTCCAATCGTTTAGATGTTCACCCCATCGTCTGGACCTCTCTTACCGGACCTTATGTCGCTGATGGGCCCAACGTTGGGCGCCAATTGAGGAAAAGTCAGCCCATAACACACCTGATGCCCAGGCTGCTGGCGCAGGACGCCTCTTAGTTCCCATCATGAACAATTACCAAATAAAGAGACGGGCGCTGGAAGCAGGAAGACAAGAATAGAGTTTTATTTCTCATGAGGAGAGCCTGTCATTTGGGACACTCGCATAGTGTCTTCAGGAGGTGCTCTAACAAGTTCTCTGAGGCTTTGTCTTTTATACACATGTTTATGATGCACAAACATTCCTTATTACAATAAAGACGCTTTGAAGTGGGAAAAGGCATGCTTGGAATCCCAGCTTCAGGCCTATTCCCATACCAGTCGCTCAGATGTCATCCTCCCCTCCTGAATGTAACAAGAGATTTGTGACCTCTCAGCTGGACATTCCTACAGGGCACGAGGGCAGGAGGGGGATGATCAGGTCAAAGGTTGGTTAGGTGATAAGGTCGGACACTTCGGTCGGTGTATCACGGTTTTGTTATGCTGGGCAGGAAAAAGGGGGGGGTACATCCACGAGGCTTGGTCTTAGGACTTGGGACCGGGTCGAGAAGTCAAGCGCAGCCGGGGGGGTTGTCAGCTGAGGGTAAGGGTGTTCCTGGGAGGAAATGGGGGGGTGTGGGTCAAGCAGGAGTGCTATTTCCAGAGCAGGGTCACGCAGAGGGAGAGGGTCTTGTGGCCGTTGCATGAGCAGTGCGCGCGGGGAGGGGTGTCGGGGGTTTTAGCAAACGGTCAGAGAGGCCATGGTGCCTAAAATAGCTGTCGTGTACATATGTGCATGGGTCTTGTGCTGGCGGGATAACACAGTCAGTGTTTCGTAAATATTCGTTCTGCTAACAAGGGGTACAGTGAACACAAATGAACGCCGCTTATGTACACATACATTGCCATTTTCAACAACATGGCAGGCTAATTTTTTTGCTTGCTGCATGAGAGTCAGAGTGGCCACCAATTCCAGGCTAAATACTCATCTGCAGGTCTCACATACCTTATAATTCGAAATCGGCCTCCCTGCTCCTCCGTGCTGTTCCCTTCATTCCGATAAGAAGTGAGATGTTTAACTGAAAAATCTGCGTTTTTGTACTGCAGCTTCCTAGGTTGACCCGGAAGTAAAAAGCCCTCTGGCACTTATCTTTAAGACTTTCTTTCAAAGGACCACATTATTTACTACCCTCAGTATTTAGCCATGTTGTTTGTTTAGGGACTTTGTTTCTACCGAGTTTTGAAGGTAAAAAACCTCATTTGGGCGAAAAAACGAATACGGTGACACGGAAGTGCCTATTACCACCTCGAAAAACGGCGATCATGATGCCTTATCTTTTCCAAATGTTTATAAAGCTCCTGATTATTCTAATTGAGCATGCATGTAATATTACGACCTGTTATGTCGTTATTTAGGTATTTATCTCGGCAGTCATTCGAAAATATTACGCCCCCCGTGGCGGTCATCTTAGATTGGGGAAAACCTCGCCGAGGAATATGCACAGTACGGTCAGCTTAGAAATTGCTTAACAATCGACATGGCTGACATTATTCGAAGTACGGCGATTAAAGTTCCATTATCTTTTCTATATATTTATACAAATCTTAATGTTATCATTGTGCTTACTATGTGCATATGATATTATGATGTACCGTATCATTGTCTAAGTATCTTTTTTGACCCTCATTTAAAACATTACGCCCACCACGGCGGCCATCTTGAATTGGGGAACATCTTGCCGAGGATTATGTACAGTGCATTAAAATTCAAAATTACATCACAATCGATCAACTTATAAATTGTCTCGATTTTAGCTATGATTATAATTCAATCGGACTGTTTTGGTCCTTAAATCAGTTACATGACAGCAGATTGTACAATTAGTAACAAAATAGTTCTTGTGATCAAAATAACAATTATCTATACATCATTGTTCTGTAAGTTTGGGTTATTGCATCTAATATAGTACAGAACAATACTCACAATATATTTATTCCAAAAGCATTGCTAAAAGCAATTGGGAGGACATCAGATGGGGGATATACGTAATTGGCTCATGTCCCTTACACAAACACATGCAGCATTCGGGTGTAAACATTATCTACCATTTGGTCACATATTTCTCCTTTGAGCAGTTACAAAAATGTAACTAGACATATGTACAGTATTATAATCCTACCTTCGTTAGCACAGATGGTTAAAGAACCCAATGGGTTACATTTATAATTCTATATGGCATATTAAACAGTCTGCATAAATCCCCCACTGCTCTATCTGTAGAGACTCTCTGGGATTTAAACAGTCAATATGTGGATCCTTTTTAACTTGCAGCATACATAGTTTCGCTGTTTATCTATTTTCGGGATAGATGTAAAGCACATTTTGTTGGCAATTTGGACATTTTAATCTCCCTTGGAGTTACAAGATTAGTCTTTCCCATTCCTCTCTGTTGTTAAGTCCAGTTCTAAAGGTATTAAATAGAGACATATAAAATTGCTCTCTTTCTTTCCTTTTGATATTGACATTCCCACCTCTCAAACTGTGAGATATGGCTTCTACCCCACACCACTTTAGGTCATCCAGTTTGTGATTATGGGTTAACCAATGTTCCACCAAAGGGGCGGTCTTCTTCTTCGTCCTAATGGCGGACTTGTGCTCTGTTATCCTTGTTTTAACCTCTCTAGCTGTTTCACCAATGTAAGCCTTATTACACGGGCACTTTATTGTGTAGATCAAGTATTTAGTTTTAAAGTTAATAAAGCTTTAAATCTTGTGATCAACCCCGTTGTAGGAGATTACATTGCCCTTCATTTGTGATGAGCAATTTGAACACATATTGCATGCAAAATTCCCGGTAGGGAGTGGGGTATTTTGAATTGTTCCTTGGGTTTCTCGATTGTTATCCTTAGAGGTGTGTACCAGGCAGTTTTTTATAGTCCTGTTTCTTTCGAAAGCTAAACATAGGTTTAGGAATATTCACTCCTTGCCTGTCGTTCAGTAATGACCAATTCAGATTGATAATATTTTTATTTTATTGCTGACACCACTATAGTTTGTGACAAAAATTAATTTGTCCTTGGTTCTATCCTTTTTTTGTTTATCTTTCTCAAACAATGCATCTCTGTCATAGTATTTAGCGCGTTTATACGCTTTTTTGATCAGACTTTTAGGATACCCTCGGTTCCTTAGTTTTTCAGATAGAACGTCCGCATGTTTATTAAAATCCTGCATATTGGTACAATTCCGTCTGATTCTTAGATATTGGCCAAATGGTATGTTATCCTTTTGACTTTTAGGATGATTACTCTTATAATGTAATAACGTATTCCTGTCGGTTGGTTTAGTGTGAAGGTCAACTCCTAAGACTGCATTGTCCACTCGGATCTTAATATCTAGGAATTCAATTGCTTCCTTATTGTAATTCGAGGTAAATTGAAAGGTTTTTATCACCTAAATTTAGCCAAAGAATGAAGTCAGTGAGTATATCAAGGGTGCCTGTCCAAATAAAGAAAATGTCGTCGATATACCTCGACCAACATGTTATATTTTCACTGAAAGGTGCTATATCGTTGAATACGTGCTTCTCCTCAAAGGCCGCTACGTACAGACACGCCAGACTTGGGGCGCAGGTTGCCCCCATACTAGTCCCTTTGACTTGTTTATAAAAATCATTTTTAAATAAAAAAATAATATTTTTTAAAATTATTTCTGCACAGTCCAAAATAAAAGTTGCATGATGGCTGAGGTCTTCTTGTCCTATTTTAAAGAGGCCCTCTAACATCTTGATAGTGTCATCCTGGGGGATGTTTGTATAGAGGGCCTCTATGTCAAGAGTGAACAACCATTGGTTGGTGACATCATAAGGTAAACCCTCGATTTTATCAATCATACAAGTTGTGTCTTTTATATATGCCTTCTGACTTGTTACAATAGGTTGAAGAAATTTGTCTATATACTTGCTAAGTGGCTCAGTGATAGAGTTAATACTAGAAACGATCGGTCGCATAGGGGGGTCAGCTATATTTTTATGGACTTTTGGAAGCCCGTATAAAGCAGGGATGATCGGTGCCTCATTTTTAAAAAATTTGTATTCGTCTGGGCAGATCTTCTTTTGCGAAATTTAGAAGGGTGTTTACTTTTAGAATCAGAGCGTTCCACTCTTGTCTGTTAGATTGACAATAGTGCTCAGTATTGTTCAAAAGGAGCATCATTCTGTTGTTATAATCATCCGTTTTCATTAATACAATGCTGCCCCCCTTGTCACTTTGTTTAATCGTTATATTATTGTTATTTTCCAAGTTTTTTAGTGCAGCTCTTTCCTCAGTACTCAAATTATTTACTCCTGTCATTGGATGTGTTAATAGGTCTGAGATGTTACTTTCCACTACTTTCTCAAAAAGATCCACTTGTTTGTGTATCATGCTCACATTAGGGGTCCATTCAGATTTAGGTTTCAAACCAGATTTATTTATGGGACCTTCTCTTGGGAGTTTGTCTCTAAAGAAGTCCTGAAGTCTTATTTTCCTAAAAAAATCCCTGTAGGTCTCTTTCTAAATTATACTTATCTACCCTGGTACTTATGGCAAAACCTAAGCCCTTTTCCAGGACAGCCTTTTCTGTTTTGGTTAAGGTAATATCGGAAAGGTTTATGATAGCTGCTTTTTGGTCTAATCCCACTTGGGTTGACTCCTTGTGTAGTATCTCCTCTGTTGTTGAGGTTGAGAGTAAAACTTCCCTCTCCCATTGCCTCTCGATTGATTTTGGTGGTTCTGATGGTTCCCTCGGCCCCGTTGTCCTAAAAAAGATAATGACTCTCTATTCGGGGTTGAGGTAGCTTCTCCTGTTTTATTTTCTCGCTCAGGTTCTCATTTTCAGAATCCGTGCTTGTATATGACGAATCCGTGAAAGTCACTCTCTTTTTGGGGTATGTGCGTCATGGTTGTTGCCACTGGTTTCTATTGGGGAAGTTTTCCCTGGAGCGATCAAAAAAATATTTCTGTGTGTAAGGATAAACTAACTCAGTGTTGTAATTGGAAACATCCTTATTGAATTTATTGTTTTTTTTACCAAATAGATAGTCCTTGTATCCAGAGACATCTTTTTGGGTTTCTTCCAATTTTTTCTTGGCATCTTCATAGGCTGAGGTATCTAATTTGGCTTCTAACTCTTCTATCTCCTTTCTTTCTATTATTAGGATGGCATTGGCTGTTTCGATTATTAACAACATCCAATCCCTGCTGCATCTATTTGCAATCAGGGTCCAGTTCTCTATAAACTTTGCGTGTCGTGTAAAAACACCGGGTTCATTTTTAATCTGTAGGCCACTCGGAATTATGCCTTTCTTTAAATAGTCAATTAAAAAATTCGCGTGTAGTTCCGTGCAAACTAATTTCTTTTTATTATTCCACAGTTCTCGCCATTTATCTTCGTCATTATTTGTACTAGCTATGGATGTAAAAAATGTTGAGGTGCCATTAACAATTGTATTGAATTCCTCTTCTGAGAAACCATAAGTTTTTAAAGCGTCCATTTTTAATTTGGTACACTTTATCGGTCTATGCCTCAAACAGATTTGTTCAAGCTATCTATCTATTTGGTAAAAAAAACAATAAATTCAATAAGGATGTTTCCAATTACAACACTGAGTTAGTTTATCCTTACACACAGAAAGATTTTTTTGATCGCCCCAGGGAAAACTTCCCCAATAGTAACAAGTGGCAACAACCATGACGCACATACCCCAAAAAGAGAGTGATTTTCACGGATTCGTCATATACAAGCACGGATTCTAAAAATTAGAACCTGAGCGAGAAAAATAAAATAGGAGAAGCTACCTCAACCCCGAACAGAGAGTCATTATCTTTTTTAGGACAACGGGGTGAGGGAACCATCAGAACCACCAAAATCAATCGAGAGGCAATGGGAGAGGGAAGTTTTACCCTCAACCTCAACAACAGAGGAGATACTACACAAGGAGTCAACCCAAGTGGGATTAAACCAAAAAGCAGCTATCATAAACCTTTCGATATTGCCTTAACCAAAACAGAAAAGGCTGTTCTGGAAAAGGGCGTAGGTTTTGCCATAAGTACCAGGGTAGATAAGTATAATTTAGAAAGAGACCTACAGGGATTTTTTTAGGAAAATAAGACTTCAGGACTTCTTTAGAGACAAACCCCCAAGAGAAGGTCCCATAAATAAATCTGGTTTGAAACCAAAATCTGAATGGACCCCTAATGTGAGCATGATACACAAACAAGTGGATCTTTTTGAGAAAGTAGTGGAAAGTAACATCTCAGACCTATTAACACATCCAATGACAGGAGTAAAAAATTTGAGTACTGAGGAAAGAGCTGCACTAAAAAACTTGGAAAATAACAATAATATAATGATTAAACCTGGTGACAAGGGGGGCAGCATTGTATTAATGAAAACGGATGATTATAACAACAGAATGATGCTCCTTTTTAACAATACTGAGCACTATTGTCAATCTAATAGACAAGAGTGGAACGCTCTAATTCTAAAAGTAAACACCCTTCTAAATTTCGCAAAAGAAGATGAGATAATCTGCCCAGACGAATACAAATTTTTAAAAAATGAGGCACCGATCATCCCTGCTTTATACTGACTTCCAAAAGTCCATAAAAATATAGCTGACCCCCCTATGCGACCGATCGTTTCTAGTATTAACTCTATCACTGAGCCACTTAGCAAGTATATAGACAACTTTCTTCAACCTATTGTAACGAGTCAGAAGGCATATATAAAAGACACAACTTGTATGATTGATAAAATCGAGGGTTTACCTTATGACGTCACCAACCAATGGTTGGTCACTCTTGACATAGAGGCCCTCTATACAAACATCCCCCAGGATGACACTATCAAGATGTTAGAGGGCCTCTTTAAAATAGGACAAGAAGACCTCAGCCATCATGCAACTTTTATTTTGGACTGTGCAGAAATAATTTTAAAAAATATTATTTTTTTATTTTAAAATGATTTTTATAAACAAGTCAAAGGGACTAGTATGGGGGCAACCTGCGCCCCAAGTCTGGCGTGTCTGTACGTAGCGGCCTTTGAGGAGAAGCACGTATTCAACGATATAGCACCATTCAGTGAAAATATAACATGTTGGTCGAGGTATATCGACGACATTTTCTTTATTTGGACAGGCACCCTTGATATACTCACTGAGTTCATTCTTTGGCTAAATTTAGGTGATAAAAACCTTACATTTACCTCGAAAACTAAGGAACCGAGGGTATCCTAAAAGTCTGATCAAAAAAGCGTATAAACGCGCTAAATACTATGACAGAGATGCATTGTTTGAGAAAGATAAACAAAAAAGGATAGAACCAAGGACAAATTAATTTTTGTCACAAACTATAGTGGTGTCAGCAATAAAATAAAAAATATTATCAATCGGAATTGGTCATTACTGAACGACAGGCAAGGAGTGAATATTCCTAAACCTATGTTTAGCTTTCGAAGAAACAGGACTATAAAAAACTGCCTGGTACACACCTTTAAGGATAACAATCGAGAAACCCAAGGAACAATTCAAAATACCCCACTCCCTACCGGGAATTTTGCATGCAATATGTGTTCAAATTTCTCATCACAAATGAAGGGCAATGTAATCTCCTACAACGGGGTGGATCACAAGACAAAAAGCTTTATTAACTGTAAAACTAAAGACTTGATCTACATAATAAAGTGCCCGTGTAATAAGGCTTACATTGGTGAAACAGCTAGAGAGGTTAAAACAAGGATAACAGAGCACAAGTCCGCCATTAGGACGAAGAAGAAGACCGCCCCTTTGGTGGAACATTGGTTAACCCATAATCACAAACTGGAAGACCTAAAGTGGTGTGGGGTAGAAGCCATATCTCACAGTATGAAAGGGGGGAATGTCAATATCAAAAGGAAAAAAAGAGAGCAATTTTATATGTCTCTATTTAATACCTTTAGAACTGGACTTAACAACAGAGAGGAATGGGAAAGACTAATCTTGTAACTCCAAGGGAGATTAAAATGTCCAAATTGCCAACAAAATGTGCTTTACATCTATCCCGAAAATAGATAAACAGCGAAACTATGTATGCTGCAAGTTAAAAAGGATCCACATATTGACTGTTTAAATCCCAGAGAGTCTCTACAGATAGATCAGTGTGGGATTTATGCAGACTGTTTAATATGCCATATAGCATTATAAATGTAACCCATTGGGTTCTTTAACCATCTGTGCTAACGAAGGTAGGATTATAATACTGTACATATGTCTAGTTAGCTTTTTGTAACTGCTCAAAGGAGAAATATGTGACCAAATGGTAGATAATGTTTACACCCAAATGCTGCATGTGTTTGTGTAAGGGACATGAGCCAGTTACATATATCCCCCATCTGACGTCCTCCCAATTGCTTTTAGCAATGCTTTTGGAATAAATATATTGTGAGTATTGTTCTGTACTATATTAAATGCAACAACCCAAACTTACAGAACAATGATGTATAGATAATTGTTATTTTGATCACAAGAACTATTTTGTTACTAATTGTACAATCTGCTGTCATGTAACTGATTTAAGGACCAAAACAGTCCGATTGAATTATAATCATAGCTAAAATCGAGACAATTTATAAGTTGATCGATTGTGATGTAATTTTGAATTTTAATGCACTGTACATAATCCTCGGCAAGATGTTCCCCAATTCAAGATGGCCACCGTGGTGGGCGTAATGTTTTAAATGAGGGTCAAAAAAGATACTTAGACAATGATACGGTACATCATAATATCATATGCACATAGTAAGCACAATGATAACATTAAGATTTGTATAAATATATAGAAAAGATAATGGAACTTTAATCGCCGTTTTTAGAATAATGTCAGCCATGTCGATTGTTAAGCAATTTCTAAGCTGACCGTACTGTGCATATTCCTCGGCGAGGTTTTCCCCAATCTAGGATGGCCGCCACGGGGGGCGTAATATTTTTGAATGACTGCCGAGATAAATACCTAAATAACGACATAACAGGTCGTATTATTACATGCATGCTCAATTAGAATATTCAGGACCTGTATAAACATCTGGAAAAGATAAGGCATCATGATCGCCGTTTTTCGAGGCGGTAAGAGGCACTTCCGGGTCACCGTATTCGTTTTTTCGCCCAAATGAGGTTTTTTACCTTCAAAACTCGGTAGAAACAAAGTCCCTAAACAAACAACATGGCTAAACACTGAGGGTAGTAAATAATGTGGTCCTTTGAAAGAAAGTCTTAAAGATAAGTGCCAGAGGGCTTTTTACTTCCGGGTCAACCTAGGAAGCGGCAGTACAAAAACGCAGATTTTTCAGTTAAACATCTCACTTCTTATCGGAATGAAGGGAACAGCACGGAGGAGCAGGGAGGCCGATTCCGAATTATAAGGTATGTGAGACCTGCAGATGAGAATTTAGCCTGGAATGGGTGGGCACTCTGACTCTCATGCAGCAAGCTAAAACATTAGCCTGCCATGTTTTGGGACCCAACTAAGGAATCCTAAAACTCTGCATTGATAGGATATATTTAAATAGAATGAAGTGCTCAGAATCGGTTTTTTGCGCTCAATAAAAGTACAGAAACCAGGCATCATATAGAATCATCAGGAGTACTGCTTATTATCTCTCAGTTTGTGTATTGCAGACACATCTCCTGTACATACAGATAATTATCATACATGAAGATGCCATATTTATAATAAAAACTTAGCGGTGTCCTAAAATGTTTAAGTAAATAAGAGAGCAATGGGCTAGGAATATCCCTGAAGCAGAATTAATGTAAATTTATGCAAAGTAGAGCTATGTAGAAACTATGACTATAGCTTCATCCCACTTATATCCATAGATACCAAAATTCCTGTTTATGAAAAATATCCGGATGTTCGGTGAAGATTAATTAACCGTACCTATACATCCAACTCATACAAAGTTGGTGAGTATCCACCTATGTGACATTTAGCAGAATGTTAGGTCTGGCAACCAGTTAGAACAAGTGTGAGATTGAACACACGTGATCTTTATATACACAGGTCACGAAGAAAAATTAACTAAAAAAAAACTGTCCAAAAAGAAGCCACTCCTATCGACAACGGTGGTTGCTCCGTGCACATAGAAAACATTGTGTTTTATCTTCAAGGTAAATAAATTAGTTGTTGGCACAACATTTGTGGTACCCCCAGGATTAGCGAGAAATAAAGGGGCACAATTTTTTTGTATCCTTTATAGATGTAAAATAACTGTGGAAACTATCTGAGAAGCTCACAGCGAGTTGAAAAGCAATTGAAAAGCTTTCTCAACCCAAGATACAGGTACTTTCAGCCAAATCCTCGAGGATTAATTTGATGGGCCTTGGTAACTAGTAGTAATATCATGGTTTTGTGCAGATAACATTAGTATGTCTGCATCTGGGATCGGGGATGTAGAAGTTGGTTAGCATAATGCATAATGTCTAGATAATAGCCTAAAAGAGCAGGGTATGTATAAAATAGAAAACAAAGTACACAATGATGCTAAAACACTGTTATTTATTTATAGATACAGAGTCAAATGTCCTTAATGTCCTGATGAAGGTGTCAAGATTGATTAGCACCGAAACGCCCCGTCGACTTTTTTACACTTTGACAGTAATTTTATATATTGTGTTACCACTTTAGGTGGTATTTTAAATGTTTTGTATTATGTTTTAGAATGTAACCCAGTTGGGAGGCTGAAAATAAATTTTGCACATTATTTTGATAATTTGGGTGTAAGTGCCATTTACTTTAGTGTACTTTAGTTACTTGATTTGACTTAGCTATGAAGCTTGTTTTGTAACATCCCTATTACCCTACAGACCCCCCCCCCCAAGATTCTTTCAGCGATCCTAGTCTGCAACAATTACTACAGGGACTTCCAATTTCCTTCGACTGAATATCCCCCTCCCTGGTATACGTGACAGGGGAACCTCCCTTTTTTTTGAGGTATAATTGTACAGCTTGTTAGCTGGGAGGTACACGCTTGAACAAATCTGTTTGAGGCATAGACCTATAAAGTGTACCAAATTAAAAATGGACGCTTTAAAAAAGTATGGTTTCTCAGAAGAGGAATTCAATAAAATTGTTAATGGCACCTCAAAAAATTTTACATCCATAGCTAGTACAAATAATGACGAATATAAATGGCGAGAACTGTGGAATAATAAAAAGAAATTAGTTCACACAGAACTACACGCGGATTTTTTAATTGACTATTTAAAGAAAGGCATAATTCCGAGTGGCCTACAGATTAAAAATGAACTCGGTGTTTTTATACGCCACGCAAAGTTTATAGAGAACTGGACCCTGATTGCAAATAGATGCAGCAGGGATTGGATGTTGTTAACAATCGAAACAGCCAATGCCATTCTAATAATAGAAAGAAAGGAGATAGAAGAGTTAGAAGCCAAATTAGATACCTCAGCCTATGAAGATGTCAAGAAAAAATTTGAAGAAATCCTAAAAGATGTCTCTGGATACAGGGACTATCTATTTGGTAAAAAAACTAATAAATTCAATCAGGATGTTTCCAATTACAACACTGAGTTAGTTTATCCTTACACACAGAAAGATTTTTTTGATCGCCCCAGGGAAAACTTCCCCAATAGAAACCAGTGGCAACAACCACGACGCACATACCCCAAAAAGAGAGTGACTTTCACGGATTCGTCATATACAAGCACGGATTCTGAAAATGAGAACCTGAGCGAGAAAAATA
The DNA here is from genome assembly GCF_964261635.1 of Lissotriton helveticus. Classification (NCBI taxonomy): domain Eukaryota; kingdom Metazoa; phylum Chordata; class Amphibia; order Caudata; family Salamandridae; genus Lissotriton; species Lissotriton helveticus. The sequence continues at coordinate 509,357,880 of NC_136072.1, read as the reverse complement.
AAATAGGAGAAGCTACCTCAACCCCGAACAGAGAGTCATTATCTTTTTTAGGACAACGGGGCCGAGGGAACCATCAGAACCATCAAAATCAATCGAGAGGCAATGGGAGAGGGAAGTTTTACCCTCAACCTCAACAACAGAGGAGATACTACACAAGGAGTCAACCCAAGTGGGATTAAACCAAAAAGCAGCTATCATAAACCTTTCCGATATTACCTTAACCAAAGAGAAAAGGCTGTTATGGAAAAGGGCTTAGGTTTTGCCATAAGTACCAGGGTAGATAAGTATAATTTAGAAAGAGACCTACAGGGATTTTTTAGGAAAATAAGACTTCAGGACTTCTTTAGAGACAAACCCCCAAGAGAAGGTCCTATAAATAAATCTGGTTTGAAACCTAAATCTGAATGGATCCCTAATGTGAGCATGATACACAAACAAGTGGATCTTTTTGAGAAAGTAGTGGAAAGTAACATCTCAGACCTATTAACACATCCAATGACTGGAGTAAATAATTTGAGTACTGAGGAAAGAGCTGCACTAAAAAACTTGGAAAATAACAATAATATAACGATTAAACCTGGTGACAAGGGGGGCAGCATTGTATTAATGAAAACGGATGATTATAACAACAGAATGATGCTCCTTTTGAACAATACTGAGCACTATTGTCAATCTAACAGACAAGAGTGGAACGCTCTGATTCTAAAAGTAAACACCCTTCTAAATTTCGCAAAAGAAGATGAGATAATATGCCCAGACGAATACAAGTTTTTAAAAAATGAGGCACCGATCATCCCTGCTTTATACTGACTTCCAAAAGTCCATAAAAATATAGCTGACCCCCCTATGCGACCGATTGTTTCTAGTATTAACTCTATCACTGAGCCACTTAGCAAGTATATAGACAAATTTCTTCAACCTATTGTAACGAGTCAGAAGGCATATATAAAAGACATAACTTGTATGATTGATAAAATCAAGGGTTTACCTTATGACGTCACCAACCAATGGTTGGTCACTCATGACATAGAGGCCCTCTATACAAACATCCCCCAGGATGACACTATCAAGATGTTAGAGGGCCTCTTTAAAATAGGACAAGAAGACCTCAGCCATCATGCAACTTTTATTTTGGACTGTGCAGAAATAATTTTAAAAAATAATATTTTTTTATTTAAAAATGATTTTTATAAACAAGTCAAAGGGACTAGTATGGGGGCAACCTGCGCCCCAAGTCTGGCGTGTCTGTACGTAGCGGCCTTTGAGGAGAATCACGTATTCAACGATATAGCACCATTCAGTGAAAATATAACATGTTGGTCGAGGTATTTCGACGACATTTTCTTTATTTGGACAGGCACCCTTGATATACTCACTGAGTTCATTCTTTGGCTAAATTTAGGTGATAAAAACCTTAAATTTACCTCGAATTACAATAAGGAAGCAATTGAATTCCTAGATATTAAGATCCGAGTGGACAATGCAGTCTTAGGAGTTGACCTTTACACTAAACCAACCGACAGGAATACGTTATTACATTATAAGAGTAATCATCCTAAAAGTCAAAAGGATAACATACCATTTGGCCAATATCTAAGAATCAGACGGAATTGTACGAATATGCAGGATTTTAATAAACATGCGGACGTTCTATCTGAAAAACTAAGGAACCAAGGGTATCCTAAAAGTCTGATCAAAAAAGCGTATAAACGCGCTAAATGCTATGACAGAGATGCATTGTTTGAGAAAGATAAACAAAAAAAGGATAGAACCAAGGACAAATTAATTTTTGTCACAAACTATAGTGGTGTCAGCAATAAAATAAAAAATATTATCAATCGGAATTGGTCATTACTGAACGACAGGCAAGGAGTGAATATTCCTAAACCTATGTTTAGCTTTCGAAGAAACAGGACTATAAAAAACTGCCTGGTACACACCTTTAAGGATAACAATCGAGAAACCCAAGGAACAATTCAAAATACCCCACTCCCTACCGGGAATTTTGCATGCAATATGTGTTCAAATTGCTCATCACAAATGAAGGGCAATGTAATCTCCTACAACGGGGTTGATCACAAGATTAAAAGTTTTATTAACTGTAAAACTAAAGACTTGATCTACATAATAAAGTGCCCGTGTAATAAGGCTTACATTGGTGAAACAGCTAGAGAGGTTAAAACAAGGATAACAGAGCACAGGTCCGCCATTAGGACGAAGAAGAAGACCACCCCTTTGGTGGAACATTGGTTAACCCATAATCACAAACTGGAAGACCTAAAGTGGTGTGGGGTAGAAGCCATATCTCACAGTATGAGAGGTGGGAATGTCAATATCAAAAGGAAAAGAAGAGAGCAATTGTATATGTCTCTATTTAATACCTTTAGAACTGGACTTAACAACAGAGAGGAATGGGAAAGACTAATCTTGTAACTCCAAGGGAGATTAAAATGTCCAAATTGCCAACAAAATGTGCTTTACATCTATCCCGAAAATAGATAAACAGCGAAACTATGTATGCTGCAAGTTAAAAAGGATCCACATATTGACTGTTTAAATTCCAGAGAGTCTCTACAGATAGAGCAGTGGGGGATTTATGCAGACTATTTAATATGCCATATAGCATTATAAATGTAACCCATTGGGTTCTTTAACCATCTGTGCTAACGAAGGTAGGATTATAATACTGTACATATGTCTAGTTAACTTTTTGTAACTGCTCAAAGGAGAAATATGTGACCAAATGGTAGATAATGTTTACACCCAAATGCTGCATGTGTTTGTGTAAGGGACATGAGCCAATTACGTATATCCCCCATCTGACGTCCTCCCAATTGCTTTTAGCAATGCTTTTGGAATAAATATATTGTGAGTATTGTTCTGTACTATATTAGATGCAATAACCCAAACTTACAGAACAATGATGTATAGATAATTGGTATTTTGATCACAAGAACTATTTTGTTACTAATTGTACAATCTGCTGTCATGTAACTGATTTAAGGACCAAAACAGTCCGATTGAATTATAATCATAGCTAAAATCGAGACAATTTATAAGTTGATAGATTGTGATGTAATTTTGAATTTTAATGCACTGTACATAATCCTCGGCAAGATGTTCCCCAATTCAAGATGGCCGCCGTGGTGGGCGTAATGTTTTAAATGAGGGTCAAAAAAGATACTTAGACAATGATACGGTACATCATAATATCATATGCACATAGTAAGCACAATGATAACATTAAGATTCTTATAAATATATAGAAAAGATAATGGAACTTTAATCGCCGTATTTCGAATATTGTCAGCCATGTCGATTGTTAAGCAATTTCTAAGCTGACCGTACTGTGCATATTCCTCTGCGAGGTTTTCCCCAATCTAATATGGCCGCCACGGGGGGCGTAATATTTTCGAATGACTGCCGAGATAAATACCTAAATAACGACATAACTAGTCGTAATATTGCATGCATGCTCAATTAGAATATTCAGGAGCTGTATAAACATCTGGAAAAGATAAGGCATCATGATCGCCGTTTTTCGAGGCGGTAATAGGCACTTCCGGGTCACCGTATTCGTTTTTTCGCCCAAATGAGGTTTTTTACCTTCAAAACTCGGTAGAAACAAAGTCCCTAAACAAAATGTAAATGTAAATGTACAGGAATTTATATAGCGCAAATCACCAAGCGGTCTCTAAGCGCTTGCTTAGGGAACCCGTCCTGGTATTCCCCTGTGAGATAACCCTGGCAGGGTATCCGCAAGGTGAAAGCCAGGCATCCCGCCGCGAGGGGCCGTTGTGGAGATTAAGCAAGCTATTGCCCAGAGTCGCAGAGTGTGAACCCGTGAATCGAGTAGCCACCGGAGCGAGAATTGTTGAGTCCATGGACATTTTAGGACTCAAGACCCCGCCGAGCCGGGAATTGAACCCTGGTCCAGGGCTGACCTCTGCTTCCAGGTCTGCCTCCTCTAACCAGTGAGCCACACTACTCCGCAAACAACATGGCTAAACACTGAGGGTAGTAAATAATGTGGTCCTTTGAAAGAAAGTCTTAAAGATAAGTGCCAGAGGGCTTTTTACTTCCGGGTCAACCTAGGAAGCAGCAGTACAAAAACGGAGATTTTTCAGTTAAACATCTCACTTCTTATCGGAATGAAGGGAACAGCACGGAGGAGCAGGGAGGCCGATTTCGAATTATCAGGTATGTGAGACCTGCAAATGAGAATTTAGCCTGGAATGGGTGGGCACTCTGACTCTCATGCAGCAAGCTAAAACATTAGCCTGCCATGTTTTGGGACCCAACTAAGGAATCCTAAAACTCTGCATTGATAGGATATATTTAAATAGAATGAAGTGCTCAGAATCGTTTTTTTGCGCTCAATAAAAGTACAGAAACCAGGCATCATATAGAATCATCAGGAGTACTGCTTATTATATCTCGGTTTGTGTATTGCAGACACATCTCCTGTACATTCAGATAATTATCATACATGAAGATGCCATATTTATAATAAAAACTTAGCGGTGTCCTAAAATGTTTAAGTAAATAAGAGAGCAATGGGCTAGGAATATCCCTGAAGCAGAATTAATGTAAATTTATGCAAAGTAGAGCTATGTAGAAACTATGACTATAGCTTCATCCCACTTATATCCATAGATACCAAAATTCCTGTTTATGAAAAATATCCGGATGTTCGGTGAAGATTAATTAACCGTACCTATACATCCAACTCATACAAAGTTGGTGAGTATCCACCTATGTGACATTTAGCAGAATGTTAGGTCTGGCAACCAGTTAGAACAAGTGTGAGATTGAACACACGTGATCTTTATATACACAGGTCACGAAGAAAAATTAACTAAAGAAAAAACTGTCCAAAAAGAAGCCACTCCTATCGACAACGGTGGTTCCTCCGTGCACATAGAAAACATTGTGTTTTATCTTCAAGGTAAATAAATTAGTTGTTGGTACAACATTTGTGGTACCCCCAGGATTAGCGAGAAATAAAGGGGCACAATTGTTTTTGTATCCTTTATAGATGTAAAATAACTGTGGAAACTATCTGAGAAGCTCACAGCGAGTTGAAAAGCAATTGAAAAGCTTTCTCAACCCAAGATACAGGTACTTTCAGCCAAATTCTCGAGGACTAATTTGATGGGCCTTGGTAACTAGTAGTAATATCATGGTTTTGTGCAGATAACATTAGTATGTCTGCATATGGGATCGGGAAGTAGAAGGGGGTTAGCATAATGCATAATGTCTAGATAATAGCCTAAAAGAGCAGGGTATGTATAAAATAGAAAACAAAGTACACAATGATGCTAAAACACTGTTATTTATTTATAGATACGAGTCAAATGTCCTTAATGTCCTGATGAAGGTGTCAAGATTGATTAGCACCGAAACGCCGCGTCGACTTTTTTACACTTTGACTGTAATTTTATATATTGTGTTACCACTTTAGGTGGTATTTTAAATGTTTTGTATTATGTTTTAGAATGTAACCCAGTTGGGAGGCTGAAAATAAATTTTGCACATTATTTTGATAATTTGGGTGTAAGTGCCATTTACTTTAGTGTACTTTAGTTACTTGATTTGACTTAGCTATGAAGCTTGTTTTGTAACATCCCTATTACCCTACAGAAACCCCCCCCAAGATTCTTTCAGCGATCCTAGTCTGCAACAATTACTACAGGGACTTCCAATTTCCTTCGACTAAATATCCCCCTCCCTGGTATACGTGACAGGAGAACCTCCCTTTTTTTTTAGGTATAACAATCAGAGGGTGACAGTGGTTAACAAGCGGGTGGCAGTGGTGAACCAGAGGTGCTGTGATGAACCAGAGGGTGGCAGTCGTGAACCAGAGGGTGGCAGTGGTGAACCAGAGAATGACAGTGCTGTACCAGAGGGTGGCAGGGGTGAACCAGAGATGCTGTGATGAACCAGAGGGTGGCAGTCGTGAACCAGAGGGTGGCAGTCATGAACCAGAGGGTGGCAGTGGTGAACCAGAGGGTGACAGGGGTGAACCAGAGGGTGCTGTGATGAACCAGAGGGTGGCAGTGGTGAACCATTGGGTGGCAGGGGTGAACCAGAGGGTGGCAGTGGTGAACCAGAGGGTGGCAGTGCTGAAACCAGAGGGTGACTGTGCTGAACCAGAGGGTGGCAGGGGTGAACCAGAGAGTGGCAGTGCTGAACCAGAGGGTGGCAGTGGTGAACAAGAGGGTGGCAGGGGTGAACCAGAGGGTGGCAGGGGTGCACCAGATGGTGGCAGTGGTCAACCATAGGGTGGCAGTGATGAACCAGAGGGTGGCAGTGGTGAACCAGAGGGTGCTGTGCCCATACATGACCACATGGGTAACTTCGCCATGCAAGCAGCCCGCGAACACGCAAAAAGCCCCGCAAACATGCAAAACCGCCACGAACACGCAAAAAAACCAGCGAACAGGCAAAAAACAAAAGTCCGCAAATTCGCACGAATTCGCTGATTTTTTTTGGATTGTGAATTCGCAAATTTCGCCCATACTTAGTTTAATCCATCACCGTTCTTTAGCCCACTCTGCCACCCCAGTTCAGACATGGCCAAATGCACATCAGTCTGACCCTGTGCCTCATGCCAAGCCATGCCTTCCCTGGACCGAAAACAAGCTTCCTAGGACCGGTTTCTGGCATTTCAGCCGTCTTCAGCCAGGTTTGCTTGAATCCAGTGGCAAAGTGAGCAAGGGACTCACGTCTGAGCGTACCCTGCCAAATTATGGCGAACAAAGCGGTACAAAAATTGGGTGGTGATGGATGGAGCATCTGAACCAATCAAACAGTCGCACCCAGTCAACAGATCTGGGTTTAATCCAGCACCGTTCTTTAGCCCACTCTGCCGCCCCAGTTCAGACATGGCCATATACAAATCAGTCTGACCCTGTGTCTCATGGGAACAGTCCAGCTTCCTAGGATGCTTGATTCCGGTCCAGGGAAGACATGGCTTTGCAGTTCGGGCTGGACTGTTCCCATGAGACACAGGGTCAAGACTGATATGGCCATGTCTGACTTGGGGTGGCTTGGTGAGGAAAAGAACGATGGATTAAACCCAGATCTTTGACTGGGAGTGAATGCTTTGCCATTGTGCAACATTCTGTCCATTATCTTGTGTGTTTTGCTGTTCACCCTAGGTGGGAAGGGTATACCCAGAAGTGGGTCCCTTGCTCACTAAGCCACTGGAGTCAAGCTATCCTGGCTGAAGATGACTGATAGCCAGAAACCGGTCCCAGGATGCTTGATTCCGGTCCAGGGAAGACATGGCTTTACAGTTCGGGCAGGACTGTTCCCTTGAGGCACAGGGCCAAGACTGATTTGCATATGGCCATATCTGAACTGGGGTGGCTTGGTGATGAAAATAACGATGGATTAAACCCAGATCTGTGACTGGGGATGAATGTTTTGCCATTGTGCAACAATGTGTCCATCATCTTGTGTGTTTTGCTGTTCACCCTATGTGGGAAGGGTATAACCAGACGTGGGTCCATTGCTCACTAAGCCACTGGGTCAAGCTGTCCTGGCTTAAGGCGGCTGAGAGCCAGAAACCGGTCCCAGGATGCTTGATTCCGGTCCTGGGAAGACATGGCTTTACAGTTCGGGCTGGACTGTTCCCATGGGGCACAGGGTCAAGACTGATTTGCATATGGCCATGTCTGAACTGGGGTGGCTTGGTGAGGAAAATAATGATGGATTAAACCCAGATCTGTGACTGGGGATGAATGTTTTGCCATTGTGCATCATTCCGTCCATCATCTTGTGTGTTTTGTGGTTCAGAATATGGACACATATTTTGTGAGTCATCTGCTATGCACATATTAGCTAGTTGCAATGATGGGTAACACCTGTAACTGAGTCTCACACACACACATTCCTACATCGTTATACAGGACATGATACACAACAGAATCTTACTTTTGTAGATCTTTATTTTTCTATACACATATTCACGTGGTCAATTTGTCTTGGGGTTCTTGTCACTGGCGATCGTGCTTGCTACTTCGCAATTTTGGAGGTGATGATCGCTGTGAGGGGTCTGGTTTGGTTTGTCGCCTACGTGTAGGTGGGTGTTGTCCATGTGCTTGTTCAGGGTGATATACATGTGCAGGGGCAGATGGTGTTTGCACATTTAGTGTTTGTGCCTGGACAAGGTGGGATTGACTGTACAGGGGTTGGTGGTGGTTGAGCACATGGTGAGAGTGACTGTACAGGGTGTGATGGTGGTCGTGGAGGTGGTGGGGTGACTGTTCAGGGGGTGGGGGTGGTTGTACAGGTGGTCGGAGTGACTGTACAGGGGGTGATTGTGGTTGTGGAGGTGGTGGCGGTGCCTGTTCAGGGCGCTGGTGTGGGTGTGTACCTTTGCTGTGGTGCTGTGCAGTTGGAGGTACAGGTGTGTGGATGTGCTGTACTGCAGGCAGATATGATGGCTCCTCTCCCTGCGTTGACCATGAAGGGATACTTTGGATCATTTTCAGCATGCCCTCCATCATCTTCATGGCCAAGGCATGGTGTCATGCACTCTCTTTCCTTTGGATGGATATCAGGTCTCTCATATTCCTGGACATGTCCTGCCAAGTTCTATCCATCCTATCCAAAGCTTGGCTCACCCAGTCCACCACCTGAGGGAATTGGACCATGTACTGCAGGGACTCAGACATGTCTGACAGGGTAGCCCCTATGGCACGAACGTCCTGCCTCACATCTGCCTGCGTTTGGAAGAAGTCCTGCTCCCACTGGCCACCATAGCCAGGTGCAGGTCCTCGCTGCAGGTGTCTGCCATGGATGGGATGAGCAGGTCCAACAGCAGGGCATCTGGAAGGTAGAAGACTGTGGGCAGGAGAATGGTGCCCAGGGGATACCTGCACCACAACAGAGCTGGTACTTCCCACATATGGTGGAGAGGATGGCAGGGATACACGGTGTAGGGAAGAGCGGGTAGCGGAACCACCATGTCGGTCCTGGACGTGAGGGCTGTGAGGGAGAGCTTCCTCAAGCTGCTTCCTTTGGTTAACTCAAAATAAAGACTGTCAGAAAGACACTGAGGGGCTCAGGACTCCACTTTCCAGAAGGAAGATCGAGTAATCGTCTGGTAAAGATACAAGTGCAAGTCTGATGATCCATTTGATGCTGACCAGATGCAAGTTGTGACCACTAAAGGAACACATGGTGACTGCTCACCATCCTAGAAAGTCCATTACTCGAGATTCTTTGCATTTCAGACATGTGCCTCGATGCTCACTATCTGTAGATGTCAGAAATTAGACTTCTCCACCTAAGAGTCTTGAGAGTCCACAGACTGTATCTGTGTCACCTGAGCAAGCTATGGACACTTCTGCGCAATCTCTGCAGCCTCACATGACATGATTTGGAAGATTATTTCGAGTGCCTCAAAAACTTATTGAAGAGTTTTAATGTATATATTCTTTTGTTTGTGCTTTGTATTTAACAAAGGGGATATGTAGTGGCCTGTGAGTTGGCGATGACAGGACTGCTTTTCTCCCCGATGGACTCTGTAGAACAATAGAACAGTGACGTAAGTGATTGAGTGTGATTAATTAAAATACATGAGATAGAACCTTCAGTTAATGGTGTACACAGTGCAGAATAAAGATGTGTATTACCAAACTTTGCATGTGGCATGATCATTTATATGTTCCCAGGCTTGGGAGGATGCTACAGGGGGTACAATTTAATTACAAAGTGACTGGGAGCGAGTAGATACTAGCCAGAGGGTCCCCAAAACAATGCATGTTTAAAAACACATTTACGTTTAGATATACTAATAAGGAAGAATGTGTGTGACTACAGTAAACACATAAAGGGTGATGGGAGGAATGCTTGTAATAAGTCTAACTACTGGCAATCACAGGGGGTAGCTTATTAACCCACTGTACTTTTGCCCACCATCCTACCTCAGTTTGGACCCAGCCATGTGCTATATGCACATCAGTCCTATAGAGAAGCAGCCCTAAATCAGCAGAAGATTGGCCGTACACTTGTACACTACTAAGGCCTCACAATTTTTAATGCGATTGGCCAATCAGACATTAGCTAAATTAGCTTCCTTTTCCTTTTAGTCTACCCCTACGCACAAATGCAACTACTAAGACAAGTTGTAGATTTTGAAAGACCAGAAGAAATTAGCAGTTACAAGCAGGAACAGAGGGGGTAGCAATGCATACCCTTTCTTCTGTTAAGTGATGCTTGAGTTAGTGTAGGATACAAAGTCCTGATGTCTCACACTTCAAGATGTAAGACCAGCAACTAGCGGCTGAAATGAATAAAAAAAAAGTAAGGGAACTGTGATGCTGTGCACAATTGTGGAGGGCGAATAAGCAAGGAGGCAGGGTTAAAGGTGTGGCTTAAAAAAACAAAATATTCAGTAACTTTTTTCAGACTTTCACCTTCAGGTATGTACGTATAAAATAACATACAGCTTAAATGTAAAATAAATAAGTTAAGTTAATCAGTGGGAAATCCACTATTGTATTTTATGAGATCTCTACTTGATCATGCATTGCAGGTCTGTGTCTCTAACAAGAGAGCGAAGGAATTGAATCCTGGTTGTAGCAGTTGAGAATAGTTAGGGGCATAACACAGGCCCCTGCACTGCAGGGGCATGTGTCACGCCCTTTTAAAAAGCACACACTTCATAGCTCAGCTGATAACTCATTTCTGATACCACTCAAAAAGAATAAATCTGTGTCATCAGGAAGTGTTAGGTGATTCCATTAATAAAATCCAATACTGACTTCCGAGCTCCTTTTACATTAGCAGATTGATCTGTTGTGCACATTAGCATTTCTTTCAGGTAAACAGGCACCCTGGCAAGAAGCCTTGTTTAGTTGTCTGCCCACCTTCGGTTTCACAGCACGTGAGACTCCCTGCCTTACACTTCAGCTTAAGCATTTCAGCATACATGCCAACACTTTAGAAGAGGAAAGTTGGAAATCTTTTTTTAAAGTTGATAGAACGTATTTTTCTCCATTGGCTTCTATTGAGGCCTAAGTTGGGTCTATTTGGCATACATGGGACTTGCAAGTGTGCTGCTTCATATTTTACGAGGAATCGTAAATATGGAAATGCACCTGAATGCTACGCCTCCCCAGGGGAGGTGCAACGATGAGCAATGTTTTCATTACTCCTAGTGTTTTCCTCTTTCATTGTGTGCTGCATTCTACAGCACACATTGATAGAGGAAAATGCCTGTATTGATTGTTTTTGTGCAGGAAGGTGCCTTCCTGCACAAAAACAATCTCCCCATGACGCAGGCATCCCTGCACCATGGTGCAAGGGTGCCTGCGCTGGCGCATGGCAGCAGTTTGTGTGCCAGCGCAGGGGACAGCAGAGGAATGTGACATATTTTTGTATATATGTTGCATTCCTGTGCTTTGGAAGTGTTGCAGCGTGGCGCAGCCAAAGGGCTCGTGTTGCCGCGCTGTGGTACTTCCTCGTAAATCTGCCGACGGGTTTTTGTATACAGGAATTGGGAGGCAGTAGACTACCCTGAAATCGATGGTCTCCGGCCTGAATAGGGAGGCTTTGCATGCTTGTTTCTGCTCTCGGAATTAACCATACCGCGAAATCTATATTTTCGCAGAAAGTAGGGGAAATCATTTCCTTCAACTTAAAAAGTATGAGCACCTCGTGCCCCTCCCACTTCACCCACGGCCGGCAACACTGCAGCCCAAGTCTGACTGCACCACCGAGCTGTTTCAGCAATTTGTAATAAAGGCCACGCAGAGATTTCAGCAAATTTCTTGCCTGTGAACATTCCTGTCGTATGACAATCTGAGCTCCTATTTGCACGTGCAGCTTGGAAATGCCACCACTGCGCCCCAAGATGTCTCCTTCCTCGAGACCTTCTCAGAGGTGCCTGCGACTGACAGCTAATTAAATGCCAGAGCTGTCGCGCCCTTCCTTATAATCCACATCTTCCTTTCCCTTTTCATCCTCGTTAGGCTCAAGAGGTCCCATCAGCTAAAACATGATTTCAGAATCAGCAAAAGGAGACAATCAAGACAGTTACACAGGTCGTTTCAGGCCTTCATTAGCATCAAGTGCTTCCCTTTAGACTCCACAGCGCTGGCTCTGGTTCAGCAAGATCAGCTAAAATGTACTCAAATGCTAGAGCCGAAGAGCGCCGTGCATACTTACTGCCAACCCTTTTCTAAATCTAAGGTGTTGGCTGCACATTAATTCATAATATCAAAACCATAAATATCATTAGCTATTTTCTGCAGTTCCTTAAGCATAGATCCTGTGCAGACAAACTACACTTTTGGATAGAAGACAAAAAAAAACAAGCATTTGAAATGCAATAGGTCTCACATTTGATGGTGTTAGAGCTATTGGCGTTGTAAATGACAATGTCTGCTACCTATGTGTTATCGAGTGTATGTATGTGGGGGATAGTGGAATTATTAGGGTTGGATAGGAATTGTTGTGGAATTGTGTGGCATGGAATTGCGTGGTGTGCAGTGGATTTTAGTTTTTGAGTCATTTGACATGGAATTATGACGATAGTAATTATGTGGTATTAAGTGTATTGGAATTATGTGGAGTGGGACTAAGTTATGAAGTGCAATTATGTGAAATGGTTGTGGAGTGCTATGTATTGGAGTTTAAATATATGGTGTGCTGTTGAATTTTGTGGTACGATGTGGAATTTTGTGGTGTGGATTGGATGTATGTGGTGTGTTGTGTAATTGTGTTACTGAGTGGTATTATGTGGTTTGATGTCAAATTATGTGGTGTGTTTTGGAAATGTGTGAAACCAACAAACGGTAAGCAATGGGTGGTAACACTTACACGTAGAGGATGTAAAAATGGAGGTAGCAGCAAACTGCAGAGGGAAGGCAAGGTGGAGAATTGTTTGCTGCATTCTCTAAAACACAAACAAGGCATGGCATTATAACTTATTTGCTTTAGAATAAGATTATGACCGATAGTTTCAACTCGGCAGAAAATGGTCCTTTTTAATTAGCAGCAAAGCTAGAAATAATTTGTATTGATATAGTGGCAACAGTTTTTGGTTGGCAAGAAGAGGGTGAGAACAGACAGTGCTGTCCTTTTACCTGGTTATGCTGAGAAAGTAAGGGAGAAGAAGGTGTCATTTTGAAAAGCCATGGGTCTGTGGAGAATGTAAAAAGATGCAAGCTTGGCAGGGCAGTGGTTAGTCTGCCTGTGGGGGGTGGCAGGGCAGTCTGAAGGAAGTCAAGATTGCTTAGGGAAAGGTATTTGCAGTTAGGCATGTGTTCCGAGCAGCAGTAGGGACACACAGCAACTAGGTTTGATGTGGCTGTGTGGCAGGCCATGTTGTGCTGTGGCAGCATGTTTGGGTGAGGTGGCGAACCTGTGAGTTATAGGGACCTTACAGTAGGAGAAGAGGGTGTGTCTGTTTGTGCTGCCTTTTCATGGAGCAATCGGGATAGCGTGGTTTGGGCAACTAGAGTGTGTGATCCTGTTAAATAGGGGGCATAGAAAACGTAATGTGCCTGAGAAGCCAGAAGCTAGCATTAGAAACAGGGGTTAATACGCCACCGCGTGATTTTGCACCATTGGCCATAACTCCTCCTCGTGATAGGAGCTCGCAGCCAGTGACAGACAACAGTGACAAACAACAAAGTGCTCATACCTGATGCTATTTCGCAAAACATCTGAGGGATTCGCTTGTCATTGGTGTGGGCAAGCACAGAGTTCTGCAATAATATTTCAAGCCCTCCTTCTCTGGGCCCGTCTCTAAGCACTGGTAGCTCCACCTTGTGCCTGGTGCTGTAAATTTAGGTGTGCCTGTCGGATTAGGCAGCCTTTAGCATGCTTTTTTATGACAGCAGTCCATGTCATCTCAAGCTGGAGGCAGCAGTGTAGTAAGTGTTGGAGGGGTTGAGACAGACATAGGGTAGAGAATCATCAAGGATTGTATAGCAAGCAGTGACCTCTAGGTGCGATAATCTTCTGTTACACAACTTTAAGGTGAAGTTGCAGAGGTGTTGTGCTCCTCCCAAGGGGCATGAATAAATCAATGGGAGCACACTGTGCGCTGCATCACACTGTGGGACTCACGCAAAGACGGAATATAATTGGTCCTTGTCCTGTTGACAGGATGATTAAATTTGAGGCTCCTAGGTGGTAAGTAGTAATGTATTGATTGCCACTGGTTCTGCGTTAGGTTGTTAGCGCGCTGCGCTGCACCAGGTACAATGGGAACAGAACCCAGGGGCTACCTTTGACAGAGTGCAGGAATGGCTGTGCTCTTCCTGGATCATGTCGCTCTTTCTGTGCCCGGTCCCTCTTCTTCAGCTGCATGGTGACGTGCACCTTCCAGCAGGGCAGTTATTTCTGTCCAGTAAACAGGGGTTCCAGGGTCCAGTCCAGCCATGGCAGTGAAAGCCTGACAGTGACTAATACTAGCCGTGCGAGCAGTGCCCTAAACATAGTAAACCTTTAGTCAGGCGATGAGGTGTCAAGCTCGCTTGTAATTAATATTCCTGTGGCCTTGTTTGAATGGCAAATGTTCTCTAATAAAAGAAAAGATTAAACTATGTTAAAGGCAGTAAAGATGGTAATGTAAGACTTATGAATTTAGTTAACATAAAAGAAAATATTATGTTGAATTTTAGGTAATTAAAAAATGTAAAGTGTACATCTGGGTAACATTTGGGCTAGTTTTTGCATTCTTTGTGTATGTTATAATTCTCAATAACTTTTACATTGCCTGAAAATGTTGCTGTGAAAATCAATATGTAGGACATGCCGCTAGGAAACTGTAGGTGCTAAAAATTGCCATTTTATTAGTTGAGAGGTTTCCCTTAGTAGTCCGTTGCGATTTGCATTCGTCTCTCGTTTGTTTCAGCAGCACGAGGCTCGGAGAATATAGCTGCAACCTGTGGGGAATCTTCTAGCCAAGCTTCTTCTACGAAAGGGGATTTACCAGTCCGTTCCATTTGACCACAGATAGCGGGGTTAAAAGTAGAGACAACAATCAAAAAGTGTGGGTTTACTGCGGTGACATCTGTAAAATAGTTAACTAATACTTATCTCAATATTTAAAGAAAGCAAGTATTTAAATACCTAATGTGTTATAAGAAACACACAGCAGCAGTGGCGGCTGGTGACATTTGAAAGTGGTAGGGCGTAACCTGTATGGATAAGTGACCTGTGGTGAGCCTGCTGGGCCCTTTCACATGGTGCACCTTGAAAACAGATCCCGACAACCAATGCTGCATTAAAAGTGAGTGTAAAAGGCAGTTTAGGACTCTGCCGTATCATGTTTCGCAGTAAACATTAATCTAAACATCCACAGCAAAAGTATGGGTAAAAAACACAATTGTGCCTAGTATTTTTGTGCTTCCAAAGTATATTTTTTTCCTTGGAATGTTAATTTCCTATTTAGGTACTGGCTCTATAAGCTATAAAATACTTGTATTACCGCAAATGTTTGTCATCATTTAGCTTCATTAACTAACTTAGCAGTGTATTATTTGTCAGAATGCCCTGCACATTGAACACTGACGACTGCAGAACTTAACTTGCTCTGTGCCGCATGCTATCGAGGTACCCTCACTGTCAACTTCAGCAGTTTTCATTATTACAAACAATTATACATTTCTAAACGGGTTCTGTGTTTCGTACTAATCCTGTAGATGGCACCGATTTATTCGCCGCTCAAGTTGCACAGCACGATAGGAAGTTAGGGCCACGGTTTCACAAGATGAACCCTACCCTGAAAGATCCTGCCCCATCCTAAACACACGGCATTTGTTGGATAAATTGAACCCCTCCTGAAGCGCGCGAACCCTGCCCCAGTGTGCGCACATCTGATAAGGCGTGCTCGTCAAGTCACATTAACTGTACTGTAGAAAGACGGCTACAAGGGCTATCCTTTGTCTGCGTTTCCTGTCCCGACGCCTTAGGCTTAGCCGCTTAGCCCTCACCGCGCGAGCTAAGCAAAACACATGTTTGGCAAATGGCAAATAAATATATATATATAAAAAACTTACCTTGGCTTCCCGCGCTGACTCCCGACTCGAGTCCCGTCCCGAGACAGTGCAGACTCCCGCCGTCCTGGATTTAGAATGCCGCCGCTGCGTCTCACGTGGTCATGTGGGCTCTCGTCGTCACTGAAGGCTGCAGGCAGCCTCCCTCCCCTCCATGGCAGCCGGCGCTGATTGGTGCGGCCGGCTGCCCTAACCGCGTCATTTTTCCTAGTCTGCATCCTGCAGAACGGAGAGTGGGAGGTGGCTTGGGGGGAGCGGCTTGCCCACTGTTGCTAATAATGTCTGTTTGGACAGCCTCTCAGGCTGTCCAAACAGTCAGTATTCACAACAGTGGGCAAGCCACTCCCCCAAGCCACTCCCCCCTGCCCTGAGGCTCGAGTAACAAGGGAGTTCTGTTCTGCTGACTGCTTTCTCGCCGTGCGAGAAGGGCAGGCAGAAACAAATGGTAGTTATAAATAAATAACTACCATTTGTTTCTGCCTTCTTCTCGCACGGCGAGAAAGCAGGGGGGCGGCGGCCAAACGCCCCCATGGTAGAACCGCCACTGCACAGCAGGGACGTATAGGGTGCGTTCTGTATCTCATTACCTGCGACATGTCCCCCACAGCTTGACATCTCCCAAGTTCCTGCAACACCTACTGCTGGATGTAAATTCTTTCCCATGTGGGCTTGGCTATCTGGATAATTTGTCAGCTCGAGATCGGCAGCACACGGGCAAAAAGTAGAGCTTGTCATATGGCCAGGGACTGCCGGAGGACCCCCACCCCTCCGTTAACCAACATTTAATAACAGGACATGAGAGGGATTTGTTTGGAAGGCGGGGGATCTTTCTACCCCCCGGCCGTATTTATTAAAAGATACAAAATAAATCAAAAATTGAAATGAACAATATTTACACAACAACGCGGAAAATGTTTACAATTGATATATACAGATATCAGATGGCTAACCTTAACATACTTCTAATACAAGGTATTTCCTATCCGATACTAACATATCAATCACATACAATATTGATTTTCTGTGTACCTATTTGGGCCTACGGCAAAGTCAATAACTGGTGTCCGATCCTTACTAAACCACACCCTCCTGAAGGAGTGCGCATGCGCAGAGGGCCCGATTACCGGGAGGGTATTTCACCCCCCGGTTAGCCCCGTACGCCCGACTAACCACGCCCTTCCGTCGAAGTGCGCATGCGCAGGGGGCCCGTTTACCGGGAGGGTACTTCTCCCCCCGGTTACCCCCGTACGCCCGTTTAACCACACCCTTCTGTTGAAGTGCGCATGCGCAGAGGGCCCACTTACCGTGAGGGTCCTTCCGCCCCCCCAGTTACCCCCGTACGCCCTATTAACTTCATTTAAAGGGGGCCCTTGCCTCTGTGCGCCATTTACTGGCGTCATTGTGCACGTGCGGGGTGGCTAACCAGCCTAGAGAAAGCGTGACTCACTCCCCCGCACCCATGTAACCAACAGGCTGTACCTGCCCCTGGAGTTCCACAAGGTCATGACCTAACCTTAAATTCTCCCACCTAGTCATTATATTTTAGTCTAACTATCGGACCCTACCAACTCCTTGCAAGATCATACCTTGTCCCTATACTCCCTTTCGTAGGCAAGAAAAAATTCTCTGCAGTGGTTTCAACCCCAAATGTGGACAAATGGACGCCGTGTTTCAAGAAGCACGACTCCACCCAGATGCACCCCATGGCTATGGTCTGCAATTAGCAAGCCTCACTATTGCTGTTACTAGGTATTTGCTTCCATGGGCACAATGGCCTCACAGACTCGCTTCCCAACTTCGGGAGGTCTGGAATGCCTGCCCAAGGGTGTACCCCGAAAACTGACATGTCGACCACCCTTCTACCCTGGCGTCCCGGTGTACCTGTTCTTTCAGCCCCCCCCCCCCAAAAATGCGTGGTAAATATGCTAGGGCAGTCTGATCCAGGGAAATTAGACCTGCCGCCATCGGGCCACCAGATGGGCTTAATTGATGGCAAAACGTGGCACTCCTGACGCTGACACCCACTGTTAGTGCAACTGAAAAGGCTACCCGGGGAAACCACAGGCCCCCGAAAGCTCCCACTGGCGTATCGTGAAGTCCATGAACCACCCACACCTGACCACTAGGCTCTGGGAAATTTTCAGTGTATGTCTACCTCCTTACTATGGACGTCCCCAAACGCACTGTGTCCACAAAATTGGCAACTGGGAGCTCGTGCCCGTAAAGTCAGAGTACTGCTTCTCGACTAGGGGTGCTGAGGTGTTGCATACGCCTATTACTCCTGGGTTTGGCCAAGTTGGCAAGGCACACCCCTGTGTACTGCCACATTACTACGGCTGGAACCACCAATTGGTAACCTACGACTATCATGAATGAACAATCAACCCAGTGTTGGCACCTCTTGAGTCCTTGATCGATCGCCCATCACACTTGATGTCGTTGCCTGCCATTCCTGTACCTGACGTACGCGTCCCTTTGGCTGTCCACTTCATGCAGTTTTGCGGTGTGGAACACTTCCGAGGTATCCGCCATGGATCCGGCCATGCATAAATGGGAAAAAACAAACACAAACGATTAGTGTTTCTGGCTTCCTGGCGAAATATGCAGTACACTTGCCTGTAGTACATTGCTGTCACATGCTAAGCCGTAGCTAAGATTAGCACCAGATGCATTCCCATAAAACTTGCAACTGCAAGTGTGTAGAATAGCATCAGTTTGTGTCACATGCGGAGCAATTAAATTAGTGTTACCGTGAGGGTGCCTGGTAATATGACCTTCATGAAAGAATAGACCTGGAGTTTACAGTAAATGCAATAGCCCTTCCATGATTACTTAAGGACAGTACACCGTGTGAAATGCAGTGAACTAGCGCATTCATGTTTACCAAAAAGGTATGCTGTAGCCCAGCACATTTCTTGCCAGGCCGATGCTATTGGCATTCCCGAAGTCTATCCACCCATACGTGTATGAGCGTATCTGTGTAACATGGCAGCCCCCACCAAAGCTTACGCGTACCACCCCTTGGTGCCTATGGCCTCAGCCAATGGCCCCAGATTCCAATGTACCTCCGCAACTGCCCGCAGGGATGCCCTTGAAGATATGAAAACTGGGGCTGGGGTGTGTTGTTTTGACGTCAGTGTCCAGAGTGTACCTGAGTGACCCTCCCCAACGCCATTGCCAAGCAGGCCTGACCTCCCCGCCATGTAAAGAATTGCTGTAATATTCTAAGCATACCTCCCACAGTAAGTACAGACGACCCCTTGTTGCAACCTGGAGTCCGCCCCAGAGGTAACCTTCATGTAAAGAAAAGAAGATTTGGGCATATTTGCAATTTACTAAATACGTGAGCTGACCCTACACTGATAGGTCAGAACACACACTTCTCAGGTACCCCCAGCGAGTGGCCCTACATGTGATGCAAGCCCACTACTAGGCTTTGGTTTACAGGCCCTGGCACCACCCCTTGTAGCTCCAGAAAAACCGTAAACGTAGTTACTGTTACAATTTCCACCGAGGGCACATGCTGTATCTACCATTACTCAATAGCGCCTAGATGGTTACTTAAGGAAGGTATAGCGTATAAATTGGAGATCTTTCAGCCCCTTATGAAAAGATCCCCCCCCCACTAAGTCCAGTACTATTTCCCTTACATGAGTAACTTCCCCATGAGAGCGCTTGTCATTAATGTAATAATGCGTCGGCGCTTTTCAGGACTGGTTGACCTAAAGCTCAGCAACTCCGAGCGTTGTGAGTCCAGTGTAGTTAAATAAACATGATGTTGAAAGCCCCTAGCATCACTTCCAATGTCTGCCTTTCTATCCAAGTCTTTAGGCATAGGATATAAGATTGAAAGGGGACACATTCTTTTGCCAGTTCAGCAGCAAAGTCTTTAAACATAGGATTAGCACAGTGCTATCCATGCCTGGCTGTAAAATGGCCCAAGAGCCTTTTACCACTCCCGGCACAACATTACAACTTTGGCTTTTGGTAAAATACCATCCAAGCCAATCTGACATGATCAAAAGCAACCCCTGACACGTTTTTCACCCTCCTTAGGTCCCTCAGAGAGGTATAGCTCTGTCCTTAGCCAAGGGCACCCCCAGTTTAAGTCTAAACAAAACCTGTTCAGAAATACAGTGCTGCATAAGTATGCAATAAAACAAAAGCAGGGAACTCTGGGTAGTTCTCAAGTTTAGGTGGAAAGCAGCTCCCGTATAGAGCACTCTCAGCATCAGCAGCACGCTAAATTTGCTCACCTCAGGTGCCTTGCTGAGCTTGGTGTTTTGGAATCCCCATAATAATAAATGAGACAAGAGTCTTTTTACACACATACTGGTTTCCCAAATTGAATTCATTACTAGGCCCACCACAGTGTTATTTGCCTTCAATATGAAATATTCTAATCCCTTGTTTGGCTTCCTGCTTTGAGTTGCAAAGGAACGTGGTTAACGTCTGTGCTTAGCATAGTGTGCCGCGCAACCTGGGAAACTGGCTTTCACACCATCGTCAAGCCCTAAGCTTAAATACATGTTACTCACAAGGAGGACCCCAAGGAAGAGGGCCTTAGCATAGAGAAGTTTCCAAGATTGTTCTAACTATCAACTCAGCAGATACAAATGATAGTAATTCTAAAGTGTTATACTTTAACTTATGTCAATGGTTGTTCCTTGCGTAAGATAAATAAGCAGCAACCATGGCTTGTATATAATATTGCAAATACTATCGACTGACGCCCAGGGTACACCACGACAATAGTGCTGCTCTTAAGTCTTCAAAAAGAAAGAGGAACTTGGAGAGAAAGTTATTCTTAAATGATTTCCCTCCCCCCACAATGCTCACTTGGTCTGCCTTCATGTCGTAATTTTCCAACTAGTGAAAGTGAGCAGTGTGAGCACCCTTATGAATAACCGGGTTTTAGAAACCAGCGGTGCCAGGTACACGCCCAAAGTCTTCGGGTTCTCCTGTCTTGGCAAACAGAGACATGGAATACTTCTAGGTGGCGTCAGAGATCAAATTTATTAGCTGCAGCTAGTAACAGTAATCTCAGCAATACAACACGGTGCACAACTCAAGAAACTGTTCAAATTTCATAGAGCAAGACATCACCTTTTATACACAATT
The DNA here is from genome assembly GCF_964261635.1 of Lissotriton helveticus. Lineage (NCBI taxonomy): Eukaryota > Metazoa > Chordata > Amphibia > Caudata > Salamandridae > Lissotriton > Lissotriton helveticus. The sequence continues at coordinate 509,336,734 of NC_136072.1, read as the reverse complement.
TTCTCATTATAAATGTACACCCACTGCGCAAAATTCTGACCAATAGGAAACATTTTCTAACTGAGTATCACATTAACAAAATCCCAATTTACAGTAACCCAACGCAAAAGTTAATTATTAGGACTATCCCAAATTCAATCTTTGCAAGCCGGACAAATATATAATTGAAAAGCACAACCCATGTAATGTCAGAACATAAAGGAAACAGTAATAGATGCTGGACAAGATAAAACATGTGCAAGGAAACTAAAGGTTAACGAGGTCCTGAACATTGATTGGCAATCTCAGACAACGATCAGCCGAAATTGGCTTCGTGAAGGGTCAGTTTCAGGTGAAGAGGTCAGTGTCCTGCAGTTCAGTCACAAGTCAGAAAAGGGCCTGTTTAATGCATACATGAACAATGAGGCCCATGCAACTTTGTACGTTCGGTTACCTCCACGGCCTACATGAGGGCAACACAAAATAGCGTTATGAACAACGCAAACAAAATGGAGTCCGGTCCCGAAAACCACGGAACCTCAGACCCTCCTTTTGCCATTACGTAGGCAATGACCTAAACTCACGTCAATCTGAATCCAGATCTATATCTATTCTCATCAGGTCATCAAGGTGTTGCTGTAACATCATCTTATTATCCTTCACTTCTCTCGGGACTGGTCTTCTCACACAGATTGTAGCACAAGACTACAAATGGCGGGGCCACACTGGATGCATAAGCAACACGAGAAAAGGATCGCTAAAGTCATACCAAGGAACATCAGAATCTTCCATCCCCATTTGGACAGTAGTTCCCAAAACCATCCCATCAATGACCAGTTCCCTTCGTCTACATGTATAGACTCAGGGAACTTATGTAACCTCAAGATGGCTTGGTACACTGTCGGGGCGTTATCTGGTATGAAAACGCAGCAACTAGACCCGATCAATTTACATACTCCACCTCTATCTGCAAGTATAATATCTAAAGCAAAGCGGTTCTGTAATGTCATAAGGCGATCCGCTTGAAGCTCAGCTGTAATATTGCTAAGAGCACCTGCAGTCTCATTGATAGTGGCCTCGACCACTCTGGTAAGCTGACGAATATTCCTACTATTAGCCATAGGACCCCAAAATGGCAAGAAACCCTTAAAGAAGTCTCCAACTTCTTGTGCAGCCGTGTCTTTCACATCGATAACACATCTACCATATCTTGTCTTATGGTAGTTGAAAGCAGCTGTGTATGTAGGGGGAAGCAAAAATGCCACATAACATGTGTCTGAAAAATCAGAAGGCAACCATGTATATGCTCTGTCATAACAAACAAAATACGTGCCTTTGGCTGGCACGAACGGTGGAGTTTCTGGGATGTATAAACATAGGTGTGAACACACACACTCTTACCAAGCTGAGCTCTCGGATTCTGACCAATACCTTGCAGACAAAAATAAGCTCGGTGGGGTACAATCCAAATAGGAGGAGACCTTTTCTGTCTCTCTTTCTCTGTCAGACTAATACTATATCTCGTCTTGTTCCAACCAACATATGCTCGTACTTCTTCTTTAGGGATAGCATTATATGCATCAATATCTCTGACCATATCTACTATTCCCTGTATTAAAACATTATTATTCGCATTGTCTTTGACAGAACGTACAGGAGATGCTTCATTCACATAGATAAACATTGACTGGAGTGCCCATACTGACCCATTAGGTGAAAAAGGCAAAACCAAATATGGCATTCCCTTATCAGTCGTATGTGGCATAAGACCACACACCCAACAATTTGTGGTATTTACAACTAGCTGATGCTGATGTAACATCTGTATAAACAAATTGTTCACAAATTCTAATCTTCGTGTCTGTTCATGTTCAGGCAACGTATGAAACTCATGTGGGGAAACAGTAGGAAAAGAAAGAGTAGGTTGGGAGGTAGATGCAAGTGTCTGTTGTGATGCATAGAAAATCCAACCCACACAAACCAACGTAATGTTCAAAAGCATAAGAAAACACATTATTAAAAAACATTTGCTAAGAACCAATATACACATTTGTACTCTGAAATCAACTCTTTTAACACCCTTGTCGGACTCAAAAGACTCCATCCTCTAACGTGCTGCTCACGGCAATTTTCCTTCTTCACTTAAGTGTGCGTCAAGATCGTACTAACGACCCTAAACCACAGACCTTGTGTCAATACGCGGCTCACCCCTTAAGAACTTATACCGTGACCCTGCAGCTGAGTCCGGAGGGTGACTCGAAAAAGAAAAAGTTAAAAAAAGTCTCTTGATCTGACAAGGTGTAATTCACTACATAAAAAAAATCAGATTTATTTGTCCATTTCAAACGTCCTTTTTCGATCTCTGATTGTAGCGCTCTTTGCCAGGCACAGTCTGATCCTTAAAGAGGAGTTCCGGAATCATCGTGTCGAGTCTCAGAGACGGAGGCACAGCAGCTTGCAGAAAATCATCATCCTCGCGTTCCGACTGAGCCCATGTCAAATGTGCATCACTAAAAGGTACGAATCTGGGAACCCTTTCGCATTCCGAGTCAGCTATTCCATCCCTCACCCACGTGTCATACGGTAAGGGCAAAGGGACTTTCTTAGTATGGGTGGCATGCACCCAATTCTTTTTACCAGCTACTCTAACAGCAGTCCGAGTTACTAACAAAACCAAATAGGGACCAGTCCATCTCGGCTCCAAATTCTTGGATCGCTGAAAATTCTTCGTCAAGATAAAATCACCAGGTTGGATCGTGTGCCCTGGATCTGCAGTAGCTGTCGGCAAACTGTCATAGACCTGTTGGTGGAGAACACGTAATTTAGCAGTCAAGTCATGTAAGTAATCCACCAACATAGGGTACTCAAGGTCACTGTATTTTTTAGGACGAGGCACACCCCAAACATTCGCTGGACGGCCAAAAACTATTTCGTATGGGCTAAGTCCCACACGAGAATGCACTGTCGTCCTTGTTGACAAAAGAGCCAACGGCAAGGCATCCGGCCATGTAAGACCAGTGCTCGCTTGAATCTTAGCGAGTTTCAGCTTTAATGTGCTGTTATAGCATTCGACAAGACCTGCTGACTGGGGGTGATTCACAGCGTGGAACTTCTGATTTATCCCTAATCCAATACACACTTTCTTCATGACTCGACCCACAAATTCACTCCCATTGTCCGACCATACAATTCTCGGCAAACCAAATCTAGGGAAATACTCTTTGAGCGGAACCTTAGCTGTAGACAAGGCAGTATTATCCTTTAGGGGGTAGGCCTCTATCCATCTGGAAAAGGCGCAAACAACCACAAGGACATACTTCAGATTGTTGCATCTCTCCATGTGAATGTAATCTAGCTGTATCACTTCAAATGGATACGTCGGAGGAGCAAAATGACCAGCTGGAGTTGGAGTTCCCTTACCAGGATTATACTTCAGACAAATCATGCAATGCTTCACAACATTCTCAGCACATTTCGGAATTCCAGCATTCTGCCATACTGGAGCCAACAACTTGCATATTCCCTTCGAACTAATGTGAGCCATTCCATGAGCCATAGTAACCACTGGGAGCACATACGCATCAGGCAACAACCATCGCTGGTGTTCTGACAACTCAATCCAACAACCCGTTGAATCCAACATACCCATACTCTCTCTCCACCTACTCACTTCTGTTTCCGTAGCTTCAGCCTGAATCATCTTCACACTTTCTATTGTGTCTTCACACATTCCACTTTCCACAGCCCATCTTGCAGGACCTGCCACATACATACGGCTCTTCATGTCTCTCGCCGTTTCCTTCGCAACTTTATCCGCAAACGCATTCCCTCGACCTACATTATCCACAACTTTCTTATGCGCACTACACTTCAGAATTGCAATCTGCTTTGGGAGAGCAAGAGATTGCAAAAGTTCATTCACTAACTGCCCATGCTCAATTTTTGTGCCATGGGAAGTAAGCAATCCTCTTTCTCTCCACAAACGTCCAAAACTATGGGCAACACCAAACGCATACTGGCTATCAGTACAAACATTCACTCGCTTTCCCTCTGACAATACACACGCTCGTGTCAATGCAATCAACTCTGCTGCTTGCGCAGAATTCTGTGCTATGCGTGCTGTCTCAACAACTGTATGTAAAGTTGTGACGGCATATGCTGCAGTCGTTTCACCATTCGGAAGCTTGAAACACGAACCATCTACCCATAAAGTACCATCAACATTCTCAAGAGGAGTATCTTTTAGGTCAACTCTAGCTTTCGTTTCTTCCTCTGTACGAAGAAAACAATCATGCTGTTCTTGAGCATCTGACTCTACAGAAATCGGCAACAACGTAGCTGGATTCAATACATTACATCTTTTAATGTGAACATGGCTAGCCAAAAGAGTCAACTCATAACCTGACAGACGTGCACTAGTAAGGTGCTGTGTCTTGGGCCTGTTCAATAAGGTATCCACTGCATGTGGGACCATCACAATCAACGTATTATCCAATACCAAACCAGCAGACTGTCGGATAGAAACAGCCGCTGCCGCTGTAGCTCTCAAACAGCTCGGCAACGCTTTAGCTACCGGATCTAACGTCGCTGAAAAATACGCACATGGGCGTTGCTTGTCTCCGAATCTCTGTGTCAATACTGACAATGCACAACCTTCTCTCTCGTGTACATACAACGTGAAAGGTTTACTGTAGTCAGGAGTACCCAATACCGGAGCCGAACAAAATGCATCACGTAATTCAGAAAAACATTTCTGACACTGATCAGACCAAGCGAGAGGATGCGGAGTATCTTTAAGAGTCAGGGCCAACAGAGGTTTCGCTAGCAGGGAAAAATTAGGGATCCATTGTCTGCAATACGAGGTGATACCTAAGAAAGCACGCACTTCTCTCTGTGTGGATGGTACACTCATTTGCGCAATCGTTTGTATTCGTTCTGGGGTCAACCTTCTTCCCTCCTTCGACAAGAGATGACCTAAGTAGGTTACTTCTTGGCGGCAATACTGTAACTTGGAAGGTGACACTTTATGATGAAGGTCAGACAAATGTCGTAACAAAGAAAGAGTAGCCTCTTTACAAATCTTTTCGTCATCAGCGGCAACCAACAGATCATCAACGTACTGGATAAGAGTAGCACCAGTAGGCAACACAAAGCTATCAAGCTGAGTTTTCAATGCCTGACTATAGATGGAGGGACTTTCACAATAACCTTGGGGAGCTCTCTTAAACCGGAAGCTTTGTCCTCCTAAAGAGAAGCCAAAAATATCCCTACTCTCCTCAGCAATCGGAATGCTAAAGAAAGCATTCTTCAGGTCAATAACAGAAAACCAGGCTGCCGAAGCAGGAATCAGAGTCAACAAAGCAGTGATATCAGGGACAACAGGAAACTGTGGCACCACAATCTTATTCACTTCTTGAAGATCGATCACAAACCGATACACAGGTGGCTGAGAAGCATCAGTACGCTTAAGGACAGGCAAAACAGGACTGTTACACACATTACCTCTCGTTTCCTCAACTACACACTTCTCAACCAGATCATAGACAATCGCTAATAGAGCTCTCTCGCCATCACTAGATATTTTATACTGCGGAATACGAGGTAGCCTAGCATTCGATTTGAGGGTGACAACATAAGGTGGAATCTGCAAAAGACCAACATCATTAGGACCTGTAGCCCAAAGTGTATCAGGAAGAGAACGCAATTCCAGTGAAAGACAATTTTTAGACACATACATCGGAGAAATCACTTTCTTACCTAGGGTAAGATGTACTCCCGAAGGAGAACAATGTAATGTCGCATACAATCTTTTCAGCAAGTCCAAACCCAACAGATTCTCATTACAACCAGTCGTAAAAATAAGAGGAGCTTCCAATTCACAAGGCCAATAGAAGGGAGCAAAGGATTAGAAATCGGGTTACAAACTGGGGCGCCTGAAAATCCTACAGAAACATTGGTCAAGCCAGACAAAGGTGTGCCAGGAAGTTTAGAGTGCATAATAGAACTCTTTGTCGCACCAGTATCCAAAAGAAAAGGTTCTGTCACACCTGATGTTGTCACTTCAACATAAGGTCCACTCTGGTCTACTGGAACTGACACTACTCCCTCTCTTTGCCCATGGCTGTCCTAACTATCATTATAACCAGCATCTCACTCCCGACATAATAATCATCAACATAGTGCAGACTGACCACTCGGAACATTCCGTCTGTCAAAATAATTCGCAGAATTCTGAAGGGAAGAGGAACGCTCATTCTGGGGTAACACACCACGTCCCCTACCCCTAGGAGCTTGCTGGAAACCACCACGACCTCTCTGACCAGATACGCCATTCGCACGCTGTAACAAAGCCGGGCAACTATTCTTAAAATGACCTTCCTCTCTGCAATAAGCACACTGATTAGGACCAGGAAAGAATCGCGGAGCATAAGGCTCAGGTTTCTGTAACAATCTCTGAAACTGTGGAGGTTGCTGAAACTGAGGCTGATTCTGACGAGGCGGATAACCTTGCTGCAAAAGAACCTTCGTCTTTAAATCATTAGTTTTCTTCTCTGCTTTATCCTTCTCATCTTTATCCCTATTCTCATAATATTGTGCAGTAGCCAATATCTGGGCCGACGAAGAAACAGCCCATGAACTCTCAGAGTCCTTTAACTTATTGGAAAGTTCGGGAAGCAAATTAAAGACAAATTTGTCCACGAACAACCTTTGACCACCTTCCGTACTCATGTCCTGACCACTATGATCGATAAACGTTTCTTCAAACCTCGTGAAGAAATCAGACACACTCTCGTCTTTCTTTTGTTTGCATGCTGCTAACTTGTCCCAATTCACTCGTAAAGCAGGCATCATAGCTGTCATTAGATTATTAATCCTACCAGGTAATTCTGCAACTAAAGGCTCAGGTTTGGCACCTCCAACCTGTCAACCATCTGCAGCAACAATATTAGCCCACGTATCTCCTAATTCTGCCGCATGATTCTCATGACGAATCTTCGCCCACAAAGGTTGAGGAACTACATTACCCATTAACATATCTATGTCAGCTAAATTCATAATACACGCTTCAACTGTCTGGGACAACTCCTTGTAATAACCAGCAGGATTCTTACGAGGGTCAGGTAAGGTCTGCTTAAGAGCCAAGACCTCTGCTCTCTTCCAAGGGACATGTACCCACACTCGCTGAAAATGGGCCTCTACAGCCTGAATACTCTGATTAACATTAGCAGCAACTGCCTCTCTCCATACAGGGGGAACTTCTCTCATAGGATACTGCTTCACTTTCCTCCTAACAGAAGGATCAGGTCCGTACAATGGCTGAGACGGGAGTCTAGTTCTGAAGGCAAGTATCGTCTCTACAGCATCAGTAACATCAGATTCCACTATCGTCCCTCTAGCAAACTCTGACTGAACATCAAGCACTTCCTGCGGAATCGGACCCAACTCATTATCTTCCCATTCCTGCCGCAGAAAAGCACACATTACATCAAAAACATACCTTTGCTTAGGCGGCTCCCACTGAAAGAAAACATTCTTTACTGCTGGCAAATTATACCTGGAAGCATTTAAAATCCATCTACGAGCCAACAGATCCAACACTGCTCGCTCTTCGGAACTAGGAAGCTGACTACGACTCTGCTTACGTTCCGAAACAGGGGTCATACTCAGTGGCCCAAACAATGGAGACAACAGATTAACAACAGTTTCTGTCATTCGTTTTCGAGCAGAAGGGGAAGAAGTAGGCGTAAAAACAGGAAAGTTAAAATCTTGAGACAAAGTAGGAACAAGAGCAGTAGGAGACTGAGATGCAGAAGCAGAAGGCAAAGGAGTTTGAGGCAAAGCTAGAAGCAAAGCTTGCGACCCTAGAGTGGGTTGCGCAGTAGGAGGCAAAACCATCTGCGGAGCACCGGGTGGCTGAACAACAGCAGGAGGTTGAACAACAAAGTGTAGAACAACCGGGGGTAATGGAGGCGTAGTAGCACCCTGCACATAAGGGGGTGGCAATCTCAGTAAATGAGACATCAAAGGATCTTTTTCAGGGTCTTCCATCACTTTCGGAGGAGAAGACGGCAAGGCCGGATAACATTTATCTATGGTCATGCAACGCTGTCTATCTAAAACTTCACACACTCGATCTTCCTCATCTGACTTAAACTGCCTCGCAGCTTGTAGTACTGACATATTCTTATCTTTCCTATTTCTTTTTGCTTGCTTCATTTCTCACTGTTTGGTTTCCTTTCGCCAAAGGCGGAAAGAGTCAAACATTGCCGCCGGGCTTTCTTCTTAAATAGCGCAACTTCCAGATTATCTAAAACATTTACTTCAAAATTACCATGTTGGGGCCATCGTAAAACACCATCTTTCCTTGTATAGCGGACCCACACTTCATTATAAGTGATAGGACCCACTCCGTGTTTTGAATAGAGCTCATAAGTCGGAGTTCCAACCGGAGGTATCGGACACGAATCCTCCAATCGGGAATCCCTGTTGCAACCACAACTAAACCATTTTCCAATTATGCCAAGACCAGGCATCTTATAGCTCACTAATCTAGCTTCAAACTTCAAGGGGTTATCAACTATCGATACACTCGTAAATATACGAGCCCCACGGCTTCGATTTTTGCAAAAATCAAATCAAAACCAAGAACCAAAACAAAGTTGTGGGAGCGACCCACTTATACTTAACCAAATATCTGTCACGCCACCAGAAGACCGTCTATCGTCTCGCTTTACAAAGGATCAATCAAGGGTCCAAGACAGAGCGACAGTCAGGGCAGCAGTCCTTCGTAGCCGTTGGAAAGCGGGAAGCCTCGCACAAAAGACCTTCGGTCCACGTCGACATGCAGGGGTCAATGAAGTGGCGGCCTTCCTCCAGAATTTCCTCAAGTGGCTCCTCACGATCTTCGGGCTTGGACCGGTACCGCTGAAGTCGCCCCACCATTGGGCGCCTACTGAAGAACCGGGTTTTAGAACCCAGCGGCGCAAGGGACACGCCCAAAGTCTTCGGGTTCTCCTGTCTTGGCAAACAGAGACACGGAATACTTCTAGGTGGCATCAGAGATCAAATTTATTAGCTGCAGCTAGTAACAGTAATCTCAGAAATTCAACACGGTGTACAACTCAAGAAACTGTTCAAATTTCATAGAGCAAGACATCACCTTTTATACACAGTTTTCTCATTATAAATGTACACCCACTGCGCAAAATTCTGACCAATCGGACACATTTTCTAAGGATCACTGAAATAATATCGACTACCAAAATATCGACTACCCAAAATATCGACGAGAAAATATCTACAACCAAAATATCGAGTTTGTATGTACAAACAGGTAAGTACAAAAATATCGAGTACAAAATATCGTTAACAAAAATATAGTTGTAAAAAATATCGACTTTAATAAAAACAATGTTTAATTACATTAATATAAAAAATTAATTACTAAAATATAATTAACAATACTTAAAATAACTTTTAATAATTAAATAATTAATGAAAGTAAAAAAATAATATTTTTTTAATCATATTTCTTAAAACATATATATATATAGTAACAAAATGTAATTAAATAATAGCCAATATTATTAACGTACAAATACAAAAGAGTAAAAATTACTATTCCCACTGCAAAGAGTGCAACAGTGGATATATGACGTTACAACGCAACTTTTACAACGCACTACCATTACAACGTAAGTATTGGTAAGTATATAATAATTTTTTTTAATTTAAATTATTTACAATTATTTAAATATAATTTAATTTAATTTCATTTCATTAAATTAAATTAATGTAAATTTAATTTTACTTTATTTTTACACTGTACCCCTGTACCCCTGTACCCCAAAACTGACCCTGAACCCTAAAAAAAACCTTTACCCAAAAACCCAAAACTGACCCTGAACCCTAAAAATACCCCTTTACCCAAAAACTAAAAACTGACCCTGAACCCTAAAAATACCCCTTTACCCAAAAACTAAAAACTGACCCTGAACCCTAAAAATACCCCTTTACCCAAAAACTAAAAACTGACCCTGAACCCTAAAAATACCCCTTTACCCAAAAACTAAAAACTGACCCTGAACCCTAAAAATACCCCTTTACCCAAAAACTAAAAACTGACCCTGAACCCTAAAAATACCCCTTTATCCAAAAACTAAAAACTGAACCTGAACCCTAAAAATACCCCTTTACCCAAAAACTAAAAACTGACCCTGAACCCTAAAAATACCCCTTTACCCAAAAACTAAAAACTGACCCTGAACCCTTAAAATACCCCTTTACCCAAAAACTAAAAACTGACCCTGAACCCTAAAAATACCCCTTTACCCAAAAACTAAAAACTGACCCTGAACCCTAAAAATACCCCTTTACCCAAAAACTAAAAACTGACCCTGAACCCTAAAAATACCCCTTTAATTTAACATAATTAGCAATTAATCAATTAAATTAAATTAATTACCAATTACATTTTAATTAATTAACAAATATTATTTAATTACCAATTAATTAAATATTACTACCAATTAATACATTTACATATTTAATAAATAATAATTAAATTACTTCCCACCCTATTCCCCTATAAACCCACAACCCGCTACAGGAAATACATTATTTTAATTTACATAATTAGCAATTAATAAATTAAATTAAATTAATTACCAATTAAATTTTAAATGATTAACATATAATATTTAATTACCAATTCATTAATTATTACAACCAATTAATAAATTTACATATTTAATTAATTATAATTAAATTATTTCCCACCCTATTCCCCTATAAACCCACAGACCGCTACAGAATAAAATTACACAATAATTAATAAAAAATCATTAATTAAAAATAATTATAACATAAAATGACACTTTTCACACATATTATAACATAAAAACACTATAAATAATTACATATTATATAAAAAACGATATTTTTTACTTTCGATATTATTTACAGTCGATATTACTTCACTTACCTTAAAAACGATATTTTGGCTGTCGATATTCTGTCCTGTCGATATTTTCTCCAAACGATATTTAAAACTCGATATTCTGTCCAAACGATATTTTGGAGTCGATATTATGTCTGTGCACCATTTTCTAACTGAGTATCACATTAACAAAAACCCAATTTACAGTCACCCAACCCAAAAGTTAATTATTAGGACTATCCCAAATTCAATCTTTGCAAGCCGGACAAATTTATAATTGAAAAGCACAACCCATGTAATGACAGAACATAAAGGAAACAGTAATAGATGCTGGACAAGATAAAACATGTGCAAGGAAACTAAAGGTTAACGAGGTCCTGAACATTGATTGGCAATCTCAGACAACGATCAGCCAGAGAAATTGGCTTCGTGAAGGGTCAGTTTCAGGTGAAGAGGTCAGCGTCCTGCAGTTCACTCACAAGTCAGAAAAGGGCCTGTTTAATGCATACATGAACAATGAGGCCCATGCAACTTTGTTCGTTCGGTTACCTCCACGGCCTACGTGAGGGCAACACAAAATGGTGTTATGAACAACGCAAACAAAATGGAGTCCGGTCCCGAAAACCACGGAACCTCATTCTCATGATGTGCCTGCAATTACGGGGCCAGACAGAGTACCGTTTCGAGGCCCCCGGCTTCTACCACAAACTGCCGGTGTCTAAACTAATGGAGTTACAAACCAGCAACCATAAATACGCAGGCCAGCTGGTCCAGAGTTCCATAGCGCATGCACATTCATATTTAACTCTTGGGATCTTTGTATGCCTCGGGCGCTAAACATTTTTTCAAGGGTCATTTTTCAATCAAGCCGCTGGATTCTCCCCTCACCCTATCTTTACAGAACAGGTAGAGGCCAGCGCTTTTTCACAGCTGCCGGCAGCCCCTACAGCTTTGCGGGCAAGTCCAGCCTCTGTATTACCAGGCCCAGAATTATCAGCCACAGCTTGCAGCCCAATAATTGCTGTACCGCAAACCACAGCATAGCTCAAAAACGAGATGCCCAACTCTCTCATCTCAGTCACCTGTAAAGGGAGCCCTTTGTAGTAAGATTTGTGCCATTGATGACTAAATATTTATTAATAATCACCATTTACCAATCTACTGCCAGAAAATGTAGAGGACAGAGACCACCAACAATGTCCCTTTTCCATCTACTTCCCCACTCCCATTGCCAATTAAAATGGTCTGTCCATAACATCTAGTACTGATAAAAGTACCAAACCCAGTGAACTTAAGCATGCAATAATTTCCACTACTTTTCTGAAATGCAGCCCTGTAAAGTGTTTATTAATCCTCTTAAGGTGCTGAGGCTTCTCCAGTCCATCGATCATGAGCTACCAGTAGCTAGGGGTGGGCGATAAATTCCACTCCGACGGCGGAGTTCACAGAGATTTGGCCACTCCGCATTCTGCTTGTAATGCAGAGTCAAGGGTAAACTCTGCCAACTGCTGCATGGCAGACTTTTTTCTCATGTGCAGCTCACCAACGGTAAGTTGGCGAGCGAGAATTGGTGTTCCCGAGCGACTATTGGGTGCTATGAGGGCAACTGGCAAGATTTTCCCAACGCGAGCCATCACAGGTGCCCGCAACTATTAACGCTGAGAAAGCTGCCCCTCGAGTAGAAAATCTCCTTGAGTTTCAGCAAAGGAGCACGCCCTCTGGTGCGCCACATGGTGCCGTTCATGATGATTTTGCACACAGAAAAAGCGCCCAGCACTAAAAATCAGCGCAAGCAATGTTAAGTGCTGAATTCCGCCCATTTGTAGAACTTCGGGAATTTCCAGGGGGTTTTCATGTAACTCTCCCGTATTCTGCAGTATGAAACTCCACAAGCTCTGTCCACCACTACCAGTAGATCTCAGGCTGTGTTGCAGTATCTCAATGCTTAGCATTCAGAAGCATTTAACTGCATATCTTCTAATGCTGCACTTAAAAAACTGTAAGTCTGTTTTTGGGAGGCTCGGTTTCATGGTTCAGAAGCAGGATTCATCCTACTCTCTTGTTAAATGAACAAGTGGGCCACTATTTGCTCATAAAAAGCCTGAAAAAAAATAAATGCCTCAACACATATTGTTTGTAAAACTCTAAAAAAATTACCCTGAAAACGTATTGCTTCAATGATTTCCTATCAAAGAGTCATCTTTGAGAGTATTACTGCCAATCAGCTAAAAACTTTGTTTATTTAAACCGTAGACTATTAAAACCACTATAAATGCATCTCATGATAATACATACAATAAAAAGCTAAAATACATACAATAGCTAATACATACAATAGAGAAAAAAATAGAAAGAAATTGGGAAATCCCATAAATACCCACCAATTCCTTAGGGGTGATGAAGCAAGATTTTAAAAATCATAATACACAACACATTTACTGATTAAAGACATGAAAAACTAAAAGTGTACTTTTCACACGTTGGACTCAGTGACCCATGAAAATGAGACAAGTGTGGTAGAAGCACCATAAAAGTGTGCTTTAAAATTTAAGATGAAGAAAACATACATGCAAAATATAATAATACATATAAACTATTTCCATGTAATATTCTTTGGTGAAAGTTCAATTCAAATAGATTTTAATTCACAATATGTGATACAAAGCATACGAAAACATATAAACAAATTTAACTAATGAGAGTTACTTATGAAAATGTTGTTTACTAAGATTGAAATTGTGCTGTTCATAACGTGACCAAGTGTTTCTAATGCTTTTTGTTGGAATGCTCCACTTAGAAAAGTCAGTGCAAAAATGTGCAGAAAGTAGGTACAGTCTTGAAAGTAAAGATAGTAATACTAAAGATGTTATAGTTTAAGAAAGTTGAAAAACGGATTTTGTAGTATGAACTTAGAAAAGTATGCACTTATATGGATGTTGAGCAAAATTGTGGTAGCAGGATATTTCTAACTTTAGCTATTCCCATGTAATAATCTTTGGTGAAAGTTCTTGATATAACCTACTCAAATTGATTTTAATTCACTATATTTTATTGATGTAGAGCTTATTTCGCAGCTCTGGTAGGGGTGGAGGTCTGGCAGTTATATATAGGGACAAATGGTCTCTAACCAAGGAAAGCACTGGGGCCATCAAGGATGGGGAAGTATTGGAATTTTCAATTGCCCTCTCGCCTAATTTCACCCTGGGCGGGCTCCTTGTTTACCGACCACCGGGCACCTTGGGCTCCTTTATTCCAACATTGGAGGAATTAGTGGTCCAGAGAGCACTGAGATTCCCTAGGTTCTTGCTCCTGGGGGACCTGAACATACATATGGATGTCCCCACAGCCCCTGGGGTCAGTGACCTTGTGGAACTAGGTGCTTTAGCACAGTTAAAAATGCAAGAGCCGAATATCACTCACAGCGGAGGCCATTGCCTCGACTTGGTATATTCCAATTTTGATGTCATCTTCAAAACTCCCCTCCCAGTTACATGGTCGGACCATTTCATGGTAAACTTTTCCTGGGCTATGGATAGGACTCACGCCACAGCAGATAAACAACAGACCCCCTTCCCCCCTAGGATCAGTATTCCTGCCCTGGCAACCGTTCTATCCCATAGTTTGCCAGAGAATTCGGGAAATCTCGAAGAAGCGGTCGAGAATTTCTCGGCATGGATCCGTTCCTCCGCAAGTCAGATATCGCATACCAAAGCAAAGATCCGCCCACGAGCCACTCCGGCATCCCCATGGTATACTGAACAGCTTAAAAATCAAAAAATAAACTGTAAAATGTTGGAAAGATTGTGGAGAAGGGAGTACTGCCCCTTGGCTAAATCAAAACTACGAGCTGGGCAAAAAGACTATCACGCTGCTATTAAAATAGCCAAGGGAAACTACTATGCAGATAAGATCCTTAAGGCGAAAAATAATAGCAAAGAAATATTTGCCATTGTCAAGAGCTTCACTTCACCGGTGGCAGAAATCCAAGTAGCCCCCCCTTCGGTGGAATGGTGTGAAAAATTGTCCACTCATTTTTCTGACAAAATAAAGAAAATTCAGGCCAGCCTTAAAACTAGTAGCTCCGCCCAACTCCCACCTGCCCAAGCTACTTATGAACAGATTACCTCCCACCTCCCCCCCACTCCTACCATCATCACAAAAACGAAAGAAGTAATGTGCGCTTTCGCAGAGGTTAAGGTGAAGGATGTACTGGCCATTCTAAAAGCGCTTAAATCAGGCTCTCCGGCGGACCCCTGTCCGGCCAGAGTGTTGAGCGGAGTGGCGGAAGTCATTGCACCGATTGTCACTGATCTGGTTAACAAATCCCTTACTACAAGTAATGTACCATCTCAGTGGAAGCAAGCCAAACTTCTTCCACTTTTAAAAAAACCCTCCGCAGACCCCCTGGATGCATCTAACTACAGACCCATCTCCCTGCTTCCAGCAATAGCTAAAGTATGTGAGAAAGTGGCATTCCGTCAGCTCGAGAGGTTTGTGGAATCTACGGGGGCATTACACTCAGCCCAGTCAGGTTTTCGCTCCACCTTCAGCACTGAGACCGCGCTGGTGGAGGTCACCGAGGCTATTAGGGATTGTTTGGACGGAGGCGGCAGAGCGGCCCTAATTTTATTGGACCTCTCTGCCGCGTTCGATACGGTCCCACATGCCCAGCTAATCTCTAGACTAGAGGATATTGGCATCACTGGTGCCGCTCTCACGTGGGTTAAATCCTTCCTCACGGACCGCTCTCAACAAATCTGGCTCCCTCCCTACCAGTCATCGATTAGCGGGGTGGACACTGGGGTCCCCCAAGGGTCGACTCTAAGCCCCCTGCTCTTCAATGTATATCTGACCCCCCTGGTATATCTTGCAGAGAGTCTGGGTGCCAAAATAATGGCCTATGCCGATGACACCCAGCTCCTCTTCACGTGGGACAAGAACAACCTTGACACGTTGAGAGTCCAATCCTGCTTGTCCTCAGTATTCGCTTGGCTAGCCAAGGCGGAGCTCAAGTGTAACGAGGACAAGTCGGAGATCCTCCTGTATGGCCAATTCCCGGTGGGATTTGGGGATTCCATCTGGCCCATTGGACTGCCCTGCCCACCTGGAAACTGTGGAGTTGCTAAGAACCTTGGGATTTGGTTTGGTGCTGACCTGTGCTTCCGAGACCAGATCTCGAGACTGGCGGGAACCTGTTATGGGACCCTGATCACCCTCCGGAAGTTCTTCCCTCTTCTCCCCCAGGATGCGAAGGAAACAGTGGCTAGAGCACTCATCCTGTCGCGTCTGGATTACGCTAATGCACTTTACGTGGGCGCTCCAGATTTCCTGCTCCACAGATTGCAGGTGGTCCAGAACGCGACAGTGAGGCTCCTATTCAACATCCCCAAATGCCATAGTGTACGAAGACAACTGGCGGATCTTCACTGGCTTCCAGTTGCTCTCAGAGTGCGCTTCAAGGTCCTAACACTGGCCTTTAAGGCCTTACATGGTCCTTGCCCACCATACCTCAGTGCCAGGTTTGCCTTCTATCATCCCCCGCGACAATTGAGATCGGCCTCTCTCAGACATTTGGTCACCCCGAGATTTAAGAGAGCTCGTCTGGGAGGAAAATCCATGACGGTCATAGCCGCACAGCTATGGAATAGCCTCCCTGACCATTTGAGACACACGACTAACCTCACTTATTTTAAAAAACACCTTAAGACTCACTTATTCAAGCAATTCATGTAAATGCACATCTTCTCTCCTGTTATGTTATCCCTTTGTTACTTTCTGACACTGAATCCCTTTTTCGCGCCAGGACAGTCTTGACTAGCAGTGCGCGCTACAAGAAATATATAACATAACAAATATATAACATAACATTTCTTTTAAAACATGTGATGCTAACTTAAAGGCTTTTTCGAAAATGCTTTTTCTCTAATGCTTACCTTTCCCCTGACCTAATACAATGGACCATTTACCACTAATAAAACCTTTCTTTATTTGTTCCTTACATATATAAACCCCAACATTCCTAAATATTTCATCAATGGTCACAGAGAAATATTGCTGTTGGAACAGGATTTCAGCTGTACTAAGGCTTATTTGGACACTCAAATCTTGAATTTCCCATGACCAGCATGGGAAAGCATCTAACTTTTGCGAGTGCCTTAGATGACATTATGTTAATTTGAGCATACAATAGTCTTCCAATGGTGGTGTGATGCTATATCACCAGATCACTGTTAGAGAACTTATAAAAGAAGAAACCCCAAAGGAGAGGCATCGCCGACATCATTCAGATTTGTCACTTTTCATTTTATTTCCCTGGTTCTTTCCTTCTCATTGTCTTTCCTGTACTCCTTCTTGCCTTTCCTTCACTTCTTCTTTTCCTTCCTTGTCACCTCTTTTCTGCCTTCTCCTTATTGCCTTCTTCCATTTTCCTTTGTTCATTCCCTTTTCTTCATTTCACTTCCTTTCCTTTCCTTATCTTCTTCTCCTCTTTGGCACTTCTTTCATGTTCTACTGTACTTCGTTTTTCTTTTCTTTCTTTTCCATCTTCTCTCCTTCCTTTCTTTTTTTCCCAAAATGTCTTTATTCATAAAAGGAGAACCATCAGGGCAATGGCGTGATATCAAACAAATAATAGTACAAACAAATTGCAGCATGGTAAAGTCTCAGCTGCAACAAGAGGAGATAGTCTAGTGTGGGTATAGTTTGCCGGCCGAAACAGGGGATGGGGAAGGAGGGAGGATCATATCAGGGCGGGCATGGTGAACAGGCTAGAAAGATGGGGAAGCAACGCACAATTGCACATGTATGATCTCCCAAAGATTTGTAGATGCAGGGAGCCGGTGTAGGGGGAAGGGGGGGGCAGAGGGTGCCCAAAGGTCTTCTTGATGGTTCCCTATCAACCAACCTTCCAGCCAGTGCGTATTCATTCTGTTTGCACCATTCACCCGTCTAAGTAATGTAGTCAGTCGGCCGTGGCAGGAGGGTTTCGAGGAGTGTCAGGGTCAGCAGGAGGCACCTGAGACCTCACCACAATAAGGCCTGTCTCAATTGCAGCAGAGGAGAGCCTGGGCCAAAGCTGCCAACTACCTCTTCGCTATTAGTACGCAGAAGATCCACAATTTTGGCCCGAACTCTAGGTCCCTTTTCGTGTTTTCATCTATGTGGACCTTCCACAGACAACATTCCTCAGCCACAGCCCACTCCAATAAGTCAACACTCCACTTATTTCCTGTTGGCCGCACCAGGCTCACCCAAGGAATTGCAGTGCGCTTCCTGGCCAATAACAGTCCCAGTTGAGCAAACTTATATCTCATCCTGTAACCCTTCTTAGGGAGTGGCAACAGTCCCAACAAGCAGTGTTGTACTGTTGATTCAGATTTTATACCCGTCACTCTGTGCAGCTCCAAAACTATCACACCCAAAAAAGTACAGTGCATTGGTATGTCCATGTTACGTGTGCAAAGCTAGCTGGGGATGCCCTGCTTCTTGTGCACCTGGCAGAGTGTGTTGGGCACATCCTATGTAGACGGTAGGGTGTCAGGTATGCTGCTCTATGGATGTAATAAAATTGTGTCAACTTAAACCAGGCATTGCTGGCCACCTCCTGCACTTGCTCTCTGGTGTGTCTCCACTCTCCATCTGTGAGGGGGCTCTCTAGGTCTCCATCCCACCTAGGTTGAGCGAATGTTAAGTCTGCCTGTCTATCGCTTTTTAGGGACGTGTATAGTATGGAAATAATAATACTGGAGGATCCGGGGTACAGTAACGCCCTTCAATTCACTAGGTTCAGCAGGGCAGGTCGTCCGCAGCTTTCTGGCTGTATGGGATACACTGGCATACTGCAAACTTTGGCCTGGGACCCGTTCTGTAATGCACTCCTGCCTCCTCCATTGTCATTAACTTTTCATCCAGATATAGGCCTCCTGCTCTGTGACATCCACCCTCCACCCAGGCTGACACATCCATGGAGTTCCATTTGTGCGCAAACGGGCACTGCCACCAAATCGGAAGCAACTTAGCATAGGAAGTTCGCTTAAAAACTTGGGCAACCGCTCTTTCCCAAGCTTGCGCAACCTGTCAGACTAAGAAAGGGGGTATCTTGGGGAGGTCGTCTGCAGCTGCTGATCTGCCCAAAAATAACTTTTCCCAGTCGGGGGTCATCATGGCACCATATTGATGCCTATTGAAGTAAATCAGCCAAGTTTAAAGCTTAAGGTCCGGGCGGCCCACTCCGCCCTTAGTCATGTCCACCCTTAGGATCTCTAGCTGAACCAAGGTCTACTTCCCTGCCCACACCAGAGACACCAATAATCTATCCAGCATCCTCGAGAAGGAGCTTGGCAGTACACAGGATGAATTCTGCATAGCGTATAGTCATAAGTGTGGTAACACCATTTTACCTAGTGCCCCTCTGCCCATTACCAACAATGGTAGCATGTTCCAGACTGCTTAGAAGCTGTGAGGCCCACCAACACAGACCCATATTCAGTTTGGATTGTTGGTGTGATTTATGCGTTACCTGCATTAACAGATAACAAAACAGACATGTCTCCCAAGGCAAACCAACCGCAGGGAGACAAGCTTCCTCGCTGTCTGCTAGGGATGCCAGGGAAAAAAATCACTGTCTTGTGGCAGTTTATGTGAATGCTGAACACTCACCCAAAGTGAGCCATAAGCTGCAGGAGATGAGTCACTGAGTGTCGCAGATCCGTCACATATGTTCACGGTGTCATCCGCATACATCAACACAACTTGTGTCCCGTCGCCCAAGCGCACACCCCAGCCTCCCAATTTTACTCTCATGTGTATGGCTAATGGCTCCATCGCACGTGCAAAAAGGAACTGGGCCAGCGGGCATCGCGGCCTAGTTCCGCTCTCGATATTGAAGGTGTCAGACACAGTTTGTCCAGTGTGCACCCTCGCTCTGGGTGCCTGATTCAAAAGGCGGACCAATGACAAGAAGCCGAGACTCACACCCATCTGCCACAGCACCTCCCATAAATATACCCAGGATATGGTATCAAACGTCTTCTTGATATTTAAGGCAACCAATGGGTCTCATGCATCATGTGGGAGAGCCTCCTCAGGTTCACGTGGGGCTCCTTCTTGGCATAAAGCTGCACCGATCTTTGTGTACCAGGTGCGTAACCACACAGCCCAAATGGAGTGCCAGTAGTTTTGCAAGGAGCCTGATATCAACATTAAGCATGGACAGTGGTCTGTACGAACCAGGACCTGTGGGTTTGTTCCGGGTTATCAAGGCCTCCCGCACATTGGTCGGTAAGAGACCATTGGTTTTGGCCTCACAAAGTGTCTCTAGTAGGGCAGAAAGCAGAGAGGTGGAGTATGCTTGAACTATTCAACCAGTGAGACCATCAGCTCCCAGGCATCTATAATTAGGGATTGTCCCGAAGAGCCTCTTCCAGTTCCTCCCATTGTGTATCTTCGTCTAGCCTCTCCGACTTGGACTGGATCAGGCGGGGGATCCTGACCTGGTTTAAGAATTCTGCCACTGCACATTCCTTACTGCGTGCAGGGTTTGTGTATATTTCCACCAGGTGGTCTCGCAGCAGGGAGTTAAATGCTGCCTGTCCCTCTACTATTACACCCTCTAGTTGATTTAATGAGACAATCAACAGTGGGGGCCTTCCATGTTTGAGCATCAAGGCCAGCATGCCTCCAGCCTGTTCCCCTCTCTGTGCAGTAGTTGCCTGCAATTCCATCACACATGGCAATCTAATCTGTCCCAGGTGGTTGCCACCCGTCTCCGTGCCTCGGTCAGACTCAAGTCTCCTATAGACCGTCCCACCATCTGTTGCTGTAATCTAGTGAGGAGTTCCTCCCCCATTCCTGCTACTCACACTCCAGCTGTTTCCTAGTACCAAAGGTCTTGCTGAGTCTTTCACCACTATCAACTACCTTCAGCGTGTCCCATTCAGTCCTGCAGGATCCAGGGGGGTTCAAGTTGGTGTAAAGGTAGCCCTGCAGGGCCAACTGCATGTCTACCTTTAGTTCTGGGTCCCCCAGTGACTCCGGCCGCAACCTCAACAGCGGGATATCCGGTCTACGTCTCCTCAACCCACAATCTAGCAGTAAGGGGACATGGTCTGACAGGAAACACACTTGGTATTTCACTCCCTGGATGTTCAATACTCCGTTATTTATCAATAGGAACGGGTCTAGATGGCTATAAGCCCCGAGAGGCGGTGTAAAGCAAGAGAACTCCCTAGCTGTTGGGTGACAGTCCCTCCAGATGTCTACGAACTCCAGCATAGTCTATGTCTCGAACAAGCTTGCTACCAGCTGGGGCTTCATACCCCTCCTTCATTTCTTACTTCCTTTATCGTTCTCTTCTTTCTTTCTACTTTTTTTCCCTTCTATGTATTTCCTTTGGTCTTTGTTTTCTTTCATCTTCTCTTTCATTCAGCCTTTCCTTCTTTTTTCTTTACTCCTCTCTTCGTTCTTTCTTTCTCTCCTTTCTTCTTTCCGTTTCTTTTATACTTGTGTCATACTATCCTCCTTTCTTTCTTTCATTCATGTGTTCCTGTCTTTCTCTCCTTCTTTACATCCTTTTTCTCCGACCTTCCTTTTCGTCTGCCCATTATTATTTCCCTTTCTTGCTTTCTTCTACTCCCCTCTTTTTCCCCATTCCTTCCCTTTATCTGTAACTATCTAATCCATATGTTAGGCAGTATCTCAGAATGGTTTTCGTTTAGAGGTAGCACTCATGATTAAAAAGGTTTGCTATTTGCCAACAAAGTCACTTTAAAAAGCACAATTGCCACTATCCATGAAATGCCATGAAATGCGAGTCCACAGATTATCGATACTGTGTGGTATTATATACATTCCGTGCATAATCTGTGCATCAATCTGAGTGCTGAACCATTGAGTATGACATAACGCACAAATTGTATGTTCCCCCAATTGCAAGAGGCAAGAAGTGGAAATGCATGCTCTTAGCAAACACAATTCCAATCCAGTTCTAAGAGATACAAATCCCACGAACGCATTGCATAGGGCTGTGCAATCTATGCTAAACCTGAGATCCAGTTTTTGTGCCTGCAAAGGGTTACTGTGTTACTTTAAATCAGGACCTAAATGGACACTTTCAATTTCTGACCAATTTGTTGGGCCAAATGTGCTTTAAAATACACCAGTCACCGCTAATTGCGTCAAATATTACTTCCGATTCAATTGCAAAACCCCTACTCTTTAAATTCCATAGTGTGTGCTTTAAAAGGCAAATATGCCAGTAGGCTACCAAGCACATTTTGGAGGGACAACGCCTAAAGCCTACTGAAAAGTGGTCTTTAAGCACAGACATTTTCCAGGTATTTCCAGGCCAATATGATTTTCAAATGTTTATCAATTGCTTTCCACAAACACTTCTTTAGAAATAGTCCAAGTGTGTTTACATCACAAAAATATGTCTTGGTAAGGAATCTTCCACTAGGTATTTACATTTGATATTAACCCATATCTACTTTACGGTCCAGTGTGATTTAAAATTCCAATTTTCCAATTTTGTTTTTAGAAAGTGACTCTTCTGATGAATGGCTGTCAGGGTGTCTTTAGGGAGGTGAGAATTTCACAATTATTTTGGTATTGAAAAAGTTAGGAGATAGTTATGCGGGCTGCCAGTGCCAGAGGAACAATGCATAAAAACAGTTTTGCACGCCTTTCTCCTCTGTCTCCAGAGAGGAGAGATTTGTAGTGTGAGTGTAACATTCATTTAGCTGGTTACTTGTGGCCTAATTTGGACTTTGTCCAGAAATATTCAGTACAACCGCCATGGCAGAATACTTTACTGTCTGCCAAGTTTAGAGATGTCAGCCAGCCCAGCCGACATCTCTCTAATATACTGCAACTGCTGTCACAGTAGATACCTGCACTGAAAATCTGTATGGCGGCTCTGTCATCATGATGGAGCCATATGTCAAACCGTAATTATTATTATTATTGATTTATTTACAAAACGAAAAACTCCTAAGTGGGATATTGTTTAAAAAAAGTTGTAGTTACTCACCTGATGAAGTCTGTTTTCGCAAAAACTGCCAGAAAAAAGAAAAGGTCGCACCTAGATGGTATGTCCTTTATAATAAAGCATTCAAACTAAACTGAGGCAGAAATCACTGGCTGTGGTCAAAGGCTACCTTAAATGCGAGATTCTATAATGTGCTGACACACGTTCTTGCATTAGATCACATTTAACAATTTGATCACGTTTTAGATGGAAAAAACATTTCTTCTTCTTTCAAGGTATGTTAGGGATTCACTTGAAAATTCTAATATTCAAATACACCCCTGCTTCCATTGGAAGAGCTGGCAGACCAAGAGGCAGATTTACGTTGCCTGACGCATCTCTGCAAATCGGCAGAGATACACCAGGAAAGATACGGCATGCAAGTTCATCCTTGCGCCACCCATGATGCGCCGCATTTACAATGTGGCGCACCATGGCGCAGGAATGAACAAATGCGTGTCGCATCTTGGGCGTAAAGTTGGCGCAGTGCTGAAGTTGTGTTGCGTGCGGCACACAACTCCAGCACTTTTCCAACTTGCCCTATCTTTAACGTGGTGCGTCAAGCCTTACGCCTGCTTGAAGCAGGCGCAGGGTTTTGACGCATCAGCGTTGGGAAAGTGACTCAGTGAAATCTTGTAGATTTCACTGAGTCACTTTTCATAGGCGTTCCTGCGACGGAACGCCCCCCCTGCACCGGAACGCCTACATGAAACCTGACGCAGGTTTCATGTGGCGCAGGGCCTTACACCGTGACGCATCTCCATAGATGCGTCACGTTGTAAATGCCTTGTAGGGATGTGCCACGTTTACGCCGCCTTGCGTGACGCAACAGCGGCGTAAACATGGGGCAAGGGGCTTGTAAATCTGCTCTGGCCAGACCAAGGGGCAGATTTATGATAACTGGCGCATCCCCAGGGATGCGCCAGTTATTTTGCACCGCTGCTCTGCCACCCATGGTGCACCGCATTTACAATGCGGCGCACCATGGGGCAAAAACGGCACAGATGCGTGACGCATCTGTGCCGTAAAGGTGGCGCATTGCTGGAGTTGCATCGCAAGCACGACGCAGCTCCAGCAAGGCTCGGGGGTGCCCCATCTTTACAATGCTGCGTCAAGACCTACACCTGCTTCAAGCAGGCGCAGGGTTTTGACGCAGCATTTGCCTGAAAGTGACTGAGTGAAATCTTATAGATTTCACTCAGCCACTTTTGCGAGGCGCACCTGCCCCGGAACGCCCACCCTGCGCCGGAACGCCCACAAGTGGCGCAGGGCTTTACAACGTGACGCATCTGCCTAGATGCGTCACGTTGTAAATGCGTCGTAGGGATGCGTCACGTTTACGCCGCAGATGCGTGACGCAAACGTGGCGCATTCCCAACATAAATCTGCCCCCAAACCCCTGTTTATTTTATACGAAACTGAAGAGGGAAGGCCTCTTTTTCTTTAGGAATAATCATACTTTACACTGACAAACTCTGGAGGTGGTCAAACCAATTCGTGAGTAAATCAGAACTAGCCTCAGGAAAAAGATTGGTGAATTTCGCCCCACGTATTTACTGGCTGCTGGTCGGCATCTCTCCCGTAGAGGGCCGCAGCCTGACATAGCCTAGCTTTGCTGTGAACATGCTGGGACGGAAGCAGATATTTTAAATAATAACACTGCCTTGACTGCTTAACAACTGCAATCACCCTCTGCTCTTGGAAAAAGACTTGAGCTGCTTTATTTACAGGGATGATTGTCTCGAGTTAATCAGCAGTGTTTGATGTTGATACAGGCAATTTCAGGGCGTGCTGTGTTGATATTCTTAATAGTTCAACTTATAAAAGCGCCAGCTCTCAAATACAGGAAAGGCACTGGAAGTAATTATTTGGAATGAGGTCGTGCCCTCTTTGATATCCCTCCTGCTGAAGACTTTTCTGTGCAAACAGGCTTCCACTCAGAGGGTTCACACTTCTATAGACAGCAGATGAGCTCCGTGTACATTCCTCTCTCCTTCCATTTGCTCCCTGGCTGACATTGTTCAGTCCTTTATTCCCAAATGGCTGAGTGGGGAAAACTCAGTACATGTACTGATTGCACTTTGAATTTCCTCTAGAATAAGAGCTTCCTTTGGAGGAGTGCTGTAAATTTGCAAAATGTGTTGCACCCAAAAAACACCACACCCCGAGGTAAGAGCAATCAATAATTATCGCAATCATACACATAGTTTACTAGGTGCAATCAATTTAGGTCATCTATGTGTCGCACCAGGTATCTTGGCCATGTACAGAACACCAAAAAAGACACAATTTTTGGGCCAATCAGAAGATGAAAAGAGGTGGAGGGATCAAACCCTGAGAAATACAACCAAAAATAAAACTGGAAAAGTGTGTCCATCACAGTGGACACACAAAACTTAGAAGACTGCTCTTGGCGACTATAGAACAAACATATTTCATCCAGCTTGGCCAGGAATTGCTCTATTAGCATCCAATGCTCGGCCACAAATGCACCAAACAAGGCAAACAATCCCACCAAAGAAACATGATGTACCCCAGCTGGGTCGAAAAATACAAATTCGCCGTTCCGGAGCTGGCAGTGTTGGCAGATGAAGTATTCAAGAGCTACAGCAGGGTCATGGGGCATCCAAACACTCAAAGCGCCCCCAAAGGTACGCACCGGTAGAAGGACAGCACATAGAATTTCAGAGTCGAACTGCCCACGTGAAGTGGAGGACGTAAAAAACAGTGTCATATTTTAAAAAGAAGGATGTGTGAAACTGTCTCAATGCATAATATAGAGACTCTAGCAACAGGGGCGGACCACCACCTAAATGAATCTTAAGTCAAGGGAGGAAACAACATTCCTGAGCACCTTAAGTTTGCCATTGATAAAGGACATCACAGAAGGACTTGAGGCTGGCAGTAGAGAAGAGGAAGAAGAAACATTGCAGAGCAAGTCAGAAAAAATCAGATGTGTGCGTAAGCAATCTTGAGAAGGGGACAGAGGAGTCTATTCAAGTCAAGTCAAAATATTTTATTTTGGTCAAAGAATATAAAAAAACATATTTCTAAAACGTTTTCAACAATACAAAATTAATTCTTTCCTACAGAGCATTGTCACATGGCGCATTTGTGGTCAGCGATAGTTCTAATGGCACAATTAATATGTGTTTAGATTAAAATCATGAATAAAATGCAATATGAATGTAGATTAAAAATGCTCATTGTTAAAAATCAATAGAGCAATGCTATAGAATTTTGGTAACAGTGACAATATCAACCCCCACAAAATAGATGGAGACGCTGCTGCTTGTTGAACTGCCACCTGTAAGGGACTCATAGTCCCAGGAAGACCTGCGCCTGGACGTGCCAACGCGAGGGGAAACATCACTTACAACGAAACTTTTACAACGCACTACCATTACAACGCGGTCATTATAACGCAAACTATTACAACGCATTGCGCTGGGGGGTGCTCTAGGATAGGGAATAGGTTAATTTACTATCCAATAACCTTCCCTAGTGTCCACGGGGACTGGAGTTGGAATAATAAATTAAACTATTCACTATCCAACACCCAAAAGCGCTATGCGTTGTAATGGTATGCGATGTAAAAACCGCGTTGTAAAGGCATGCGATGTATAAGCATGCGTTGTAACGTCATACATCCCAACGCGAGGCCAGGGTGAGAGCCAAACACATCTCCATCCAGCACTACATAGCATGTTGGGGGCTCCAGCAGCGCAGGACGCTGCCGCTTCTTACCCTGCCATCTGTAAAGGATTCATAGTCCCGGGGAGACATGCGTCTGAATGTGCCAATGAGAGGCTGGGGGAGGAGCCAAACATACCTCCATCCAGTGCTACCAAGTGAGTTACGGGCTTCCATTGCAAGGGACGCTGCCGCTTGTTGCTCTGCCACCTCTAAGGGACTCATAGTCCCAGGGAGATCTGCACATGGAGGAGCCAACACCAGGCCAGAGGAGACAAACACACCTCCATCTAGTGCTACAAAGCACATTGCATGGTCCCGCTGAGCGGACACTCCCTCTTGCTGCCCTGCTGCCTGCAAGAGACCTATTGTCCCAGTGAAACCTGCGCCTGCAGGCACCAACACAAGGCTGGGCGAGGAGCCAAACACCCCCATCCAGCGCTACAAAGTGAGTTGTGGGCTCCTGCAGTGCGGGAAGTACCGGGGCAAAGTCCGAACCAAGGGCAGGCTTGTCCACGCCCCTCGGACCCCAAAAGAGGCTTGGCTTAGCAACCCCCTTGGTCCTGCATTTCGAAGTAATGTGAAATTTTTACTAAGCTTACTACTTAATTGCTTCCCTGAGTCCAGCTCTCCAGTCATTTCGGTACCAAACTATTTGTAAGAACTCACCCTTGTTGTCTGTTCTTTTGATGTGGGGGCTACTGTTTGGCATTCCAGGTGACTAACGATAGCAAAGAGCAAACTAGGCCCAAAGAGGCTGTTTCCAAGAATATTGGCACCCTTGATGGATACATAAAAAATGAGATGGGGGCTCTGGTTAAAGAAATCCTCTGTGCGGAGAAAAGGCTCCTGATAGCTGTGTCGAAATCCAACTCAGATGTACACGCTTGCACTACGGGGCCGGATTATGAGCACAAATCCTATTGTTTTAAACCAGTGTTGCCTCCCCTTGCCCACACTGCTGTTCAACCCCTGTCTCCGCCGGCACAATGGAAAAAGGTCCGAAGCCCAACAAGACCCTTAAAACTCTCAAGACCCCTAAAACCAGCACACCTGCTCCTCCGGACTAGACAACATCAAGCGCCCAGCCTTTTAAAAAGACTACTGAGGGCTTGCTTAGACAAATGGGCAAATAAATAGTTTATGTTATTAATTGTATGTTTGGGTTGCTTGATCGTTTGGGGCAAATTGAGGCCAAATTATCTTCCATTGAGATTAGACGCAACAGTTGTTGTAATGGAAGTGGGGAGAAGTGTTAAAATTGCAGCACAGAGGCCCCTCAGTTCCGTTTAAGACTTGTGCGTAGTGTAACCCTTGGCTGAGGAGGGGGGACAGTTCCCTATAAACCTGACTAGTAAGGCTACCCAGTCTGATCCAGCCATTTCTCTCTCCCAGGGCTCAAGGAAAGCCTTACCATTAAATACATTAGCTAGTGCTGAACACATCAGCACAGGGTATCCGCTCAGCAGGTAGACCCCTCAACTCAGCCAAGATACGAGAGTCAATTCATAATTGCACTTCTAAATGAGACTCCCCCCGGCCGCCTGTCCAAACTGCACACTAAAGTAAGTGAGTCCACCTTAGAATGAATTAATAAAGCAGCACACTGGATTAAAGAGAACTCTGAGCTCCAAGATTGGTGCTCCCTGAAATTCTCATCACCAGAAGGGTGGGTGGGTTGGGAACATGTGAAAGAAGTTTGAGGGAGACTGCAATGTTATAACTTTTAGGAACCCCATAATGGTCCGGCACTTGATTCAACACCCAGGGCTAGTTAACCCCCACTCTGGTAAGATCAGGGTTTTGCCCCAGGACTTCTTTAACAGGGACCTGGCCAGAAGGCCACATCCCCCATTTTGCGGTTCCAGTTTTTAATTGTTCCTCCCCTTTGGGAGATCAATGGTGACCCGGTACTGTTTTTTTGAGCCGTCCACTACGGCTTCTGTTTGCTTCGGCAAAATACAAACAGAAAACTCTACCTATCTGATTAAAATATGCTATGCATCGACTATTAATTTAGCCACTCTAATTGTGCTTAAATGACCATGCTCTACACAACAAGTAGGTTAATATAAACATTATTTTTTTTTCATTCTAAGAAGATCTAATGTATCACAATACAGAATCATATAATAAAGATTACAAAAGAGACAGGTCCCATTTACTTATTCATCACTCACAGCATACAAACAGTATCATACTCAAAACATCCTCACTCATACCACAAAGTAGCATAACAGAAAATTCTAGAAACGTGCTGAGAATTCAAGTTCCCATATATGTAGCAAAAATGTGCAGTCACTTCAGCCAACAACTAATCATATTTGGTGTTCAAAAACATCAAAAGGATTAATCATGCAGAGTAATATCTATGGATGGAGAAAGATTCAACATTCAGAAAATACTTTTCAAATGTACTGCTCAAGCATACAAATTGAGTAGAATAAAATAATTAATAGAGTTAACTCATTCAAGCGCCGACGCTCGATTCGGTGAGACACCCATTCGCTGGGTATCACCTTCTTCAGGGCGCATATGGTGGTAATGGAAGGACAGGCAATGTGGACCTGTCTGAGATAAACACAACATGTGCGGATTATCAATTAAATGAACACATGATAATGATTCATGTCATAGATATATATACATTGCGTATTTTCAAACATTATTGTTCTATTTCTTAATCGCAGAGAACATGGTCATTTGCACAGAGGGAAGTTCTTTGATTTAGTAGTGTAAAAAACATATATTAAAAACATTGAGGACCACAAGCAACACAAACCGAGTTTAAAGTAAGATAAAGAAAGAAGCGAGTGAGCTAAAGATAGAAACAATATGTACATAAAAACGGTGCTATACAAATAGTAGCTAATGGAGTAGTGATATGTAGAAACAAATCTGTCCAATAGCGGGCCTTCTATGGTTACCGAATCAGGCAAACTTACCCACAAAAATGAGGGGAAAAGGAACCTAAATGACAAAAGAAGTGTGGAAGGCCTTTAACAAGTGACGGTAGATAGTATGTATTAAATGTAATGAGAGCATTTCATTACTAGTAGGAAAGTACAGCGATTTCTGGAAAAAGGCAACTCCTGAGCCACAAATTATAGGGTTGCATCCATTGCTAACCTATGCTACCTCAAATCAGGTCACATTAGAGATAAACCGACAGTAATCAAATACAGTATGTATGGCGAGATACAAGAGGAAAAGGAAAAGAAAAAATGAAGCAAATACTCAGGCGTCTTACCAAGCGGGTGATGTGGCAGAAAAGACCTCCTCTGTTGTAGCTATTTAGGGACCGTAATCGAACTATATGGAAAAAATACTGCCTGAATAAAAACATAATTCAGGTGTCAGGCAGTTACCCATATTTGTAAATCTAATGATGGCTGTTTGCTTCGGCCCTTCAGGATAAAGGACAGATCAGTGCTTAATTTGTAAAAAAAAAGAAGTGCAGGTGCTGAAAATGTTGCCAAAGATGCCACGGCTCACTTCTTCCTCTGGTGAGCCCCACTTTCAATACTCTCACTGCCTCAGTCTCTATCATCTAACCTTGATCTGTTTTGTGTCCCATAAGTCTTTGCTCTAAGAGTCTATCCTCTCCCCTCTCTAATGGTTTTCTATCATCTTTGTCACACCTGGTGTGTTACCTTATTCCCTGTATTTCTGATTTGCCCTCTATTCATTCTACCCCTGCCCTTTCTCCTCTTCACTTTTATCCATGCTCTGCTCTCTCTCCCCTCGATCTTGGCTCTTTACTATCACTCTTCTAGCAGTGATTAGCTGTGACTCCGTTTTATCATTTGTCTGCTTTTTTTCCCCTGTCCTGTCCTCTACATCCTTTCATTCTATCTTCTCTCTTCTTAATGCTCTCTTCACATCATGGCTGCTTTCTCTTTGTATCTGATTTGCTCTCCTTTTCTTCTACTTAGCTCCGTCTTATCTCTCTCCTCTCCTGTTGTTTATTTCTCCTCTTTACTCTTGCTCTCTCTCTCATCTATAACACTGCTGCTGCCTGTGACCCCTGTCGTCAGCCTGTACATGTCCCTGCTATTTTGAACTCTGCGTTTTCCTGTTGTCATTCCTAAAGAAGTGGAAGATGGCGTGTTTTACTTTCTTACCTACACCGAGTGCAAAAACGAAAGGTACACCAAATGAAAATGCTTTTTTGCATATATTAATCAGTGCGGTATGACTGGGTTTATTGCGGAACAGATGGCTGTCCGAGCACAGCAGGTGATGTCACTGCTAGTGCTGCATCTAATTAGTAGGTCTAGGGATGGGAACAGCATTGGCACCCACTGCTCAGCTTGCTGTGACCCCGCATGCTACAGCACAGGTATTGTCCCCAACCGTAATGCTGCCAATGCTGGTAAGTATGGCTGTGGTGCCTACTGGACTCACGCACGAGCAGCAATTACTATGCTGGGGTGCAGCGCACAGATTCTACAGGTGACGCCATGGTGCACAAAAGTTGTGTTGGTCCACAGCTGCATCGAGCACGTTGAGGATAGCAGCAATGCAGGGCTGCGAGATATGCTACTCTGGCTACGCAGCAAGTGGAAAGTCCACACTTACTTTTGTTTATTCTTCCTCAAGAGCCCTCACTCCCAAGTTCCAAATGCGCTCTCGCAGCTTCCTTGCCTCAACTCCGTCATGAGCTAGCCCCCAGCTACAATTATCCAATGGGAGGCTTAGGCTCAGGCAGTGGCAGGGTGCAGCAGCCTTGGGGAATATAATGCAAACCATAGTTTGTAGATGACTTCTTGGATTTGTGATTGATGTGATGACATCATCACTAACGTGGTGCTACACAATCATGCCTGCCTGGACAGGCCTGTCTATGAACATTTACCAGCCAGTCACCATGCAATGTATGTTATTCTTTTTATTTTGAATTTGAACAATTAATTTTGAGACCACCACCTGCAGGGTCAGATATTGTAGCTCCGGCCCTGTGAAAGAAGTGCCGGTGCTGAGCACCTGAAAGCGCCTGCTCAAATTAAGCACTGGGACAGATGGTTTTAGATAGGGCGGGGGTATTTCATAGTTGCGATTTAGCCCCCATTCTGTTTCTGCTATACATAAATGGCCTAGGTACTGCCCTGTCTGCCAAGGTCTCCTATGCCCCTTCCATTAGTAGCAAAAAGGTCCTGTGTCCACGAGACACAGGACCTTTTTGCGGCACTGTCCACTTATATAATAATACGTGAACAGTGCCGTTTTGTCGTCTGGAGCCCCCAATAGTTTAAAGACGCTATTCCAAGAATTTGTTACCTTTATGGGCTACCTGGGTTTGGCCACTAATCACTCCAAAACTTTCATAATGACGTGCAACGTAAAGCTAACTAAGGGGCGGGGTATCAAGTTGTAAGGCCACTCTGTGGCCCTTACCCAGGATTTCTCCTACTTGGGTGAAGTTTTTGATGTGAAGGGGAATGTGGGACCTTGTATTTCTTCAGTCCAGAGTACATTTTCAGGTTTGCTTGAGTATGTTTTTAAACTGGCCGGACTCATTGGGAAAACAACTGTAGTCCACTTGCTGGAGGAATATAGGAGAAAGTGTCTCCCCATTTTAATGAACAGCGCAGATATAGTAACCTCCACGGTGTGCAAAATAGAGTATCGACTGAGGAGATTCCTGGGTGTTCCAACTACTTATTCCACCCTCATCTTGCATCAGGATTTAGGGGTGAATTATGTGGAGGACTCTTTAATTAAATCTAGCCCCACTGTTGTTGTGGTGCTCGATATGGACCAACAAACAGGTTGCTTTTAACAGGGAAATAGTCCTAGGCTGTTTATAATGTGATAGAGGGCTACATATAATACACCCTTGATTAACTATGTGCAGTCTGTTCTGTTGGTTCAACAATACTGACATTTTGTCCAAGCAAGATATGGTCCGGGTAAAATCCCTGCATAAAATGGAATGACACAAAGTCAAAGAAGCACATGAGTCCTCCAAAATTGCTGTCAGAGAGCATAAAGCCCTACACAACACTCCGAGCATGGCGCCGTATCTGGAGTGGCACCTGGGTTTCCCTTTGGGGCAGTTCAATGTGTCTAGAATTGCGGCATGCCCATGCCATGAAGTTTCACCCCAAAGCTCATTACATTTTACATTTTCTTTTTTCATTTTATCAGGATTCTTAACAAAATGTATTTTCTCCCCATTTTTAAGAAATGGGGCATTTCAACTTTTCTGGCAGCCGTGGAGTATCTTCAAATGTTGGAGTCCCCAACCAACTGTGTCAACATAAGCTCCTATTAAAGATGTGCTATTAACAGGATGCACTCAATGCTGTTTTAATTTGCTCTTATTCTCCTCGCACTAGAACAACCATTCGTTGCTTGCCCTTTATTTGGCTATTCGGTGAGTAGGTTTATCAAGTGGAGTGGCCCCTCTGCACATGCGACATGCTGGTAACATCTTGATGTTCTAAACTGTGAATTGTATTTTGTGTATGATAGTCCATGATGTATGCACTTTCATGACGATTGACGCTATCTATTGTGTTTATAATGTGATGTACGTTTTATCTGCTATGTGAGGCACCTTTCCATCTTCTGTATTTTACTGGTCAACTTTGTGGTCGAAATAAAGGATTTAAACTAAACTAAACAAAATTTGTGGCTGTCAGAAGAAAAGAGGCAGCAGAAACATTGTAGAGCAAATCAGAGTATAAATCAGCTGTGTGCTTAAGTGATCTTGAGAAGCAGACAGAGGAGTCTATTCAAGTCAAGTCAAAATAATGTACTTCGGTCAAAGACCATAAAAGAAACATATTTATAAAACTTTGTAAACAATACAAAATTAATTCTTTCTTACATAGCAATGCAGTTTGAGCTTTGTCACATGGCTCCTGTGCAGTTTGCGATGGTTCTAACGGCAATATGTATATGTGTTTATATTAAAATCATGAATAAAATGTAATATGAAGATTGATTAAAAATGTTTACAGTTAAAAATCAATATGGCAATGCTATAGAATTTTGGGAACAGTAGCAATAACAACCCCTACATAATGGATAGATGATGCTATATCACATCAATAAAGTGCCATAGTGCCTGCCGACAGATTCCATGGTGCATGCCATCTCTATTGATGAAATACGTGCCACTATACCCAGAAGCAATCTAGCAATGATACTGCTAGGGTAAATCGAAGTTAGATGCTAACTGGGTCGTGGTCTTAGTTCTAAAAGGCCACATGGACTCAAGATATTTCGCAATAGAGAAGACTATTCGCAGTTTTGTGTCAAATCTGCAAATGCTCAGGGCCATCTTGAGCTTGCAAACTCCCAGGAATTGGCTAAGCGGCGCAATGCAAAGCCTGCGTTGTCTGATGTACACGGGGCAAACAAACCAAAAGTTTGTTCCTCAGTTTCTTTGGCCTCCCTGCACACGAGGCAGAGGGCACACCCCTCTGAGAATCACCTCTATTTATTGATAAAGTTTGCTAGTGGTAATGTCCCTAGCCTGAATCTATACTAATATAATAAAGAGAGAGCCAAACCTTTGAGGCGGGTAATCTCAGGAACCACAGCAGCAATCACAACAACCAATACAGCATTGGAAAGGACAGTTGCAGTAGGCTATACAGCTGGCAACCATATACATTCGAAGGGTAAAAGAACCTTAGGGGGAAACTAGTCCCTTGTGGGCAGGGGGATTCTGCTCGGCGTGTTGTGCTGGTGGCGTGTGCGTTGTGGTGGGGGCGTGGCCATACAGTGATGGGCGCGGCATTCACTACGTGTTAGTATTTCCTTGTGGCCGTGTGCGTTGTGCTGGGGGTGGAAATCAGGTAAAACAAGCGTTTGCAGGAATCCGTTGTGGACATGTGGGGGGTGGCCAACGCTACGTGTTAGTACTTCCTTGTTACCGTGTGCGTTGTGCTGTAGGTGGAAATCTGGGTGTAGAAATCAGGTAAAAGCTGGGGGCGGAAATCAGGTAAAACAAGCATTTGCAGGGATCTGTTGTGGGCATGTGTGGGCGTGGCTATACAGCAATCGGCGCGGCATTCAACAGGCATTCGGCAAAAAGGGGGCACGGAAATCCTGCAAAACAAGAATTCACAGGACTCTGTTGTGGGCGTGTGTATACCCAGACAACGTCGGGATGGGCTGCTAGTCATATATAAAGGGATTAAGTGAAGGTGCATCGATTTTGTCAAGAAACATCTCAAACGTCAATGTTGATTTGGTTTCAAGAAACTGACCAGACAGTCTTCCATGGTGTATTGATTGGATTATTTTCCCCTTTCATTTTCCAAAAAGGTCGACTTCACCAATTCAGTGGAGGAATTAGTAGGAGATGCAGGGTGTTTCCATAGGTCTATCAGGCCCAGGTTAAATAGGGTCTGCTTAACACATTTCAACCAGGGAAGTGCCATGGAGCCTCAATTAAGCAGAAGATCTCTTAGCCCTACCCTATAGGGGTCTAGTTCATCAGTTAACCATATCCGGAGTCAGTATAAGATAGGTTTGAGCCTGATTTTGGCAGCTATCACTTGCATGGCCTGGTCCGTTCTAAAACAAATAGTGGAGTACTCTGGGGAACTCTCAGTGAGGACCTCAAAAATTTGTTATCACCAACCTCAAAATGATTCTACATTATTGTGCCATCCATAGTTTGGAGCCATATGGGATGGCAGGTAAAGAGTCATAATATCGAGTCTTTTATTTCGACTGGACAGAATATCGAGTAAAAAATATAGAATGGACATAATATCGACTAGACATAATATAGACAACAAAAATATCGACTAGAGAAAATTAATATCGAATAGAATGGACATAATATCGAATCAAAAATATAGAATGGACATAATATCGACTAGACATAATATAGCCAACAAAAATATTGAATTTAAGGTAAGTTAATAATAATTTTTATTTTTTGTGTAATATAAGTCTGTAGCGGGTTGTGGGTTTATAGGGGAATAGGGTGGGAAGTAATTTAATTATAATTAATTCAATATGTTAATTTATTTATTGATATTTATTTAGAATTAATTGTTAATTACTTATTAATTGGTAATTAATTAAAATATATTTGGTAATTAATTATAATTGATTAATTGATAAATATTTTAATTTAAGAAATTTATTTTCTGTAGCAGGTTGTGGGTTTATAGGGGAATAGGGTGGGAAGTAATTTAATTATAATTAATTACATATGTCATTTAAATTATTGGTATTTATTTTGAATTAATTGTTAATTAATTTTTAATAGGTAATTAATTAAAATATAATTGGTAATTAAAATAAATTTATTAATTTTGAAATTGTAAATTAATTTATTGTTAATAGGTAATTAATTAGTATGAGTAGGCAATTTTTATAATTAAATAATTTTATTTTGTATTTATAAATAAATATTTAATATTTTTTATACACAAGTAAAATATTTTATTTATTTGTAATTGGTATTACTATTTATGTTATTTATATCTATTTGTGAAGTATTTACTTTCCCTATTATTGCACTCTCTGAAGTTGGAATAGTAATTTTAACCCCTACGCTATACAACACTTTCCCTACTGTTGCACCCACTGGAGTGGGTATGCAACGTTTACAACGCAACTTTTACTATGCACTACCATTACAACGAAACTTTTACAACGCAAAAACTTTTACAACGCATACATTTACAAAGCATGTTTTTACAACGCAGATACCTTTACAACGCATACCATTACAACGTAAGTATTGCTAAGTATATAATTATTTTTAAAATGTTATATGTTTGGGTTTTTGGGTAAAGGGGTATTTTTAGGGTTCAGGGTCAGTTTTCAGTTTTTGGGTAAAGGGGTATTTTTAGGGTTCAGGGTCAGTTTTCAGTTTTTGGGTAAAGGGGTATTTTTAGGGTTCAGGGTCAGTTTTCAGTTTCTGGGGTAAAGGGGTATTTTTAGGGTTCAGGGTCAGTTTTCAGTTTTTGGGTAAAGGGGTATTTTTAGGGTTCAGGGTCAGTTTTCAGTTTTTGGGTAAAGTGGTATTTTTAGGGTTCTGGGTCAGTTTTCAGTTTTTGGGTAAAGGGGTATATTTAGGGTTCAGGGTCAGTTTTCAGTTTTTGGGTAAAGGGGTATTTTTAGGGTTCAGGGTCAGTTTTCAGTTTCTGGGGTAAAGGGGTATATTTAGGGTTCAGGGTCAGTTTTCAGTTTTTGGGTAAAGGGGTATTTTTAGGGTTCAGGGTCAGTTTTCAGTTTCTGGGGTAAAGGGGTATTTTTAGGGTTCAGGGTCAGTTTTCAGTTTTTGGGTAAAGGGGTATTTGTAGGGTTCAGGGTCAGTTTTCAGTTTTTGGGTAAAGGGGTATTTTTAGGGTTCGGGGTCAGTTTTCAGTTTTTGGGGTAAAGGGGTATATTTAGGGTTCATGGTCAGTTTTCTGTTTTTGGGTAAAGGGGTATTTTTAGGGTTCAGGGTCAGTTTTCAGTTTCTGGGGTAAAGGGGTATTTTTAGGGTTCAGGGTCAGTTTTCAGTTTTTGGGTAAAGGGGTATTTTTAGGGTTCAGGGTCAGTTTTCAGTTTTTGGGTAAAGGGGTATTTTTAGGGTTCAGGGTCAGTTTAGGGTTTTTGGGGTACAGGGGTACTTTGTAAAATTAAAGTAAAATTACATTTAAATTACATTAAATAAATACAATTAAGTAAAATTAAATTATATTATAATATTTTAAATTAATTTATATTAAAAATAATATTATATACTTACCAATACTTATGTTGTAAAGGTATGCGTTGTAAAGGTATATGCGTTGTAAAATCTTGCGTTGTAAATGTATGAGTTGTAAAAGTTTTTGTGTTGTAAAAGTTTTGATGTAATGGTAGGTGTTGTAAAAGTATGCCTTGTAACGTCATACATCCCTGGAGTGGGAATAGTAATTTTAACCCCTACGCTATCCAGCGCTTTCCCTACTGTTGCACCCACTGGAGTGGGAATAGTAAATTTTACCTCTACGCTATCCAACACTTTTGCTAATGTTGAACTCACTATAGTTGCTACAATAAATTTTAACCATTTTCTATGCTACGCTAAAAATGTTATATATGTTTATTTAATAATATGTTTTTATATATATTACCTACTGGCGGTCGCCAGTAGGTATATATAGTTAGGATTTTTTCTCTATGGGATTTTTGAAAATTCTATGTCTAATAACTTTGGCGTTTGTGGACGGAATTGGCTGAAATTTTCAGGAAAATGGCACATTTTGTTTCTGAGCAGCCCTTGAAAATTTGGGGGGGGTTCGTCAAGGGGGGGCCGAGAAAAAAGGGGGGTCCCAAAACGTGTTTTTAACATTGAGTTTTCCATAGGGCGGTTGGCCTCACTTTTAGCACGAACGGCTGAATGGATTTGCACGAAACTTGGCAAAATTGTAGGGACTGGTAGCCCGATGTGCCTTTTGTAGGTCTCAATATATGTGCTACAGTGGATTTTGAGAAATTAACGTTTAAAAAAAGATATATATCTGTAACAGCGGACCGGGCAGCGCTCCAGGACGCGTACTTTTCACGCAACGGAGCTTTGTGAAGCGAAGCTGATTGGTTCTCCGGCGTCTGTAAACATTCCAAACAGTCCGTAGCGGCCGCCATCTTGTCTCTCGGTAGGATCGAGAGAGAAGAGGAGGCCAAAGCGAAGGGGCAAATGACCATAAGGGGGCATAGTAGATCCTCGCTGATCCCCTAGGTTTGATGTGGAGGTTTTAAAAGGGCCCCGCGGGGCAAAAAAAAAAAATAATAATAATAATCGAACGGCTGAATGGATTTGCACGAAACTTGGTAAAATATTAGGGACTGGTAGCCCGATGTGCCTTTGCTAGGTCTCAATATATGTGCTCCAGTGGATTTTGAGAAATTAACGTTCAAAAAAAGATATATATCTGTAATAGCGCTCCGCTTCGTGTACTTTTCGCGTTACGGAGGTTTGCGAAGCTGATTGGTTCTTCGGCGTCTGTAAACATTCCAAACAGTCCGTAGCGGCCGCCATCTTGTCTCTCGGTAGGATCGAGAGACAAGAGGAGGCCAAAGCGAAGGGGCAAATGACCATAAGGGGGCATAGTAGATCGTCCCTGACCCCCTAGGTTTGATGTGGAGGCTTTGAAAGGGTCTCGCAGGGCAAAAAAAAAATATACCGTTTTTTTAGTTTTTTTGCGTGGAGTGCGCCCGGTTCGCGAACCGGGAAGCGTTCTGGGGAGCGTACTTTCTTGAAAATTAGTGAAAAAAGTTAGAGTAAAATAATAATTGTGAGTGATCAGATGTAGGGTAGCTCTGAGAAGAGCTTTTGGGTTTATGGTACATTTAGGTACTTATAAGTAGGTACCAATGCACAGTCTTAAATTCAGAGTGAAAATTCTGTTGCCCTCATCTGAGAAGTGAACTCCATCTCCTCTGTAGATATCTTGCATGTAGTAACGCAAGTTATTGTTGTACAGGGAGCCCATTCCATGGTCTCTCATGTAAGCTGAAACACATTTGTTTACATGCTTCCTCGATTTCTCAATTTGTGGACAAAATTGGTTCGACCACCTCCATTTTTGTCTTTGGCATATATTTGAATATACCAAGGCAGTCTGAGGAAAAAGTGCCATCAATTGCTCAAAGGTGTCCTTTAAAAGCATTTCCAGACCTACCCCAGTCAAAGTGCCCAAATCATTACCTCCACAGTGCACAATTAACAGGTCAGGTTTTGGCAAATGCATAAAGGTTTTCACCAATGGTATCAATTGGTGACATTTTAATCCTCTGTGGCCAAACCACTTAATTTCCACATCTTGTAAATTGAGGTTAGGTAAATTCCTGTTTTCAGCGTACCTTTGAGCCCAATAGATATAACTATGTCCAACAATCCAGACAGAAAACATGGCGAGAGAAGGTTCTGCTGCAGTCAGATGAAGTGTGGCAATGAAATGGCAGTTGAAAAAATGAGAGTGTAAAATGAAAAAAACTGAGGAGTTTCTGTGTTAATGAAGCAGTAAGAGTGATTGGTGGATTTTGATTGCTGAAAACAGAAAGTTAGTGTGCATGGATGAGTTCGTTGAAAGATGTATTTTGAGTGGCGAAGAAAAAATCATTAAATGAAAGAATGCTCTGGATATGCAGGTGCACTGAGAGTTCAGACTTCAATTGCAACATTGTTGTGTGAACTTGGAAACACCAGAGGTTTTGCAAGAGGTGGTTGCTATGCAGAAAAAGCAGAGAGGGGGCAGGGTTTTGCTTTGAAAAAAAGTGAGGGAAGAGTTTTGATTGGTGTGACATGAGAGATATGTGTGAGGAATTACAGCATTTCTGTGCTTTTGATAGCTGCAGACTCTGGAGTGCATACCTTTTGCTCTGCTGAAGACAAATTGGTGTGTTTCTGAGACTGTTTTGACACTCAAAGTATGAATATATAAAAAAAAAGAAAATCGTTTTTGAGGTAAAGGAATGTTTTCAAAATTTATGTGCGCCATATGCCCCCAAATTTCTTTTTCGGGGGTGCAGCAGGGTGTTCTTGAGACACCCCTGCACCCTCGGAAAAATTCGTAATTTGCGATGAGGTAATTGCTAATCGCAAATTGCACCTTCATTCCTATGGGCCTCCTGCTGCATGGAAATGAATGGGTAATTTGTAATTAGCAAATAGGTCATCGCAAACTAGGAATGGTAAAGAATCGCTATTTATTCCTTAAAGTTCGCTATTTAGGAAATGCAAAAAACTTTGATGATACATATGGCGGTTCATCTCTAACAAGATAAGAAGCATAGGGATAGATTTATGATGACTGGCGCATCACCAGGGATGTGTTAGTCATTCTGTGCCGCTGTTCCGTCACCTATGGTGTGCTGCATTTACAATGCGGCGCATCATGGGGCAAAAACAGCACAGATGCGTGACGTATCTGTGCCGTAAAGGTGGCGCATTGCTGGAGTTGTATCGCAAGTGTGATGAAGCTCCAGCAAGGCTCAGGGGTGCCCCTGTCGCAGGGTTTCTGTTCTCACACAGAACTGTGGACAGAGGATTGGAACCTTGGCGAATTAAAGTGTCCCAGAACTCACCTTAGTAATCAAAACCCCTTAGCAAGCTAGGTACAGTGTCACATTGGATATAACAAACTCTCAATGTTTAGACAATCCAGAATATGAACTTATAGTACCTCAGGATACGTGGAACTCATGAACAGTCGGTCGTTATATATTTCTTAGAAACCAGAACATGGAGTTAAGAAGAACACATGTGTATTTGAAATGTTTATTTACTAATGCCGTCTTCTCAGGCGTAGTATGTTAGATAATACAAGTACACATATTATCAGTAGCAAAATTACCAGCATAGTTACTAGTACATAAAAAGCGAATGGTGACAGTATGTTAACATGCTGTAAATGAATAAGAGTTAGCAACACCTATAAGCAGCCGCGGGCCGTGGAGGGAGTTACGGTGGGGCAGGGAGGCGGGGAGGGGGAGGGGCAGGGTGGAGAGGGCTCCACCCTGCCCCTCCCCCTCCCCGCCTCCCTGCCCCACCGTAACTCCCTCCACGGCCCGCGGCTGCTTATATCTCACCCTCCCTAATACACATATTATATTATTTGCTAAGAAGGTCTCTTTGTGTTGGTTTAGGGCGTGCCCATACTTTAGTGTCTTAGATTTGAAGGAATCACATCAGCATACACCAGCTCTCTCTTCATGTGAACCGCATCAACTGTTGTGTATGTGTGTTCGGCAAAGCAATATAAAACCCGCCTCATGCCCAGAATTGGCAGAAGTTGCACTTATGTTATGAGTATGAAGTCGTGGAGATCAGACCTCATAACAATTCTGTATCGTGTTGTTCTTGAAACTTCAGCACTCGCTGTACAGATATAGTTTAACAAGCAAGGCAGATAGTAGAGCAAGAACATATTATTCTCATGTAAACCACGATGAACTACTAGGTTGAAAGCTAAAGCAACAACTAAGTGTTGTGTGCAGAAGTTGCAAAAAAGGAAAAATGGCGTTTAAACCGGTAATGAGCCCATGCTAACTTAACACGGTGTAAAGATATCCAGGACCTAGATGACACCTCCCCATGATCCGGAAACGAACTGAATAAGATAATAGAAGTGCCATCTCATGAGAGCAGATTGCAAGATTATATGTGGACGGTCCGCAAGGTAAAGCATTAAAAACTAGGAAAATTTAATGCTAAAGAAAAATAAAACAGCCAAGTACTTTATCGAGTCTTAAGCCAATAGGCAAGCTAAATAATAAAAACTTGACAAATAAGTCAATGAATTGTCAATGAAATGCTAGTACTCAGCATATCAAACATGAAAAAGGTCTATGACATAACTGTGTATGCAAAATAAGCTGCAACAGCCTCCAATAGAAAGTCACCGTCTTCATCCGAAAAGTGTTCAGCCATCCAATTTAAAAGCGGAAAAGAACATACGTGCTCTCCCAGCACCGGATCCTCTATCACCATCAGAGGACAGCTCGGTGGGTTTTCAAGAAAGCTCTGTTCCAAGAAAGACTGTGTTGCCGCCAGTAAATTCCAGGGACCAATTAGTCCATGCATCAATGCCACAGCCATAATCCTTTCGCCAGGACAAACCAACTCGTGAGTAATGATAGGAGTCAACAAACAACAAAAGAAGAGAGTGTCTCTGATTCTCCCTACCTCTCTCGTTGTTGATATATATAATGATAGGAGTCATCAGCTGATTAAAGTCGACGTCAGGAGAAACCGGTCCGCAGAGACACAAATCAATGGCCCAATCGAAATCACAGGTCAGGCAGTGAAATACAGGCTGGACACAGGTGAAGTAGGAGAATCGAAAAGATAATCCATATGCCGTGCTTAATATCGCCAACGGCATTGTGCCATAATATTCTAGCATGCGATTGCGGAACAGTGTCAGCAGCTGCAGGGCGGGAGCTTGCACAGGAGGGACATCCATATTTAAAAATGTAAAAAAGCACAAGAGCGTCCGCTGGTAATGCAAGTAAAAATGGGAATCCACGAAGCAGAGTGGAAAAAATAGAATGAAAGAAAGCAGGGATGACTCCAAAGATTTTCTCAAATGAAGTCACGAGACCACTGGTAACAACTTTAAAAAAGTGCGCCTGGGCCTTTGTGGAGGACGCGTTAAAGATAGTCCGAACCATCTTGCTGAAATGGAAAGGCAAATCTGTATTGAAAAGGGTCTGCACCTCTGTACGGGTGTTCGCTATGTGAAGCACGAAAGTTTCACGGGCCGAACTCAAGGCCACCTCTCTCTGAGACAAAAGAGCTCTTATTCTTGCCATGCCGTTGAAATCTGCTCCCAAGGTTGGTATTTGTGGCGAGATTGAAAACTCCCTATGTTCATGTGTGGGAGGAAATAGAACATTTCTGCAGCAAATAACCCGTTCACTTACTGTTACGATAAAAGGAATACTTTTAATTAACCCAGAACAATCTTCATTATTGAGCATCAAATAACTACCATTTTCCAACAACTTGAACGTGGGGATGATAGCAGGAACTGGCGTGCCTTGCAACACGCAAGCCATATTTGGTCGGTGTTTGTTGCATGAACCGTGTAACTGTATGTGCCTACACATTAGTGAATGATGTGGCGTCTCAGTGCATTCCTCTCCATTCAGATAAACTTCTTGATCATCTTTGAAACATCTGTATGTGTATGGAAGCGACCAGACCTCATGAAGAAAAGCACTACCTAAAGGTTCATAACGACCTATTGGTATATATTTCATACAATTTGAAAACTTATATAAAGCAAAAGGCAGCGTTATTAAACCGTGGATAAGGCACGTTGCCAAAAAACCCGCAATCCTCTGCTGATGATGTCACTGAGCATGTCATGAATGATGTAATATGTGACATCATCAGCAGTGGATTACGGGTAATAGTATCTCTAGTTTACTCCCTTATAGCTGTCTTTCTTTTAACATAAGTGTCTGTTTCCTTCCCTTATACTTACTGTTCTTTTTTTTCAAAAAATTTTTTGGTTCACTTCCGGTTCGCGTACCGGCGAGCGAACTGGGAAGCGAACTACGAGAAATAGAGGTTGGCACAGTTCCAAATATTGTACCAATTTTTTAATAACGGGGAGGTAGTTCTGAAAAGAACTTTTTTTTAATTGTTTTTGTTGTTTTATATTTTTTTATTATTTTTCTGAACATTTTTTTACTTTTTTTGAATTTTTCTGAACAGTTTTATATTTTTTTGGGTTTTTCTTGGAGGGGGCAATGAAAACGATTCATTGTAAAGGGCTCAACAGGAGCAACAAAACAAAAAAAAAGTATTTAATATTTTGGGCGTTTCGTACAAACTTGCATATGATAGTCAATAGCTCTGTTGATCAGAGTGATGCTTCTTTCTCCGTAGCAAATGAATCCATCGCAATGTACGCAGACGTGTTTTACTTCACCAAATCTCATTTGTAAATTTGGCACTATCTCCCTGCCCTCTGGTCCCGTTACTTCCGGTACAACAGATCTTCTGGCCATAATAGGGAGATTATCTAGGTCGTTCCGAAACTGTGCAGCACTGTAGTTGTTAGGATGCCACCTAGTCATATGGCGATGCATTGTGTAGTTTCCGAAACTGTATTTTTTCTCGGTCCCTCTGGACAGTCTATCTTGACATATAAGGCAAGTTACGTATCTTGCATTTACTTTTTTCTGACCTTTGGGAATTTTAAAAAATTGCCAAATGAAGTTTTCTTTCCGGTGAGACGTCCTGGGCTCCTCAGGCAAAAACTGCCTCTCTTCGTGCTCGTCGTCCTGTTCCTCTTCTTCCTGTTCTTGTTGAATTATAACTTGAGCAGGTGGTCCACTCTTCCTTGGATGTGGTGGAGGTGGTGGGGAAGCACCAGCTGAAGCTACTAAAGAAGCCATTGCTCACTGGTAACAAAGGGTCTTTCTCTCACAAAGATGAAAGTCAGAGTGAGGAAAGAAGGAGGGATTTTCATCATTTGGGAAAAACAAGAGTTCTCAACCAATGAAAAGTGTTCATTTTATATTATATGACCTAGTCTTACATCATTAGGAAACCAAAAGTGAAATGAACCAATGAAAAGTGTTATTACCAAGTCACATGACCTGCTGTGTTTACGTTAAGCGCTTTGCAGGGCCTCCCGGTTTGCTTCCAGAAACCTGCGCTTTGCGACTCGCTTCGCGTACCAGTTCGCTAACGTAGCA
Organism: Lissotriton helveticus; assembly: GCF_964261635.1. Taxonomy (NCBI): domain Eukaryota; kingdom Metazoa; phylum Chordata; class Amphibia; order Caudata; family Salamandridae; genus Lissotriton; species Lissotriton helveticus. The sequence goes on along the minus strand of NC_136072.1, from coordinate 509,291,933 downwards.
CGTCATATGACGTATCACGCGACAACGTGAAACGTCATGCGGACGGGAGGCGTCACGATGTTGTTTTCTAACGCGGCAGTTGCGGTAAAGAAACGTTTACCGGCTCGCGGTCTATTTCGCGGCATCAAGGTCAGCTAACGGGAAGCTTCCCGATTCGCGAAGCGGGAACGAAGAAAAAAAAAATATATTCATAAACATATAAAATATATTTTTGGATTTAAAGAAGAATACATTTTACAGCTACAGATATTAGCTGTTAAAAAACCAATGAAATTCACTGAAAAAACCATAGGTTATAGACCATATATAGTTAGGAATTAGCATTTACAAAACCTTGAAAATTCACTGAAAAAACCATAGGTTATAGACCATATATAGTTAGGAATTAGCATTTACAAAACCTTATTTTACTCACACAAAACCATTGAAATTCCATATATAGTTAGTTGCACTAACTATATATCGCGCACCCGCAATCCACTGCTGATGATGTCACATATTACATCATTCATGACATGGTCAGTGACATCACTGATGACATCACTGATGACATCTCAAATGACATCACTGATGACATCTCATTTGACATCAATGACCACATCACTGATGATATCATTCATGTGACAATACAATGCATCTCCTCACATTTTAATATAACCTCTGTTTCACCCAGTGTTAAATACAGAGTATAGTTTTTGAAACCATTGACACACCAATACTAGTTACTACATACGCACTCACTGATTCCTATGTCTACACACACATTCACTCATTCACTCATACAATCATTCATACATACAATCACTCATCTTTACAACACTATCATATGCACTCATACACCTATACAGACACTCACAGTCTGCCACTCATCCATGGAGTTACTCACACACCTAGTCAGTCCTGTAAAGAATCAATGACACTTCCATTTTCTTGTCTATACAGTTAAACATAGAGCACCTTACATTTTCAAACATATACTAACACATACTTACCTTCTTATACAATCATTGATACAAGTACACATTGATCTGCACAGAGTCACACACCTCCCAGCCAGCCACACACACACTCAGTCTCCCATACAAATACTTGGACAATCAATCAGTAACCCATATAGTTAATCATATAGCTACTGATCAACACATGCAGCAGTTTACAGAACAACAGACATAATGATGCACAAATTAAGACAGTTTAGTCACTAACCCATGCACTCAGTGAGACACATTTAATCACTCACTCATACATTCAGTCATGCACCTACTAAATCCTTTGTCCAGACACTTATACTTCCACTCATTCTTCAATATGTAAGACACATTTTAACTTTACAGAAACATACAGTCACTGTATGTTGTCATCAGTGATGTCATCAGTGATGTCATCAGTGATGTCATTTGAGATGTCATCAGTGATGTCATCAGTGATGTCACTGACCATGTCATGAATGATGTAATATGTGACATCATCAGCAGTGGATTGCGGGTGCGCGATATATAGTTAGTGCAACTAACTATATATGGAATTTCAATGGTTTTGTGTGAGTAAAATAAGGTTTTGTAAATGCTAATTCCTAACTATATATGGTCTATAACCTATGGTTTTTTCAGTGAATTTTCAAGGTTTTGTAAATGCTAATTCCTAACTATATATGGTCTATAACCTATGGTTTTTTCAGTGAATATATATATATATATATATATATATGTATATATATATATATATATATATGTATTATTTTTGGTGATATATTTTTTTTAATTATAGAAATTATTTATTAAAATTAAAATTTTAAAATAATTATTTCTAAGTTTATATTAAATATATATATTACTATATTAGTTTTAACTTAATTTTAAGACATTTAAAAAAATCGATATTTTGACAGTCTATATTTTTGTAAGTCGATATTTTGGAGTCGATATTTTGGTACTTACCTGTTTGTAGATAGAGAGTCGATATTTTGTCACTCGATATTTTTCACTCGATATTTGTGTATCTCGATATTTGTGACGTCGATATTATGTCAGTCATCCGTGATGGCAGCCAAAGCTTGAGCTCTCCAGTTCTCCATAAGGGGGGTAACTGGGTGAGAAGAAATTTCTTTGCGAAGCTTAATGTGGCTGCCAACCTGTGGCTGAGCAGGAGCGTACAATTTGAGATTTGACTAGCCCAAGAGTTGCTGCTTGAAAGCCGAACTCACAGGTAGTCAAATTCTGAGACCCTCTCCAGTCTTGTTCCATCCAGTTTCACTGACCCTCTAAAATGTTTGTGGGGATTTATTGTCATGAATTTGGTCTTATTTAGGTTCACGGCTAAGCCATGAATAATACAAAAAAGATTAAACCTAGCAAGTAGAGCCTCAATTCCTTTTGAAGGATTTGATACTAGTAGGGTGTCGTCAGCAAACAATAATTCTGGAGTTTTTGTGTCACGCAGTACAAGGGAATCAGTTTCACAGCCCAGAAGGAAATCTACCCAGCTGTTAATAAATATCATTAGAGTAGGGGCAAGGACACAACCTTGCCTAACTCTTTTGGCAACCTTTAATCGGTGAGTAGTTTCCCCATCGGCACCCCATCTTATTTGTGCATAATTACATGTATGAAGGCACACAATAATATCCAGTAGCCCAATATAGCTTAAGATTCTCCAGAGAGTGCCTCTTGGAACCATATGAAAGGCAGTCCTTAAATCAGCAAATGCTACGTAAAAGCTGCCTTTGTTTATATCCACCATTTTCACTGTTAACAGCTGAAATCTAAAGGCCTGGTCTATCGTGCTCGCTTTACAACAAAACCTAGCCTGGAACTATGACAGCATTTTCTTATCCTCCAACCAGAACATCAAGTCGTCCAGAATGTGCTTGCAAAATATTTTCTGGGCATTGTCAATAAGACTTATTGGACGATAGTTGGGTGGGTCAGAGCTTAGGCCCTTCTTAAAAATAGGAACAATCCCGCTACTCCTCTCCAGGTTGCGGGAATTGGTGCACTAGCCGTATTGGCATTGGCAATTCGATTTTAACTGTGGTGACCAAACATCTTACTCTACTTTACATAGATCCCCAGGGATACTATCTGGGCCTGGCACCTTGCCTGCCTTCTGCACACAAATAGAATTATTAGTTTCATCCAAGGAAAAGCACATCAGTGCTTGTACTTACTCCAAGGAAGGCCCTATGTTCTCTCCTGGGGAACCATTAGCTGATTTGATGGCCAAGGTCTCTGCATATGTTGCTTTAAAGGCTATGTTGGCATCATTTCCCTTGCTATAGTGTGATTGAAAATGGGCAACCCAGTTCTGCAGTAATATATTAGATTTGGGCCTCGTTGTTTTAGATTTACCTCCATGGCTGGTCATGTGCCAAAAAGCTGCATGATCCTAGTCTGGACAGCATTCAGAATTTCCCCCCAAAGTGTTGTATGCCACAATATTGTTGCCTTTTTTATAGTGTCTTCATAATTTGCTCCAGCAGCTTGTATTTCCTGTTATGTCCTATTTTTAATAGCATTAATCAGGAGAGTTTTGACTTCTCCATTGCCCTTGTTGTACCATGAGAAATTATCTGGATCTGAGGTTCTATGCTTGTTAGTAAGTTTAATAAAGTAGAAAAAATGTAGAGCCTCAACGCATTTGGTGTGGAGGTCCATAATGATATGTATTCGGAGCCTAGGATTGTCAAATGCAGTTAGAGTTGGGATTGAATGTTGATATAAATTGCTATAAGAAACATCGTTTTTTGCTACTAAATCCCATTGACCGTTTCCTTTATTGTTGGCGATATCCGAATCACAACAGGAGTGTCCTGTGTGTCTGAGAATGTTAAGGTCTGAGCTTCCCTGTAGTGTTAGGAAAAGGGGATAATGATCACTCTCATAGCAAGGTATTACTTTTTTATAACAATAAGATCTGACCATGAGTACCTATTTAGAAAAGTGCAATCAATGTTATGATTTTCTTCTGAAAGTGGGTTTCCAACTCAAATCCAATGCTGTGAGACCACTGCGTGCTCTCAGATGGAAGCTAAGTGACAGGTCTATTAGCTGGAGGGCAGCCCTAGATGTGCACTAAATATAGGGGCCTTCCTTGTAACTGAGGGATACCCCAGTATTCATCCTCATCACAATCTATGTCCTTTATGAACAGGGCCAGCTTTAGGACTGTGCCACCGGTGTGGCCGCAATGGGCGCTGACCTGTAGAGGGGGTGCTGACCTCAGGGGGGCACTGTGTTCAGTAATAACTTATAATTGGAGAGATGAAGGGCACTTTAGCCCGATGGTAGTGAGAGAATCCAAAGAGGCGGTCAAAACGATTTTTGCACCAGGAGCCCCCAGCACTAAAGCCGGACATGCTTATGAAGGTTGAGGGCTCACAACAAACATTAAAGCCACCATAACAGTGGCAGTCTTATCAACCATTGCAATAACTTTGGTTAGCGTTGATATCGTCTTGGAATCAGCAGACTTTATAGTGCTCCTACACTAAACATTGTACATTAAAGTTTTTTTTTACCATTCCATGAGGAAAATTGTATCCCTAAGATGTCAGTTGAATTAATATTTAATTGCTTTAGCTGGCATCCAATAGAGCTGCTAACCCATAAGCAAGACCTTCAGAAGGTCTACCTGCCAATCCGCGATGCCAGTGCACAAACATAAAAAATATATATATACCCCATGTTTCCAGGAACATGATGACACCAGCTTTATCAATGAATGCACACCAGTCCTCTTGGGGGGGGGGGGGGGCGTTACTCTTTAGTCCCGCTATGTTCCATGATCCCACTAAGGTTGTTGGATTCTGTGATAATAATGGCCAGGTATTCCTGAGCAGGTGTTATTACTGCAGAGGCCTTATGTAATGGAAAAGTGTTAGCCAGAGCTCCCTGTACAGATCTTGTCGCAGGGCCCATTTCTATCAAGGCTAGTGAAAGGGTTAATGAGAGCGGAACATTAGCTGAAATATCCTCCTAGCCCAAATTTAGCACAACGCCAGTATGTGCACTTTTGTTGATTGTTTCTGTTGTCACCAGTCAATCGTTCAGGGACATGAATGATGTAGCTCGAGCTCTTTTGGCGGTCTCTGACAGTAGAGGTGCGGTTTTAAATTGGATTTTTGAGTTTGGGGGAGGGGTTGTATGAGTGCTAAAAGACAATTGGCTATGACAGAGGATTTGAGGGTCACCTTGATAAAGTCAAAATAGCCCACAGCAGAAGGATGGCGAGAAGCCCAGATATCATCTGGGTGAATCAGGATTTGGCACTTTCGAACACTCCTTATCCAATGGGTGACCTTGTTAATGAAGAAAGTCTTTTTTTCCGTAGTTTTATATAGCGCAAACTTGACCTGAAGGTATCAGAGTGCTTTACATGAGCACCAGTTCTGTTACACAAGGACACACTAATATTTTTGTAGGCACGGTGAGATTAAGTGATTTGCGCAGAATCACAGGATCTTGTGTGTCATTGCCGAGACTTGAACCCGGTTCCCCAGATTAGAGATCGACCCCCTATTGCCTTCGGCCACATCCTCTACACTTGGGAGCAGATTTACAAGCCCCTTGCGCTGCCAGAATGTCACTTTTTGTGAAGCACTGGCAGCGCATTTCTTTGCCCCATATTTATAAAGACAGGAAAAGCCATCCTGCATGGCTTTTCCTGACCTTGTAAATATGCCCCCTTTACATGCAGCACTTTGCATGAAAGAGGTGTAACATGGGTGTTGCTCTGGGTGTTTCCATGCAACACCCATGGAACCAGACACATTTCCAGATTTACGAGAAAACGTAAATCTGGAAATGTATCAGTTTGACGCAACGTGGAGAAATATTTTCATTTCTCCTCGTTTTTTCCTCTTTCAAAGCGTGCTGCATTCTACAGCACACATTGAAAGAGGAAAATGCCTGTAGTGATTGTTTTTGTGCCGGAAGGTGCCCCTTCCTGCACAAAAACAATCTCCCCATGGTGCAGGCTTCCTTGCACCATGGTGCCAGGGTGCCTGAGCTGGCACATGGCAGCTGTTTGTGCGCCAGCGCAGGGAAGAGCACAGGAATGCAACATATTATTGTATTAATATGTTGCACTCCTGTGCTCTGACAGTGCAGTAGCGTGGCGCAGCCAAAGGGCTTGCGGTGCCGCGCTGCGGCACTTTCTTGTAGATCTGCCCCGTGGTCTCTATCCGGTGTGAAAAGAGCTTTGGAGCATCTGTCATGTAAACTATTGGTATTGTTTGTAGGGATCACACTATATATGCCTCCCTCTGAGTTGCCTCCCGGTAGTGGGAAGGTTTTCCATATATTTGAGGGATTAGGACGGTTGAGTCGTTGCTAAGGCATGACCTTAAGCAAAGAAGTGGGGCATTTGTAGGAGGGAATGGATTTGTATTACTTGTTTGTGCTTTCTGACCATTGTTGAAGTACCTTTTATAGTGATGCTTTGTGTGTGCTGTCTATTTATACTGTAGCTAAAGTCAGACAGTATTTTATTTGAACGAAAATCCTTGTGCTCGCCGTACTGTACTGAATGTTATTTAACTCAATGTTGTTTCAAAAGATTGTGACAGTCGTCCTTAATATCATTGGCATTGCCATCTTGCTTCTGTTCCTCCTCAGAATCTTCACCAACACAGCTGTTCACAGTCTCCTAAGCATCATTCGGCAAGGGAACTAGTTACATTATAGTCTGATAATGTAGCATGATGCAACAGCAATTATGTGACACACTTTAACTAGGGTGCACCAGGGGCGTAGATGCGTCAATAATGTTAGGGGTTGAGTCTAAGATTTTCCAACAGGAGACAATATATACCCGAATATAATTGACAGGGGTTGGCTGAAAGAAGTCACAAGTTGAGAAGGAAATAAGGCCAGGTCAGCAATGGAGCTTCCTTGGGCATTTTCATCCACACAGGCTTGCTCATGCAGGCGGGCGGGTATATTTGCGAGGTGCTGTGTGGCACATGGGGACTTCTTCTGACCCTGCGCTCACTGCTAGATTAAGACCCCCTCAATGTAGTGATTGTGGGAGGCAAGACCGAGACTACTGCCCTAGTGAGAGATTTATCCTAGGATCGGCTCCCATGGATGTAGTAGGTTGCGCACACATTAATGTTGGATGAAATGGAAGTGTGGAGATTGGCTTCAATGCAAAGATGTCAGGCCCATGTAATTATTTATGTTGCTTCCTGGTTTGTTTAACCCCTTCAGTGTGGGTGCGCACTTCGTCCCCTAGTGCGTCTGTTAGCCGTTGTCTGACACTGGGGAGGAGTATAAAGGTTATCTGGGGCTCTGCACCAGAGGGAGTCAGTTATTTAATTTTATCCTAGGGCTGCTTAGGAAGAGGTTCTCGAGCAGGCTGGGTCTCTTTTTTCCTTTAGTGTAATGACTATCAGCACGCAGGGCACATTGACATCAATACACTAAAGTGAAAGTAAAACGAGCCAATGGACTCATTTTACTTTCACTGCATTAGTGCTTGGGGGGCATATCTCAGCTCCTGAGCATTGATTAGTGTGGGAGAGGTATTGTTGAAAATGGGAGAATCTCCACTTTCCAAGGGTACCTCTGCCCATTGGATCCCTGCTAGGGAATCGCCACAGGAGAGCTATCCCCGAGCAGGGATTCACCCAAGGGAACACCAGGGACATTAGGGAGCAGTCTTTAGGCAAGGTATTGTGCTCTACTCACCACCACTAAACAATTCACTCCTTCTGCCCCCCCCCGGGAGGAGGATGGTGATTACGTCCAATCTTCTCCCCAAGGTGAACGAAAGTCCACTAGACCCAGGGAAACTTTAAAATAGAAGGTAGGGGAGGGGCTGTCCCCATACCTAGAAAAAAGGATCAGCAGACTTTCTGCCCCCTGGTGAGTGGATGAGGGTAATTTCCTCCAATCTGCCCTCGGGGGGACAGAAATCCCACTAGACATCAAGTACATTTTATAAAACAATGACAGGGGTGGGATCCACCTACCCCTAAAAGACGCATCAACAGTCTTTCTATCCCCCTCAGGGCAGAAGGGGGTGATTATCCCCAATCTGCAACCCTCAGGGGGCAAAAAGCCCACTAGACACCAGGGAGATTTAATTAAAAAATATATACTGGGTTGGGGTGGCGCACTACACAACCAGGGAAAATTTGTAAAAACACTAAGGGGTCGATTAGGATGGCGGTTTTGCCGCATCCTCCGGGCCGGCGGAAGTGTCCGCCGGCCTGGAGGATGCGGAAAAACCGCGGCGGAGACTCCAAAGACCCACCGCCAAATTAGGATGGCTGGTGGGTCTGATAATCTGTCCGCCGCTTTTCCGCCGCGGTCGGAAGGCGACCGCGGCGGAAAAGCACTAACATGTCTGGCGGTGTCTATCAGACACCGCCAGGCATATTAGGATGTCTGAAAATATATGCTTTTCCGCGGCGACTTTACCGCCGTGGAAAAGCATACGGACCTTCACTTCGGGGGCCCGTTGCGGGCCCCCTGGGTGAAGGTGGGGTGGGGGGTGCACATGGGGGGTACCTATGGTACCCCCCTGCATTTGCGTGCACAATGCAGCAGGCACCGCGCGGTGCCTGCCGCTTTGTGCACGCAAATGCTGTGCATGGATTTTTTACATTGCGGCGGATGCAGCTTGAAGCTGCACCCGCCGCAATGTTAGAGATGGAGGATGTGACCGCCACACTGGCGGTCACATCCTAATTTGATCGGAGGGAACGCCGCAGCCCATGCGGACGTTCCCTCCTCCTCAGGGGTCGCGGACGGACTCGAGTCCGTCCGCGATCCTAATCGACCCCAATGTACAGGGGAGGAGGCTGCTGACCACAAATGAGGTGGCATCAGTTTTTCTACCCCCTGGGAGGTGAAGGAGGTATACATACCCCAAATCTGTCCCCCTTGGAGTCAGAAAGCTCACCAGACACTAGGGAATTTTTTTTTTTTACTGGAGTAGGAGCAGTTGCCATGGGCATGACCACGCACCCACACCCACCCCAAATAATGCAGCACCTGTCTGACTGCCCCCCCCCAAAGAGTGGATGAAGTTATTATCCTCAAAATGCCACCACACTGGGCAGAAAGCTATCAGGCTACCAGGAAAACATTAAAAAAATGAAAAAGTAAGGGTGAGGCTGTCTGCCCTGCAGAGGTTGCCTCATCTGCCGGGATGAGGTCACAGTCTACAGGCTCTCACTCAGCGAAAAAAGTCGCTTTTCTGCACACGTTGATGTATTACACTCAATTTTATTCTTCAAAGAGTTTTTATGGTATTATCATGTATCATACGTATTTAACATCATTGTATGTCAGTCAGTCAAAAGCACTGTAGATTAAAATACTTCCTATACAGGCTTTTGATAATTTAAAAAAAGATAAAAATTAGGATAAAAAGCTTATCACAAAGATACAATATGTACATAGTGAAAACAAAAGCTTATTTCAATATTTAAAAGATGTGTCCTAACATCAAAATTAAGATTGCGAGCAATCCAAATATTTACAATCCAAAGTGCTAGTGCGAAATACACACCCATCTGTTCAGATCATTTGAGTTTCAAATCATTTACACCCACATGCATCATTGTTCAATTTTGTGATTCTTTATTTGCGAAAAAATGCGATTCGCAAACAAAGACTCGCAAAATGGAATGCATCATAAAATTCGCATTTTTTTAGCGATTTGGAAAAATTTGCAATTTTATCCGAATCGCATAAATATGCGAATTCTGTAATTGCGAATTCGCATTTTGCGAATTCGCAATTAGCGAATACGCATAATCATGCATTGCTTGAAAGACACACCCAGGAAGCCAGGAGACTAATTACAGACACCTGCAGGGCAGTTCAAACTGCAGGAGTGGTTTTTGGCAGTTGGAGCCCAGACTGCAGCTGCTGAAGGAGTGTTTTTTGTTTGCTGCTTCAAGAAAAATGGCTACAGAAAGTTCTAAAGAAGACCAACAACCTAGGAAAAGAAAAATCAAGTTTAGTGACCAGGAGATTGAGATTTTAATAGAAGAGGTAACTTTGAGGCATGAGCAGCTTTTTGGAAAGGATTCCCTTAAAGTTCCTGAGGCTGTGAAGAGAAGGCTTTGGCTGGCAATTCAAGCCAAAGTTAATGCTGTGGGAGTTGCCCACCGTGACATTACCAATCTTCAGAAACGCTGGTATGATTTACGCAGTCGTGCTAAAGAGAAAATTGCGACAAGGATGAAAAGTGCTAAAAAAACTGGTGGTGGCTCCCCCATGGATAGGCCTAATACCCCTCTGGAGGACATGGTAGAGGGGACCCTTGTTACTGAAGCTGTCATTGGAGTGATAGAAATAGACACCTCAGAGCATGCTGCCACATCACAAGGTATGGTTTTTAAATAATCTTTCACTTATTTTTAAGTTGGTAATACTGCACATGCCCCTTTTTTAAATCTTTCTCAACAATCTTTAAATCCCATTATTATTTACAAATGTACATTAGAAAACAGTAGAAATAGGGTCATGTTAAAGCATTGTAGCAATGCATTGTGGGAAATGTAGTTTTCTCAACTGTTTCAGAAATAGTATTGAGAACACATTGATCACAAATTTTAAAAAAAGTAAATAAAAAAGGCCATGTGACTTTGCAAGCTGAAAGCATGTTTATTTAAAATGCAGTGTAGGGTCTGACAGTGCACTCACACATTGAAAGTGATGCAAACCAATTTACAAAATTTTTTATTCATTTTTAGAACATAAAAAGGAAAGTCAAGCATTTGAAGTTGAAAACACATTAAACATAGAGATGGAAATCCCAGCAGAACAAAGTAATTTGTTATCCTCTCCAATTGTAATTGCTAAAAAACAAAAAAAAAAAGAGTGCAGCAAATTCAAGACTCAGACATTGAAGAGGAACAAATTGCACAAATTAATGAACAGATGACTCCTCAAAATAGTGCCCCTCAAACAGCTAAACTTAGTCGGCGCTCCAGAATCCAACAGTTTTACAGGCGAAGGTCCCATCCTGCAAAGGACAAATTCACAAGATGAAAACAAAGCCAGTGTGGTGGAAAAAAAGCTGGTCAAAATTCAAAGGCTCCAAGGAAAAGACATGCGGATAATGAAGGGCATTCTGTTTGGAATTAGTAAAGACATGAGAGCCATGAGTAGCAGTGTAATTGAATTTTCAAAAGTTTTTGAAAATGCACACTTGTCCACAAATATTAAACTTGAGCGCATGGCATCTGCAATTGAAACCATGTCTGAGGCAATACAGGCTCAAAACATTGCCCGTTGCAATAGACACTTGAGACTAATGTCTAGTATGCACACTTACACCAGTGCTTTAAATCGCTTAACCAATACCAATGGACATATTTTGAAACAAACTATGTGCATGCAGAGGGAGTTAAGTCAGTGTTGCAAACAACTCACAATGGGTTTGATGGAAAAAAGACAAGCTGATGATCTCAAGGAACATGATCTTAGTATGCTGCAGTCATTGAAAGATGACACAATTGATACTCCTGCAATAGTATTGCTTATGAACTAACCAAAAAAGTTGGTGAACGACGTAGCTCAAGACATCTAGACCAAAAACCTAGCACATCAAAGGGTGTTGGTAATTTAAAAAATAAAGCTTTAGGTGTGCGTGGAAGAAAGTAATTTTTATAAAAAGCAAATGCCTATGATCAGGATGATAAACCACATGTGGACTGTTTTTTATTAGAAAAACCATTAACAAAATTCTTAATTTACCTCAAGTAAACATGCATTAATGTTTCCTGAGTTGCAGCAAATCTGCTTTCAAGTTTGCAAATAAAAACAAGTTGATTTTGCACATAAGTGTCATGGCTCTTACCTACTTCAAAAGTAATGTTCTGTAATTTCCTCTCTTCTTCTTCTTCCTTCTGCGGCATCTGGACCATGAAGTCTTGCATGGGGTTGTTGTGGCTGATTGTCCATGTTAGGTAGAATGTCATCTGAGTCAAGTTCTAGGCCTCTCCTAGTTGCAATATTATGCAGCATGGCACATGCAGCAACTATTTTGCAGCACACCTCTGGCCTATATTGCAGTGCGCCACCAGTCTTATGCAGGATGCGAAACCTAGACTTCATGACTCCAAAAGTCCTTTCAATCACATTGCGGGTTGATATGTGGGCCTGGTTGTAATGCTGTTCTTTGTGGGTTGAGGGTGTAAGATATGGTGTGAGTATATATTGCAAAAATTGTTTACACTAGTATCCTTTTAGAATCGGTCCTCGATCGTGGCAACTTCTTATTTAGATTTTTCATAGATAGATTTTATTGTAATTATTGGATTATTACCTTTATTGAGTTGTTGTTTTTTCCTTTTATTTTCCTTTATAGATTTTTTAGTCTCTTGTCACAGGGTTGTGGCGTTCACTCTAGGGGGTACATTTCGAAATGAGTATTTATTAATGACTTCGTGCATTAAACTACATGATCAAACTCTTCATCCTAATTTTTATTGCACTACAACGGCGGAATAACTGAATCTTTCGTCCATATCTTCTAGCGTGCCCTCAGTGAAGCTAGCTCCTTCCATTAGGTGGCCCCTCTCACTAGGGGTCTTATACAAACAAACCGCTATCCGTGTAACTAGTGGATTGAATTTTACAGAATTTTGTTCCTTCATCATTTTCGAATGATGTTAACCCTTATAGGTTTTATCTTCGAAATGGCAAGTATATACTGCGAGAATTTCTTATCCATAGTTTACCATCCTTGTATATACTGTACCACTACGGATGATGGAGTCTTTCTTCCATATCTACTAGCTTGCTCTGATTGTAGCAAGCCCCTCCCATCAGGTAGCACTTCATGTCAGGGAGCACATATAAATTAACCGACATCCGGATGTCAGTTGATCGTTACCCGACACCCGGCACGCTGCATCACTCGCGCCACGGAGGACGCATCCACTTTGTGTATCCCGTATCAGCCAGGTGAGAACCCTTTCCTCTCCCCCGCCGCGCCCGGCAGATACCGCTGAGTCATCTAGCGGTCATTTATTAGCTACGACTACCTTGCGTATTAGACGCTTTTGCTGGATCGTTTTCGTACCGACAGTGTTATTTATATCTTGCAGGTCCTATTCGCCGCTACGGATCCTGACAAGCTATCCTCTACTTTGAATAGACCATTTTTAACTCGATCAAATTTAACACGAACACTATTACTCCATTGAGAGGTAACGATCATTTTCAGCTTTCACAAATATCGTTTATCGAAATAGTTTTATAGCAGAGAGATATTATGCACTTTCTAACTATGTGGACTATTGCTACTTATTTTTATAGGTTAAACCTTCGCATGCTTTAGTCCGCTTTCTATCATCCTTGTTATAATCTCATGTTTTCATGTGCATTGAATTTCCGCTATTTTATGAATAAACCGCGGTATATATCTAACTAATAATGTTATGACATTTGCCTTCAGGTTTCTTAAACCTTTATGGTCCAAACGTCGTGATTATCGTTTCCGGCACCACCATAGAAGAAATGTCCAGTTTTAGGAACATCGCTCTATAGGTAAATTTAATTATTATGCCACCAATTGTGTGCCCAATTTATCCCGGCATGACCAAAGTACATAGAATAATATGGATCCTTCTTTACCCTCTTATAGACTCATCCCTATTCGTGTTCCTATTATGAACCTCCAACAGACAACATACCCTATTTAGGATCGCAGTCTACGTAGTTTTATCAGGTACTAATATGTAGTGTACATCATCCTTTTTTATGTTTTTTCTCCCCTAAATATGTGGAGAATCGATTAGCCATTTCATAGGTTCGGTGATCCCTGACAATTGTGTGCGTTTCACAAACTTGAGTATTGTTTTTGTTGCCTGCATCGATGGCATTATTTGTGCTCAATTGATTCATTTTTATTTAAATTAATGGTAATCTTGGAATGATGATATGCATTTTTCTCCATCTAGATCTAATTTGGTACATCATTGTTTTACTTAAGAGCATTATCCGAGCCAATCCCTGGTTTATATGAAGTAAGTAGAACATGCTGCTTTTAATGAAATTGGCTATATGACTGTATAGTTTATCAAGCATGTGACATGCGATATGTGATATCAATAGTCTGCCCAATGAGTAATGTGTGAGTTGTACTCTCAGATTATTAGCCTATATGTGTCCATCAATATACATAAAATAAACAAAGTTCCTTGACTATAGACCCAACTTTTCAAGGTCACTGTTTTAGCTGTTAAGATGTAATGGTCCTTAAGCCACTTTTTTGGACAATTAACATATGTGAAATTCGGTACTCATTTGTAGTCCCATTACTGCCACATTTAGAAATATAAAGTGTATTGTATCTTATGTTATGTTTTTTATAATATCAGATTGTTTTGTGGCTCCTGAAGAAGGCGTTAATTCGCCGAAACGCGCGTCGAGTATTGCATTGTTAACCCTGTCGGACACCCCCATGATTGGTGTTCCTGTCGTAATTTTATACTGTATCTTGTTTTGAAATGTATTACATTTTTGTAATTTTTATCATTGTGTCATCTAGGTTGAATTATTATTGATTCACCGAAGGTGTCTTGTTTTTTATAAATTATATGTTTATTTTTATTAAAATTTGATGATTTTAGATCAACTTTTTCAGCTATTCAAGTGTCCTTGTCTTGGGTCCCTCACTTGTTTATTTTAATTGTTAGCCCTTGACTGCCTAGGAATTTTTGCACACAGGGTGAGTATATATGACCTCACAGCATAAGCACTATCACCTATGGGGAGGGGACATAGTAGACATGTAATGAAAATATCAAGCAAGTACAAGGAACAAATTGTGATCAAAGGTATATTTAACCATATTTACCAAGTAAATAACCATCTCCAAATTCACCAGAAAGCAGACGAGCATGGATGGCACTATGTTTAAAAATGTAGGAGTCATGGGCACTCCCAGGGTAACTTGCAACTACATCTGTTATGATTGTTTTAGCATTACAAATTACTTGTATGTTTAATGAATGGTAGTGTTTTCTATTTCTAAATGTATACTCATTCACAGATGGGGGACAAATAGGTACATGTGTGCCATCTACACAACCTATTACATGAGGAAAATTAGCAAGGTTGTAGAAGTCTAACTTAGTGTCTAACAGATCATGTTGTGTGTTTGGAAAAAAAATATGATGCCTTATCCTCAGCAGCATTGCATTGAGGAAATCATTAAAAAATCTAGATAGTGCACTCTGTGAAACACCCCCAGCAACAGCAATGACTCCCTGAAAGGACCCAGAGGCTAGAAGGTGAAGACAAAATAGCACCTGCACATGGGTAGGTATGGCCAGGGTCCTACGTGTTTGCCTACGCAAAAATGGGTCTAGTTCTGATATTAGGTCTAAAATGGAGTCTGCATTTAGTCTGTACTTGTCATATATTTCAGCCTGTGTCTGTCCAAATAAAGTTATGCGCAATCTGAAAATTCTTTCATTCAGCATCCTTCTCCTCCTTCCTGCTGCTCTCAACCTCCACCTACGTGCCAGAACAATGATTGCTGCCATCCTCAAAGAGATCTGGGACTACTGTGGGACTCCTTAAATACACTGATAATTAGTTTCACATGTGTCTTAAAAAAAAAAAATGTACCACCTGCTCTCAGTACTTCTAAAAATAAGAATTCCTAACAGCGATTTTTATGCGATTCGCAAATAGCGATTTTTGATGCATACATTTTTTTGAGAATTTTTTGCGATTCCTTACTATTGCGAATATTTAAGAAATCGCAAACCGAATTGTGAATTCTTAAATAGCGAAAAAGTGAATTTTGCATGATGCATCCCAAATTTAAGAATTGCATTCGCAAACGGCCAAAAAATGCGATTCGCACCGTTCGCGAATGCAATTCTGCTTGATGCATGTGGGTGAGTCTTCCTTCAAGTCGATAGGGCCCTCCTTCCAATGGACCATGATTTACCCAGGAAGTTTGCTGTTGCACAAGCAAAGAATGGTCTCGCGTCTGAATTCAGAATACGTAGGGCTTCTTTATGACTATGTGTCCCTAAGTATCTACATACAGGGGTAAGCCAGTTCCTTCTGGGTCTGGTGCAGGCAGGGCAAGCAAGAAATACATGGCCTATTGTTTCTTTAGGGCAAGGGCAAGAAGGACAGCCTTTGGGCTGTGATATATTTATCCTCCAGGTATTAGTAAAGGCATTGATAGGAAGGCAACCATGTCTAAATTGAATGTACAATTTCCTACCTTCTGGCACTTTTATTAAATCAAGGAAGCTTTCTAGCCGTCTGCTAGATTTAATATGACAAGTTGCTGACCGTTCGCAAGCTTTTACAACACACCTGTTTAGAATGCTCCCTTAGTGGTGTGAACTGATGTTATTCTGCCTCCTTGTCTTAAGCGCTACGAAGCCTCCGGGTAGTTAGGCGCTATAGAAATACTCTTAATAATAATTATAATAATATCAAAGAACAGGTCAGTTAAGCAGCCGTGTATTCATAAAGTTCCTCTGTTCTACCCAAACCCAAAACTGTGATTTTAGTGTGTCCCTAGAGTATGTGGGAGGGTGATCTTCTAGCTCCTTGGGCACACCTATGTCTGCCCAGATGGTATTTATGTAGTTGATCCACCCAATTTTATGTTTTTTGTCCAGGGCAGAAACTTCATTAAAAGCAGCTGCGTAGGACATCAGTTCTGGAGTTGTAACTAATCTGTGCCAAAAAAGCAAAGGGTGTAAGCTCACCAGATCATTAATAGACTTGCCACCCATATCGAGTTTCAAGGGAAGGCGGGGGGTGCTCTGTGGGAGTGATAACAGACTTCTAAGGAAATTATTTTCTATTATCGAAAGGATGTTAACGTTTATAGAGCCCCACAGTTCGGCTCCATAGAATACACTGCTTACTACCGTACAGCTATACTGCTTCAGTGCATGGGCTACAGGCCTAGTGTACAAGAGACAATGTTCCCATCGCAGGGCCCCAGTTAGCTGGGAACATTTCAGGGATGCCCTCTCTAGATGTTTCTTCTATACCATAACCTCAGATTACTTGATTCCCAGATAATCAAAGGAGCTCACTCATTCGAGCCGGACATTATCAAGAACCAAGTTACCCGTAAAGGATCTGTGAGGATTTAGCATCATCAACTTAGTTTTAGTTGTGTTGATGACCAAACCCCTCTCATCACAAAAGTTCTTAAAGCAATTTAAAAGCTTCTGTAAGCCCATGGGGGTTTTAGACACTAAGAGAGTGTCATCTGCAAACAACAAAATAGCTATTTTATGATTAGCCAGCAATGGGGCATCGGCCGGGGTAGAGCACAAGAGGTCAGCTACCTGATTTACATATAGGGAGAAGAGGGTGGGTGCCAGGACACACCCTTGGCATACCCCCCGCCTGATTTTAAATGGCTCAGTGTTTTGGCCCTGGTTTCCCCACCTTACACAGGCAAAGTTATCCTCGTGTAACCTAATGAGTGGCTCTAAAAGTTCCAGAGGCATACCCATGTCCCGAAGGACCTGCCAATGCAGGTCCCTGAGAACTAGGTCGAAAGCTGTTTTCAAGTCAATAAAGGCAAGATATAAACTGCCTTTGCCCAACACAACTACCTTCCAATGCAGCAAGATCAGGTGAAACGCCTGATCGGTCGTGTAGGTCTTCCGCCAAAAGCCCACCTGGAGTGGAGAAAGGATGTCGTTCTCCTCCATCCAGGTCTGGATTTTAACAAGGAGTGAGCGGCAGAATACCTTCTGGGCACAATCTATCAGGCTTATAAGATGGTCGTTGGCAGGTTTCTACCTGTACCCTTTCTTGAAAATGGGTACTACCTCTGCCCCCTTCCAGGTGTCTGGAATGCTCCCCTCGCTTGAGATGTCATTGGGCAATCTCATAAAATAGGTTGCCCAGTGTTCCCTAACAGCACGGAAAAGGTCTCTGGGGATGCCATTGGGGCTGGGGGCTTTTGCTGGAATAATGGCATCAAGTGAGCACAATATCTCCTCCTTAGTGAATGTAAGTGTACAAACAGGGAGACCCATATCATAGAGCATCTGGGAACTGTCAATGTGTGGACCGTTGGAGTATAACTCACTAAAGTTTTAATGCCATTCGGAGGCCGGAATGTTATTTGCCAAGGGAGGTGAACGTTCGAAGTTTCGTTTAGATACCAAAGACCAAAACATCCGGCTATCAGGATGCCCAATGGCCTCTCCTAACTCCTCCCATATCCTCTCATCCCATTCTTTTTTTGCTATACACTGTGCCTGTTTGTAGTCTTTCCTAGCCTTCCGAATATTAGTAGGCCCTCGATTTTTGATGGCAACAGTCAAACTCCCTCTCAGGGTCCTGCACTCTTTGTTGAACCATGAATCTCTTCCCAAGGGTCTTCCCTGGCATAACTTCGATTTTTTTGTTTGGAGCATGGAAAAAACAAGCCAGATGGTCAAAGAATTCCTTGTGGAGGGTGCTACAATTACTCTGGTTAGATGGATCTGTGGTCCCTGCTGCCAAAATCGCTAGGTGCTTTGTAAAGGCATCCTTAATCAGTTCGATCTTTAATTCATCTGCCAATACCACAGACCATTTGAGGCGACGCTTATCCCTTGTTGGTATTAAAGATTTTGTGCTTAATGGTATCGGCGGCTCTCTCCCAATACCACCCCAGGAAGTTTGGATAGACAGGACGAGGTATTAAACTCAATTTTATTCTTCAAAGAGTTTTCATGGTATTGTCATGTATCATACGTATTTAACATCATTGTATGTATTCAACTTTATTTTCATGTTATTTATCATATTCTCCAATGAATATCCAAAATATTTACATTGCTTCAACACAGGGTAATGGATGCCCCTGTGCATTTCGGGACTTGCCCTTCATCAGGGGATGTACCATAAAAACAAAGTGAACAAATGTATATATTCAAAATAAATCCAGCAATCTACTGTAATGCGAACATTTTATATGTTAATGTGTTTGAACAACAGAGCGTATCAATAGATAATTTATAGTATCCAAAAGTGCCTCGTGCTGTGTTGGTGAGTACAGTCATGTGATTTATATTAAAATCATAAGCAAATGGTGTTAAACCACGGTGGGTGGGGTCGCATCAATGGTGAAGAAGAACGACATTTGTTGTGTTCTAAACTGATAATACATCGAAATGTAAACAATTGGTTGCCGAGTGCATATGGGCGAAATGGTGACGGCTTGGTCAAACGAACTGAACACAAAGTGTGCGCGATTTTAAAAGTGCATCCCCCGAGGTGCCTCACATTACGCAAAGCTGTCTGCCCTGATCATGCCTCCAACTCCAAAAGGGCACAAGCATTCTTTCTGCCCCCATGAGGTGGATAGGGGCAATTACTGACATAGGTTAGGATTGGAGTATTTACCCCGAATGTGCTTCTCCAAGGGGGCAGGAGGCAGACTACACTAGGGAATTTAAAACTGAGCCAAAGCAAAAGAGGGTGCGGCCTTCCCTGGTATCGAGCCATACCAAACCCCAGAAGGGGCAATCTACCTCCCAGTGGTAGATAGAAAGTTTGTCAAAATGGGAGAAAATGCCCCAAATCTGCCTCTGTCGGGGCAGAAATTCAACCTGACACCAGAGATTTTGCCTTTGGGCAGAAAAGTGGCGCTGGTGTGGAACCACTTGTGTGGCTGGCCCTAATGCCTGTGTCTGGAATGGGTCAAACCAAAGTCAATGGGAGCCCTTGTGAGGGTATTCCAATGGATCCCTTCCTGTTGTGGGCACTAGGCCTAGCCACAAAATCTGGACAGTGTGTTTATCAGGGCAAGTGGGGGAGTGCTGGGTTGAAGCAATAATATGGAGTTCTCCTGATTCCAGAATTTTCCATCACCAAAATGTAAGGGAAATGCGAGATTTTAGTCAAAGTTTGTGGTTTTTAGGGTATCGTGGCAGCCGTGGTCCATGCAGGTAACAGCGGTGGGGCCGCGTGGGGAGAGAAATTTGAGGGATGATGCAGAGGTAAAATTAATTATTTGTTTAATTTTCCCTCTGCATCATCCCTCGAAATCCCCCCACGCGGCCCCACTGCCCCATTGCTGTTACCTGCATGGTCTGCGACTGCATCGTGGGAAAAAATCGTAATTGGATCCATGTAAGGCACACCACCATGGAATCCCATGGTTGTCTAGTTTAAAAAAAATGTGCAGGTTGCTAGTTTTCCCTACGTGCAATCTGATCAAGGGCCCAAAATCCACAGCTGCACACTTTTTAAAAAAGGCCAGTTTTCAGTGGAAAATGTGATGTATACATGTTGCATTCTAGACCGTTTTGAGTTGCAGCCACTAGTCCTACCCAAACACATGTGATACCATTTTTATTAGATGTGGAGAAATGCTAGGTGAAAGGAAGTTTGTGGCTCCCCACAAATTCCAGATATTTCCTGTGCAGAAATGTGAGGAAAATGTGCTTTTTAGTCAAAGTTTGAGGTTTGGGTAAAAACAAAATCTAATGAGAGTAACTCGTCACCCTACACTGGATTTACCCAGGTATCTAGTTTTTAAAAATGTTCATGTTTGCTGTATTTGCCCAGGTGCCGGCTGATCTAGGGCCCAAAATCCACAACTACCCACTTTGCATTAAAAAGGGTAATTTTTATCAGGGAGCTTCAGGGAATGCTGAGTGTAAGGAAGTTTATGGCTGTTCACAGATTCCAGAATTGGCCTGCACAGAAATGTGAGGGAAATGTGTTTTTTTGGCAAGGTTTGAGGTTTGTAATAGATTCTGGTAAGAAAACTTCTTGAAAACAACCCAAGTCACCACACCTTGAATTTTCCCAGGTGTTTAGTTTATAAGAATATGCACTTTTACTAGGATTCCCAAGGTGCCGGCTGAGCTAGGGCCCAAAATCTACAGCTACCCTCAGTACAAAAAATGGGTCCGTTTTGAGTGGAAGAATGTGATGTGTCCATGTTGCATTTTGGGGTCTTTCCTGTTGTGGGCAGTAAGCCGGCCCACACATGTGTGGTACCCATTTTATCAGATTTGGGGTAATGCTGGGTGGAAGGAACTTTGTGGCTTCACACCGATTTAAGAACTTTTCATCACAGAAATGTGAGGAAAAACAGTTTTTTTAAAGAATTCTTTATGGCATGAGTTCAAATATCCTGATGCATTTTGGTCCGGGCCCTTCTCCAGGGGATAAATTGCTTGCATGGTCTATCTGAACCTTTATATCCCATCTCCAAAATAATTATTTTTATATACATCAGAAACACATTGAATTTCCTGATACTATGTAAACAAATCAACCAGAAATGTTATCCAAATGAATTATATTTGAAGAAACAACATTTGAACAAATAAGTGTTTAATTTCCAAAGGAACTTGGTTAATCAGATTAATTCCCTAATCAGGATTCACAGTAGTGCATTAAGGGGATGCGTCTCCTTGTGTCGGGGGTGCAACCCATTCCCTCCCATACTGAGACCATGCAGCCGCATCTTTTCAGACAAGGTTGACAGTGACGTAGGGCACGACCTGTGCCGCAAACACAGTTGCCGATCCCACAGACATCAGAGGAAAAACAGCTGCTTGGATTGCTGCAAAAGTCTGTGCTGCCCTTTTAACAGCTACAACATAAACAAATGACGACCATGAACAGGAAGTTGCAGAGTAGGTATGGCAGTATGGCAGTGGGATTCGAAAATATTGGCAGAAAAATAGCAGATAATCAAACCCAATTGGACCACAAGATGGACAATATGACAGCTGCTGTGGAGAAGAAGTGTATACAACTTTCCAACACTGACTCGTAGGGATAGTCACAGTGCAGCCAGGTGGACACCCTAAGCTGATTTATCGGGTGACTGGCACATGCTATAGCAAACCTGTGCAAAAGGACTGACAATGTACAGATTAAAATGGCCCATTTTAGTGTTGATATAAAAAGGGTTCTGAAGCAAATACCATCTGCTCTCGAAGCTATGCAGACTGACCGCATTGCACAGGGCCGGCTCTAGGCTCACGGAGGCCCTGAGCAGGGAGTGTAGGTAGGGGGCCCGAGGCCGCCAAATCCCTGCCAGGGCCGCCACGCAAATATGTATCTAAGGATATATATTGGCGTGGCGGCCCCTGGGGTTTGGCGGCCCTGTGCAGGTGCACAGCTTGCACATGCCTTAGACCGGCCCTGCATTGCATGGGTCATAGACAGAGAAAGGGCTGATAAAGAGGATAGATCTAGCATCAGCAGTGTCTCCGCCTTAGATCAGTCGCAGCTCCTGCAGGTAAGCGTGGTGGGGCGGGCAAAGTCGACAGACACCGGAATAGCATTTTTTTTTCCAATTCTGTCATCTGTCGACTCCGCCCGCCCCACTATGCTTACCTGCAGGAGCTGCGACTGCCTCCGATGCCACATCTTTGAGATGCAGCTGCAGCCGAGCACATGCTGAAACACAAGGAGGTAACCCGTCTGGCCGGAGGGGCAAGAAACAATGAGATGACTATGCAGATTTAAATGTCATTCCTGAGTTCACTCCTATCTGGTGAGCTACTTACCTGATAGTAAAGGTATTTTGGTCTAACTGCATCAGCAGCGTGTTGTGTTCGTTTAACATACACAATGCATTATTATTGACAACATACCTCCCAACGTAATGTGTAGCAGTGTGGTCCCTGCACCTTCTCCCATCCACTGCTCTGCATCCATCCTTTGGCTGCTGTGTGGGTGGTTCAGGATCTTCATCCTCTGAATCTGACTAAAACACCTCAATATATATGCCTCTCCTGCTGGCAATATTGTGGAGCATAGCACACTTTGCTACTATCTTGCAAGCTACTTCAGGTGCATATTGTAACGCACCCCCACTCTTGTGCAGGCACCTGAAACGTGATTTCAGTAGGCCAACTTTGCGCTCAGTGACACTCCTGGTGCCACGATGTACATTGTTGTACTGGCACTCATTTTGGGAGGTAGGAGAAAGGTATGGTGTGAAGATCCAGGTTGAGCATTGGTTAATCTGGGGTTTGTTTGTTCTTTACCCTGATTAGAATTTGGGTTGCTGCTTGACCAGGGCTCACACCCCAGTCAACCAGTAGCCCAATTTCTAAAATCAAGTGTTGGTTATACTTCCATTGTATGGAGAACACATGGATACAATACCCATGATGCAGCTGCTTGTTGAGTATGTTGTCAACAACAGCTATTGTGCAATGCTATGGTTTTTTTTTTCCATCATAGTTCCGACGTCTACACATCTACATGTGCATATAAAGGCTGTAGAATGAATATTGGATGCACCTACCAAGTAGCCTTGTGCGATGGGGTTGGAGTGTCTCAATATTGCAGAGAAGTCAGATTCTAAGCAAGATCATGGCAGGATGAGTAGAGCCAGGATACCTTGCCCAGCAGGGGGTGCAACATAAATCTGAGTAGCAAACCATTTGCACAAAAAATATTTGATTAATCTATGAATTGGGTTATGTCTGTTCACAAGTATGGTTTGCAACCAGTGAAGTATGGTATAATCTGAGGCATCAAGCATGTTCGGGAACCCCAATGCCCGATCAAAGTTTGAATGCATTTGCTGAATATAAATCACCTTGAAAATATGAGGTGCTGTGCACTTACTTTGAGCAAATTTTCCATTACCTCCTTGAGTAGCATGGCAAACGTGGGGTTAGACATCCCATGCACCTTTGACCCCATGCTCCATGGAGCCTGTCGCAAAGAATTCAACCAACTGTTTCAGGAGTAGCGATATGGCCGTAAGTATGGCAATGGTGAGGTTCAGAAAGTCTCCTATGGAGTCAAACAAGAATCAGATGGTGTCCATGTAACAATAAGCTAGTATTATTGAATGTATAAAGCTTGCATCTGCCACTAGACCAGAAAGAGCCACTAGAATATCTGTACTAGAAACCACTGTTAGGCTCACTGGGACATGTCAATTTGCCACACTAGACCCACAAAGCTGGTCTTATAAGGGTCAAAGCTAGATATACATGTCAATATCTATTAGTCTCATGTGAAGCCCAGGTATTCTAAGAGAGTATGGTCACTGTCAGATATATATGAAAATATCTACTTACGCCAGTGGACCACCAGTTAGTTGTTTGTAGAGAAATGAGTCATATATTGCATCAACAGGAATACCACCACAAATATGTTGGATACATTAGGGCACCAGATCTTTACAGGAGGTCTTGTGTTACAGTGGCTTCTGCCAGGCTATTAAAACAGATGTTAGTGCCCACTAGACCATCAGAGTTCCAAGGAACATCCAGTCACATTGGAACCAGCCCGAAGCATACCTAGAAAAAACTGGGTATTTATTATTCCACGAAGTTGTTAGACAAGGTCTCAATTTACAGTGAATACACACCAGCTATAGTAAGCATGCAGATCAAACACATTTTTAAATAATTTCATGGGGAGAAACAAATGAACAATTATTTTTGAACCATTACACATTTTTAGCTTTTGTGGTGTCCCAAAAAGGAAAAAGTATTTGATTCATGCTAAAGAAAAATAAGTGATTTGAGAGAAAATATAGATCATCAGTGCCATAAACAATTTTTTATCTCCACACGCACGTTCTCCTTAAAAGAAAACTGAAAAGTTAGTTTTATAAGGCATGCACCTTTTTTAAATCTTGTTCCCTCTGCATACAAAACAGACTTAAGATCCTGATAGATGTGTTGTAGAAGAATGAATGAGTGGACAGTACGGTTGCCCTACAAAAATAAAGGATCCATATAATTGGTTAAGAAGCTTCTGCCGATCATATTGAAACAGATTTGACTGTCTACTAGACAAGTAGGAGTCCAAGGAAGGTCCTCCAGGGATACTCGGTCTAAAGTAATCATTCCTTATTCCACCAAAGTGACCAGCAGTGTCCAGGGTCAAGCATTAAATGTGATGGTGGCCGAACCAAATGTACTATGAGCTGCTCTTTGCTTCACACTCTCATCGGTGGCCAGGGTTCAACAGCATGAGGGCGTTGCTCTCAATCAATCAATCAATCATAACACTTGTATAGCGCGCTACTCACCCGGAAGGGTCTCAAGGCGCTTGGGGGAAGGGGGTCGCTACTGCTCGAACAGCCAGGTCTTGAGTTGTCTCCTGAAGGCGAGGTGGTCCTGGGTCAGCCGAAGGTGGATGGGGAGGGAGTTCCATGTCTTGGCCGCCAGGTAGGAGAAGGATCTGCCTCCGGTGGTGGCTCTTCGGATGCGTGGTACGGCGGCGAGGGCGAGGCCAGCGGACCGTAGCTGGCGGGTGGGCGTGTGGAAGGTCAGGCAGTCTTTGAGGTACTGGGGCCCAGGTTGTGGAGAGACTTGTGTGCATGGGTGAGGAGCCTGAACGTGATCCTCTCTATCATCAATGGGGAATAGGAGAAGTCAATTCGAGCAGTTTAGAGGGCTACTTGGTGCATGTAATAAATAAACCAGCTTAGTTTTGTTTTTGGGGGGAGAGGGATTGGTGTACGACTGGTAAGCGAGAAAAGTCCTTTCCCTGCAGGCACACCTCAGTGCAGTGACATCACATCACAATTTATAGAAAATCATAAATTACTTCATTCCACTCACTCCATGGCACAGAAACTGCCCTTCTGATAGTGGTCGAAGTATCTTTAAGAATATTCGGTCAATGAGGATCAGCTGCCATTATCTTTCTAGACTTGAGCTCAGTGTTCGATATAGTAAACTATAACAATCTTATAAAAAGACTTGTGAATACTGGAATCATCAGGAGTGCTTTCTTCTGACTGCAGTCCTTTCTTGGAGATATAACAATTCAGGTATTTGAAGAAGGCTGCACATCTGACAGCCTTCCTTTAAAATGCAGAGTACCTCCGGGCACATCCTTGAGCCCAATTTTGTTCAATATATATGAGGCCACTTGCTGATATTGTTCTACATTTTGGGATCTCAATAGTCACCTATGCTAATGACACACAACTGTTTTTTTCTTTGAACCAACATCAAGACACCCCCTCATCCTCCCTTGACTTATGTCTTGAAAATGTGGCTAAATGGATGGAATATAGTCTTAAACTCAATGGAGACAAAACTGAGCTTATGCTCTTAGGCCACAACTTAAACCCTGGTCTGGGACTGGACTGGCAGGCTGTTTAGGTCCCCCCCCCGCAACCACCATCAAAAGCCTTGGTATGTGGCTATACAAATCTCTTAAATTTGACCATCAAGCAGTGAAGTTTGCGGCCACTTGCTATGGCTTCCTTAGAATGCTCTGGAAGATTCTTTCTCTTCTCTTGTTCCATGCTAGGAGACTGATGGTCCAGGCCCTTATTCTCTCTTGCCTGGACTATGGTAACTCCCTCTATCTAGGTGCCCCAAAGGAAACAACAACAAACTTCAGGTAGCACAAAATTGTGCCACACAATTGTTGCTCAATATACCCATACACCAATTGGCCCGACAGGATCTGAAATCCCTACACTGGTTCAATGTGGCTGAGAGAATTAAGTTTAAATCAATCTTCATTGCCCATGAGGCACTATGGGGCAATGGGCTTCTGATATCCCGCTCCCTGTTCTCTTTCTATCTGCCTCGAAGAACCCAGTGCTCCTCCAATGCATACCTTTCCACAGTACCTTGAGTGAGAAGGGAAAGTTATGGAGGGCGTTCCTCCTCAAATAATGCACCCTCCCTCTGTCATTGCATTTGGTCAATCAGCCACTCCCCTTTCGAAAAATGCTCAAAATCGGCTGTTCCAAAACATTTCCCTGCAATAGGGTATTCAAACTATTTAGATACTTCTGTGCTGCACTATCAGCAAGCACTGGGATGCCTATGGGGAGCTATGCGCTTTATAAGTGTTAATTCATTCACAGTGCTGGACATTATAATGTTTAGCAGTGCTGAATAGGTTTGCATATGTTTTTGCTGTGGCCCAGTGTGGAGTTAGCGATAGGCTGGGAGTGGAGCAGACTGATGAGGACAAGGAAGGAGTGAGTGGATGATAACTACCTAGGTGTGGGCTCCACCTCCTTCATTCTCACCCACTGCTAGTTTGCAGTTCAATTCTAAGGGGCAGTCTGGAGGAGGAGTCCTACATTGTGTAAGTCTTTATTTTCGATTTCATATTTTCAGAAGTGTTGACAAGCACCTTGCTGCGAGGAGGATCTCTTCAGCCAGTGAGTGCTACTATTTCTTTACTTTTTAACTAAGCATAACACTTAGGGTCCGATCACGATGCAGGCTGAAATGGCTCCGACCATCGGTCGGAGCCCTTCATCCTGCATCGTAATCGGCTGGTCGTATTTCTTTTCGACCGACCCATTTTGATGGGGTCAGTCAGAAGGGAAACCTAATCGGATTTTCGAATGGCATCCAACAGGCTCGGAGAGCCCATCCGCCATTTGGAAAAACTTTTAGTAATCCTTTGACCGGCTCTTTCCAGCTGAGGGATTACAATGGCAGATTCCCAAATCCTTTCTGTGCCGGCCTTTCCAACACAGAAAGGCTTTGGGAACCTGTCTTTGGGGGCCCCCAGCAGGGCTCCCATGGGTGCAAGGCCACCGAATGGTGGCCCCTGTTGATTGGGGTGAAAGTTTGACAATGTTCAACATTCCGTTCATCATCTTTTTGTGTTGCAATTTCACCCTAAGTGGGAAAGGTATGCCCAGACATGGATCCCGTGCTCACTAGGCCACTAGAGTCAAGCTATCCTGGCTGATGAGGTCTGAAAGCCCGAAACTGGTCCTAAGATTCTTAATTCCGGTCCAGGGAAGACATGGCCTGGCAGTTCGGTCTGGACTGTTCCCATGAGGCACAGAGTCAAGACTGATTTGCATATGGCTATGTCTGAACTGGGGTGGCGTGGTGAGCAAAATAATGATGGATTAAACCCAGATCTGTGACTGGGAGTGAATGTTTGACAATGTTCAACATTCCGTCCATCAACTTTTTGTGTTGCAATGCCCCCCTGTTGATCCCTGCACCCGGTGGCAGGCACCTGCCTGCTACCGGGTGCAGGGATGAACAGCATCTCTGCTATTTACAATGAGAGCATGCAATCCATTTGGAATGCATGCTCCCATTGTAAAGTATAGGATTGCCACCGAACAGGGTTCGGTCACATCCTACTTGCCGGGCTGAAACCGACGACAGGAGGTTGCTTGGTTACAGTTCCCAACCAACGTCGGACGGACTCCGGTCTGTCCGACAGCAGAATCGGCCCCTTTAGTGGGAACATATTCCAATTGTCACTCTTTCCTCTTCTATTTACTCTTTAAGGAACAGGGCAAGTTCGGCTATTTATCTGGTAGCCTGCCATACATTGTATTACTCTTTATTCAGCAGTTGTTTGCTTGCTTGCAAAGACATCCAAAGGTTGTTCTAACTACATGGTGTTTCCACAACGTGAATAGTCGTCTAGAGTGGCGACGAGGCAACTACATATATACATACCACGTCAAACTGTAAATAAATGAGCCAGTACATGTCGCAGAGTCTTACCTGCAGCATCAGAGCAGCAGCTAGCTTGAAGGCGGTGTCCATGGAACAGAAGTGAAAAGTAGGAACTGATTGATGAAGGCTGTGTCAGGAATGCTGGGGTGCTTGGCAGAAATTCCCTGTCATACAGTACCTAGGGCATTCCCATGGACTGCTTGAGCAACAAAATCAGCCACCCTAGACTGCAGCAACCATCACCCCCAGTTGAATCGTGTGTAATTATTGCTGCAGTCGCCTATCTTAAACCATGCACGTCTCTCGGTTGTTCTATTTTCCTTTTCCAGTTTTGCGAGAACAGTATGGTTCAGGCACTTGGAAATTATCCCATGCCACGCTCCCCTTCAGAGCAGTACTGGCTACCCGAATGTTCATAGTGTTCTTTAAAATGTCTTTCTTTTGAGCTGTGCATTCTTGACCAGGCTGAAACATATTCGATTGATTAAGATTGGTGTGAATTTTTTTCTTGAGGTGGTGACAAACTTTCAGGTCTTATGTCAAGGGCGGATTCATGCCAATTATACCTAATTTAGTATGTAAATTAGCAAGACAGGAAATAAGGAGCCTCAACTGGTTTTTAGGCGATACAAAAGGGGAGACATGGCTTGGCAGTTCGGGCTGGACTGTTCCCATGAGGCACAGGGTCAGACTGATTTGCATAATGGCCATGTCTGAACTGGGGTGGCTGAGTGGGCTAAAGAATGGTGATGGATTAAACCCAGATCAGTTGACTGGGGGTGAGTGTTTGATTTGCTCAAACGCTCCGTCCATCATCCCCTTTTGTATCGCTTTGAACTGGTTTCTAGGCAGTTTCTCTCTTCTTAGGAACAATTCCAAATCACAATAATAGCATACAACTTTCCTTTTCCAGCTCTACTGAGAATACACATTACTGATTTATAGATATTGTATGATGATTTCTTTTTTTTTTTTATAAAAGCCGTTAGACGGTTATAGAAACATATGAAATCCAAAGTGCAGCTGCGGCTGTTTTTTTTAGTCCTTAATGGGAAATCTCAGCACAGATGGAAGTAACAAATGCGCAATAATGTATTTTCAACAAGCACGTCTATAACAATTTCGTTCCAAAAGAACTCTTTTGGAGCATAGCTCTTTTTCAAGTTCGACCAATCAGGGAGTAATATCAACTAAGATAGTGTAGATATATGTGCAGCCAGGTTTTTACGTCACTCACTCGTTCCATGCACACCTGGAACATGTACGCCCTACCACTTTCAAATTTATCCAGCCGACTCTGAGGTTCTGGTAATGTGGTAATTTCGAGAATGTTGTGGGGATCTATGACAACCAAACCTGACATGATGCTGACTCTGATTAATGATGGAAATACAGGGCATACTGCTGATACATGATACACTGGAGGTCACCGTTGACATAACTGAGGTGGAAATCCTTGGCATAGCCGCTGCATTCCCAGCAGGTTATGCTTTCTACCAATTGCATAGGACCCAACTGGCATTCATTTGGCATCACAGTACCTCTCCAGGGCGACGTGGCAGGCATAATCTGCACCTGCATGGCAAAAAGACTAATAGTTTTGATGACCCTGATGTTTGGCAACAAGTAGGTTCTTGGAATGTAATATTTCAGGAAAACATAACGTTTGACATGAACAAGATTCTTTTTTCGTTTTTAAAATTGGAGTTTATTTATCCAAAAAAAGAAAACTTGCATTTAATAGAAAATCTGCATATATCCATAATAGACAAGCTGATGATTGTGGACAAAATTATTGCATTTCCAAGAGCTGTTTATGAATGTATGAGACCTGTAGTGTGTGCACCTAGACACAAAGCCTTGTAGCACTGTACAAGAACGGTAACGTAATGGAGCAAAAACCCAAGCTGGGAGGCCGGAATGTCCATGGATAGGAAGAGAGTTGCCCTCTGAAAGCCCGGGAAGGAGTGGATGGCTGCTTTAGGCAGCAGATAGATGAGTTGAAGATTGGAAGGGCTAGGGATGTACATCGCGTGGTGGCTTATAGTGGGAGTTGTCATACAAAGTAACTCATTATGAGGATAAGCAATGTTTGAGCAGAATAGAAGGGAGGGTACTTTTCAGCAGCTGCTGGTAGCACAATGGAGGACGTAATTGAAGGGCAGAGCCAATTAGAGTAGCTGGTGGTGAAAGGGAGACCATGGGGTCAAGTCCATGATAATTTACACGTTGTACAAGCAGTTGTCTTTTCTGAATTTAAAGGTGCTACCTGAGTGATAATTCACCCTGAGTTTAAGAGACTCATTTCTGAATTCCCATGGGTAAAGTCCATGGAATTCCCATGGGTGCATTATTGTGGCTTTGATTTTCTTTCCTACTTTGGGTTCATTTAATTATATATGAATGACTGTGTTATGAGGATACATTATGAAGTCTGAGCATGTAACAGTGGTGTGATCTCTCTGTCATCCGAACTAATAATGCACCTGTAACCTATGTGTTATCTCTGCGGTTTTTTATGTATTTAATTGTCTTTTTTTTATTGAGATCCATCAAAAAATTACAAATTCATCCATATAACGCAGTATAAATATCCGATTATGAATATGAATATACACTTCATAATAGCAAATTATAGCATAACAAGTCAACAAGAAAAATACTTAGAATAAAATTCAGATTGGCCTTGGATTAGGAAGAATAGAAACCAGATACAGAATCAATTCCTCATTGAAAAAACAATAATAAGTGTGCTCGTAGTGCATTAAAATGTAAGTCTGAGTAAAACTTCATGGTATAGCCGAGAATAAGGCTGCAGATAGTGTTTTGGCATAAAAAAAGACCAAATGCAATGTCACCTGCCTATTTTAGAAGGAACTAAAGTATTTATAGTGCAATAGGTACATTAGACTGGATCAAAATATCGACATGTGTGGCATTGGATAATGTTTCATCATATTAACACAACATCAACTGCTTGTTAAAAAGGAGCTAAAGTGACTATAGTGCAATAAAGTGCAATTAAGTAAATGTCTACAGTGCAATAAAGTGCAATAGGATATACAAATATGACAACACATGAAACATCAGATAACATCTCAGCATATTAGAGCTACCTTTAGAATGTAAGCTCATATTTGGAATCTAATTGAAATAAGCCTCCCAGACTTTTTCTAACTTTCTGATCTCCCACCTCGCAGTGCAAACAAGCGCTCACTATTTCTAACCTGCTTCATTTTCTGAACCCACTCATATTTTGTTGTTACCAGGCCTGAACGCCATCTTTGAAGCAGGAGTGACTGGGCAACCGCCATTGCAATATATAATAGTTTAACCAGCTCATCAGATAGGCATAGAGAGGGACCATAGCACAGGATTTTCAGCCAATTGTTAGAATCCAGCATAATTAGACATTCAGCCTCCAGAAAAAGTAAAATATCATTCCAGAACCCCTGAAATAAAGAGCACTGTGCTCTGATATGCATCCAACTCGCTGTCGAGTGATTTGAGCAGCAAAAACACTGACTAGTTTGGCTAGGATAGACATTGGATACAAAATGGGGGGTTCTGTATAGAAGCCATTTACTAAAGAATAGCATCCGGCACCAGTTAGCCCCCCGTAGGGTACTGAAAGTAAGTTTATTTACTTCAGACCACATACTCGCTGTGACATCCAATCCTTCCCGTTTTTCCCATTTTATTATTGCTTTCTGTGCGAGATCCAGACCAAAAGTTTTTTCCACTCCCCGGGTTTCCTCACTGCAATTTCTCCAAATAGTATGTGCACCAGATTTGTACGTTCATTAATCGGTATCAAATCCAGATTACTAAGGAACTTGATAAGGATATTATAGGACCTGAGAAGAAGAAAATCATTCCGAAGTAGCTTATGCATTTCGGAAATATTTAGCCACCTATCTATCGTTATAAAATCTGAGATTTTCTGAAAGCCAGCCTTGGCCCATTATTAAGTAATTTCAGTTGATTCTCGAATCCCAAATACTGAAGTGAGTTGGGATAGAGGGGTTGAGGTATTGATTACAGGGATTGTGTATCTTCTATAGAAATTTTGACGTTTACGAAAGAACCACTGCATACACTTAAAGCGCACTCATTTTGGTGATTTCATGATTATTAATGACCAGCATATCTGGTGCTCTTTGCAGATTAAAATTCATAAAATAGTTTATGAATAATCCTGTATGCAATTCCAATTTAAACCTAGAGATATATTTTGCAAAGTATGTGAAATATTAATCCCTGAGATTAGGGAGGGCTAACCCACCTTTCTCCAACTCCTCATATAAAGTGCTTAGTGCAATTTGTGGGTTTGTTTTTCCCCAAAGGAAAGATGTAAACATGGTCTCTAGTTTAGCAAAGACAGGTGCTGTTAAAACACACAGAATGGCTGAGAATGAAAAGTTAAACAACGGCACAACAAACATCTTGATCAGTGAAACCCTCCCTATGATTGTTCACAGGAGCAAGTTCCAACGGTGCAGTTATTCCTGTACTTTTAGCAGAAGCAGAGCAAAATTGAAATCGTACAAGTCGGAGATTTGTGATGAAAAATTAACCCCCAAGTATCTTTTTGGTTTAGAATTTGCACATGGCAAAATATTGGTGTGTAGAACATCGGGCTTGCATCCGCACTGGATTATTTCAGTTTTCTTTTTATTAACTTTATACCCGCTGAACGATTCAAACTGCTCAAAGACCTCAAAAACCTTTGCTTGTCACCCTTATCAAAATAGATAATGAGCATAATATCCTCAGCATATAATTTTAGTTTCCCCATAGTAGGTAGAGGGGGAAGAATATCTGCATTATGTCAGATGGCAGTGGCCAAAGGCTCAATAAAAAAAGCGAATAAAACGGAGGACAGTGGACAACCTTGTCTGGTCCCACATTTAACACTAATTTGTCCCACCTCGGAGCCATTGACAATAATATTGGCTTCTGCATTGTGATACATTCTCTGAATCAACTCCGTGATCTGGGGGGGTATACCAAACCAAGAAAGGATATGAAATTAGGTCCCCCCGACCAAGAGGTCAAATGCCTTCTCGGCATCTAACAGAAGGACCAAGGCCGGTATTTTCTTAGTCTCAAAATAATCATGTGCTTCTGCTAAATAATGTGTGTTTGTCCCAAGCTGCCTCCCTGCGATAAAACCATTTCGATCTGAATGGATCAAGTTTGAGGCTATTGTATTAAATCTGTTGCCTAAAAGTTTAGTGATAATCTTATAATTAGAGTTCAAAAGTGTGATTGGGCGATATGAATTATGGTCTTTGCAGTCATCTCCCTTTTCCAAAAAGCTAACTACATTCCCTTTTTGGAATGAGACTGGTATCGGGCTTCCCTCCAGGATTGAATTAGCGATCAGCAAAAAATATTCTAAAACAGCCCCTGAAAATAATTTAAAAACTCAGCCAGAAGATAATCCGGTCCACAGGCTTTACCATTCAGGAGGCTCTTTATAACATACCCCATTTCTTCTTTAGAGAAGGGGTGCATCATAATAATTTTATCGGATCTCAGAGAGTACCGTAATTTCCTGTTTCAGAAGGAACATTTCCAGGGATGCATTATCGATTGATAGTTGTTGACCATAATTGCGCCTATAATGTTGCAACATTATGTCCCCTATAATCGCTTCGAGTACCAGTTATGGGACATCTCAATATGCTAATGCGGTTACTTGAGGCCTACTTCAAGGTCTTGGTTGTATGAAAAAAATCAATACATGAGGAAGTGAGGAATCAGCACAAAACACAGGTATATGTGACATTAGAGGAAATGCTACCCGCCAGAGATCGGTTATATCCAGAGTCTTACTATAATTTTGAATATTTTCAAAAGTTTAGGTTTTAATTGCTTTTAAAAAATGAATGAGGAATATGAATTATCTTTCTGTCACCGCCTGGGTCAACCACTTTAAACCTCAATATTCTGCTACCCCCCCGGAGGGGGAAGTAGAAGTTATAAATGTGTTGTATCAGAGAGAAACCTTCACCCTGAGGGAGGTTGAGATTGCACTGAGTTCCATCTTACCTGGGAAAGCGCCAGAGCCTGATGGCATACCGGGCGATACCATGTTATATGACAAACCAAGCTGGTGCCGATACATCTTTTTACTTTCCAATGCAGTTGCCCAAGGGGCATTGATTCCTGCATCCTAGAAAAATGCAGAAATCATCCCTGTTTTTCTAAAAGGGGACAAAGACTGCCCTGGGGACTACAGGCCAATTAGTCTTATTTACTGCTCCCAGAAAATAGTTGGAAGGATGGTGCTAAATAGACTCCAGGGGTGGATCGAGGAGTTCAGAATCTTATCTCCTTTCCAAGCCGGATTCAGAGTTCCAACAAGCACTATCGACCAAGTTTTCCGATTTATTTTAGTTTACTGGAAGCAAGTTATTCTGGGTAAAGGTAGTCTTTATGCCGCCTTTGTAGATCTTAGGGCGGCCTTTGATTTAGTCCCCCGTTGGAAGTTATGGCTTGTCCTGAAACAACTAGGTCTTCCACTGGATCTCCTAACCCTCATCATCAGACTTCATGAAGATAACAAGGCCCAAATTAGATGGGGGGACAGGGGGAAGTCACTGAATCATTTCCGGTGGAACGTGGTGTTAGACAGGGCTGTGTGATGGCCCCTACGTTGTTCGCGCTAAATATTAATGGAATAGCTGAATGCATGAGCAAAAACTCGACCGATGCCCCCATATTAGCAGGTGATAAGGTATCCATCCTGATGTTTGCCGATGACACGCTGATTCTCTCCAAGACCCCGAGTGGACTTAAGAATGCTCTTAAAATTTTTGAGGATTTCTGCTGTGAGAGGGGATTGGCGGTCAACGTGTTTAAGATAAAGCTAATGGCATTTAATGCACGAAAGGCAAACACAAGAGGTTTTGCAATGAAGGAGGGCCCCCTAGAATTTGTCAATGGGTTTACCTATTTGGGAGTTAACTTCCAAGGCAGTATGAAGTGGGACCGGCAAATCGATCTAGCTTCACTCAAGCTCAGACAGATATGCTCTTTGTCAGGAGCATAACCGTTCCATATCAAAGCCCATCAGCCCCGCCCTTGAAATCTATAATCTGAAAGCCGTTAGTTCAGCATTGTATGGTTCAGAGGTATGGGGCTGTGACAATCTTGTTGCCCTTACCTCGGGAGAGAATAGGTTTCTAAGAAATATAACCAGACTTCCCCAGAGCTCCCCAATGTGTCCATTATTACTGGATCTAGGCAAAAAAACCATTGCAGCCATAGCCAAATTGCGCCCCCTCTTGTATTGGAGGAGACTGTGGACTACTCCAGAACTTGTTGGCTATGCCCAGGGTTTCTTAGACATTATTAAATCAGACACATTGCATCAAATCAAATGGCTCAGGGCAGTCCGAAATCTTTTAGGGGAGCTAGGATTGACAGCATTGTGGACCGACCCTGCAAATTCTACTTTTCCATCTAAATCTATGCTGAAGGCTAAGTATTGGGAACTGTTTGCATTGAATAATGCCAGACAACAAACGTCTTCCTCCCTTACGGGCCGCCTTTTTGGATTACAAATTGGTCCCCAGGCTGGAATTATACTGGGATGCAATCACGAAACCCATGGATCGTAAATTGTATTTTCAGTTCAGGGTGGGGTCTCTACCAGTAAGATCTTTCACCGTAAAATGGTCATCACACTTGTCAGCTGGGTGCCCAGGATGCACTGCCGAAATTGAGACCACTGCGCATATTCTTTGGGTTTGTGATATTTATGCTGCCCCACGTCGGGCCTGGCTGTTACCAATATGCAAGCTACTTGGTACCAGGGTAGCGGCGGAGGCTGATCGAATTGTGCGAACAGATACATCATTACCTATTGTACTAGCTATGGCGAAATTCCTAGGCTGGGCCTGGATCTTGAGGGAGCGTCAAATTGCACATTGTCCTTGATTAAATTTAATAACTTTTTATACTGTTTTTGTAGTGTGTATATGTCCAATGTTTCATTCTTTTAACCTGAGGTTTTTACTGGTTTTAAAGCTCGTTTTTATTCATGGGGTTTTAAATAAATTTGTGTATGATATCTGTTTTAAATCAGGACTCTTATGTACTCTTGTGGCTTTATATGCTTTTATGATTGTAAAAATCAAATAAAGCTTTATGAACTTGAATGAGGAATACATGTTTATGGGTCCTCTAGATAACTTCACCTGGAATTTGTAATAATGATTGAAAAAGCTCTTCGTATGGCACAGCATTATCCTCTACTGGGGCATAAATACAAGCAAAGGTTAGGTATCTGTTCCCCAGCTTACAGGCTGCCCAACACCACCTTCAGCTCTGACCCCTTACAAAATTCACCCCTCTGCTTGAAACTTTTAACCCAAAAAGATTGCTTTGCCGCAATGTGTTGCTGCAGAAGAGGATAAGCTGCCCATGGATTAACGCCTGGCGCAGTGGTGCCGGAGAGTGTCCTACCAACAGCTGGACAGTCTCCTGGCTCAATTGAGGGTATGTCTCTCAGTGGGGACAGTAATGCCTTTTTACAACTTCCACCACAATCTCTTCCGTCTTCCTCAAGGAGCCTATCTGGATTAACCGCCCTTGAAAACACAGGACAGACAATACCTGATAACACTGCAATATTTGTAGCATCTGCACCCAGCGCA
Source organism: Lissotriton helveticus (assembly GCF_964261635.1). Classification (NCBI taxonomy): domain Eukaryota; kingdom Metazoa; phylum Chordata; class Amphibia; order Caudata; family Salamandridae; genus Lissotriton; species Lissotriton helveticus. Next base: position 509,254,892 of record NC_136072.1, on the reverse strand, counting down.
ACCTAAATCTGAGCCTGAATCAACTCAGGAAGTCTCCTCTCAGGAGGACGATAGAGCATTTACTTTGCAATGGGATGCTAAGAGCCTGCTCAACCTAATTCTGGGGGAGAGGCAATGATCACACAACAAACTAAATTAAAAGTGCTTGTGATAGGTCGATTTCTTGTATTCTGCAATGTCCCTGAAGCTCAGGAACTACTGCAACAAATTTCTCTAACAAGTCCTAATTTCTTAGTTTAGGGCTCTTAGGTAGTTGTTGTGACTAGTGATATATTTTTGTCTGTTTTTTCTTCCTTTGTGATTTTGTTTTTTAAACAGCTTTTTCAGGCTTTATTTTTTTTTCTTCATGTCCTGGGGTGAGGGGGGTGGGATAGGTAGAGTTGCGCTCACAGAGTGGTGTAAAAAGGGGGCATGGTCTCAGACCACCACTCTGCAATCAAGCTGTGTGGTGCTTACTGGAAGTACCTGCTGGGCTAGTTTGCCCCCAGGGACCCTCAGTATTCAAGGGGACTTAATCCCCCAACTTAGAACGTGCCACGGGGTGCGTTTGAAGAGTGGTGAAGAAAGGGGGCATGGCCTTTATCCACTTCTCAGCAATCCCACGGTGTGGGGCTTACTGGAGGTAATAGGTAGGCTAGTTGGCCCCTGCAAGGACTCCCAGCAGCGAAGCGGACATCAATCCCCATCCAAGAGCGCACCAGGGAGCACGTTTGTAGAGTTTGCAAAGGGAGCGCGGCCTGCTCAGCGAACTTAGCAATCCTACTGTGTGGGACTTGCTGTAGGTAATAGGAGGGCTAGTTTGCCCCCAAGGATGTCCTTAGGGCCAACTACCCCTCTTGTTACCTCCAGTAAGTCCCGCAGAGCGGGATTGCTAAGACGTCTTCGGAGGCCATCTCCACCACTCTGTAAACGTGCCTCCTGGCAGACTACAGGATGGGGGAAGACGTCCAATTTACTCCTGAGGGAATTTGGGGGCCAAGAATCCCTCCTAGTACCTCCTGTAAGTCCTACGCAGCGGAATACCTGAGCGCTGGTTGGAGGCCCAGCACCCTTTCTTCATCACTTTGCAAACATGACTAATAGTAAAAGAAGTGTTTGCAATGTTATAGGTTTCACATTTGCGAGAGTCAGAGCTATTTTTAATGTTTATCGGAATGGAGTGGATGTTTGTTGTGTGTAGTGGAATTTTGTGGTAAGTTGTGCAGTAAAATTGCGTGGCCAAGCAGCATGGCCGACAGGACGTGAGCTCCTCCAGCTCCGTCCCGAAGACCGACGAAATCCTGTCTCAAATCCTGCCCGGGCTGTCCTGCTGTCTGCGACCGGTGTCGGAACCCGCCCTGACCCGAAGGCGGCCATTGCGCCGGAGAAGCGGTCCCGGAACCCCTCGTGATCGGGGACGAAAACTCTGCCGGGGGTGGCGCCGGCGTCCTGTTTCACGTGACGCCGAGGACTGGGCCTGTGTGGCGGCGCCGGACTGCGGCCGCTCCGCTTGATGCTGCCGGGCTGGCCGAGCCCCTGGCGGGTCCCGGTGTCCTGTCTGAGCCCCCCGGAGGTGCATTGGAGCAGCGGAGAGTGGCGGCTCTGCACCTTGGGGCCGGTGTGCAGGGAACGACGTGGTGGAGGCGCCGTCCATTTTGGCTGTGCTCCCGAGGCGGAGCTCTACTCCTGAGGCTGCTGCAGACCAGGATTGCCCGGGGCATCGCCGGGGAGCCGGAAATCGGTGGCGGAGGGCGTGAGTACTGCTGCTCTCAGATTTGCCGGTGCCTCCGGTTGGAGTGGGGGTCCTGCTTGTCCGGTGCCCGACCTGGCCTCATTCTCCTACGGCGGCCCGCGGCGACTGAGCGCCTGCTTCCACCGGCCCCCCCTGATTTGGTTCCAAGTTTCTCCACCATACTGCCTTCGGGGGGGCACGGTCACTGGTGATCCTCTGCCTGCGGTGGCCCATCGCCCTCCCCCCTCCCCCATGCAGCCGCCGTTTTGACTATTCCTGGGGGAGGCGGTGCAGTGGTTTGCCGAGGTGTGCCTGTCCCCCATGCCTGGCCTGCGATTATGGACCCCTTCTGGGGGAGGGCGACCCTTGAGGCTTCTTGACACCCGCCTGCTGGCTGGAGCTGGGTGTAATTGCGGTACGAGGGAGTGCCCGTGACCGCCCTGCCGCCGGTCCTGCTCCTTGCTTTCTCGAGGCATTCCAGGGCTCTGGATTCCCCTGCATTACCGGGGTTGCGAGGGGTTGGCTTCCTCCTCTTGGGTGCCGCCCGCACCGCGTTGCCTGTGGACCCGGCGGTGGCTTCATACCTCCTAAAGAGATTGTCCCAGATTTGATTGGGAGGTTCCTCCTTGGCCCCTGGGGTCGGCGTAGCCGCCTTGGAACTTACTGTTTGGCGCTGCAATCTTCGACATGGAGGCCCGTTCAGGCCGTTCCTCGAAGGCCTCCCAGCCGAACACGATCGTGCAGTATACCACCCCGCGCCTCCCGCCGCAGAGGATCACATGGCAGTCGGGAGCAGAAGATGGCGGAGAGGGGGCTGCGGAGCCGTCCAGGGCTGAAATCCTTAGGGCCATTCAGGGATCCCACTCTGCGCTGGAGCGCCAGATAGAGACGGTCTCTATCCGTCTCTATCGATGTCAACTTGCTGCGGACGGACCTTCGCAAAGTGGCGGATAAGGTGTCGGATGCGGAGGGCAACATCACTCAGCTGCAAGGAGAGGTTGCTTCTTTACAGAAGACGCTCGCCCAACTTACCTCTACTACCCGTGCATTGGAACGACGGGCTGAAGATGCAGAAGGGAGGGCGCGCCGGAGTAATATCAGAGTCCTTGGGGTTCCGGAGCAACTGGAGGCGGGGAACCCTGAGCGTTTCCTGGAAACATGGATCCGTGAACGCCTGTGTCCGAATGGCCTGTCTAGTGTCTTCGTGGTGGAGCGAGCGCATCGGGCCTTAGTGCCCCCTCCACGACCGGGTGACTCTCCCAGAGCCCTTATCGCGAAGATCCTTAATTATAAAGACCGTGACTGCATCCTGAAGGCTGCTAGAGAATCGGAGTCCCTCATGATTGAGAACAGTCGAATATCGATCTATCCTGACTATACCCAACAAGTGCAGGAGCAGAGAAAATCCTACTTGGGGGTGAAACAAAAGCTACGGGAAATGCAGCTCCAGTATATGCTGTTATACCCTGCCAAACTTAAAGTACTCTCTCAAGGCCGCGCGCACTTTTTTGAGATGCCGGCGGAGGTCTGGGAATGGCTGGAGATCAGAGGAGACGATTTGCCCCCAGGTGAACGAGGGGGCCCCCGTTAGACTTGGGGGACCAGGCCACAGAGGAGACGCCGTGGTAGGAGGGGGCGCCGATCTAGGTCCCGAGGTTCTCCTGAATCTCGACCCACGGTGGGGGCAGATGGAGTTATACATATGGACTCCTCGCAGGGAGTGGCGGAATCGGGGTTACCCGAGGCATCCGCTCCTGGCGATGTCTTGGTACCGGACACCTTGCAAGAATTGTCCCTGGGAGCGGACTCTGAAGCTCCAGTGGTCCCGGAGACGACCCTAACTGCACCAAGGTTGGAATAACTTTTCCTTTCTGTTGGTTGGGCCACCCCTGTTCATTCGCTTTGCCCTTAAAGTGCCTAGGTGAACGACTGTCCTTGGATTGGGTGCCATCTGCTGACGTTGTGCTGGGTTCCCGCTCCCCGTGCTGGTTGTTGGAACTTTCCTAGTCGTTGGACCATGTTATATGACTGGAGCCCTGCTGTTTTGGGGAGGGGGGGTGGGGTGAGGGGACCAAACTATTGGTCTGAGTGTTGTCGTACCCCCACTGCTGACAGCATTGAGAGGACATGCCCGGGTATTTCCTTCTTGGGTATGTTGGGTCTTTCGGGGGGCTGGGAGGGAGGGTGGTGGGGGGTTGAATTGGTGTGTGTGAGTGTGGGTTGATTGGGTTGTATGGGGTGGCTGTGCACGTCCTGGCACTGGTGGGGGAAGGGCGGGGTGGCGTTGTTCTGTGTTGCTATCCTTTTGCTCGTGGGTGGGGGTGGGAGAGGGGAATGTGCAAAAGTTTTGTGTTTAGGGGATGTTGGGGGGTGGGGCGGGGTTCAAGACAGAAGTTGTAATGGCATCGTGTACACAGTGATTCAGACTTATGGGGTGTTTGACTTCTGGGCTACACCCCCGGATGTATACGTAGTGGGGGTCGGGGGGGTCAGGAATGCATTGTATCCACGATATAGCCCGGTTGGGCGTACTCCTTTGCCATGGGTTTCAAGTTTTTGACGTGGAATGTGCGTGGCCTGGGCACCTGCACTAAAAGACACAGGGTCCTCACCTTTCTTAAACGCCATGGGGTCTCAGTGGCATGCTTGCAGGAGACCCATCTAGACGATGAAGCCGCACAGCGATTGTCTAGGAAATGGAGAGGCCAGTTCTTTCATTCCTCTTTCTCTACCTACGCTAGGGGGGTCCTTATTTGGGTGGCCCCGGGGATTCCGTGTGCCGTACAATACATAGAGGCGGATCTCGAAGGCAGGTATTTGTTGGTGCGGCTTAGACTGGACGACAAGGAATTCCTGCTACTTAACACATATGCCCCGGATACCGATGACCCGACCTTTTTCTCTAAGATTCAGGATCTCTTGGTTCCAAGTTTGGATGCGCCCCTCCTCTGGCTTGGGGATTTCAATTGCATACTGAACCACGAGCTGGACCGTCATCCGCCTAGGGCGGGCACTAAGCCCCGTATGACAGCGCGTCTGCGGGACGTGATGCACAATCTGGGAGCGAGTGACGTGTGGCGAACTTGCCACCCCACCCAGAGGATCTATACGTGCTACACACCGACCCACGGTACGCATAGTAGACTGGACCGCATACTTGCAGCAAACTTGACCACCTCCCTTACCTTGTCGGTTACTCATCAGGCTCGATACTTGTCGGATCACGCTCCGGTGACGTGTGTGGCGGAGTGGCCTGATCGTGCCGCGCGCCCGCGTACGTGGCGGTTGCCGGTTGACTTGCTACAGGATCCAGTGGCTAAGGAACATGTGGCGGAGTCACTCTCGGGTTATTTGGACCTCAACTGGGGGGGGATGATTTATCCTACTCCACCAAATGGGAGGCATTGAAGGCGGTGGTACGTGGCGCATGTATGGGCCTCACGTATGGGGTCCGGAAACAATTGTTGTCCGACTTGCAAGACGCGGAACTGGCGCTTCAACGCGCCCAGTCCAGTGCTAATCCTGAAGACCTGGGGCATCAGGTGGAAGGTGAGGCCTTGGTATCGATCCATGACATACTTACACGGCTTGACAAATTTACGCTGGGCCAGTACAGGCAACGCATCCATCGGGAGGGGGATAAGTCCGGCCACTTGCTGGCCTGGATTCTGCGGTGAGAATTTGCACCTGAGAGGATTGTTGCCTTACGGAACTCCGCGGGCAATATGGTCCACTCTGAGGCGGAGGTTCTTGAAGTTCTCCGTGACCATTTACGGACCGTCTATGAGGCTGACCCATTGATATCAGAGGTGGTCGGTCAGTCTTATCTTGCGGGCCTCCAACTCCAGACGTTGCCGGAGGCTGCGGCGAAGGAACTCGACGCGAATCTGACACTGGGTGAGATTACTGCGGCGATTGCTGCCCTCCCCCGCTCCAAGACCCCTGGGAGTGATGGCTATCCGGCTGAGTTCTATCAGTCCTTTGGGAATGTCCTGGCCCCCTCCTCTTGCAGGTCTACAATGAGGCTCTGCACGCTGGCACCCTTCCACCTACCATGAACCAGGGAGAAGTGTGCATGATCCTGAAGCCTGGCGGGGACACTACTGATCCCGCGGCATATCGTCCTATCACGTTGCTGAATACAGATGCGAAAATCCTCACCAAGTTACTAGCCACGCGTCTTGCTCCACTCATGAGGAGCCTAGTCCACCCTGACCAGTGTGGATTCATCCCGGGTCGCAACACGGCGATGAATCTGCGTTGTCTCAATTATATACTGCATGAGGTGCAGGGACGGGAGGGTCCTCACGTGTTGGTCGCCATTGATTTGGCTAAGGCATTTGATACGGTGCACTGGGGTTATCTGTTACAGGTACTCCAGAAAATGGGGTTCGGCCCTCGCTTTCGAGAATGGATTCGGGCGCTCTACCAGGCGCCACGCGCCAGGGTACGGCTGGGGTCGGCCCGCTCAGCGGAGTGGTCACTGGGGAGAGGCACCCGGCAGGGCTGCCCTCTCTCCCCTCTCCTATTTGCTCTTGCAATTGAGCCCCTTGCCGTTTCCGCTCGCGCTGACCTGCGGGCTTGGGGTATCGTAGTACATGATACTACCAATGTGGTTTCCCTCTATGTGGATGATGCGCTTTTTTATTTGACCTCCCCGGCTGAGGCCCTCCCCAAACTATTACGACTCTTGGACCGATTTGGCGCGGCCTCTGGGTTGCGTATAAATATTACCAAATCCCTAGTCTTCCCGCTGACAGATTCTGTCCCTGATTTGGGCGCGGAGCTTCAGCACTTAGGTCTCCGGTACGAGCATACGGCTTTCCGGTACTTGGGCATCCAGGTGGCCACGTCTACGGAGACCCTGCTGACTTATAATGTTGATAGAATACTCACGGCCCTCCGCAAATCTATTATTTTTTGGAACACGCTCCCCCTTTCTCTCATGGGGCGATTGGCAATTGCCAAAATGGTGATGCTCCCTAGGGTCTTATATGTGCTGCAGAACTCCCTATGTCCGTTACCTCCCCGAGTGTTCCGCACATTGAACTCTCTCCTCACCTCACTCCTCTGGGCAGGTGGACGCAGTAGGGTCGCCCTGCGCACAGTGACGAGATGTTGTGACGAGGGTGGTCTCGAAGCCCCGCGTTTTGACCTATACTATTACGCGGCGCAGCTTCTTCCTGCCGCCAGATGGTTCGCTGCGGGTGAGAATTGGGAGCTGGCATTGCTGGCTGGTGCAGCAACTGATACGACCCTGCAAGAGGCACTGATGCAGGGGCGCGGAGCCGACACCACCTTACCTTTTGTGGTGCGTCATACGGCTAATATTTGTCAGCGCTTTGTTGAAAGGGTGCTGCTGCGAGCGCCATTCCACAGAGAGCTCCCAGTTTGGTCCCTGGCCCCGATACTCCGTTTGGAGGAAACCATGTCCTTCCGGGAGTGGCGGTCTGGTGGTTGTACGACTCTCGCAGACCTCTACCCGAACGACTCCTTTGTGACCTTTGAGGGTGCCAGTGAGTCGTTTGGACTAACTGAGGGACAATACCTTCATTACGGTAGCCTTCAGGAGGTGGCCAGGATAATGTGGCCCCAATTCCCGGAGGCACCTCCGCTCACCAATACCCTGGACGTCATCATGTCCTGTGGGAGAGGTAAACGCCTGATTTCCCTCCTTTACTCCGCTATGCGCCGGGATTCGGTTCCCCCGTTAGCCCCGGCATGGGGGGCGTGGGAGGCAGACTTGGGGGTGGAGTTAGAGCCAGCACAGAGGACGCGGATTGGTCTGTTGACCCATAAGGTCTCCTGTAACGCTCGATTTAAACTTATTCACTTTAATTTTGTCCATCGCACATACATGACACCGGTCTCCCTCCACCGCATATCAGAGGATAGAAGTCACAACTGTCCTAGATATGGAATGGGGAGGGTGGGCTTCCTGCATTTGGCATGGGAGTGTCCTCTTGTTCAGGATTTTTGGCGACAGGTGGTGCGTTACGTCGTTCGGGCTACGCACCTCTGGCTTCTGCTGGACCCACTCCAATGCCTCCTCGCACTGGTGCCCAGACCTAAAAAAAAGAAACTATCGTATAAATTCCTGCAACTCCTACTAGTCTTAGCGAGGAGACGAGTGGCCATCACTTGGATGGGTCAGAGGGCCCCTGACATTCTTATGTGGTTGAGGGATGCGAGAGAGTGGGCCTTGGCGGAGGAGACTCATATGCAGCGAACCCGCAAGGACGACAAGTTGCAAGATGATTTACTTGCCTGGAGGACGCTGTGTATGGAGAGATTGGCGGAGGATGACTCTGATGCCACCAGTGCTGAGTTGTTTTCCTCTGATGCCTCGGAGTCTGACTGTGCGGGGGAGGGGGCTGGAGGGGAGGGCTGTGAGACGGTGTAGGTGTCCCACGTTGCCATGCTACGAGCCCTTGATATGTATGTATGTATATTGATCTGATTCCCATAGGTGGATGCCGTCGTCAATTGAATGGCCCATGCCTGGCCCTCACACAAATGTCCTACACTATTGAATTAGTTCTGTCGATGCCATTCGAGGGGTTACTAGTTGTTCTTGAATTGTTTGGTATTATAATTAAGTGTAATAACAATACTTGCGAAGCCACTGCTAGCTTTCATATCATTGGAGCATGACCGCAATATCCCCTGCTTATGACCACGATCTGATCCGACGCCGCCCAGCCTCCGGGATGTGGGCCATATATGGCTGTGTAGTGTCGTTGGTATTGCATACTGTTATTGATCCTATATTGCTGGCGCTAATACCGCTATGCTCTGTGCCTTTCTTTTCTGTTACTTCGCTATAATAAAAAGATGTTTTAAAAAAAAAAAGTTGTGCAGTAAAATTATGTGGATAAAAAGTATGTGGTATTTATTTTATAGGAATTATGTAGAGTGGGATTATGTGTTATGGAGAGTAATTATGTAGTATGGTAGTCTATTTTGTGGAGTGGTAATGTCAGGTTTACTCTTCCTCGTTTCCATAGAAGCTCAACTATGAACTCAATGAGACAAAAAACAGAAGGAGTCACTGAGGAACACTTCTGGACCTAGCCAGAGGTATGGGCAGGGCCACTGGAATTATGCGACTGTTTGGCTGCACCAATTTTCGCACGAATATAAATTCTCCGCCTTAGCCACATAATTCATCATCTGCTCCCTAATCTGTAGATTTTAACAAAAAAAGCATTGTTTCCAGCTCCAACTGCTCAAGCATTACCAACATTGCACCAACAAGTGTTACAGGGTGTTGGTAGGCCCTTTGCAAATTTAGAATGGTCACCTGTTACTTATTGCTAAATGTGGGTGTTAAATTGGTACTAATGGTGTACAAGCCACTCTTGCTTCCTTCTGCACCTCTCTATGCGCCTCTCTTGACTCTTTATGCATTTCTGTTCCTTCTTTCTGCTTATTTCTTTCTTTTTCTCCACTTCTCTTGCTTCTTTCTGCAAATGATTTCTGTTTAGCATCTCTCTTGCCTCTTTCTGCATATCTGTTGCCTCTTTCTGCACCTCATTTGCTTCTTTCTGTACCCTCTTGCCTCTTGTGTGGAAAAGTAAATTTTGCCATGTTATATGTGCCTACGTGTTCCCCATCTTATGCTATATGTGCATGATCGATATGCATGTATTCCCCTCTGATCGATTAAAGACGCAATTACAGTTGTGTCCATCTCTAGTATGCCAGTTTCCAGTCTTCGTGAAAACAACGAATATCAGGCCTATGTAAACCTGCGTTGCCACATTTTACAGTGTGCACGTTAATTCATTGAATTGTCCCCGTTTCTAGGCCTCAAAAGGGCCCGGACTCAGATTCAGCTCCTGTCTCCTGAACCCTCTCCGAGGAGCGATACAGCCCCCACCTGTATCCCTGACCCTTAGCTTACTTCTTGCCACGCAGTGCCCGGCCCGGCCTGGCTCTGCCTCCCAGTCTGCCAAGAATATGTTATGTTTCTAGTTATCAGTTCAGCCCTCCTTCTCTGCATTCCTAAGCTACTGAATCGCATCAATAGTTTCCGTCATAGTCTAGCCTTTACGTCTCCATGCAAGAGAAATACTGTATTAATATTCATAGAATATTCCTCGCACACACAATACATATAGAATTATGCACGCACCAGTCTTATCGTCCATTAGCCTTTGCCCTGATAACTTTTGGATTCTATCAACATGTACTCTAAACACCAGATACTAGATATGCCTTGGGTACATGTCGCTCTGACACTCCAGACTTTAGTCTCCTCTTCTAGCGCAGAAGTTATAGCCCCCAGTTCTCCCTGGTAACACGTCATTGCCCATTTGCGCGCACCACTAGGTTAGAGGTCCCAGCTGCTTAGGTAGCCCCCTCCATGTTTCCGCCCCGTTTATGACATATTCTGTTACGTTTACATCACATGTCTATGTATACGCCCTGTACACGCCTTCTTGTTACTTCATTTTGTCCTTATCTTTCGCGACTGTTACAAGTCACGCCTACTGCTACGCCTACTGTATTGAATGTAATGCAATTGTTTTGATATATATACTGTGAACTGTTACTAAAAGTTGTCCAAGCCTAGCGCATTTATTCCCAGATCCTGCCCCCGGCAGCTGCCATCCTATTCCCGTACAGGCTGTCCTGTTCCTGTCCTTTATGCCTATTAAAGCCTGTAAACTCCAGCTACCTCGAATCTTGACTCTTATTTATTGAGCTACCTGTTTATTGATTATTCTGAAAAATAGATCCGGTAATAAATTATTTATTTACCACATAATGGCGCCCGAATAGGGACTTGCCCTTTCCCCACGCGCCGGAGAAGCCACGCAGGCCCCCTGATCCTCTGCAGCCGTGACGGAACCATACCGTGCACGTGCAGATATTTCTGCTTCAAGTATCCCTCAGGCCCACGGAGGAGACGGAGGTTGCGGTCCAGCGTCCAGACGAGGCGGTGAGGAACGCGGCGAGTCCCGACCAGAGCCCAAGCCGAGAGTCCAAGGTCCGAGGTATCCAGAGGCCCACCTGTAACTGAAGTCCGAAGTTCGTCCGTCCGTCGTCGTAGCAGTCCAGTCCAGTCCGAGGCCTTCCGTTCTTGCTGCCCGGTGAGTACCGTTGCTGGGGTAGTATCTAGACAGGGTCAATTAATTGTCTCTGGTCCGTGGGTTTGGGTACACAGATCCAACACGAAGTGTTCACCTAGGTGGATGCGGGTCCTGACGTGTCTCTTTATGGGACCGGTAAGTTTCGTACTGTTTTAGCAGTGCATCTAGTCATTCTATTAAGTTTCTGTTCCAGTAAGTTCTGTTCTCGAGAAAATTCATGTATTCTGTCCGAACTGTTATTTTAAATGTTATTTCATGTGTTTTCAATGTCGTGGTATGAGTGATTCGTTTTTCAGTTATTATTGTGTTTATCGTGTATTGTATTGTGTCCAGACTCCAGCCTAAGTTATGCCTCTGTTCTCGAAATTACGTCAGCTAAAAATCAAAAAAGGTCTGCTCGAGGAAGCAGTTCCTGTCCCGCCTAGGGACAGTCCAGGTCATTTTATGTATCATAAGCATGGCATAAGTGCCATATTATATCTCGACTTATGGGTGGAGTACACCAAGGAATTAGAAGAGAAATATAGATGGCCCGTGTCAGGTACATGGGATGCCGAGTGCATCATGCGAGTAGAAGAAGTATTATGGAAAAAGAAATCTAGACAGTCCCAGAAAGATGCCATCGAGTTATGGCGCAAAGAATCTCACAGAAGAACCGAAAAGGAAATCAGAAAGACAGAATTAAGTAGGGAATCCTCAGAAAGAGCCCAAGAAAGGGAATTAATCGAAGTAGGTGAACGAGTCAAAGCCGAACAGTCAGACAGACAGAGAAATGCCCTCATTAAGGGTATGTATCCTCTTCTTGCCGAGGGCTTGCCGAAAGCAACCCCGGAAGCACCATGTAATTTTCCGCCGTCATTAGTTCCGATTAAGCTACGTCACAAACCGACCGCAACTGATATTTTTCTCTCGTCCTATTTGGACGACACAGTCCCAGAATATGCAAATCCTGTTCCGCCAGCTCCCGTAAATAATGTAATTCCTGTTCCACGAGCCACCGGGGCACCCGTTGCAGCACCTGTTACGGTACCCCCGGTCCAGCCCACAGTACAAGTACCCGCTGCATCAGTCACTCTACCAGCACGTACAGTACCCACCGACGATTCTAGTCTAGGGGCCTCGGGGGGAAGTCCTCCTGGAACCCCGCCTCAACACAAACGTGTGACATTACTCGAGCTACATGCCCGAGCGTTACAGCGTTCGCCCAAACATCAGTCAGTTGCAGATATCAAGCGAGCTCTTACCGAATGCCGTTATGATCCAGTCCCAGGCGATGATGATATGGTCCTGTATTCATTGCGTGTAAGACGGGTGACCGAATATTTGGACACCCTACCGAATATGAAAGAATATCTAGACAGAATATATTGTTTCATCCGTACTGGAGTAGATCCAGAAAGTATTGGCGAAGCCATGTCTCAAAGAAAAGTCGAGATCCAGCTCATGCTATTAAAGTTTCTAATTAATTGTTTAATAAGGGAACAAGATTATCCAACTAAAGATTCGACCGAAATGAAAGTCCTGACAAGATGGAGTGATCATATAGCCGAGGGAAGACACAAGACACAGAACTGTATAGACAGTATGTATAGGAAGATCCGTAGGGAAATAATAAAGTTACACGAGAAACGAAAAGCAGCACAAGTAAGTGAGAAAGAAGACAACTCTTCTACTGAAGAGGTAGACGACGAGAATCCCACCAGAATAGCGTATGTAGGTAGTACTAGACTTCCCGACCGACATTCACGCCTAGATCACAAGAAAGTTTTTCCTCTTCCAGCACCAGAACAAGGTTCTCTTGAGCAAGTATTTCAAGCTACCGATCACATTCTGAAATCACGAATCGGTTATAGTGAACTTAGTACCATGCATGAACAAGAACTAGCCCGATCAGCAGTCCGATGGACTACTGATTCTACCACTTTTCCAGACGAAATAGTGGCACAAATGTTTCTGAAACTGCCCCCAGCCGAGCAGCGACTGGTGGGTATGTATATGATCCAGCACCTCATTACACTGTATGAGGGGCAACATTCTGATCCAGGTCCGTTACATGATGTTCTGAACGAGCTACTCCAATATAGATGGAGATGTTTAGGTACCGATTTAATTAGTGTCATTTTAGAACAGCGCCACAAATATAAAACGTTTTTGAATCCGCATTTTGTTCACGTCTCACCTCCAGAAAGTAAACCATTTTACATAGATAGACAGCATCCGTTACTAGAAGTACACCCAGTTAGGACAGCGGGTGGTGAAATGCAACGAGTATTTGTTTACACCCCTATCACCAAGATGGAACTCCTAGAGATGAAGAAGTTAATTCCCTGTCACGACAAAGATCCAGCAGGGTTCCATCGAGAATTAAAAGACATGCTCCGTATGGGAGAATACACGTATCCAGATATCATTAAAATGTTAAAGGTCCTGTTGCCCGCAGGGGTATATGAAAAACTCAAGGAAAAAGAATGGGAGGTGGGAGAGAAAAAGATTGATTGGACAGCTCTAGAAGCTGAAGATAAAATACGAGTACCAGGTACTGGTCTTGGGGACAAATGTAAAGAATTGCCCGAGTTATTGATACAAGTTTTGCCAAGGTTACTAGCCACGAAAAAGGAAGATTGGGATGCAATCTCAGCATGTAAACAGAAACAGGATGAAGACACTAGTGATTTTTATTCTAGATTTGAAAAATGTTTTATTATTAACAGTGGTTTGAAGACAAGTAGCGAGTCGTACCCTCATCTTTTTGTTACTAAATTAGTCGAGAATTCAAGTCCACAAGTTAAAAATCGAGTTTTGAAAGTCGAAAGTACCTGGCAAGCTAATACCCCGTCACAAATGCTCCAGATGCTCCAGTATCACCAGAACAGAATCAGGGAAGAGCAAGAACATGAAAGGAGACGTATGAAAGATACGAAAATGAAAGTATTAGTTGCACAATCTGTTCCACAAGACAGTCAGAAGAGGGGTCCGAGTCAAGCCAGTCATCCTGCAGCTCCCGTTAAAGGGACTTGCAATTACTGTAAACAGCCAGGTCATTTTATAAACGAGTGTGCAGTTCTGAAACACAACATAGCTACTGGTAAGACTAAAGAAAGACCACGTCCGCCTAGACAAGAACAAGTTTCACAGACTTCTCAGTCACCACAGAATGCACAACAGACAGTTCCAGCACCGCAGCCAATCGCTGCAACACAGCATGTTACACAGCAAATGTACCAGTATGCTCAGTCAGAGTATCCAGAGTATCAGCCATATTCATGAAACAGCCTAGAGAGGGAGGTAGGCTTGCCTCTCATCGAGATACCTGTAGATCAAGAGGGTCCCTATGTACACAGTCAAGTATTAGGGAAAGACAGAAAGTTTTTGATTGATACAGGGGCAAGTAGGACTACTATCAGTCATGACGAGGTTCCAGGGGCTCCGCTCTCAGGCTCTAAAAATGTTTCCCTTGGATTTTCAGGAAAGCCAATTGTTAATGAAATTTCAAAGCCAGTTGCCCTAGAAGTTGGTCCATTGTCCCGAACTACTGATTTGTTACTCACGAAATCATGTCCAGAAAATTTGTTAGGCATTAAAACGTTAAAAGAATTAGGTGCAGTAATTTGTTGCTCCCCAGAAGGAGTTCGATTGTTCTTACGTGACTTTAAAGGTCACTATGTATTACGTGATTTTGATCCAAGATTACTGAATGTTCCACAGCATTTATGGGCGCAAGGTCCAACTGATGTAGGATGTATGCACATCACACCCCATCGTGTGACTCTCAAACAAGGAATAGTCTTGCCACGAATCAGACAGTACAGATTGCCACCTGAGGCTGTAGCAGCCTTATCCAAAATTATTGACGAGCTTATTGTTCAAGGAGTGGTTGTAGAAACTGACTCCAATGTATGTAATTCTCCTATCATTCCAGTCATGAAACGTACTGATCCAAATGCACCTCCAGTATATCGATTAGTGATTGACCTTCGAGAGCTTAATAAATGTATCATACCCCAGTATCCAGTAGTCCCAGATATTTCATCCCTATTGACAGCCATTGATTCTGAAGCTACATTTTTCACAGTTATCGATCTCAAGAATGCATTTTTCAGTGTCCCGATTCATCCAGACAGCCAGTACCTTTTCGGTTTTTGTTTAAATGGAAGGAGCTATAAATTCACACGAGCTCCTCAAGGTTTCACAGAAAGTCCTAGTATTTACAGTCAAGCACTTAAGAGACAACTAGACAATATTCACATGCCAACTGACACTGCCCTGCTCCAGTATGTCGATGATCTACTGATCACAGCCCGTTCTGAACGTGACTGCGAGCGTGCGTCGCTTACAGTTCTGTATTTCCTGGCCGAGCAGGGGCACAAGGTGTCCCCTTCCAAATTACAATTCTGTGTCCAGCAAGTGATCTACTTAGGCCACTTGCTGTCCAAGTGGGGGAGACAGTTGACACCAGACCGTATCCAGTTAATAGCGAGTCTTCCACAGCCCAAGACACAGAAGGAGGTACGAGCTTTTATTGGCCTCACTTCTTATTGCAGACAATGGATTCCTCAGTATGCATTTCTAGCCAAGCCACTGATGCAGTTAACGACACAGGAGGCAGCCGTATCGACTGTCCTCCCTTGGACATCTGAACATACACTTGTTTTTAATGAATTAAAGAAAGCCTTATGCCAAGCACCCGTTCTAGCCACACCGAACTACAGTAAGCCTTTTACACTTTTTGTCACAGAACGTGATGGTACTGCATTATCTGTTCTCACACAAGATCAAGCAGGACAGTACAAGCCCTGTGCTTATTTTTCGAGCACATTAGATCCAGTAGCCCAGGCTCTGCCTGCGTGCCTCAAGTCAGTTGCAGCCACAGCTCTAGCAATCAGACAAAGTGATTCCATAGTATTAGGACACTCCCTGACAGTACAAGTTCCACACTCCGTGGAAGTTCTTTTAAACCGAACACAGACTCAGCACTTGACAATTGCACGTTTAACAGGTTATGAACTGACACTGTTCCAGCCACACATAGAAATCAGACGCTGCAACGTTCTAAATCCTGCTACACTGTTACCGTCAGTTACTTCAAATCCTGCCACACATGACTGTGTGGAAGTTGTTAACATTATGACAAATCCACAACAAGACCTGACAGACATTGCATTACCTAATCCCGACCTGACACTTTATGTGGATGGTTCATGTATGAGAACAAGTACAGGAAAACTAGTAGCCGCGTATGCAGTGACTACTGAAACTGAAGTTATAGAAACACACCGTATTGACATCCTGTCTGCTCAAGCAGCAGAGCTAGTCGCTCTGACCCAAGCCTGCATACGTGCTAAGAACCTGAAAGTAAACATATATACAGATTCACGTTACGCATTCGGAGTCGTACATGACTTTGGAGTGCTCTGGCAGGAGAGAGGTTTCATGACTTCTCATGGAACCAAGATTCAGCATGGTCTCCTCATTCAAGCTCTGTTAGATGCAATACATTTACCGACAGCTATCGCTATCATGAAGTGCAAAGCACATACGAAAGTTACTGACATTATTTCCCAAGGTAACTGTTAGAAACGGGACCTCTGGCTGGCCAAGGCTTGCGCCAAGGTCAGTCAGAGACCACCACTTCCAAGGTCAGGGCAAGGGAGTCACACACCAAGATAACCCCCGCTCACCCTCTAGGTAACGTGGCGCGAGCAGCAAGGCTAATCTCAGAGGCGATGTGTAAAGCGTTTGCGCGCGCACCCCAGCGACAACAACCAAAGGCCCACCACAAAGGAAACTCCACACAAGGTTATATCAAAAATAGCCTTTGTATTATAATAATAAAAACACATTAGATAACACACACACTTTACAATGTGCCAACAGGCACGGGCAAGATTTACAAGGGATTATGTACAGGACAGGGCCACCTGGACCACTGTCAGGGGTATGCACTTTTAGAAATAATACTTGTAGGTATAGCACTTTAGCACATCAACATACAATGACTGTAACACAGAAATAGTGAATATAGCATACAACCAGTAACTACTGGTTGAGGGAAAATACCTCCTACGCCACCCTAAACACTGTAGGGAAATCACGCAGGGAACTAGGACCTTATCATCAGGACCTATGGAAGGAAAACCTATCACCTAAGCAGGTCACTTTTAGCAAAGGGAAGGAAACCTAAAATAATCACCTAGGCAAGTAACTTTTAGCAAAGGCAATAAAACATCAACATTCCTCTAAGCAGGTCACATTTAGCAAAGGGAAATAAAAGCACAAGGCATTACCTAAGCAGGTCACTTTTAGCAAAGGTAATGACACAAACAATGGCACATGAAACAATAAAACACATTCAGAGGTGCAGGTAGAACATTTGCGCAGAAATCAAATAAGCAGGAATCATACATTGCGCAGGGTGCACATGGCACAACATTAGAAATGTCCCTCAGGCCAACTGGCCTCGAAAGGGGCGGAATGCCCTGAGTCTCAATGTCAGGGAAGCTGCGCAGGCAGCACAGCACACAAACCTAAACGTAGCAACTGTCCACTAAGTGCTGGACAGTTGTAAATACAGAACTGGGCAACGTTGGAGCCAGGTGGGCTCAAGAACAAAGTGGGGAGACACAGAGTGGGAGCCTCGGGGCTACAACCAACTAGCTACCTGTGTCCCCCTAGAGCCTCTCAGGGCTCGCTAAACAAATGGGGCGCCTTAGAGCTTCAGCGCTCTCAAAAATAATGATGTGGGCGCTCAAGAGCCTTTCTGGGGCTCATAAACAAAATAGGGCACGCAGGAGCCTCTCTCAGGCTCGTGGAAAGGACTGTGGCTGGAGCCTCATGGCTCAACGATCAACTGGGGCCCTGGAGCCTCTCAGGCTCGAAATCGGGAATGCCCTGAGCCACTGGGGCTCGAAATGTACAATTTGCCCCCAGGAGCCTCGGGGCCACTCAACACAGAGGTGCGGCACGGTGGAGTCCCTCACGGGGGACTCGAAATGACGTAATGCCCCCGGAGCCCTTGTGGGCTTCGAAATCACTGTGGTGCCTCTCGCAGGCACCGGAGCACAACGAGAGCTTCCCTCCCTCGTGGCACTCACCGGCTACTTGGACAAGCTGCTCCTCGGGCGGGACGGCAGTGCGGGGAGCTCCTCTCACTCTCCGGGGCTCTCAGGCAGACCGGGGCTCTCAGGCTGGGCACTTCCGGGTCGCGGCTGTCGTCCAATCCCAGCGCGGCCCGGCAACCAATCACCAGGCGGGAATGCTTGCTCCGGGGCCACCAATCACAGCGCGGCCCTGGATAGGGAGGCGGGCGCAGCGCCTCTCCCGCTGTCTCCGGGCTGAGACGGTGATTTCTGCACGGGGCAATGAAGCGGCAAAGTCCGCGGTAGCACACAAGGCAGGGTGGGCACCTGCGTGGACCAAGAAGCGCTCTCAGCGCTATAAGCATAAAATAAAGCGCTCGAAGCGCTAGCAGGCAAATAAGCGCTCCCAAGCGCTTAGGGGCTAAGCACAGCGCTCTCAAGCGCCAGAAATAAAAGCAAAGCGCTAGGGCTCAGGGAAAGCGCTCCTAGCGCTATAAATCAAGTAGAAGCGCTTCCAGGCACAGCAACAGCTCCAGCAGGGTCTGGAGGCAGGCAGAGGGGCAAGGCAGGGCCAGAGCCAGCACACTGGGTCTCCAGGCAGGGAGACAATCCAAGTGGCGGTCCTCCTGGCCCCAGCAGCAGCAGCAGCCCCCTCTGGCAAGGATCCTAGAAGAGAACAACTTCTGTGGGGACACAGCCCCATTTTTATACCATGAAATCCTTTGTTAGGAGGTGCAGGGTGGGGGGAAACCAGTTGCAGCTGGCTTGGGAGTACCCTTGATGGCCCAACCACCCCTTTCATTCACTGGGGAGGCTAGGGTCATTAGACAAACCACAGGGGGGCGGAGCCAGCATTGTGTGGGGAAAACCCAGCCCATCCAGGACCCAGATCTACTCCTCCCACACATCACTCATGCTGATCTCACACTCACCACCTGGCAGACCCATCCAGACTTCCTGGAGCCTGGCATGCCAGCCAGCTCCAGCCAATCACACTCCAGTATCCTCACTGCACACATACATCAATGTCCAGAAGTAGCACTTCCCTTCTAGACACATACAAGCCGCACATACCATTGCGCAGCATTCATTCTCACGAGTTCATACATACTAAACTCGAGCCTGCACTCCCCACACATCAGGAACTACCAGGGCACACACATTCCCCATGCATTCCTATGGGAGGGCAGGCCAGCCATACTACACGCACGCACTTTCACTCTGGGACACAGGGAAAAAGTGCGCCAAGACCCAAAAATCACTACACAGGGTCACAAATAAAGGCAAAAAGATTAGGGGTGAACCTGCCCTAAGGCCCAAGTCTAACAGTAACGATCTAGCAGATCGAACAGCTAAGCTTACAGCTCAGACTCTAGACATTCCAGTTAACACAACACAGACATTCAATCCAGATCAGACTACTTGTATGACAGTTAAGGACCCTACACAAGATGTCATAGATATACAGTTACTTGCTACTCCCGAGGAGATCAAGAAATGGTCCGAACAAGGAGGGGTCCAGACAGATCAAGGATGGTTGACGAAAGGAAAAGCCACATGGTTTCTCCCCGACTCTATGGTTCAAGTCATTATTAATACCGCACATAGTCCAGCACATCTAGGAGAAAAAGCTATGTTAGACAGTATTCAGAACCTTTGGTTCAACAAGCACTTACGAGCTGCAGCCAAGCAGAAAGTCCGTACCTGTATGATATGTTGTCAGTTCAATCCAGGTAAAAGTGTCCCGGTGGAACAAGGTGGATTCCAACCTCCTGACCACCCTTTTGAAGTCCTCCAGATGGATTATATTCAGATGGAGCGATGTCGAGGTTTCAAGTATGTCCTCGTAGTTGTATGCGCTTTGTCCAGGTGGACAGAAGCATATCCAGTTCCAGATTACACAGCAGCGACCACTGCCAGGCAGTTGGTCCGTGAATTCTTTCCCCGCTATGGACTCCCTAGGGTCGTGTATTCCGATAACGGCCAGCCATTCTCATCTGAGCTTATGAAACATGTTTCCCTTCTGTTAGGGTACCAGTGGAAGTTCCATTGTGTGCGCCATCCTGAAGCAGCCGGTCTCGTAGAGAGACATAATCAGACCCTGAAAATTCGCATTGCCAAAATATGTAAAGAGAAAGGTGTAGACTGGCTAGTTGCCTGCCAGTTGCCCTATTTTACATGCGGATGGTTGCACATTCCAGATCAGGTCTGTCCCCGTATGAGGTCGTATTCGGCCGCCCCCCAAACATGTGGGGTACACCTAGACCCCGCAGTATTACAGATGTTTACAGTAATATGCTGACAGATTACTTAGCTTCCTTGATGTCTGCCCTACACTCTTGTCGTTCACAGGTTGCTGCCGCATTTCCAGACAACACCGAGGTGAAACCGCATGAAGTCATTCCAGGCAACCTCGTGTTGGTGCGGAATTTTGATCGTTCAAGTCCGCTGGAGCCCCGCTGGAAGGAGCCTCGGATGGTCTTATTAACTACAAGGACAGCAGTGAAGTTGGAGGGCAGGAAAGGATGGGTCCACCTGTCCCACGTCAAAAAATTCCATGGACTTCGTGAAAAATCTTTTGCTAAGGACTGTCCTATTACTAAAGACTGCCTAAAACCAGACTCCGAACTTGATTCTGAACATAAAGTTCCTCTGTTAGAGAAAACTCCGCAGCAGGAGTATAAAGAGAAACTCCGGTCTAGTAAAATAAGTCAGCCAGTTTAATTGTCTAAGTCCCTCTCGGGTGAAACGGTTAGACAGGTCTCTGACATGTATGAGATAGACCCCCATAGTGAGAGAGTTAGTCAAAACTCTATACGATGTATTATCATTCTAAGTTTTTTGCTATTTTTGAGTCTTATGGTTACCTGCACAAGTTATGCTTTACATTTATGTTTTCCAGTCTCACATGTAAATAAGTTTTATAATGCTACAGTAGAGCACACATTTAGTGATCTGCCTCCTCACGAGCTATCCTATCGTCTTGCTATGCGAAATAATACATTTATCAGAATGTTACACTATTCACACCAGACCAGCAATGCTACTAATTGTTGGGTGTGTGGTCGACTCCCCCCTTTCCAGACACCGAAGGGAGTTCTGCCACTCTTTCCTTATCCATTTTCACATAATGGTTCGTGTGGAGCATGGTCCACGTTAACGTCATCCTCCAATGATATGTCCCTTCTGAATAAAACATGTTTTCCAGACAAGCAAAGTTTCCCCCATAGAACAGGGTTAGATCTAGAAAATGAAGTATATGATTTAGGTAATTATTCTTCGAATTTTATGGTCCTGAATGTTCAGTCTGAGACTACTCCAGATTTACCTGCTATTTCAGTACTACCAGTCAAAGGCGAATTATGTGTCAGAAAGAATGGTTCCGCACATGTAGGACATAGTGATTGTACTACTATTGTCGAGTATAGTGACAGTGGGAAATCTATTTTCAAAACCTCACGTCATTCTTATTTTGTTTGTGGTCAGACCGCATATGTTCGTCTGCCCCTCGATTGGGATGGAACATGTTACATTGCCTTCCTACTGCCACCAGTTTTTCTAGCCCCATCCGATTATCACAGAAACACACATTTAGTACACGTCAGACATAGAAGGGAGATTGAGTCCCCAATTGTCGATCAAACTGAAACTACTCTAGAACAGTATCAAGACTTTAATAAAGGTTTCTTCTTCTTTATAGGCCCTGTCCAGAATAGTAAGTTAATACGTAGACTAACCAGAACCCTTGAAGCAGTAGTGAATGAGACTACTTCTGCCCTAGGTAACTTAACCGAAGAACAATCTGTTATGAGATTAGTCGTGCTCCAAAATCGTCTCGTTCTTGACGTCATACTGGCCGATAGAGGAGGAGCATGTAGAGTCATCGGATCTAGTTGCTGCATTTTCATTCCTAATAACGCGCCGTCTGTTTATTCAGCTATAACCAGACTTCATAAAATTGCCCATCAGTTACACCAGAATCCAGGCACCTGGACATGGTCCGGTTGGTTCTGGAGTATTATATCTGCCTGGGGATGGAGAGTATTGTCATTCCTAGGTATTGCAGTAATGATCATATTCAGTTGCTGCCTCTGTATACAATGTGGCCCTGCGATTTGCGGCATGTGTGCTACCTCTTGTATTCCTAGTCCTAGATCCCGTTCCAAGACAAATCGAGACGAGCAAATGATGCTATATGAAATGATAGATGGTATCATGAATATAGATGTTTCCTGATGGAAACGTAGGGCACAAGGAGGGAATGTGGAAAAGTAAATTTTGCCATGTTATATGTGCCTACGTGTTCCCCATCTTATGCTATATGTGCATGATCGATATGCATGTATTCCCCTCTGATCGATTAAAGACGCAATTACAGTTGTGTCCATCTCTAGTATGCCAGTTTCCAGTCTTCGTGAAAACAACGAATATCAGGCCTATGTAAACCTGCGTTGCCACATTTTACAGTGTGCACGTTAATTCATTGAATTGTCCCCGTTTCTAGGCCTCAAAAGGGCCCGGACTCAGATTCAGCTCCTGTCTCCTGAACCCTCTCCGAGGAGCGATACAGCCCCCACCTGTATCCCTGACCCTTAGCTTACTTCTTGCCGCGCAGTGCCCGGCCCGGCCCGGCTCTGCCTCCCAGTCTGCCAAGAATATGTTATGTTTCTAGTTATCAGTTCAGCCCTCCTTCTCTGCATTCCTAAGCTACTGAATCGCATCAATAGTTTCCGTCATAGTCTAGCCTTTACGTCTCCATGCAAGAGAAATACTGTATTAATATTCATAGAATATTCCTCGCACACACAATACATATAGAATTATGCACGCACCAGTCTTAGTGTCCATTAGCCTTTGCCCTGATAACTTTTGGATTCTATCAACATGTACTCTAAACACCAGATACTAGATATGCCTTGGGTACATGTCGCTCTGACACTCCAGACTTTAGTCTCCTCTTCTAGCGCAGAAGTCATAGCCCCCAGTTCTCCCTGGTAACACGTCATTGCCCATTTGCGCGCACCACTAGGTTAGAGGTCCCAGCTGCTTAGGTAGCCCCCTCCATGTTTCCGCCCCGTTTATGACATATTCTGTTACATTTACATCACATGTCTATGTATACGCCCTGTACACGCCTTCTTGTTACTTCATTTTGTCCTTATCTTTCACGACTGTTACAAGTCACGCCTACTGCTACGCCTACTGTATTGAATGCAATGCAATTGTTTTGATATATATACTGTGAACTGTTACTAAAAGTTGTCCAAGCCTAGCGCATTTATTCCCAGATCCTGCCCCCGGCAGCTGCCATCCTATTCCCGTACAGGCTGTCCTGTTCCTGTCCTTTATGCCTATTAAAGCCTGTAAACTCCAGCTACCTCGAATCTTGACTCTTATTTATTGAGCTACCTGTTTATTGATTATTCTGAAAAATAGATCCGGTAATAAATTATTTATTTACCACACTTGCTGTCCCTTCTTCTCTCTTTCTGCACCTCTCTTGCCTTTTTCTGTACTCCTCATGACTTTCTGAACCTTTTGCCTCTTTCTGCACCTCTGCTCCTTCTGTCTGCACTTCTTTTATTTCATTCTGCACCTGACTTACTTCTTACTGTACACCTCTTGCCTCTCTCTCATCCCTATCCACTCTTTCTGCACTTCTGTTGCTTCTTTCTGTACGTATCTTGCTTCTTTCTGCACCTCACTTGCCTCTTTCTGTACCCCTATTGCCTCTTTTTATACCTCTCTTGCCTCAGTCTGCCCACCTGTTTCTTCTTTCTGCACCCCTTTTGCCTGATGAGCAACTCTTTTGCATATTTCTGCAGTTCTCTTGCCTCCTTCTACACCTCTCTTGCCTCTTTTGACACCTCTGTTGGTTCTTTTGCACTGCTCTTGCTTCTTTCTGCACCTCTTTTGCAAATGTCTGCACCCCTCTTGCCTCTTTCTGCACTCCTTTTACCTGTTTTGCACCTCTCTTGCCTCTGTCTGCACCTCTGTTATATCTTTCGGTACCTCGTATGCCTGTTTCCGCTACTCTCTTGTTTCTTTCTGCTGTTCTCTTGCTTCCTTCTGCACCTCTGTTGCTTCTTTCTACATTTCTCTTGCCTCTTTCTCCAACCCTGTTGCTTCCTTCTGCACTTCCTATGTTTCTTTCTACACTTGTCTTGCTTTTCTCTTCCCTCTTTCTGTAGTTTTCTTGCCTGTTTCTACATCTCACTTGCCTGTTTCTGCACTTCTCTTGCTTCTTTCTGCACCTCTGTTGCTCCTTACATCAATGTTCTTGACTCTTTCTGCAGTTCTCTTGCCTGTTTCTACACCTCTCTTGCATCTTTGTGCAATTCTCTTGCATTTTTCTGTACCTTACTTGCTTCTTTCTGCATACATGTTGCCTCTTTGCGCACCCCTCAACCCTCTCTTGTCTCTTTCTGCACCTTTCATTTCTATTTCAGCACTTCTGTTACTTCTTTCTAAACTTTTTGTTCTTCATTCTGCACCCCTCTTGCCTCTTTCTGCACTTCTCTTCCTTCTTTTTGCAACCTTCTTGCCTCTTTTTGCACCTCTGTTGGTTCTTTCTGCACTACTCTTGCTTCTTTATGCACCTTACCTACCTATTTCTGCACTTCTGTTGCTTCTTTCTACACCCCTGTTGCTTTTCAGCAATTCTCTTGCCTATTTCTACACTTCTCTTCCTTCTTTGTGCACCCCCTGGCCTCTTTCTGTACCTCTCTTGCAACTTTCTGCACCCCTCCAACCTTTTTCTGCACACCTCTTGCCTCATTTTGCATCTCTGTTTGTTCATTCTGCACTGCTATTGCTTCTTTCTGCACCTCACTTGTCTCTTTCTGTACTTCTCTTGCTTCTTTCTACTCCTCTGTTGCTTCTTTCAGCAATTCTCTTGCCTCCTTTGCTGTACTTCTCTTCCTTCTTTTTGCACCTCTCGCATCTTTTTTGCACCTCTGTTGGTTCTTTCTGCACTGCTCTTGTTTCTTTCTAAACCCCACTTGCCTCTTTCTGCACTTTTCTGACTCCTTTCTACAACTCTGTTCGTTCTTTCATCAAGTCTCTTGATTTTTCTGTATCCCGAACCCTCTTTCTGCACCTTTCTTGCCTATTTCTGCACCTCTCTTGCCTCTTTTTGCACCTCTGTTGGTTCTTTCTGCACTGCACTTGCTTCTTTCTGCATCTCACTTGCCTCTTTCTGCACTTCACTTGCTTCTTTCTACAATTCTCTTCCCCCTTTCTGCACTTCTATTGCTTGTTTATGCACATCTTATGCACATTTCGTTACCCCTCTGGCCTCTTTCTGCACCATCTTCCCTATATCTCCACTTCTTTTGCTTCTTTCCACACTTCTCTTGCCTCTTTTTGCACCTCTGTTGGTTCTTTCTGCACTGCTCTTGCTTCTTTCTGCATCTCACTTGCCTCTTTCTGCACCTCATTTGCTTCTTTCTACAATTCTCTTGCCCCTTTCTGCACTTCTCCTGCTTGTTTATGCACCTCTTATGCACATTTCTTTACCCCTCTTGCCTCTTTCTTCACTGTATTCCCTATATCTCCACTTCTTTTGCTTCTTTCCACACTTCTCTTGCCTCTTTTTGCACCTCTGTTGGTTCTTTCTGCACTTCTCTTGGTTCTTTCTACACCTCTGTTGCTTCTTTCAGCAATTATCTTGCCTCTTTCTGCACTTCCTTCTTTTTGCACCCCTCTAGCCTCTTTTAGCACCTATGTTGGTTCTTTCTGCCCTGCTCTTACTTCTTTCTGCACCTCACTTGTTTCTTTCTGCACTTCTCTGGCAATTGTCTACACCTCTGTTGATTCTTTCAGCAATTCTCTTGCCTCTTTCTACATACCTGTACCCTATTTCTGCACCTTTTGTGCCTGTTTCTGCACATCTCTTGCCTCTTTTAGCACCTTTGTTGGTTCTTTCTGTACTTCTCTTGCTTCTTTCAACTCCTCTCTTGCTTCTTCCTGCACTTCTCTGCCTTCTTTTTGCACCCCTTGCCTCATTCTGCACCTCTGTTGGTTCTTTCTGCACTGCTCTTGCTTCTTTCTGCATTCCACTTGTCGCTTTCTGCAATTCTCTTCCTTCTACTTCTCTGTTGCTTCTTTCAGCAAATCTCTTGTCTCCTTCCGTACTTCTCTTCCTTCTTTACTACCCCTCTTGCCTCTTTTTGCACCTTTGTTGGTTCTTTCAGCACTGCTATTGCTTCTTTCTGCACCTCACTTGTCTCTTTTTGTACTTCTCTTGTTTCTTTCTACCCTGTTGCTTCTTTCAGCAATTCTGTTGCCTCTTTCTGCACTTCTCTTCCTTCTTTTTGCACCTCACTTGCTTCTTTCTGCAATTCTCTTGCCTCTTTTTGCACTTCTCTTTCTTCTTTTTGCATCTCTCGTGCCTCTTTCTGCACCTCTGTTGGTTCTTTATGCACCTCACTTGCCTCTTCCTGCACTTCTCTTGCTTCGTTCTACACCTCTGTTGCTTCTTTCAGCAATTTTCTTCTTTCTTTTTGGACCCCTCTTGCTTCTTTTTTCAACTCTGTTGGTTCCTTCTGTACTGCTATTGCTTCTTTCTGCACCTCACTTGTCTCTTTTTGTACTTCTCTTGTTTCTTTCTACCCTGTTGCTTCTTTCAGCAATTCTGTTGCCTCTTTCTGCACTTCTCTTCCTTCTTTTTGCACCTCACTTGCTTCTTTCTGCAATTCTCTTGCCTCTTTTTGCACTTCTCTTTCTTCTTTTTGCATCTCTCGTGCCTCTTTCTGCACCTCTGTTGGTTCTTTATGCACCTCACTTGCCTCTTCCTGCACTTCTCTTGCTTCGTTCTACACCTCTGTTGCTTCTTTCAGCAATTTTCTTCTTTCTTTTTGGACCCCTCTTGCTTCTTTTTTCAACTCTGTTGGTTCCTTCTGTACTGCTCTTGCTTCTTTCTGCATCTCAGTAGTCTCTTTCTGCACTTCTATTGCTTCTTTCTACACCTCTGTTGCTTCTCACAGCAATTCTCCTGCCTCTTTCTGCACTTTTCTTCCTTTTTTTTGCACCCCTCTTGCCTCTTTTTGCACCTCTGTTGGTTTATTTTGCACTGCTCTTACTTCTTTCTGCCTCTCACTTGCCTCTTTCTATACCACTGTTGCTTCTTTTAGCAATTCTCCTGCCTCTTTCTGCACTTCTCTTGCTTGTTTCTGTACCTCTTTTGCAAATTTCAGTATCCCTCGTGCCCCTTGCTGGAGTTGCTGTACCCTCGTCCCTATTTCTCCAACTCCTTCGCTACTTTCAATACTTCTCTTACTTCTTTCTGCACTGCTCTTGCTTCTTTCTGCACCTCACTTATCTCTTTCTGTACTTCTCTTGCTTCCTTCTACTCCTCTTTTGCATCTTTCAGGTTTCCCTCTTGCCCCTTGTTGCACCCTCTTCCCTATTTCTCCACCTCTTTTGCTACTTTCTGTACTTCTCTTACTTCTTTCTGCGCTGCTCTTGCTTCTTTCTGCACCTCATTTGTCTCTTTCTGTACTTCTCTTGCTTCCTTCTACTCATCTTTTGCATCTTTCAGGAATTCTCTTGCCTCTTTCTGCACTTCTCTTCCTTCTTTTTGCACCCCTCTTGCCCTGTTTTTACATCTCTGTTGGTTCATTCTGCACTGCTCTTGCTTCTTTCTGCACCTCTCATGCCTCTTTCTGCACTTCTCTTGCTTGTTTCTGCCTCTCTTTTGCAAATTTCTGTATTCCTCTTTCCACTTTCTGCACCTCTGACTAGGAGGTAGTTTTAATCCTCCTGCCCTATTATGTACTAGTGATACCAAAGGGGATGATGAACGGAGCGTTTGAGCAAATCAAACACCCATCCCCAGTCAACTGATCTGGGTTTAATTCATCATCATTCTTTAGCTCACTCCACCATCCCAGTTCAGACAGGGCCATATGCAAATCAGTCTGACCCTGTGCCTCATGGGAACAGTCCAGCCTGAACTGCCAAGCCATATCTTCCCTGGACCGGAAACAAGCTTCCTGGGACCGGTTTTGGGTCCATAACCCTCATCAGCTAGGCTATCTTGAATCCAGTGGCAAAGTGAGTAAGGGACCCACGTCTGGAAATACCCTGCCAACTTAGGGCAAAGGGGATGGTGGACGAAGCGTTTGAGCAAATCAAAACACCCACCCCCAGTCAACTGATCTGGGTTTAATCCATCATCATTCTTTAGCTCACTCCACCATCCCAGTTCAGACATGGTCATATGCAAATCAGTCTGACCCTGTGCCTCATGGGAACAGTCCAGCCCGAACTGCCAAGCTATGTCTTCCCTGGACCGGAAACAAGCATCCTGGGACCGGTTTCGGGTTCATAACCCTCATCAGCCAGGCTATCTTGAATCCAGTGACAAAGTGAGCAAGGGACCCATGTCTGGGCATTCCCTGCCAACTTAGGACGAACAAAGCAATACCAAAGAGGATGATGGACGGAGCGTTTGAGCAAATCAAACACCCACCCCCAGTCAACTGATCTGGGTTTAATCCTTCATCATTCTTCCGGTCACTCCTCCACCCCAGTTCAGACATGGCCGTATGCAAATCAGTCCGACCCTGTGCCTCATAGGAAAAGTCCAAGAAAGAATGATGATGGATTAAACCCAGCTCAGTTGACTGGGGGTGGGTGTTTGATTTGCTCAAACGCTCCATCCATCATTCCCTTTGGTATCTATTATGTACTAGGGCCTTACAGGGGAGATCATGCCAATCACAGGGGTACCACAACCCATAGTGCACCCTAGAGTATGTAGGTGTTTTCACTGTATTCTAAGTGTCTTTCATGATACACTGGCTCCGGGCCTGGTTAGTCACAGTCACTTACCACCATTACCATTCAGCAAAACGTTATGGGCACAGGATGACTTTGCAACAAGGTCTCTTTCTGCACCTCTGTTGGTTCTTTGTGCATATCTCTTGCTTCTTTCCGTACCTTTCTTCGTCTTTCCTGACTTCTGTTGCGTCTTTCTGCATTTATTTTGCTTCTTTCGGTGCGTTTCTTCCTCTTTCTGCACATTTCCTAACTCTGTAGGAATAGTTAGAAATTAGCATTTAAACACACCTTTGAAATTCACCTAAAAAACCATAGGTTTTAGGGACGTTATAGTTAGAAATTATCATTTAAAAAACCTTTGAAATTCACTGAAAAAACCATAGGTTTCAGGGACGTTATAGTTAGAAATTAGCATTTTAAAAACCATAGAAATTCACTGAAAAAACCACAGGTTTCAGTGACATTATAGTTAGTTGGACATTTCAGTCATACACAACCAGAGAAATGTGGCCGTTATAGTTAGTTCAGCTAACTAGAACTCACGCCCCCGCAATGCACTGCTGATGAAGTCACATATTACATCATTCATGACATGGTCGTGACATCACTGATGTCATCACTGATGACATCTCAAATGACATCACTGATGACACCATCCAGTGACTGTGTCTTTCTGTAAAGTTGAAATATGTTTTATATATATGCCAAGGTGTATTGAATAATGAGTGGGTGTAAAAGTGTCTGAATGGATGATTTAGTAGGTACATGACCGAATGTAGACGTGAATGATTAAATGTTTTTTACTGAATGCATGCGTTAGTGATTGATACAGACATTCACACAGTTTAGTTTGTCAGTTGGTGTGTAAGCGGTTGAATGGGTTGGTGAGTAGCTAAATGAGTGTCTATATGGGTTATTGATTGGTTGTCTGAGTATCTATATGGGTGCCTGAGTGTCTGTGTGGGTGGGTGGGGGGGTGTGACTTTGTGTACGGATGTGTGCCTGGGTGATTCACTGGGTGTATGGGTTCAAGAGTTTATCTGTGAAGGGCTGTATGGGTGATGAGTATATGTATGGGTGTGTTGGTGAGTGTTTAGATGTCTCTGTGGTACATGTGTGTGTAACTACATATGTAAAAGGCAGTATATGTGAGTGTTGGAGTATATAAATGACTATATGTGAGTGTTTCTGAGAGTGGGTGTATGGATGAGTGTGTACTTGTATCAGTGATTGTACAAGAGAGTAAGTATGTGTTAGTATCTGTATGAATAAGTGAGGTTGTGTGTGTATAACTGTATAGGTGAGTAAATGGAAGTGTGATTGATTCTTTGCAAGCATGACTAGCTGTCTGAGTAACTCATGGATGAATGGCAGTGTGTGAGTGTCTGTATAGGTGTCTGAGCAGATGTCTGAGCAGATGTGATAGTGCTGTATTGATGAGTGACTGCATGTATGAGGGACTGTATGGGTGAATGAGTGGATGTGTGTGTAGACCTAGGAATCAGTGTGTTGATATGTAGCAACTGGTTTTGGTGTATCCATGGTTTCAGAAATGGTAGTCAGTATTTCAGAGTGGGTGTATCAAAGGTTATATTAGGCTGTGAGGAGGTGCATCATAATTAACACATGAATGATGTCATCAGTGATGTCATTTGAGATGTCATCAGTGATATTACTGACCATGCCATAAATGATGTAATATATGATGTAATCAGCAGTCCATTGCAGGGACACAAGTTATAGGTAGCTGAACTAACTATAACAACTGAATTTCTCTGGTTTTGTACGAGTGAAAAGTCCAATTAACTATAACATCCCTGAAACCTATGTTTTTTTAGTGAATTTCTATGTTTTTTTTTAAATTCTAATTTCTAACTATATCATCCTTGAAAAGTATGGTTTTTAGTATATATAAAATATATATATATATATATATATATATATTACAGCTCCAAATCCTCACGTATACCCAGTATACAAAGAGAAAATACCACACTCCCGGGGTGAAATCAACTTTCTTTATTTAGCTCTCGGTAGCCATACGCACAACAGACGCGTTTCGGCAAGGTGCCTTTGTCAATGTTGATGGCACATTTGAAACACAATGTTTTTAACCGTGTACATAGTGGGAAACACTAACGAAGGACAGGCACACCATAGCAAATGCGGCGGCCATTTTGTAACGGATAGATTCATTCACATTACCAGGTCTGTGGCACAATACAAGAGGATATTTCATATAGGAAACAAACTTCGATTGTAAAAATGCATTACTTAAATTAATTGAAACTGATGTATTTGTTTATGCATCATCAATCATTTAGTTTACACATATCTTGTGTTTTACAGACCTGAGAACCACTTTTATCAAGCCGTGGATCAGCTATTATCCTCCTATGGTGACATTTTTTCAGAAATTCTGAATTTACATGTCAAAACCATACTAATGTTTCCACACTTGTTACACATAATTCTTATATGGGGAGCACGTCACCAAACAAGAAATTATCATACACTGACACTTTGTTTGTAGTTTGCTTTGGACAGCTAAATTACAATGATTCATTGACCCTCCACCCACCCTAAAATTACATAGATACTATTTTAATAATTCATAAACCTGATGCAATTTCCAATATAGTACCTTATATTCGAACAGATGAGATACTGAATAAACCAAGAAAATGTGAAAATAATGAAGAATGGATAAATGAAACAGTTCTAAAAGGTGAATAAATAACCTCAAGGCAGTAGAGCAATAGAGCAATAAAGTGCCATGCAGAGATAAGCAGACTGTTATATGAAAAGTACTGTGCATCATAAATTGGAGTGTTTTGCTTTGCTATTGACCTATGTGTACTGACAGCTCTTCTCCGCAGTTCAGACCTTCGAGGATGTTTTGTGAGGAGGTCAATTATATATTGAGACTCTAGTCTCCGTAACTGTTTCAGTCAGTCACCTCCGCGAACACTGAGAGGAATGTGATCTAGACCATAAAATTGTAGTTTACTACGATCACTTCGATGTTTATCAGCGAAGTGTCATGCAACCGGGTACGCTTGGTCGTTCTTATCGATTGCCCGCATGTGTTCTAAAACCGGGACCTTAACTGGATGAACCGTGCTCCCTATATAGCGGAGTCCGCACGGGCATATCAAGCAATATACCACATATGGTGTACTGCATGTGATGAACCGTTTGATCTTTCTGTTCATCTCAATTTCTGGAATCACGTACGTCAGTGTCCTTTTGCACAGGCCTTACATTTGCTGCAAGGATAGAACCCCATCATTTGTTTAAGAGTACTTGGTCTTTCTGGAATTTATCCAAGTGACTCCTCACTAAAGCATCCCTGAGAGACCTCACTTTTTTGAAAGTCACCAGAGGGTGTGGTGGAATGTCATCACCTATGATGCTGTCAGTTAAAAGAATGGGCCAGTTTTTTTTAAGCATTCTTTTTAAATGATTGGCCTCTGCCGAGTAGGGAGTTACCATCCGGAACTTCCCTTTGCTATCTACAGCCTTGTCCTTATTCATCAATAATTTTGTCCTTGGGATGTTTCTTACTTTTTGCAATGTGTCTTGTAGGACTGTCAAATCATAGCCCCTACATTTAAACATGGCCATGCTTGCTGTCGCCGCTTTCTCAAACTCACCCTCTTTAGAGCAGTTTCTTTTAATCCTCAATAGTTCCCCGTATATATATATATATATATATATATATATATATATATATATATATATATATATATATATATATATATATATATGTGATCAAAACAAACAAACATTCACAAAAATAACCAAAGCTTAATGATAACTTATAGTTAGAAAAATATTTTTAATGTTTGCAATACAAACCCAAATTAAACTACACAAACATTAAACAATCTAAGTTATAGTGATATTTTTAATGTATCATTTATGCACCACTTTCAAATTAATATCTCATACTTATAACTCACATTTATACTTATGCACCACCTAAAAATTCATATAACTTGGCTACCTCTGTACACAGTTTTCACACCGCACTCGCCACACTACATTAACTCACCATTGAACCATGCACTATGTTCTGCCACATTATACCATTTCAGATGTCATATGAGTTGCTATTAATGCAATCATTTCGCACCCTCTAACTTCTGTAATATGCAAAGGTATAGGTATGCATGGAGAAGGGGCAAATTATAGTTAATGTAGTGTGGTGAGTGAAGTGAGAAGACTGTGTACAGAGGTGCACAAGTAATGTGAATTTTAGCTTTTTAGTTTCAGGAATTTATACTTCTTCAAATTGTTTAAGTGATCATAACACTCTTGTAGTATATTTTAAAGTGGATAAACTTGAACCAGTAGTCAATTTGGACGTAGTCCCGCTCACTTTTCTTTCCAACAAAGGTCTCCAAATCAGATGGAATAGGTTTAACACAATAAGCTTTTGAGAGACTGTAGTCACTGAAAACGCATGTGCAATAAACAAGTGTCTATCAACTGAAATTGCTCCTTCTTTTATAATTGAGGGTTCCTGCACAGTTTGCCTTGCAACCTCCCAATCTCGAACCTAGAAATGTTCCTCATCTACTCCACCCCCACAAAGATGGTTTCACACAGCTTGTTCAAAAGCACTCACACATAAGAAGGCTGCCTTAATCCATGCCCTGAATAATAGGCAGAATATTATTGCTTGGAGTAAAGCCTATAAAGCTACCATGAGGGACAAGAAGGCTGAGCTTAGAGATCTGGCATGGTCTGTCCTAACATCATCTGGAAAATCAAAGGATGCAAGGCTTTTTTGGGAGGTTCTTCCAATATAGATTGTTTAAATCCAGTGGGGTCTTGAGTTGTACATTTTACGCAAGTATTTAATACTTCTAATTGTTCTTGTACACTAAGGTCAATAAGAGACTCTGTGCCAGAGATATGGAATTAGCTCTTCAGTTTAGCCATACCATCACCACTACTAAGAATAACCCATGAGGAAAAGCACTGGGCCGTGATGGAGTCCCTTCAGACCTGTTTAGAAAAAATATTAATTTATGGGACCCCCTGCTTACGAATGTATTCAGAACTTTGATGATCCTTTATTCTTCTCATTCAAAGAAGCCATTATAGTACCAATTTACAAAAAGGGAGATAGGAAGAAGTCAGTCTGTTATCCCCCAATATCTCTATTTGATTCTACTGTAAAGATCCTAGCCAGCAGCATTTAAGCGAGAATGGAGGACTGAGCACTTTTTTATAATATCCCCTCCGAGGTACAATATGGCTTTAAACATGGCTTGGCTATGGTCGAACAATTTCTGAATCTTTTCTTAACCCCTTCGGTGCTCATGACGAGCTCAGCTCGTCATGAGGTATTACCTCTAGGGTGCTCATGGCGAGCTGAGCACGTCATGACCACACCCATTTACATTATGGCCCAGCACAGCAGAGGGATAACTCAAGCAGTCAAGGTGTTAATAATTGGCAAGTACATCAGGGCCATGAAAGGCTCTCTACATTTAGCATTTATGGACTTGTTTTGTACATTTGATACAGTAAACCATTTCAAACTATGGGTCATTCTTGAAAACCTCAGGGTAGAAAAACCCCTTATCACCCTCCTAAGCTGTCTTCATTGGGACACCTCAGTTAAGATCAGCTTTGGCCAAGAGAGGAATGTAAAACCGTCTATCTACTGTAATCAAGGAGTTTGTCAGGGATGTATCCTTGCTCTGTTTTTGTTTCTTATACATACTAAAGGCCTTGAAGGCCATTTGCTACAGAAGAAATTAAATATTAGAGGTCGGGCATTCAGGTTATCCTGACCCTTCTATACATGGTCAATGCCTTCCTCATAACTAGGCCTGCAAATAGTCTTCATAAAGCATTGGGCACTTTCACCAAATTCATGACTATCTTAAATTTGAAGGTCAACTGACAGAAGTCCCTTATAATGGTTTTTGGGCCAAAGGGAACTAAAACCAAAACCCATTTTTATAGAGGATACCCCTGTTTCCAAAGTAGAGAGTTTTATTTACTTAGTGATACATTTTGACTCACAATTAAATTGGTAATCATTGGTAAAGTTGATGGCACAGCAACTGACTAGATCAGCAAAAACTGTCTCTTGCTTTGCATCCAAACTAGCCCACAGGCCTATGAGGGAGTTGATAACCCTGTATAAAGCTAAATGTCACTCAATTGCTATCTATGAGGCAGGCGTGTGGGGGTATTGTAACAGTACCTGACTTCACAAAGTAGGAAATAGTTACTTGCACAGATTACTGATGATGCTTCCGGGCACACCCATCTTTTTGTCACTCAGAATGGGCTTAAATTACTTGGGGGATGCTCCTGGGCTTACCCCACTGTCATTAAGGGTTACAATGTGGCAATCTGAGCTCAGGATCTCTAAATGTATTATTTTGGATTGCCTAGCCTTGGATAAACCAGACAGCATTCCAGGGCTAATTTATGCCAAGAGTGCCTTCATCAAATTGGGAGCCCCAGAGTTTTTTAACAATCCTGATTTAATTCCCCATAAGGCCACAGCCCAGAAAAAGTAATTTTCTTAAGAACATGCACATCTCGGTCGTAGGCACAAGGCACTTCAGTTGCATCATTGGATTTATTACAATTCGTTGTCACCTAGGCAAGAGCTGGAATTTTATCTTACTTATGTAAAAAATGCCTAATACAGATTTTACCTGACTAGGCGATTAATGGGGTCCTTGTGTTTTTATTTTTCCTTCCCGCAGCAAGGTGCATGGTTTGAAACCCTGCTAGCCTGCCATTGTGATAACGTCTCACAGCAAAGTACATTGCAGTCCATGCTTTTTTGCTCTCTCTACAAACCAGTGAGAACTCAATTTTTATCTTCTGCTCTGCACCCACAACAGTTTATCTCATATAAGAATGGCTTCATATACCTACAGCAATTACACTGGCCAGGGGTTTGATTGCTACTCTGTGATTAGTTATATTAGAGGGTCGCTATCTATTCGAAAGAGATATTAATAACTACTTTGTTGTTAGAACTTTTTCAATTTTATTTTGGTTTCTGGAATTTTTTTTGCATGCTTAGTTTTGAGAAAGGTTTATATTTATATAGTGAGGTTGTATTTGTTAGGCAAAATGTTCTACTATATAAACTTGATTAGATAGATTGTGCAGAACTTTATTTATATGTTGGTCTTTCATTGCTGAACTGTCGAATAAAGTTTATGACTTGATATGTGAATATGTAAATGTACATTTGCTGGTTGTATATCTAAATAGTGTAAGTAATGTTAAAAGTATACGTTATATAAAACATACTTATATATTGTGTTAGGGTGTACATGCTAAATTCACAATATCCCACGGTACATAGGGCTCATAACTGGGTACCTGATTAGTTTATGCCTGTGTTTAAGAAAGGCAAGAATCAGGGATATATTTTTCATCACAAATTTCCATTATTGTGGGTCAGCGTTTTGCTAACTTATGGTGTTACGTATAATTATTACGTTTTATTGTTATCAACGAGCTATCACCACTTTATTTCAGAGGTAGTATGTTACCTTATTTCTTTAGAGATGTGTAGATATCATCAACCTATGGAGTTTTAAAAAATGTTCTCCCTTAACAATTATGGACCCGTTTGCTAAATCTCTTCAAAAGTTTGTATATCTGTTCCACCCATTTCATTGTGGCAGGAGTCAGCGTTTTGCAGCGTTAGTCAAAGTGGTTCAAAGAGAAAAGGAGAGGTCCTAAAATGTACTTAAATGCAATAGATCTCACATACACTTTTGTATTTTCCGTTCTGCGAAAACCGTCAGTCGCATTTTGTTACAATGTGACAGGATTACATATTATAGTCCTCACATGATTATTTTGTGTAGTTTAGGTAAGCAGTGTAACTAATTTATATGTTTTAAGGTATTTCAAGTTAGTGATATCTGTTTTTGAGATATTGTATTGCAAGATGGGGGTATTTCGCAATAGTACCACAGTACATATTGAAGTCATCAGTTATGTCACTGATCATGTCATGAGTGATATAATATGTGAGGTCATAAATAGTGCATTGCAGGGACGTAAGTTATAGTTAGCTAGGGTAAATATAACTGCTGAATTTCAATGGTTTTGTACAGGTGAAATCTAAGCCTAACTATAACTTCCTTGTAAACTTTGTTTTTTTTCAGTGGATTTCTAAGGTTTTTTTAAAACTCTATTTCCTAACTATAGCGTCCCTGTAACTTTTGTTTTTTTAATGATTTCTACATTGATTTAAACTTTTTACTAACCCTGGGTGGAGCTCGCGGAGTTACCAGAAAACTCTGCCAAATTCAGCAGAATTTCACAAACTGGTGGAGTGCCAAACTTGGTGTGTTGTGCCACATAAACAGACAAAACCATTGGTTATAGGAGCACACATGCACTCACCTTTCTTGTGGAGGCGGCTCTCTCTGCAGTCTCCACTCTGCAGCTGCTTGGCCTGGGAAATATCGCTGTTGTCATGTCACCCACATCACTGCATGCAGCGCCCCTGCTCCAGCCTCCACCTGTGACCTGCCTCCTTGGTGGTAGCACTCACAGCTCTAGCACGCTCGGGGAAAAGGCAGGCTGCAGCCCAGGTCATGATGACACAGCCAAGCCCACGGCAGCAGCGAGCAGGTTCTCAAACGGAGTCATCACTGCCTGGGCAGTAATGTTTTTTAAGACGGCCCGAGGGGGTTAGTCGCTGGCTCCGTCCTGTACCGGCCACCCAGTGCCAGTTAAGCCAGGGCAGGCACCTGTAGCACCAGCGTGGTGCACTACACCAGGAGAGTGGAGGAAGCCACATTGAGAGCAAGCATGTCATAAAATTCTGGTGTGTGAAGTCAGACTGAGGTTCTGCGCATGCGTTGGGGGCATAACTAAGTCACAACGGGTAACCATTATAAGAACAGGCTCTAATGAAGATGAAGCGGGTGGACGATTGCACAGAGCCCTCCTGACTCTGACATGGCTGCCTCCAGAAAGCATATTATGTATGCAGCCCACATACCGAGGTAGAAAAAACTCTGTTCCACAGGTAAGGCAGGATTTCATCAGGAACTACGCGTTGCACACAAAGTGCGGAGCTCCTGAATTCTGCAAACTCCATGAGCGGAGTCAGTTTCCCCGCCCGGGCTTCCTTTTTAATCCTAATTGTAATATGTCACCTTTGAGAGTACGTGAGTGAGTGGCTGTGTAGGTATGAGAGTGGGTCTGTGAATGCCTGTGTGAGTGGGTGTGTGAGTGTAAGTGTGGGTCTGTGAGTGGGTGTGTGAGTACATGTGTGAGCATGTGAGTGAGTGTGTGAGTGCCTGTGTGTGTCTGTGAGTGGGTCTGTAAGTGCCTCTGTGGGTCTTCAAGTGGGTGTGTGAGTGCTTGTGTGAGTGTCTGAGTGGGTCTGTAAGTGCCTGTGTGGGTCTGTGAGTGCCTGTGTGTGTCAGTGAGTGGGTGTGTGAGTGTCTGTGTATCGCTGTGAGTGGGGGTGTGCGTGGTGCTATGCATTTTGGATACTTGCATTATTAGAGTATTTAAAAGGTAGAACCATGGACTCTGCTCTCACCAGGAGACAGCAAGAAATAAACCACTCATCACAGTCATTGCACATCAGATTGTGCTCCAATAGATCAATGATGAATTGACCTCCATTAGGGATTTCATATTGTTTTTGAATGTGGAATACAAGAGGAAAGACACTTGCTTTCCCTTCGCGAAGGCCAAGAACTTAGGATTATTTGTGCTTTAATGTAGAGTAGATTCAATTGGAGCACCTACAATGTTTATGTTTGTAAGTGCTTACCGTAGAGGTTTAATTTTTGGGAAATCAGCACCAGGGCCAGAATTGAACCTAATTGTTTTCAACATGATCCCCTAGTTTTGTTGAAAACATCTACCCAACTGGAGTACTATCGTTTGGCTAATTAGTAAGTGCTATCTTGTTGGCTAAATGTCTGTGCATATTCTCCACTACAGCTGCATAATGGACCATGAGGTGTGCATGTAATTTTGGCAATGTGATTGTTCCATGAGCGTCTTTATCCGCAAATATGTGAAAACGTGAATCCTCGGCAAGAGAAGACAAGAAAACTACAAAGAGGTGAATCTCCACCGAACAGGGATACTTCCACTTAACTAAATGAAGTAAATGCTTCTTTGTTTGGTGGAGATGTCCTCGTATTCCTCTACATCAATAACATGTCACCAAAATCAGCTGGAAATGCCCTTGAGGGGCGTTTGTTAAGCTGCCCATCAATGTGGGAAAAGGATGGAAGACCTCTGCATTCTACTAAGGAAAATGGAGTGTGGTCCAACAGGCAGAACTTGGAGATGATTTTGGGCATTTGCATTCTCAGGGTAATTAAAAAGGAGTATCATTGACCCTGCTCTTACCAGGAGACAAGAACAAAATCACTCATCACAGTCAGCCCAGATCAGATTGCTTTCAAATAGATCAAGGATGCATTAACCTCCATTATGAATTTTGGATTTCCTTTAATATCTTAAAAACTACTGAACAGATTTACACCAAATAACAAAAATCATGCTTTCTAGACCAAAAAAAACACATTTTTGCTAATTTTGGTGTAATTCTGTCCAGCGGTTCAGGCTGTAGGCATGTATAAAATCTCTATGGGCCTGATTAGGAATTTAGCGGTGCGGGTGCGGGACCGTCCCGCTTCTGCCTTGCCAAACCCATGTGCACACAGCCCACCAGAATCGAACTTTTTCAGTCACTGGCGGGTTGTTCTTTGGTGTTCCCACGGTGTTGCCTATGAAATAGGTACCGCAATGGGAACTTTAGAGGCAGTACTTGCACTGCATGGACTGGTGCAGTCCGTGCTGTGCGGGTACTGGGGTGCATGCATACAGAGAGGCAAAGCATTTGCCCCCCTTCTTGCACTCCATGGCCCGGGGGTAACAGGGGGCCCTTTCCTCTCCGCCACAGGTTTCATGGAGGAGGAACCGCACTGAAAACTGAGGCAGAGAGGAAACGCTTAATATGCTTGGCGGGATTGGTGCGGTCCCGTCAAGCATATTGCTATCTCAAGAACATCACTCCACCACCAAGGATCTCTGATCCCTGG
Organism: Lissotriton helveticus; assembly: GCF_964261635.1. Classification (NCBI taxonomy): domain Eukaryota; kingdom Metazoa; phylum Chordata; class Amphibia; order Caudata; family Salamandridae; genus Lissotriton; species Lissotriton helveticus. Next base: position 509,215,135 of record NC_136072.1, on the reverse strand, counting down.
TGGTTGTGGTGGTGCAATGGTGGTCTGACCACCCTAGTTGTAATAAAGCGGTTGGAAGATTGCCATCGCTGTGGCCCCATGAGTCGTAATCAGGCCCTAAGTAAATTAACATGGGAAACACAATTTTTTTGACCCCACCTTTTTCTCTGCTCCTGCTTGACGGATCAGCCAGAAACTTTCCATGCATAACAGACTCAACTTGAGACTTTGTTGGAAAAAATGTGTTAAGATTCGTCAAATGGTGCCAAAGATATAGCCAAGTCCCCCCCAAAAATCTAGGGAAACAGGGTCTATCTAGATAGATAGATAGACAGACAGACAGACAGACACACAGACAGACAGACAGACAGACAGACAGACAGACAGACAGACAGACAGACAGACAGACAGACAGACAGACAGACAGACAGACAGACAGACAGACAGATAGACAGATAGATAGATAGATAGATAGATAGATAGATAGATAGATAGATAGATAGATAGATAGATAGATAGATAGGTAGGTAGGTAGGTAGGTAGGTAGATAGATAGATAGATAGATAGATAGATAGATAGATAGATAGATAGATAGATAGATAGATAGATAGATAGATAGATAGATAGATAGATAGATAGATAGATAGATAGATAGATAGATAGATAGATAGATAGATAGATAGATAGATAGATAGATAGATAGATAGATAGATAGATAGATAGATAGATAGATAGATAGATAGATAGATAGATAGATAGACAGACAGATAGATAGACAGAATACATATAAAAAAAATTAAATATGTATTTTTTAGTTTTAATACTTAATTCAATTGATATTTAGAAACAGCATTATAGAACCTGACATTTGTGACCCACAATTTACTCCAATTTTCACCTTTGGTATACATGATATCATTAGGTTGTAAATTAGACCCCCTATCAGAAAGGTAAAATGTCCCACAATACTATAGAAATTGTGGAACTATAAATGGGCAGAACCTGTCTGCGTTTGACCTCATATTATTAAATCATCAACAATCTGCCACAGGTCACAACCTGTTAGCGAGTTTATACAAAATATCCTTGGAGCTACTAAAATGGAGAGCTGAAATTTGAGGGTAGACTTTGTGCTTTTGCTTACTGTATGGTGAGGGACAGTCTTCCTTTTCTTTCCCCAAGTCTTCCACGCTTGGCATGCTGTGCACAAGCAGGGAAAATCAGTGGAGGGACTGGGACACTAGCTCTCTGACCTGACTGTCCCGTATTAGATGAGCGTGAACAATAAATATCTCCCCCTAAAATCAGCCATCTACCCCCAAGGTCAGAGTTTGTGGTGTGGTCGATGATCACAATCAAAGCAGGATATAATTTCATGCATAATTTACAACACTCCTACAGACTTTTATGGATAGCAATTGAAAGAGCTTGAAACATGTAATACTAGACACAGTTTCCACAGATCTGTCATCGAGTTCTACATAAGATGACCTCCTATGGTTTCACACTATGATATAATAATGGTTTTGCACACCTTTCCCCGCATATCAGATAATGGTGCTGCCTGCACCTGATACTTCCAGCAAAAATTAACTAAAAGAGAACTGTGTCAGACCAAAGCTCCTAAAATGGAATGATCAGCACTCATGCACTATCCTGCTTTCCATAAGTATTGTAATATACAAAAATTGAAGCACAAGTCTCCATCAAGGTGCAAAACAATGAAGAACTGTCAAAATATGCAATATCTGTCAGAACATTGAAATGCTAAAAGGATAGTAACAACTCAAGGGCTGATTATGATGTCTTGCAGAAACTTTATGCCTGACTCCTTCTCGGAATCGGTGCTGACCGACTCGCGATCAGCGGTTTTGTTCAGTCAGACTCTCATTGACTTCTGTGGGAGCCTTTGCTCCGACCGACAACACAGGCTCCCACAAGGAAAAAGGGGTGTTTGTGGAAAACCTTGCTCCCTGTCATGAGCACCCCATGATACCTGCCACACAGTGCATGGTCTTACAGGGGGGTCCCTTGGATACTCGTTAAGCCCCAAACTGGAGGCCTCAGGATTAAGGGGGGCCTACTAGGGGCACCCAAAGTCAGTTTCTGACAGCTTTATCATGTCGGACAGTCCAGAAAGTCTATTGGAAACTGCAAACGTAATTTCTCAGTCGGAAATGTTGTCCATAGAGCTGTCCTATTCAGCTCCGACCAACGCAATCTCTGAGAGCCGGTCGAAACTGATTCGGAATGACCAAACAGTTTTCCTTCTGACCGCGAACATCGTAATCGTTTGGGCGGATGGGTTCCGACACGGTCATAGGGGAATCCGAATGTCGATCAGAGGCTTTCCACACAACATCCTTATCAGTCCCTAAATAATAATTGTTCATATGTAAAAACATTACAAAATAAAAACCATATATCAAAAAATAATAATCCTGTAGCTAGCACTAAGGGTGTGTGCATGAATATTGACTGGCATTGTACCTCAAAGAGAGGCAATTCAGTAAAGGACCACAACAAAAAAGTTTACGATGGCTGTCTCTACCTGTAATTGTCCATACAACCAGCCTATCACATCAAAAGCAGGACATTTAGGTCACTTTGCAGTGCCCAGTTGTCAGCAGTAGGGCAGCAACAGACATTATAAAGGAAATTGCTGAGGGAAAGCGCCTGTAGATAAGTCAAACTATTGGGCAAACTCCAACTTGCGTGAGAAAGGCAGCACATAAAAGTACCAGTCCCTGGTCACACTTGTATGGCCCTCCCGAAGCATCAATTGATCTGGACACTTCCTGACAGTTGTGAGATGTAAAATCACCCTCCTCATCCACTGGTGGGAGAGCTCTTAGTGCTATGACATATTGAATGCAATTTTGTATTAAAAATGGAGGTTGAAAGGCCTACTGAAGTCCTTCCTGATAGGAAGGACACACATTCCCTCCTACAAACCGGTTAAGATACACTGAAAAAATATGCAAAAAGAAACACCATATTAGAAAGCAAGAGTTACGCTACCATGTGCGACGAGGTATACCCATCTAATCACTTTAAGTGTAGGAAAGCTGAGTTGCACTATGATGAAGGAGGTGGTACACTAATCACCATAAGAATAGAAAGGTTGAGTTACACTACACTACACCATGGATAATGAAGAGCTCGAATCACCCTAAGAAAAGGAAGGTTGGGTTACACTACACCATGAAGGAGGAGGTACTTGAATCACCATAAGAATAGGAAGCTCGAGTTACACTACATCAAGTAAGACAACATATACTATTCACCAAAAGATTGTGACGATTGAGTTACATGAAAGAGGAGATGCACTAATGGCCATGAGAATAGGAAGCTTGAGTTACACTATTCTATGAAGGATAAGGCACACTAATCACCATACGACTATGGAAGTTAAGTTACTGTGCAGCATAAAGGAAGACATACACAAATTTCACCTACATCATTGGCCCTACAAGCATCCCCCACCTCCACATACTTGCATTACTCTGTGGTACTTCACATGATTGGAGCCCCCACATTAGCTTTCGTAATGGTAAACCAGGAGTTGAAGATATCAGCCAAGGTTTCAGAGAGTGCATGGCAAATGCTGGAACTAACAATTGCTACAAAGACTCAATCAAGAGAAGGAAGGCATAAATAATAGACGAATTGAGAAAATGCTTTTTCAGGGTCAGGCACAGTATTTAAAATAGAGGTATGACCTCAGTGACAAAGGTAGAAACTCAGAGGAAGATTTACTCATCTTTCACACAACGCAGCAAGACAAGTTGATGCACTATGTTGGGTGAAAGGGAGGGAGTGGAACAGAGACATATTTACAAAGATATGTCACTGTTCAGCTCTCTCTATGCTCTGGTACACTTGTGGCTTCCCAATACCAACAAAGGCCCCCTTGCGCCATAAGGCAAACGCACCTGATTTTTAGCCAGGATTGTTTTTGTGTATGAAAAGGTACCTTCCTGCACAAACACAATCCTTAGATGCCTATTTGCCTTGTTTGCATGCTGCAAAACACAGCCCAAATTGAAGGAGGAAGCAACAAGGGGAGGAAGTAATGAGGAGAAAGATAGCTATTTCTCCTTAATATGCCAAGATCGGGTTATCACACCATTTTGGTTCCAACCCACATTTACAGAGTTTAATAAATCTGAGTTTGCACCAAAATCCATGTGTGGATGATTGGAACTGATGTATGTGATTTCATAGAAAAACTATTTCATAGAATACAATTACTGAGAATCCATTTAATCTAAACTGTTTAATGGAGATTTTTAGAATGAATGACATTTACCTTTTTGTAGAAAGCAAATTATAGAATGTCTTTTTGGGTCCAAATAATCTTTTGAATGCTTATTTATTCAGTGTAAATGCAATGGTTTATTGAAGGTGCTTTACTTCAGTGGACATTATTTCATATTTATATCTTGTACAGTTTCAAATAATTACTTCAGATGCTTTTAATTCACTGACCTTTTACAATTCTTAAACACCATCATTCCCTACCCTCTGACACCTCTCACCATGCCTAAACTGCACTCATCCCTGAAGCCTAAAAGCCATTTCTACTCCAAACATCCACTATCCCTGAACCATAAAATCACCTACTACCTCTAACTCCACCCCCTCCTGAACCTTAAAAACCCATTCAATGCCTAAACCTCACACATTGCATACCCCCTAAAACAGATCAGTAGACCCAAAATGTACCCATTCCTGAACCCTTAAAAACCCTCACTGCCTTTAATACTAACCATCCATGGCCCATAAGAACTCCTCAGCACTTTAAGCTACTCATCCCTGATCTCTAAAAGCCCTCTAAACTCCACCCAACCCTGATTCCTTAAAACCCCTCACCACCCTAAACTCCTCTCCATCCTCAACCCTAAACACTCCTCACCACTGCAGCCACTACCCGTAATTGAAGGTTAAAAACCCTCACCAGCCCCACTGCCCCTACACTCCACCCTTCTCTAAACCCCAAAATTCCCCTGATCAAACTCCAAATATTCCACCATCACCCGAAACCTTCCCTATTCCTGAACCTAAAAGACCGACAGCTGTCCTAAACTCCATCCAAGTTTCATGTAATTTTGGATTTTTCCTTAGAATGATCTTTCCTTTAAAATGTTTCTATTCATTTTTAATTTTTTTGTATTTCCTTAAAATTGACTTTCCTTAAAATTGGTGTTCGATTACTTTGTTTCTTCTAATGTGGTTTCTCGGTATTCGTTTTCTGTTAATTCACACACATCAGCTTGAAAAAGCCTCATTGATGCAAAATAATGCAAGGCAGCCCTTCGCGCTGCATTACGTTACTTTTTTTTCCAATCAAATCAGGCTTTGCATGGCTTAATAAATCCGTAAATACATTTTGCGTCGGGACAGCATAAAAAAAGTGACGCAACCCCAACGCAAAATGTTCGTAAATCTGATCCTTAGTATCGTACGACCTAAACCCCCCAAGGAGCGCCCTCTGTTTGCGGAAACTCATTACAAGGGGCCACATCTACAAGAAAATGACTCAGCGTGGCACTGCAAGCCATTTAGCTGCACTGTGCCATGTCATTTTCAAATCACAGGGATGTGTCATAGTAACAACAATGTGAGGCATCCCTGTGTTTTCCCCTGCACTGGCGCACAATTGGCTGCTGTGTGCCAACACAGGCACCCATGCCTCATTTTGCAAGGTGCCTACGCTGCAGGGAGAATTGTTTCTGTGCAGGAAGGGAGACTTTCCTTGGATGTTGCATGGAAACACCCACAGCAACACCCATGGAACACCCCTTTCACGCAGAGTCCTGAAAGGGCCCATATTTACAAGGCCATGAAAAGTCACACCTTGTAAATATGGGCAAGCCCATTGCGCCGCCTGTGCGTCAAGAAAAGTGAATGTGTTGGGCTTGTAAATAAGCACTAAGGTTTATAACACATGCCACGGCTTCTTCAAGATGCCTTGGAAATGGTGAAAACTCTCAAATACAATCTTGTATGCAGTAGTGAAAAAAGGACTTGACACACGCAGATGTGGTTGTGTTCTGCCCACTGCTGAGTGGAGCTTCAAATAGTTTTACCCAAGATAAATGTTTCTCCCTACGAGTTGTAGGTTGTAGGAAAGGATCATTCTTACATCTGTTGTTTGCATAACATATGGAAAGATGAGAGGGAGAAAAATCACCTCGTGAAATTACATTAAAATGTGTGAATTTATGCTTTTACAACAAAAAAGTTTGCTGCCATTTTGTGTGACCTTTTCCAATAAAGGGCATTCTTTGCACTAAGACATCCTACAAAACACCGACTTGAGACTGGTTTGATCAGAAAAAGTCTCGAAGTGATGCATTTTCTTCTAGAATCAATCTTCTGTTGGTGAAAATTAAACGGTTTCCTGTAATGTGAGTTTTTGTAATTTTGTGTCTTTTGCTTAGACCATGCAAAGAAAAAACCGAAAAAGAGTTTTCATTCTTGTCCTTAAGTTAAGAATCAAAACAATCTTCTTGTTCACTGTCAGTAGCTTATCATGACTCAATAGGCATTCTTCCGAACTCGAGTGTTTTTTCCGAAGAGATACTATGGTTGCAGGAAGGATCCTCTAGAAGAAATGAAAATCAAACGATAAATCAAACGTTGACAACTAGTTGTCAGAAGATAGTAAACATGCTACTTTATTCAGACTGACTGATATTGTGGATTAGAGGGCCACGCTTTAATTTCATCGAGTGACTGTGATGTTGTTTAATGTGGTGCATTCAAATGCTGCCTACTTCAAAGAGTTTCCGAGCAGATAAAGCAGCCTCTTGTCATTTTCTAGGATATTCTGCCACCTTCAGTCATATAGCAAAATGGCATGGCTCAATTTCACGTTCATTCTTTTCCATTTTGATCCTTTTCATGAGCACTGATCACAACAAAAGTCAAGCACTGATAAAACGCAATTGGTTGAGTTTTGGTTGAGTTCTGTGAAGCGCATTCAGACACGGAGAAACATGTATTGATACAGAAACTGCATATTTACAAATATGCGGACATTACATCATCCCTAAAAACATCAAGGCTCACTGACCTACGGCATTATACACGTAGACACATAGACGATCTGAGAGAGGGTAACACGCACATGTTATGCTGATTGTGTATTTAGCTCTTTATGTTGCTGTAACTCCATTTCAAAGCTTTCTGTGACAGGAGAGTGGAAAGGTGAGACCTACAGAGATGGAATGAGGAAGGTGTAGTGAACCTCCCGGCCACAATACGCACTTCCGGGCAGATTTACAAGCCCTGTGCGCCACTTTAGCGTCACTTTTTCGATGTTAAAAATGACGCAAAAGTTGCGCAAGCGACTTGTAAATCTGCTCCTACGTGCGTCACATGCATCCCAAGGGCTGGACGCAGCCAGAGGGAATAAATAAAAGGCACCTGACCGCTCGACGTCAAGGTGCAGCAGACATTAGTGCTGGTAGACGGTTCCGTCTGTTGTGTCCAGCCCGGTGTCCGAATGGGCCTCGATATGTGGGGCAGCAGGGATCTGACACTGGCAACAAGGCAGGTCACACCCATCGCAAGGGTAGAGGGACCTCGCCGGCTGCCAACCACCCTGTTCATCGGCCTTGCGACCTGTAGGTAGCACTGACGCAATTTCTGAAACCGACTGTGGTGCACGAATGCCCCGCTTCAGTGGTGAGCGTGACGGGGAATCAGTGTGCAAATGCGGCCCCCAGGGGAAGTAGGGTCAGCAGACCAGTCTTCTCCCGGGGTGTTCGCGCGAGACAGAGGACAAGGCTGAATGTAGGGTTAGGGGGTTGGGTTAGGGGTGGGGTTTTAGGTAGGGTTTAAGGTGGGCAGGGCTGGAGTTTTCAGCCCCTTCCTGTCCTCAGCGCCGCTAAGGAAGGGTCATTAGATTTTAATTTGATTGTAGTTAGGAGAGATAGGGTTAGGCTCAACTTGGCGGTTGAGGCGGTTCTTGGCGTTTGCTGCTGGTGTCCCGGTGAAGCATGATTGTGGCGGTGTGGCGGGATTGTGTCCGCAGGGGAGCAGCGCTTTGCTGGAAGACGATGGCAGCGCCAGACGAGGAGGAGGGCCGCGCTGTGTTGCAGACTCTGGGCCGCGCAGGAACAACGTATCTCCTGCGGCCTGGAGTGCTGGAGGCGGCGTGGGTCGGGATGACCCATACGCCTTGATCGCTGTCAGCGGGGGTTGCTACTGTGGTGGTGGCATGCAAGGACAAGGCCCCACCACAGCGTCGAGGTATGTCTGGGCCAGGGCCTGATGACAACATGGACAGGGAAACGCGGGGGTGGAGTAAGAACCTGCCCCCATATTTGCAAGGAGACGCAAGTGCTCTCCTCGTGCCCTTGGGACCTGGGGGGAGGGGCGGGAGTGTGCCCACACAACAGCTCACTGCGGAGGCGGCGGCCTCCATAGCAGCACATGGGGATTTTCCTGGCCATGGCTAACAGAGCAGGTGGGTGGAAGTCGGCGCAAACCCACAGGAGGACGATGAAGGGGGGAGGAGGGCTCGGAACTAGAGGAGAGCACAGCTGAGGATTTTCAGCTCGTCCTCTCAGGTGGGGACTCGGAAGGGGAGGGGGAGTTGTTAGGGGCAGAAGCACCCATTGAACTCTCCAATGGGGGTGGGTTGGGACCCGCACCTAAAAGGGGTGTTGGGGGGGCGGGCAAGGCCAGTGGCAAGCTTAGGCGGGGGACGGAGCCAGGGACATCACGCCCAGCTCTTCTGGTGCTGGGGCTGGGGGTCCTGTTGGGCAACTTTCCCTCCCCACGTTGCCTAGGTGGGAAGAGATGTAACTAGAGGAGAGGATACACAACCAACATCGCATCATCCAAGAAACTGAATTGAGGTGGCAAGTTTTATGTGCAGCCAGGGAGGTGGGGTTTGGGGGAGGAATCGGGGGCTGAGGCCCCAGGCCCCTTTGTGATGAGGAGCACAGGTCCTGGGTATGGACGAGGGGCCAGCGTGACAGCGGGGAGTGGGTGAGGCCACAGGTGGCAAAGGGAAAGTTTGGTGTCTTACAGGCCGCACAAGCCAGCACCAGTGGGACTAAGAAGGTGAGCTAGAAATCCGTTGGCGCTCGAAAAAAGGACTCGGAGGTGCCCACAAATCTATCAGGTGAGGGTGCCTGGTGGGTGGCATGGGATGCAGTCAATAAAGGGGGCGGATGAAAGCCTGCCGGTCAGTGGGAGTGGGGGAGGGGTCTGTGAGGGACCCAGGAGTGCCGGCTAAGGCGGCAGTGGAGCTGGTGGGGGGTGACAAGCACATGGTAGGCGCAGGCGTCCAGACGGACAAGACTGACGGCCAGGAGGGCAAGGATGACAAGGGTGAAGACAAACACTGGAAAAAACTACCGTATATGGGGTTGGCGATGGCACTAGGGTCACATTTGTCTGAATAAACCATGTCCAGGATTTGGAAACACAAGTATGTGGATGTTTTCAAGCTACTACATAGGGAGATACAGGCCAAGGAGGGCTCTAAGGAAGAGGAATAGGAGTTGACGGGGCGGCCGCAGGTGCCGGTCAACATGGAGAATTGGACTTCGGCATTCTTGATTTACGCGAGCATATACTGTGAGAAACACTTAAACCGCGCTATTGCATTGCTTAAATACATGGACATCATTCGAAAAGCGCAGATGCATTTCAGGGGGTTTGCTTGGCTCAGTTACGATGAGTAATTTAGGGCTAGGATCAGCGCCAACCCTGATAAGCTGTGGGGGGGAGGTTGACCAGGAGCTCTGAATGCAGTTGATGTCCTCCACTCAGTCGTCAGCGTCTACGCACACGGCCAGTGTCTTGCCAATCACTTACTGGCCTTTTCAGTCACGTCTTGCCCAGACTGGGGCGGGAGGGCAGAACTCGTACTTCGGAGCGGGTGGGCAGAGTGGTTACTCTGGGTCTACAGGCCAGTCCCCCAATCCCACGGAGGTAGTACAGGTGCATGTTGGAACTTTAACAAGGATTTCTGCACGCAGCATCCCTGTAAATTTAAGCACAAATGCTCTAAGGGTAGCGGACGCCACCCTCTCACACAATGTTTCACTCTGGCTATGCCCTCAGAGCAGTGGCGAATCACCAAAGGAACGGGAAACACTGGGCTTAAGGGCTCCTACACCGGTTAGGGTGGGGGCCATGGGTCCTTGTCTCTCACAATATCCTGACAGGAAGGCCGCGCTGAGGATCCATTGGGGTTTCACTGAGGGTTTTTGGTTGGGTTATCAGGGCCCACGGTAACGGAGTTGGGTGGAGAATTTGAGGTCTGCAAAAAAATTGCCAGGTGTTGTGGCAGCGAAGTTGCGAAAGGAGGTGGCGGAAGGCAGGATAGTTGGCCCTTTTGACCACTGGCCTGCTCCTGACCTGATCATATAGCCTTTGGGAGTGGTGCCCAAGAAAGAGCTGGGGGAGTTCAGGCGGATGCATAATTTTTCCTGGCCAGAGGGGGGGTCTGTGAATGATTTCATTGCTGAAGAAGATTCCAGGGTTTTGTATGCTTTCATGGATGATGCAGTCAGTTTGGTGCGGGTGTGTGGGCAGGGCGCCGAATTGGCCAAGTGTGACATTAAGTCGGCTTTTTGCCTCCTGCCCATACTCCCGACAGAATTCTCGCTGTTGGGAATGCAGTTTGAGGGTGCCATCTTTGTGGACAAGGTTCTGCCCATGGGTTGCGCCATTTCTTCTGCGTTATTTAAGGCTTTCAACTCCTTTTTGCAGTGGGTCTTCACAGACAGGAGTGGTCATCGGGTGGTCTCGCATTACCTGGATGATTTTCTGTTCATCGGGACAGCGCGGTCTGGTGAGTGTGAGAGAGCTCTTGGGCAATTCCAGGTTCTGGCACAGGATTTCGGGGTTCCATTGGCTCTGGAGAAAACAGCTGGGCCTAGCTGCAGTTAAACATTTTTGGGCATTGAGTTGGATTCATGTGCGTGGGTGGCCAGGTTACCGTAGCAGAATGTGACAGACATGTAGGCTTTCCTGCTGCATGTGATTGTTGAGAGGATGAGTGACTTGCAGTCGGTGCAGCGACTCCTGGATTTTCTGAACTTTGCGTGCCGGGTGGTGCGTGCTGGGAGGACTTTCTGTAGACGCCTGAGCATGGCCATGTCGGGGGCGGTACTCACACATCACAGGGTCCGGATCTCGTTTGGGGTCAGGGCGGATCTTCGGGTGTGTCAGATGTTTCTGTCTGATTTCAATGTTGTGTCACTGGACTTTGTGTATGACAAGATGGTCTGGCAGGTGCAACTTTTCTCTGACCCGAGAAGGGCTTCCAGTTTTGGGATCTTCTGGGACAGGAGGTGGTGCGCAGAATTTGTTGCCGGTACATTGGCTTGAACAGGCCAGGAGTGTTGCTTTCTTAGAACTTTTTCCACTGCTCGTTGCCTTAGAGGTGTGGGGCACAGAGTTCAGGGACAGGTCAGTGTTGTGGACAAAAGGACGGTAGTGGACTTAGTGAATAACCAGATAGCAAGAGACTTGCGAGTACTGCTCCTGCTGTGAAGTTTGATGCTGCAATGCTTGCGACTGAATGTGATGTTTAGCGCGCAGCATGTCCCTGGTGCAAGCAATGACGTTGCGGATGCATTGTCTCGTTTGCAGCGGCAGCGTTTAAGGCGCCTGCCACCAGGATCAGATGCTTGCAAGACCAAGGTGCCAGATGGCATCTGGGCCTGGGGGAGTGAGAGTGGTGGGCCTCTTCGAGAAATCCGTAGCTGACTCTACAAGGCGTACATACAGATTGGCGTGGTATGAATTTGGAACGTTTCTGGGATGGACTAGTGAGACGTGGCGTTTGTCTCGGCAGGACTGTGAACAGGGAGTTATTCATTTTGTTTTGGATTGCATTGACAGGGGGTTGTCTCAGACAACGATTGGGGGCAGACTGGCGAAAATTTCTTTTTACAGCACGTTGTACATGGGTTATGATCCAGCCAAGTGTGAGTTGTTGATCAGAATGTTGAAACGCTAGGGTCGGGAGTGGAGTGAGGGGGAGCAAGCGCCTAGGGAGGCGATTACTTTTGAGCTTCTGGAAGGCTTGTTGGCGGAGTTGCCACATTGTTGTTATAATGAACACAAAGTTGCGTTGTTCCGTTTATGCATGGTATGGATGTTTTTGGGTGCCTTCCGGGTGTCTGAGTTGTTGGGTTCATGAGGGAGAAGGGGAGAGTGTATGATGATGTACGACTGGAGGGGACGCTTTTGGGTATTGGGTTGGGTCGTTCTAAAACGGACCAAGTGGATAGGGGTAAGTGGGTCTGGCTGAACGAGACAGGTTGTGGAAGGGCATACCCCTTGATGGAGTGGAAGGGTTTCTGTCAGCAGGCACGGAGTATATCTTGTGAGCTTTTCTGTCATGATTCCTAAAAGCGTTTGACAGTGTATCAGTTGCTGGTGGTGTTGCACATGGTGTTGAGGCGTTTGGGCAAGGATCCACTTGGTACGGTACACATTCCTTTCGCATTGGCGCGGAGACAGTGGCGGCGTGCTTGGGATGGTCCTGGGATAAGATAAGGCAGATTGGGAGGTGGAGATCTCGCCTCTGTGAGCACTACGTGCGAAAATGAGTCCAGTTTGAAACAGAGAGGACCACTTACGGTTTTGGTGTATTTTGTAGGGCAGTTTGTATTAACACTTGTTTTCTTCATAGGTTGCGTTGGGGGCCTGGGAGCCACGACGGTTTCCTGGATTGTCAGGCACTCGTTTGTACATTGGGCTTCGAAGTACGCGGACAGGCAGGTATACGGCCGTAGCCTGGGCCTGCGCAGCAGCCACCATGATGTTCATTGGTGGGAGAAGAGGGGGATGCGCTGGGGAGCGTTGTTGCCCTGGCTTACGAAGAAAGTGGCACAAAGAGGCTGCCCGGACATGTTGGTAATTCATCTGGGTAAAATGACTTGATCAAGCAGTCTGGTGTGTCCCTGCTACATTTGATGCAACATGATTTGGAAGCCATGAAGAGCAATCATGCAGGCACATGTATTGTTTGGACAGAGTTTGTGCTGAGGAAAATCTGGAGGAGGCGCTAAAGCCAGCTGTGATTGAAAAAGCGCAAAGGAAATTGAATCGCGCAATGAGAGTTTTTTGTAGGAAGACAGGTATCAAAGTTATTTCCCATGTGGGTTTGCGGCTGGAAGAGCCACTCCTTTTCCGTGATGATGGTGTGCATCTTTCGCACATTGGCAATGCATATTACATGATGGAAATGAGGGATGTCATCTGTAGGCTATGGAATGAGTCCATTTGGTGCCGCGGAGTTTGAGAGCCAAAGGTGCACTGCACATTGGGGTGGGGCAGGTATCCGCCCTACGGGGGTTCCCTGGTTGGCAGACTGTGGAGGGGTGGGGAGTCTATGACGGGCATACTCATCCCCCCCGGGAGGGGGATACAGGTGCATGATGGGGGTGCGGGATGCAAAAGTGCGATGACTGGAGATGATGGAGAAGGCTGAAAGATAAGTGTGGAAGCGAATGGAAGAAGGGAGGAGATCGCTGAGTGAAGCGGGAGAGAATAACTGGAGTGTGGGAATGGATGATGGATGAAAGACATGACATTTTGGGGTTGTTGATAAGTTATTGATGTTTTTGTTAATTTGTTGTTGTCAACCCTGTCCTAATAAATGGCATTTTATAATAACATCAGCGTTGGAGTGGTTATTGCGCACTGCGGCCCCCGGGGTGAGTAGGGTCAGCAGACCAGTCTTCCCCCGGGGTGTTCACGTGAGACAGAGGACAGGGCTGAGTATTGGGTTAGGAGGTTGGGTAAGGGGTGGGGTTTCAGGTAGGGTTTAAAGAGGGCAGGGGAGGAGTTTTCAGCCTCTTACTGCCCTCAGCGCAGCTAGGGAAGGGTCATTAGCTGTTAATTTGATCCCGCTGCCCACCCAACATGTTACAGGAGTGGGAAATGGGTTAAGTACCCGATAGAGCGTGCCAGCTTAGGAAGGGTTGAAGTTTGGGTTATGCAGGACTGTGGAGGGGAGGGGAGTCTATGACGGGCATACTCACCCCCCCCCCGGGGAGGGGGATAAAGGTGCATGATGGGGGTGCGGGATGCAAAAGTGCGATGACTGGAGATGCTGGAGAAGGCTGAAAGATAAGTGTGGAAGCGAATGGAAGAAGGGAGGAGATTTCTGAGTGAAGCGGGAGAGAATAACTGGAGCGTGGGAATGGATGATGGATGAAAAACATGACATTTTGGGGTTGTTGATAAGTTATTGATGTTTTGGGTAATTTGTTGTTGTCAACCCTGTCCTAATAAATGGCCTTTTATGCTAACATCGCGCTGGAGTGGTTATTGCGCGAAGCTAAGCTCCAGCAACACTTTCTTCACAACGAAGATCGGGTGTAGCCTGACATTCCGACCGACAGTGCTGGAGGTGAGGAGCGTGGGTGAGGGAGACATCAGAGAGTTGTCATCGAGTTTTCTCGCAGCTGCAGAGACTATCGTTTAGGGGAAACAAAAAACTGAACCCGAAATTGGAAGTGCAAGGGTAACTGTTTCTTTGTGAAACCAATACTGAAACTGAGAATAAGGAAAAGATATCACAAAGAAAGATAAATGAAGAATTAATACTTCAGGCACGCAGCACAGTAGAGGGAAAGACACCTGCTGGCCCAAAGACACCCTGGGCAGTGTCAGAAATCAGGAGTAAGTGCAGTACCACAACAGAACAGTAGTTGAACAGTCATGTCTGCACATGACTGAGGTGCAAGGCGGAGGAACCCGAATTGCCAGCACAGAACTGGAGTGTATAAGCACCTGTGCCGATACTTTTCAGCCAACTAGAGGACCCCGCGAAAGTTGCCCCGAGGTGGCGTCATTGGGTTGGAAGATTAGCCATTTCTTCAGGGTCACATGAGAGGCGAATGGCACAGTGAAATGCTCGCTAATGCTTGCTAATGCTCCACATGGGCGGTTATCTACTATGTGACTTACCTAATACAGGAGATGACTACGACTTTGACACAGCTGTGAATGTGCTTAACAGACATTTTGACCCACATTTGAATCCCGACTATGAAAGATTCAAAATGCAACAAGCTCATAAGCTAGAAGGTGAATCAGTCAACACAATCTTTGTGCGGCTGGACAAACTTGCAATTTTCTGCCCAGGAATCAACAAATAAGATGAGATTAGAGTGCAACAAATCCAATGGTGTAAATTCTCCAACCTTCGTAAGCTGATACTATGCCAACCAGGAATCTTGTTTCGTGACATACTCATATAAGCAAGATCTCACAAGCTGGTGGACAGCCGAGCCGGTGTAATGGATTTGGCATCTGCTCGCCGTTCAGCCACACCAGTAACGGCCTCAGTAGCCAAGATCAAGGAAAAACAAGTAGAGACTATAAGGTGGCACCCCACAAAGACAAGAGGAAACGCCATCCCCAAAACAAATGAAAGATCATGCACAAGCTGCAGGATGGTCTGCCACATGGGTGCCCAGTGCAGGGAAAGTTGGGTCTGAAATGCGGTGGGTCCAACCATTTTGCAAAGTCTGTCGCATGTTCAATGCAGAAGAGGGGGCAAGCATCAGAGGGAGGAAAACACTGAACATAAAGCATCTGTTACTAAGGACCGCATGGGGAGCCCAGCCCCTCATTAAAGAGTTGACGAGGGCTAGCTAAAAGATGATGAAGACAAAGACGTGTTCACCATATTGTTCACTGGGTGCAAAAATCAGAAAAGAAGCCCACTAAGTATGTGCCAAGTCAATGTAAATGAGGTGCTGATATCATCCCTTATTGACACAGGAGTCTCAGTCAATTATTAGTGACTCCGAACAGATCTAGAAGCTGAACCTCTGACCGGTGACTCTCCCAACAAAGGCCAGGATATACACGTACAAAGGCACAGATCCAATTCCGCTGCAAGGGACCATTGAAGTGGAAG
Source organism: Lissotriton helveticus (assembly GCF_964261635.1). Lineage (NCBI taxonomy): Eukaryota > Metazoa > Chordata > Amphibia > Caudata > Salamandridae > Lissotriton > Lissotriton helveticus. Next base: position 509,199,240 of record NC_136072.1, on the reverse strand, counting down.
TGTCCAGTGGTGATGCGAGGATGAGGACCAAATTTCATGTGACTTAGAGCAGCACCAGAACACTGCTAGGGTGTCACACTGCCAAAGACTTCAAACTAGGGTTTTTCGCCAAGCAAGTCCATCAATCTCATGCAGACAATATACTCTCTGAGTTCCCACAACTGTTTCAAGAGCTGGGGTGCCTGAAGGGAGTGGAAGTGAAACTTCACATCCATGAACCTATGAGGCTGGTTACCTTGCATCACCGATGAGTGCTGTTTCCTCGAAGGTCACAAGTGGAGAAAGAATTGGACCATCTAGAAAGAGAGAGTGTAATTAAGAAGGTAACTGGCCCAACACTTATGTTATTCCCAATGGTTATTGCCCTAAAACCCAAATAGCTAGGGTCAATAAGGCTTTGCATTGATATGAGACTGCTCAACAAGGCCCTTTGCTGAGAATGGCATATAACTCCTACCATCGGTGAGATTGTGGCTGATTAAAACAGGGCAAAATGGTTCTCCAAATTGGATCTAAACTCTGGTTACAATCAACTTTCATTGGAGGAGTTGAGCCGGTACATAAGTATATTCTCCACATATGTAGGGCTTCACCAGTTCAAGTAACTCATCTTCGGAGTGTCCTCAACAACTGAGGTCTTTCAGGCCATTATTAGAGAGACACTATCTGGTTTGGTGGGTGTGTTCAATGTCAGTGATGACATTCTCATCTTCTCCAGCACCCTAGAGGACCATCACACATGGCTCATAGACACTTTGTGGATTGAACCACCACAGGTGCAAATGCCTGTTCTACATAAACAAAATAGAATGTTAGAGCTATAGGTTGATGGGATCACTGACATAATATCGATGACACAAATATGGAACTACCAAAATATCGAGGGAAAAATATAGAATGCAAAAATATCGAATTCATATCTCCAAACAGGTATGTACAAAAATATCGAATCAAAAATATTGTTGTCAAAAATATAGTTAGTCAAAATATCGATTTTTTTTAATGTCTTCAAAGTAATTAAAAATTAATGAAATAATAAATATAATTAACTTAAACATACTTAAAATACTTAAATAACCTTAAAATTAATAAATAATTAATGTAAGTTAAAAAAAACTACAATTAGATTTTTTAATACAAATATATATATGAAAGTAATATTAATAAAAAATATACAATATTTTTACCGTAGGATAGTGGGAGGGTAAAATTTACTATTACCACTCCAGTGAGTGCAACAGTAGAGAAAGCGTTGGATAGCGTAGGGGTAAAATTTACTATTACCACTCCAGTGAGTGCAACAGTAGAGAAAGCGTTGGATAGCGTAGGGGTAAAAATTACTATTCCCACTCCAGTGAGTGCAACAGTAGGGAAAGCATTGGATAGCGTAGGGGTAAAAATTACTATTCCCACTCCAGAAATTGCAACAGTAAGGAAAGTGCCGGATAGCGTAGGGGTAAAATTTACTATTCCCACTCCAGTGAGTGCAACAGTAGGAAAAACTTTGGATAGGGTAGGGGTAAAAATTACTATTCCCACTCCAGAGAGTGCAACAGTAGGGAAAGCGTTGGATAGCATAGGGGTAAAAATTACTATTCCCACTCCAGTGAGTGCAACAGTAGGGAAAGCGTTGGATAGCATAGGACTAAAAATTACTATTCCCACTCCAGGGAGTGCAACAGTAGCGAAAGCGTTGGATAGCGTAGGGGCAAAAATTACTATTCTCACTCCAGTGAGTGCAACAGTAGGGAAAGCGTTGGATAGCGTAGGGGTAAAAATTACTATTCTCACTCCAGAGAGTGCAACAGTAGGGAAAGCATTGGATAGCGTACAGGTAAAAATTACTATTCTAACTCCAGTGAGTGCAACAGTAGGGAAAGCGTTGGATAGCGTAGGGGTAAAAATTACTATTCCCACTCCAGAGAGTGCAACAGTAGGGAAAGCGTTGGATAGCGTACAGGTAAAAATTACTATTCCCACTCCAGAGAGTTCAACAGTAGGGAAAGCGTTGGATAGCGTTGGGGGTAAAAAATACTATTTCCACTCCAGTGAGTGCCACAGTAGGGAAAGCGTTGGATAGCAAATGGGTAAAAATTACCATTCTCACTCCAGAGAGTGCAATGGTAGGGAAAGCATTGGATAGCATAGAGGTAAAAATTACTATTCCCACTCCAGTGAGTGCAACAGTAGGGAAAGCGTTGGATAGCGTAGGGGTAAAAATTACTATTCCCACTCCAGAGAGTGCAACAGTAGGGAAAACATTGGATAGCGTAGGGGTAAAAATTACTATTCCCACTACAATGAGTGCAACAGTAGGGAAGGTAAATACTTCATATATTAATTAAAATAAATAAAATATTAATACCAATTACAAATGAATTAAAAATAATTACCAATTTAATATAATATATTAATTAATCAATTAAAAATACAAATAAAAAGTGTTTATTAAAAATCATTACCTATTAATACAAATTAATTAGCAATTAATAATTAATTAATTAGCAATTGAAAAATAATTAACAATTAATTCAAAATAAATACCAATAAATAAATAAAAAAATGTAATCAATTATAATTAAATTACTTCCCACCCTATTCCCCTATAAACTCACAACCCGCTACAGAAAATAAATTAATAAAATTAACATAATTATCAATTAAGCAATTAATAAAAATGAATTACTATTTAGAATTTAATTAATTACCAATTACAAATTCATTAACAATTAATTCAAGATAAATACCAATAAATAAATTATAACATTTAATCAATTATAATTAAATTACTTCCCACCCTATTCCCCTATAAACCCACAACCCGCTACAGAAAATAAATTAATAAAATTAACATAATTATCAATTAATAAATTAAGTAAAATTAATGACCAATTATAATTTTTTAATTAAAAATAAATTAACAATTAATTCAATCTAAATACCAAACAATAAATTACAATATTTAAATAATTATAATTAAATTACTTCCCACCCTATTCCCCTATAAACCCACAACCCGCTACAGAATTAAATTACGCAAAAATGTAATACCATAAAATTCATTACTTAAAATAAATTATAAAATAAATATACACTTTTCACACATATACTAACATAAAAAACACTTAAAAAAATTCGATATAATTATAAAATCAATATATTTGATACCTATAATATATACTTCGATATTTTGACTTTCTATATTTATGTAAATCGATATTAACTTACTTACCTAAAATTAGATATTTTTGTTGTCTATATTCTGTCCATTCGATATTTTGTCCATTAAATTCGATATTTTTGTTGTCTATATTCTGTCCATTCGATAATTTGTCCATTCTATATTTTTAATTCAATATTTTGACTGTATACCGTTGTCAAGGAAGCCCTTCTGCAAAACTTCATCATGGCGTCTTTGATCCAGCCAGAAGAAGTGAGCTGATAGTAGATGTGAGCCCCGTAGGGCTTGTAGCAATACTTTTACAGATGAAAAAGAAAGGCGAATGTATCCCAATAGCTGACAGCTGTAGAAACTCACTATGCACAAATTGAAAGCCATTGGATGAGCCTGCAAACAGTTCCACCTCTCTCTCTCTGCGGGAAAAAGTTTCAAGTAGTAACTGATCACAAGCCACTAGTGATGTTTTTTGCAGAAACAGACCACAATGGACCTCCGAGAATAGAGAGATAGAGAGTCCAATTACATCAGTACTACTTCGAGGTGACCTACTGCCCTGGAGCCAACAACCCAGAGGATTACCTGTTGAGACATCCAGTAATGGTCAAGGCAGAATCAGAGCAAGAGGACAACTTGAGGACTGAGACTTTGTGAAGATGATTAGAGAGATCGTGTGTGTCCGTGTACTCTCATTGTCCAAAATAACCAAACATACTGAGGTGGACAGGTGCCTGCAGAAGGTGAAGCCTGCGCTAAAGGGATATCAGTGGAGGAATTTTCTTGATGGAGTAAGGCAGTTGACGGAAGGAGTTGTGTTGTGGGATCATCAAATCGGCATTCCCCATAACTGATGGGAAAGGATGGTTGAGCTGACACCAAGGCGTTGCCAAAACAAAAGCAAGGCTAAGAAGCAAGGTGTGGTTCCCTAGCATGGAGCGGCTGGTCAAAGAGAGAGTAAGGAATTGCCATTCATTCATCATAACAGCTGAAGGACCTCCCATCTACCCCTTTATTGCAGAGGATGTTTGTTCTCAGCCAGTGGGCATCACACAGTATGGACTTTGGCAGTTTTCCCAATGACAGGATGATATTGGTCATAATGGACAGTTACTCCAAATGTCCTGCTGTGGAGGTGGTCAACTCAATGGCATTCAATTAAGTTTGACATTCTCTAGAGAAAATATTTGTATTACTTGGGCTGACAGGAGAGGTCAAGGCAAACAACGGCACTCCTTTCCAAGGTCAAGAGTTTCATGATCACCTTCACCAGCTTAACATCATGCATCACCGCATAACTCCAGTCTGGCCGCAGGCTAATGGAGAGGTGAAGCTTTACATGAGGACCTTAAGTAAGGCTTTGCGGATAGGAATATTGTGGGGTGAAAATCCTGAGTATAGTCTGCATCAATTCTTGTGTGCCTACTGATCTACACCCCATAGTATTACAGGGCATGCTCCTAGTGACCTGCTGATGAAATGACCAGTGAGAACTGTTGTGCCTGCTGGGCCTCACTGGCAACACATGGTTCTTGATAAGCAAGTAGCTCAAGATTGAAGAAAGGCCAAGAATGAGAAGGCTAGCCATGATCAGGGAGCAGAGATTCCTACCCTGCAAATTGTTGATCAGGTGGTAATAACGGATCACGACCCAGGGTGGAAGTTAAGATCCCCATTCGAAAGAAAGGCATGGGAAGTGGTGCGAATAAAGTGAACCATGGCGACATCAAAAAAGGGCCGCACAGAAGTGTTGAGGAACGTGTCCTGGTTCCGGAAACTGCAGAGCATTGAATCAGTGTGTTTAAGATGAACCAGAGTGGGAAATGGACAGAAGTATGAACACTCCCAATCAGGAGGAAGCTCCGAGTCTGGAGAGGAAAGGCCCAAATGGCAGTGACGGAGGAGCACTGAGCAATCAAGCACAGGTGACAAAGAGAGAGGATGGATGCATTGGACATCCGAGACCAGATGAAAAGGCAAACACAAGAGGCAACCTCTATGTGAGAAGTTGGCCTGGTATATGCTGTCCACTAATTAAAGTGGGCACCCTGTACCAGTGCAAATGACCCATGTTGATGATTAGGTCAAAGATAACCTTTATGAAAGCTATCGTAGTGGTAGCTATGGAGAGCAGCCTTCAGGCTAAGTCTTGAAGGAATGTAAAGCAGCTTGTTTTACAAGTCTATAACCTCCTGAATAACCAAATGAAAGGAGAACCACACAAGAGATATATAAAATAGATGTATTTGATACTAAACACTCTCTACTAACCTTTATAAGAGATTAGAGCACAAAGCACACAATTATTAATCAATAGAACAACAGTAAATAGCACAATACACAGCGGGCTCCAGGGGGAGACCGAACCATGTACTTAAAAAATGGTATAACAACCACGACTTAACTAGCCACAGTGCCTAGAGCACGTAAAATCATTGAGACCCCAAGAAACCACCCAAAGTAGTAACACAGGGGAACCACGGAGGATGGGTGCAGTGTGTGAACACAGACGTAAAAGTTCCATACAACTCTATGGGAAAGTCGTGGTTGAAATTTTAGAGTTTAAGCACACTTCGGAGAGGACTTCAATCAAACCCTTTGGAACATAGAAGGGTCTAAGGCCAGCACCCTTGTGAGTACCAACATACCCATGTTACCTCTCCCAGAGGAGCCGGGTGCATAGGGGTATAGTGCTTTCGGAAACCTTTGTTGTTTTCTATGGCATGACTCAAAGAAGTGCTCCTGCCGGAAAGACAAAAAGTGTCTAGTGGAATCCAAGCCTAGATTTCAGGTGAGAAGAACCTGAAAGAAGAGGGGACACAGTCTGGGTCACTTCAGGGTGACCGAGCGGTAGACGAATGCCCACCTATGTCGGGTGCTTCAGGTGAGATGACGGGGTGCTTGACTCTGCAGCCACGGCAACCAGGAGATGTTGATGGTGACCAAAGTCCAGAGATTAGCTGTCCCACAGAGGCTGTCGAGTGCTGAGGGGTCAGTGTCTGGATTTAACAACAAAAAGCCTTGGCAAATGCAACCCATGCAGGCAGAGGAAAGCAGGTCCGGTGTGGACCAGCAAGGCCCTGGAGACTCTCCAAGCTATGGGGAGTCAGGGCATGTCTGGAGCAACCAGGAAAGCCAAACAGAAGTCAAAGTTACCTTCACAGGGACCAACAGGCCAACGGACCAGGGATCGCGAAGGGACCTCAAGCTGAAACATGAAATTCCAGACATGGAACATTTGTGGAGTATAGGCCGGAAGTCTTCGGTGCAATTACTGCTCTGGGTAAGGACTACCCATAGCACGAAGCACAGCCTCAGGGATTGCCAAAAAGTATATGTTGCTGCAAAAGTACACGGTGCACAGGGGTTCGCGTTGCATGAGGGATATAGTACTCAGGAGCTTGGGATGCAAACCGGTCAGATGCGTTAAAGGTGCCTGCCTTGCAGGGGAGTAACTCCTTTACTCCAAGGGAGATTCTTCAGTCATCCAGCATAGTGTAGATCGTCTTGGTTTCTGTAGCAGAGTTTAGTCCAGGTAAAATCTAAAGTCCTGGTGTAAGGTTTCCTACTGTATACCCAAGAGTAGGAAAAACTCTGGGGACCCTCCTAGGGGAGGGACAGGACGGGGGGTTACACCCATGTCCTTTGTCCAGCTTTGTGCCAGAGCAGGAGCCAATGGCTCCTGCAACCGGTTTGAACTGGACTATGCACAGGGACACCAAATAAGCCGCCAGTGCAAAGCTTCAAAAACTCTCAGAGTGCACCCATCCAGCCCAAATACACTAAATCCTGCCTGGAAGGTGGTCACATCTCCCTGTGACAGCTAACCTATTTTCAAGCCTTTCCCTGCTTGAGCTTGGTTCAGCAGCAGGCAGGCAGACTCGTGTCTGTGGCTGGAAGCATTCATTTTGTGATGCCCAGGTCGAGAAAGCTGGTACCGGGTAGACCGGTTCCCCACATTAGTGGTTACACAAGGGAGGAATCATACCTCTCACACCAGTTACTGGTGTGGCGGAATGATTCCAAGGTGTTTGACACCAAACACAACATGTTTCTGAGCAGCCGTTTTAAAGTTAGCATTTACCACAAGGTTATAATGCACTCAAGTATATATGGATTGGCTGCATCACAGACAACCCTGGAAAATAGATTCTGAGCTGCAGAGGGGCTCTGCTCATGCATGGGCACCCTCTCACACAAAACCTGGCACCTTGCTTCAGGATTGATAAGGCCTGCTATAGGGGTGACTGATAGGTTTATATGTGCAGTGATTAGAATAGATATAGGGAACCTATATCTAAGTAAAGGGTGAATACACCACCTTATACAGGCTGCAGTAGCAGACCTGTGGTGTCAGTTTGAATGGTCTCTCAGGGGTGGCATAATACATGCTGCAGCCGCTGAGAGGAGTCTGGAGTACCTATGCCCTGGGTACATGGTATACCATATACTAGGGACTGATAAGGGTACCCCAGTATCTAATCTGGAGTGTACCTAAAGTACATGCAATCATTTTACAGGAGAAAGTAGCTAGGCTTGGGTCCTGGATAGTAGGATCCCAGCCAGACTACGTAAAAAACAGTGAGACATCAGCAAAAAAGTGGGGGTAAACATGAAAAGCAGATCCTACTCTCCTACACAACCCTCCCACACCCAATGTAGGGACATTAAACTAACCTTGACCAATTGAGTCTTCGTGTTCTAAGTGGAAATATCTTGAGAGTCCATTTGCATTGGCATTGTTACTCCCAGATCTATGTCCCAAAGTATAGTCCATCCCCTGTAGGGAAATGGACCACCTACAATATGTGGGGTTTTCACCCTTCATCTGTTTTAGCCATTAGAGGGGCGTATGGTCTGTCTGAACAATGAAGTGAGTACCAAACAAGTATGGCCTCAGCTTCTTCAGAGCCCAAACCACAGCAAAGGCTTCCCTCTCAATAGCTGACCAAAGTTTCTCTCTGGGGGTCACCCTTCTGCTAATAAAAGCTACTGGCTGATCCTGACCCTCTTCATTCAGTTCTGATAACACAGCCTCTACCCTCAACTCAGATGCATCAGTTTGAACAATGAATTGTTTGGAATAGTCAGGACTTTGCAGAATGGGAGCAGTGCACATGGCCTGCTTCAGGTCATCAAATGCCTTTTGACAGCTAACTGTACACTGAACTTTCTTAGGCATTCTTTTGGAAGTTAGATCATTCAAATGTGTCACTATGGATCCATAACCTTTGACAAACCTCATGTAGTACCCAGTCAGGCCCAAGAAAGCTCTGACTTGAGTCTAGGTGATAGGAGCAACCCAGTCCATAAAGGTCCGGATTTTGCTCTGCAATGGTTGAACTTGACCTCCACCAACAAGGTGGCCTAGCTATACAACCTGACTCTGCCCTATCTGGCACTGGGTGGCCTTGATAGTGAGGCCTGTTTTCTTCAGGGGCTCCAAACCATTTATCAGGTGGACCAGGTGATCCTCCCAGGTGGAGCTAAAAACAACAATATCAACTTGATAAACTGCACTAAAGGCTTCCAGACCTGTAATGACTTTATTCAGCAACTTTTGAAAAGTGGCGGGTGCTTTCTTTAAGCCAAAGGGCATCACCACAAATTGGTAGTGCCCACTTGGGGTTGAGAATGCTGTTTTTTTGCTTTGCATCCTCAACTAATCTGATTTGCCATTAGCCAGCTGTCAGGTCAAATGTGCTCAGAAATTTGGCTGAGGCCGAAGTATCTATAAGCTCATCTGCCCTGTGTATTGGATGGACATCCGTCCTAGTGACTGCATTGAGTCCCCTGTAGTCAACACAGAACCTCATCTTTCTCTTGCCATTCTGGTTGTGAGGGAGTGCCTGATCTGCATTTTTTTATGGAATTGGTACATTTTATCTATAGACAGTATGTGGAATGACTCCACAAAAGAGGCGTTCAGTTTTCCAGGTCTCCAAGTGTCAGAATTCTTAGTAAGGACTGAGGGATACACTTGGACAGATGTACATATTAGATTAATTTAGTCAACACACTATTGGACTAAGTCAATGCAGAATTCATGGTAATAAGAAAGCTGGGGCAAAGTCATTTGGTGTTTGTAATGGGGCTGACACTTGTGACCCGCAAGGTGTGATTTTGCCTGCCCTGTAGTCATTGCAGATTGTCTGGGTGACAGTGAAATAGGCTTTGTTTGGCTTGAGCTGTGACTTTGCTCTTTTGCTTTCATTTGCCTGCAGACTGCTTTTTGTGTGTATGGTCCACTTGTTTGTGTGGGATCACTCCTTACAGTTTGGTCTTTCTGCCCCCCTTGTTTCTCTGAAATGTGTTTGGCATTGTGCTGTCCCTGTGCTTTATTCTGTGGCATGGCCTGGATCAGGAACCCAGTTTTTGTGCCTTTTGCGTGCTTGAGGATTGGTTTTGCCTCCTTTCCTGGAATTATCCCCGCTCCTTTCCTGTTATGGGGCAGGGTTTTTTAGGGTGGTCTACCTTGCCCCTCCCCAATTTGTGGCTCCTGCTAAAGGATGTGTTATTTTTACTCTAGGTTAGCACTTCTGGTTCATTTTGCATGGTTCATAGTGTTAGGTTCACCAGTGTTTCTTAACCAAGTTGTCCTGTTTTCTGGAGGTCTTGCACATTTCTGGCCTCACATGTGCTCTGATGCGGATAGGTGCACTGTGTTGTATGGCAAGCATATATTTTGTCTTAAGGCTTGTCTCTATCAGTGGAATGCTGAGGCCTATCTTTGTAGATGATGTACTTCCTCTGTGGCCTTTTTGTAATTTTCTACCTTGACACAGCTGTTCCCTGGACTGGGTCTTCCCCATCTCTGTGTTGAAGAGATCTGATGCCTTATTGGTGACTGTTGGGCCTGCTTCTGGCTTACTCTTGTGTTTGTCTGTGGTATCTAGCTCGGGCTGATGTGCTCTTGTATCCTGTTTTGGGTGTGGCTTAGTGCCTATCTGTGACCATCCACCTGCAAACTCAAGGGCGCTTGTCATTGTTATTTTTTGGGATTTCCATATCTTGTCTCAGATCATGATCTACGTTCCCGCCTCTCTCTCGATGGTGGAGTTTGGTGACATTCTCTTCTATTGGCTTTTATTTTTGCTTGAGTGAGAGAGTGTTTGCTTTTCTGGAAGGTCATCGAGCTGGGTCTTTTGGTTCCATTTTGTCTCATTCACTGAATAGTTGTTTGTGGATTAGTGCTGCTGACTTCGACTGTCTCAGATCTCTTCTTGCCTGTTGTTCAACATTATAGGAGATGAGCCCTAATTTTAGGCCCCTGATCCTCTGGGTGCACTGGTTTTGCCATCTGCTGTCTGCGCTTTTATTGCTTATTGGTTTTATTTGGCCTTCCCACTTGGGTTTTGTTGACCTTCTAGATTTGGACGTTTGTGTTTCAACTTTTGCCTTTATTTCTGGACACCATTGTGGGTTATTGCTGCTGTTCTGCCTGCTTTGGTATATCCTCGAGAGATAAGGACTGCGACAAGCAAGTGACAAGGAAGTAATGCTTCAATTAGTTACTGGTAATCTCATTACTCATCTTCTACTTCAGAATGTCACTGTAATTCTGACCAGGGACTTCAATGCTAACCCCACTCCTTTCCCTTTCAGTCAAATTAGACATGTAATGAATTCCAGACTCTGATTTTACTGTACAGGGGGAAAAGGAAAGGGAGTTAGAGAGAAAAAAACACACCCTAGTGTTATAATCTCCTCTTGGTACAATCTCTCTCCCCCCGCGCCACTGATGCCCTTTGGTTTACCCTTGGAACCTTCAGGTGAAGGCAGCTTTAGAATGTTGGCGATGTGAGACTACCTGGGCTCTGGCAAGCTGAGGGCACAGCTTCTTTGTATATGGCAAATAAAGAAGTTATTACTTACATTTGGCGTGGATTCTTACTACATTTTCTGGCGACGAGGACGGGATGCTGTGTCAGGGACAGTGCTGTGCCCTCCCCTGAAGCTGGTTCGCTTTGCTGGATGCCGGAAGGACTGGGGTGTTGGTCCGGGTGCCACGAGACTGACATTGGAGGATTCAGCAGTGAAGAGCTGAAGGTCCTTCATAATCTGTAGTCTTGGTCTCCTGTTCCCCGAGTGATTTCTTATAAGCACTCTTTCAGCTGGGGGTCTTCCATGACTTGAGTTCCTGCTGCAGCTGGTGCGGTACCCCGGGGCAAAGCCGGCACCGGAGTTGTGAAGCGGAGTAGCAGTTCAGCAGGTCAGAGTGGCTTTTGGGGGGGTGACGTAGTTCCATGGTCCAAGGAACCCATTGACTGATGCCTACTTAGCGGGAGCTCAATGCCGCATTTGACAAGGGCATGAAGTCCCTCCGCTAGCTTGTTAGGCAGAGAGGAGACCGTTGAGGCACATTGGCTCAGAGAGTTCCCCTGCATACTGTATCGGCTGCGAGGAGCCCAAGAAGTCATATTTGGCCAAGTTTGTTGTTCTTTGGAGTATTGGTGATCTGGCGGTGTATCGGCTTGGAGCCAGCGAAGTCTACGCGGCGAAGGTTTGGAGCGAACGAGCACTCCAGGGAGTCCTGTCAGCGCGTCGGAAGACATAGGGGCTGTCGAGTGTATCGGCTGTTTTAGTGAGGATCCACGGCAGTTGGGCGGTTTATCCAGTCATGCAGCAAGCACCAAGCAGGGATTTGCAGGATAAACAGCACGCCTTGACTCTTCTGGGGTTTTAGCCCTCGGCATCTCCTCGATCTTAATTTCATGTCAGAGACTCCACTTCACAGGAAGTTCCTGCCTCTTACATTACTCCTTCCTTGCAATGAGGGGAGAATCAGTAGTATAGAAAGAGGACTGTACCTAACAGAGAGAACTTGATCGGATTTTGGGAAGCATTTTTCTGTATTCTTTTCACTAGTACACAATAATAGCCTTGTTTTCAATGCTGAGCTTAGTACAAGTTTAACTTTGCTATACTCCATGGTGTATTTCTGAAACTTCATATTTGCAAAGGTGGTAAAACATCCCGAAGGGGCAGAAGGGGTACAGTAGCTTTATTTTAACATTTGTTTTCCTCGGGATAAACAGCAAACATACTATGGCAGGTGCAGGGATGAGTCAGCCCCCCCCCCTTTTCCTTAATGAGTTAGGAGAGCCTGATATACCATGGAGGAGGTGGGAAGGAATTTTTAAGTCTTACTTAATTGCCATAGGGGGAGGTAACTTCTCTAATGTTTCAAAACAACACATACTACTGCATAATTTGGGAATTCAAGGGAGGAACATTTTTGAAGACATAACGGGAAGATTAGTGGCGGAGAAATTCGTTGGGGAAGAGGAAGGGACCGATGTGTATGAATATACGTTGAGGAAATTGGAGGCTCACTTTAGAGTTAAATTGAATGTGGTGCTGGAAAGGCACAAGTTTTTTAAAAGGGTCCAGAAGAAAGATGAGAAAGTATCTGCATATGTGGCGGTGTTAAGTGGTCTATCTGCAACATGCGAATTTGGGGCCCTAACAGACTCACTAATCAGGGACCAACTAGAGAGATGTACGAATGATCAAAAGATTCAGGAAGAATTACTTACAAGAAAGCCTGACCTTGAAGAAGCAATAAGCATAGCTAAGGGATTAGAACACATAGCTATGTGTATGAGAGAGATGAGAATTCATGAGAATGTAAGCAAGGAAAAATGTGAGCATAAGAGCTCTTCTGATGAAGAAGCAGTGTGTAAGGTAGGGGATAAAGTCAGGGAAGCTCACTGTACTAAGACAGAAGGGTTTCTGTGTTTCAGATGCAGAAGCCCAAATCACCTGCCTAACAATTGGAGGTGCCCCGCTAGGAATGAATTGTGCAGAAATTGTAACAGAAGAGGACATTTTTCAAAAGTATGCAAAGTGTACAGTCCTAAAATACATTCCATTGAAAATGTGGAGAGAGAGGAGGAAGAAGAGAAAACGTATGTATTTCAAATTGATGATGAGAATGTTAATGAAGATACTAATTATCCTAAGTGTGAGATATGTCTAGATGGTGAAAAATGTTAAGTGTTTGCAGATTCGTGTTCCCCGTTTACCCTGGTTGACAAGAACATTTTTGAAGAGAAGTTCTCAAAACATAAGTTAAAATTAGAAAAAGCAGATATATGTCCATCCGGATACAATCGGGAACCCATTCCTTTAGAAGGAATGGCCGAAATGAGATTTTTATTGAGGAACAGACACACTGTGGGAAAGGTGTATGTGACCACACAGGGGTCAAGCCTATTTGGGTGGAAACATCAGAGGGAGTTAGGGATCACCCTAGACCCCAATAATAGAGAGCAAGTCTTACTGGTGGAATCGCCCAGGGTATGTGCCAATCTCACCAATGAATTTCAGGATGTGTTTAATGAAAATCTGGGTTTGTTAAAGAACTACAGGCACAATATTGTCTTAAAAGAGGGAGCTGTGCCAGTAGTGCACAAAACTCTATCAATTCCTTTGCTCATGAGAGAACCGTTGAAACTAGAGCTGGAGAAACTGGTCAACCAAGGGGTCATCAAGGAAATTGAAAGTGCAGCATGGTTGGCGCCCGTAGTTATCACCACCAAGGACTGTGGGCGGAAAAAAAGACTATGCGTGGACGTGAGAGAATTAAATGCAAACATCCTAGTGGACAGATATCCTCTACCTAGGATTCATGAGATGCTGAGTACAAATCAAGGATCAAGATTTTTTAGTGTACTTGACCTTTCATCGACCTATTACCAAATAAAACTCCATCCGTAGTCACAGCCTTTGACAGTCTTCACCACACCTTTTGGAAATTATAAACTCTTGAGGATGCCATTTGGGTTGGCATCCGCTGCTTCGGCCTTCCAACGGGTAATGCAACATGTGCTGAAAGACTGCACTAAGACAATGTGCTTCCAGGACGATATTCTGATTTATGGCTCAAGCGAAACAGAACACAATGACAATGCAAGAAAAGTTCTCGAGAAACTCAGGGAGGTGGGATTCACCACTAAAGAGAGTAAGTGCAAACTAGGAGTAAGCTAGGTGGACTATCTGGGACACACGATCTCAGAGGAGGGCATCAAACCAAAGATTGACCTGGTGAATGCCGTGAGAGATGCGCCCACTCCCTCAAGCAAAGAAGACATTCTATTATTTCTAGGGTTGACTGAATACATGGCAAAATAAATTAAGAACTTTGCTCTTATGTCACAACCTCTCAGAGATTTGGTCAAGAAAGACAATGCATTCATCTGAGGCAAAGAGCAAGAGTTGGCGTTGGCTAGCATAAAAGAAGCAATCATCACAGCACCATTCATTGGAAACTTCAACGCGGAGAATGACACTATAATCTCAACGGATGCAAGCAATAAAGGAATAGGGGCCACCCTAGCACAAAGGATAGACAACAAGGTAAAAGGTGGCCTTCGCTTCCAGAACGCTAACGGGAGCTGAGACCAATTATTCAACAGTCAAGAAGGAGGCGTTTGCAGTCATTTGGGCCATGAAACACTTCAGATTCTATGTATGGGGGGTGCCATTTGAAGTACACACAGACTACAAACCACTGTTGTCTGTGTTCTCAAAAAAAGATATGGAAAGCATGACCCCCCGTATCGCAAAATGGGTACTTGGACTTCAAGGGTTCAACTTCAAAATGGTGTATATTCCAGGGCAACAAAATAAAGTTGCAGACTACTTATCCAGAGCTCCAGTGGAGGGAGAAGATAAGGAAACAATAAAAATCGAAAGAGTTTTAGAGGTAAAACTGGCAGCAATCTCAAAAGACCAATGGGACTCTCACATGGAGCAGGACGAAATTTTAAAGAAAGTCAAATCCTACATAGTCAAGGGTTGGCCAAGCAAATGCAAGGATCTCGACTCAGACATTCAACCCTATTGGAACGTGAGGGAGGACCTGTCGGTTGATGGAATGTTTCTCCTTAAGTCAGGGAAGTGGGTTCCACCGGAAGGGCTAAGGAAGCATATAATTGAGCTATCACATGAAGGTCACTTGGGTCAAAGTCTCAGCAAAGCCAGATTGAGAGCTGAGTATTGGTTTCCAGCAATGGATCGAGATATGGAAGACAAAGTGCGAGATTGTTACGCATGCAGCTTAAGCGACAAGTCAAAAATAACAAGGCACGCACCTCTCATATCTGTGGAAGTTCCCAGTGTCCCGTGGGACAAGCTCGGGTTTGACATAGCAGGCCCAATACATACGAGAGGTCCTCAGGAATGGTACCTCTTGGTGCTCATTGATCACTACTCAAACTGGATTACACACAAATTTGTTCACAACATCAACACGAAATCCTTGATTTCGTTCTTAAGTGATGTGTTTTCAAGGGAAGGCATCCCCTCAACAATGATCATTGATAACGGTGTACAGCTGGTCTCGGAGGAAATTAAAGAGTTTCTAAAGGACAGTTCCATAACTCATGTTCAAATGCCTTTGTATTTTTCCAAGGCTAACGCTAAGGTGGAAAGAGCAAATCGAATGTTAAAAGAGTGCATTCAAATGGCAGACAAATCAGGACAAAAAAATGTGGAGGTTGCAATCAGAGACATGTTATGGTCTTACCATACCACGCCCAATTTAACTACAGGTCACTCTCCCTTCGAGCTGCTAAGGGGAAGAAGGGCAGGATCGAAGTTATCTCCAAACTGGATGGGGCAAAAGGATGGAGTGGTGGTTGATCAGGAAGAGACCAGTAAGAAGATCGAATACAAATAAAAGAAATACAAAGAGTGGTACGACAAGAAGTGGGGTGCCAAGGAGAGGGACTTCAGACAGGAGCAAAGTGTCTACATCAGGAAACCTTTTAAGCTAGGCAGAAGTGGAGACAAACACTTTGCTCCAAACAAAATCAGGGAGGTTAAAAAGAATGTGGTAATTCTGGAAGATGGTAAAATGTGGAGTCAAGATCAAGTAGCACCTGGCCGAGAAAGGGATGCAAACCAAGGGGAGGGGATGTCCTCCGACCAGGGTTTCAGGAGGGAGGAGTGTCATGTTAAAAGAGGGACAAGATCCAGATGCTCACCTAATTGGCACAAAGAGTATAGCATGGTGCGATTAATTGTTTTACCTTTTTCTGTTTGCAATGCATAAGGGTCTTCTGCGCAAGACCAAGGAACTGTTATCACCTGTATCCTCCTCCTTGTGTTTCCTCTCTGCCCATTCTCTCTTCTACTCTTTCCCTCTCTCTCTCCCTTGCACTCTCTCTCCCTCCGACCCCTGATTTCTCTCCACCGCTTTCAACCTCCTTGTTTTCCCTAGGGAGGATGATGTGTTATAATCTCCTTATGGTACAATCCCTCTTCCCGCCCCTGCTGCCCTTTGCTTTACCCTTGGAACCTTCAGGTGAAGGCAGCTTTAGAATGTTGGCGATGTGAGACTACCTGGGTTCTGGCAAGCTGAGGGCACAGCTTATTTGTATATGACAAATAAAGAAGTTATTACTTACATTTGTCGTGGATTCTTACTACAACTAGGCATCTCGATCTGCTGACCACAGGAGCATAGGCTGGTGAAAGGCATGTGACATGGTCCCTCAATCAGCAATTGACTGACTGGTAACTTCCCTCATACAGGACAAGATACCATGAATCTAAATATACTGGTGTACAACAGGGTACAATGTCTTGTGATGAACTGAAAAATGACTTGCCAGAGGATGGAAGCAGAGTGACCGTGACTAGCCCCGAGATAAGCAAGATACCGTCTGGGAAGTCAATATGAAGGTACACCTCCAATAGCACAGATGTTAAGAGCCAGTTGACTTCAAGTGTTAGAAATTAGAAAGGGAATTCTGGAAATTTCACAAGCAAACCTCAATATCTGTTTAGTGCAGGGGATGCAAATGGTGAGACTTATGAGACTGGAGTAGAGAACGCATCAATCAATGCTATCTGGCAAGGTGTAACACTGAATGGTGCTTTATTCTTCCCAGCTCTTACTGTCCTGGAAGTGTCTGGTATCGTCTGGTTCCCGGAATGTTCTGATTTTTCTGGAATGTTCTAGCTCTTTCCCCTTTGCCTCAGGAGAGCACATCTGTGTTACTTGTTACACCTCCATCTTTCACTTCTCAGCTGTCCGTGGGTTGTCTGCCACAGTCTCCAAGGCCAGCTCACAGCAAGCTTGTATTGTGGTGTCTAATAAATGTGACACCGTCCTAGCAACATAGGACAAGATCCTCGGAGAGCATGATCTGCAGAATTCCTGAAACTGTTGTTGTTTCATGGCAGTGTTTTCACACAAGAGCCTGAGACCAGTAGGTAATCTATAGATTACTTCCTTATCACTTTCTTATCACAGTACTTCTGTCTAGAAGATATACCAAACCAGACTTTGCTTACTTCACCAACCTATAATACATATTTGTAAAGCGCAAACATATCACCCCTTTAGGTTTCAAAGCACTGGGGGCCATCAGGGAGATTAAGTGAGCTATTGCCCATAGTTACATGGTGCTGAACTGAGCTGCTGTCAGTGATCTAACCATGAGTCCTGCGCTCTAGAGTCAGCTGCTCTGGTCGCTGCGCCACACGTCTCCCTGCGTACCTGCCTCAGCAATGCTTAAAAAGCACTCCTCCCAAACAGAAAGCAACAACACCACCTTACCTCTCCTACAGGGATAACCAGTCCCATTGTTTGCAAGAATCCAAAATATTTTCTGCATTGTCTAGATATTAGTAACTCTGTAAACATAAACTTATGAATTCGGATATTTAGCATCACAAGATTTCACATCAAAGTGCAAAGTGTTCTGAAAAATACATTCCTTCCACCATTCGTAAGAGCATTGTGAAGCTCTGCGTCTTATTACTCTCTTTTAAAGGTCCACTGACCATCTAAACACCGCAGAAATAACAAAACCAAGAATTTCTTTTAGACCTCTTTTCCTCTCCGCCACATGAAGACAACAAGGTATGGCTCATTAATCCCTCTTCCTTGCCAATTACATTTTCGGATGTTCTTCCTCAGTGTCAGTTCTTTGCAGGCGAAGGCCTCAAACACATTCTTCATACACTCTAAAATCAAATCCAGTGACCTCTCACCAAAGAAGAAGGTATTCCCTCATCTTACCGAATGTCAGCATATCAGTACCCCAATGCACATATGACCAAAAATTTACGCCAGCAGGGCTACGCTTCTTTCAGGAATCCTCTCCAGTGGCCCTAAGACACTGGAAACCAACTTCAACTCTTTCATTAGAAAGCGATCATGGGATCCATGCTCAATTGCATTAGACTTTCACAGGAGCTGCAATGGGCTTCTTCTTCTTCAGCATGTGGCTGCTTATCCTTGAACAGCAGCATTCCCTTGAGCTGCATACCTTTCATTATGAGCCTACTCACTATATTACTCACTGCCATTGATGGATTTTCTGGATTTCATTCTAGAACATGACCCAGAAATGTGTTTTCTAGACCTTCTGACACTAAGGACTTAGCCAATATACCAACATCAGACAGAAAACCGAGTGGACTGCAACCACCCCACAACCTACTGAGCATAACTTGAGTGAAATGCTTTCGAGGTAACGATCAGCTCTGTAAAACTTCACAGGGATAGTTAGTGGGACCCAAACTATTTTTTCTTGATTAGGTACACTCAGGAACATTAGGAAGCTATGATAATATTTTCAAGATTTATTAAAATCAGACTCACATCCTAGTATGTATAATATGAATGGTAACTATTATAAAAAATAAACAACATACTGACAACGATACTTGTCAGGAGGCAGAAGAATAGAAAATATTGCACGAGGATGGTATCATAAAGATTTTTTACATCAGTACCCTAACCCCTTATTTCTCTCTGCTAACTAAGCTAAACGCAGCACTAAAAGAGGCCTACTCAGAGTGTCCTAGATGGCTTACCCCGCATACCTTTTCTGAACATTACGGCCAATGTTCAGCAAAGAAACAGCAGGCTGCTGTCCCTGTCTGCAGAAAACCAGAGTGAAGGCAGGATGTACCATCACCATAGCATTCAGGTAAGAAAAATAATTACAGCTCTGTATCATCCTCAGTCTTGAATCCCTTGTAAGAAGTTCCTCTCTAGCTAAATGGCACTCTTTTCTAGTTGATATAGTCTGTCTGAGTATTGTTGACCATTTTCAACAAACAATTAGTAGTAAAGGCTTTACAGCCTTTCACTTATTTGAAAACTTTTCTATTGTTTAAATAAGTGTGAAGTCGGTAAACAGACATAATATCGATTCCAAAATATCAACTGGACATAATATCGAGTTCAAAATATAGACTGGACAAAATATCGACTGGACAGAATATAGACATCAAAAATATTGTTTTTAAGGTAAGTAATGTAATATCGAATGTTAAAAATATAGACAGTTAAAATATCGAAGTATATAATATAGGTAATTAAAAATGTCTAATTTTTAATAGTATCTAATTTTTTATAAAATTTTTTATGTTATTATATGTGTGAAAATTGTGTATTTATGTTATAATTAATTTTAAATAATGAAATGTGTTTTTATTTTTTTTGCGTAACTAAATTCTGTAGCGGGTTGTGGGTTTATAGGGGAATAGGGTGGGAAGTAATTTAATTATAATGAATTAAATATGTAAATTTATTTATTGGTATGATATTTTAATTAATTGTTAATTAATTTATATTTGGTAAATAATAAAAATTTAATTGCCAATTAATTTTAATTAATTGAATAATTGCTAATTATGTTAATTTTACTAATTTATTTTCCGTAGCGAGTTGTGGGTTTATAGGGGAATTGGGTGGGAAGTAATTTAATTAAAATTAATGACATATGTAAAAAAATGTATTGGTATTTTTTTATAATTAATTGTTAATTAAAATGTTATGGGTAATTAATTAAATTTTAATTGGCAATTAATTTTATTTAATTGATTAATTGCTAATTATGCTAATTCTACTTATTTATTTTCAGTAGCGGGTTCTGGGTTTATAGGGGAATAGGGTGGGAAGTAATTTATTTATAATTGATTAAATAATTCAATTTATGTAATTGTATTTAATTTGAAATAATAGATAAATAATTTTTCATTGTTAATTAAATAATGTTTAATTTGTAATTAACTTGGATTAATAGGTAACAAATAGTAATAATTAATTTTAATTTGTAATTTTAATTGATTAATTGTTATATTAAAATAAATTGGTAATTACTTTAAAATAGTTTGTTATAGATATTAATTTATATTTTTTTAAATAATATATGAAGTATTTACTTTCCCTACTGTTGCACACTCTGGAGTGGGAATAGTAATTTTTACCCCTACGCTATCCAACGCTTTCCCTACTGTTGCACTCTTTGGAGTGGGAATAGTAATTTTTACCCCTACGCTATCCAATGCTTTCCCTACTGTTGCACTCTTTGGAGTGGGAATAGTAATTTTAACCCCTACGCTATCCAACGCTTTCCCTACTGTTGCACTCTTTGGAGTGGGAATAGTAATTTTTACCCCTGTGCTATCCAACGCTTTCCCTACTGTTGCACTCTTTGGAGTGGGAATAGTAATTTTTACCCCTACGCTATCCAACGCTTTCCCTACTGTTCAACTCACCGGAGTGGGAATAGTAATTTTAACCCCTACACTATCCAACGCTTTCCCTACTGTTGCGCTCTTTGGAGTGGGAATAGTAATTTTTACCCCTACGCTATCCAACGCTTTCCCTACTGTTGCACTCTTTGGAGTGGGAATAGTAATTTTTACCCCTACGCTATCCAACGCTTTCCCCACTGTTGCACTCACTGGAGTGGGAATAGTAATTTTTACCCCTACGCTATCCAACGCTTTCCCTACTGTTGCACCCACTGGAGTGGGAATAGTAATTTTTACCTCTACGCTATCCAACGCTTTTCCTACTGTTGCACTCACTGGAGTAGGAATAGTAATTTTAACCCCTACGCTATCCAACGCTTTCCCTACTGTTGCACCCACTGGAGTGGGAATAGTAATTTTTACCTCTTCGCTATCCAACGCTTTCCCTACTGTCGCACCCACTGGAGTGGGAATAGTAATTTTTACCTCTACGCTATCCAACGCTTTCCCTACTGTTGCACTCTTTGGAGTGGGAATAGTAATTTTAACCCCTACGCTATCCAACGCTTTCCCTACTGTTGCACTCTTTGGAGTGGGAATAGTAATTTTTACGCCTGTGCTATCCAACTCTTTCCCTACTGTTGCACTCTTTGGAGTGGGAATAGTAATTTTTACCCCTACGCTATCCAACGCTTTCCCTACTGTTCAACTCACTGGAGTGGGAATAGTAATTTTAAACCCTACGCTATCCAACGCTTTCCCTACTGTTGCACTCTTTGGAGTGGGAATAGTAATTTTTACCCCTACGCTATCCAACGCTTTCCCTACTGTTGCACTCTTTGGAGTGGGAATAGTAATTTTTACCCCTACGCTATCCAACGCTTTCCCTACTGTTGCACTCACTGGAGTGGGAATAGTAATTTTTACCCCTACGCTATCCAACGCTTTCCCTACTGTTGCACCCACTGGAGTGGGAATAGTAATTTTTACCTCTACGCTATCCAACGCTTTTCCTACTGTTGCACTCACTGGAGTAGGAATAGTAATTTTAACCCCTACGCTATCCAACGCTTTCCCTACTGTTGCACTCACTGGAGTAGGAATAGTAATTTTAACCCCTACGCTATCCAGCGCTTTCCATACTGTTGCACCCACTGGAGTGGGAATAGTAATTTTTACCTCTACGCTATCCAACGCTTTCCCTACTGTTGCACCCATTGGAGTGGGAATAGTAATGTTTACCCCTACGCTATCCAATGCTTTCCCTACTGTTGCACCCACTGGAGTGGGAATAGTAATTTTTACCTCTACGCTATCCAACGCTTTCCCTTCTGTCGCACCCACTGGAGTGGGAATAGTAATTTTTACCTCTACGCTATCCAACGCTTTCCCTACTGTCGCACCCACTGGAGTGTGAATAGTAATTTTTACCTCTACGCTATCCAACGCTTTCCCTACTGTCGCACCCACTGGAGTGGGAATAGTAATTTTTACCCCTACGCTATCCAACGCTTTCCCTACTGTTGCACTCACTGGAGTGGGAATAGTAATTTTTACCCCTACGCTATCCAACTCTTTCCCTACTGTTGCACTCTTTGGAGTGGGAATAGTAATTCTTACCCCTACGCTATCCAATGCTTTCCCTACTGTTGCACTCACTGGAGTGGGAATAGTAATTTTTACCCCTACGCTATCCAACGCTTTCCCTACTGTTGCACTCTCTGGAGTGGGAATAGTAATTTTTACACTTACGCTATCCTACAGTAATAATATTGATTATTATTTAATTATAGTATGTTACTATATATATATGTTTTAATAAATAAGACTGTACATTTTTTTTATAACTTTCATCAATTATTTAAATATTATAAGGTAATTTAAGTATTTTTAAGTATATTTTAGTAATTAATTTTTAATATTAATTAAATTTAACACTGTTTTTAATAAAGTCGATATTTGAATTAACTATATTTTTGTAAACGATATTTTGTACTCGATATTTTTGTACTTACCTGTTTGTAGATACAAACTCGATATTCTGTCTGTCTATATTTTGTCAACAATATTTTTTCAACTCGATATTATGTCCCTCGATATTATGTCAGTGATCCTGTGAAGTCAAGATATCAAATCCTATTGTGTTCGTTATTTAAAAAAATCAATATATTTAAGCATCGCTAGATATTTCTCCTCCTCTCTCAGCAACAGCTCCCAGCTACTGCTAGAGTCCTCCTGTATCTCCACGCTGGTTCTTTTACCAGCTAGTTGCAAAATTATTTTTGTTGGAGGGAATGGTCTTCCCACACTGTCCTGAGATATTCAGGTAGGGGGTAAGTGCTTTATTTTTTGTGAGACCCTTAGGTTACAGCCACAGTCTGATAGCTCCTATCAGCGCTTCAATCTCCCTTCAACTGTGCCTATCTGCCATGCTTCATATAGCCTACAGCCACCAACATTCTTATTGCCCGCTGTGCGCCTCCGCAGGGGAAAAGGACAGGAATGCACCGTATCTGATAGATACGGCACATTCCAGCCCTTTTCTTTTGCATGCTGTGTTGCTTTACAGCAAAAAACTCATACATGAGTCCCTCAGGGCACAACATTTGTTGATTGTAAGCTTAGACATCTTTTTTTTAAAGCAGGAAAGAGATTAGCTGTCAGAGAGCACCTTAAGGAAGTTTTTTTTCTTCCGATAGCTGCCAAAAATTCCTAGTTTATTTATCTGATTTAGTTATAATAAGTGCATGGTAACATTTGCAAGAACACTTAGGGTCTCATTTATGGGTTTTTGCTTTAGGCAAAAGAAAAGGGCAGGAATGTGCTGTATCTATTAGACACTGCACATTCCTGTATTTTCCCCTGCGCTGGCGCACAATGGGCTGCCGTGCTCCAACGCAGGCACCTTTTACTATAGTGCAAGGGTGCCTGCATTGCGGGGATGATTGTTTTTGTGCAGGAAGGGAATCACAAAAGGCTCTGAATGAGGAATAACGAGGAGAAATAAAGATATTTCTCCTTGTTATGCCTCACTTGCGGGGAGGCGTACCTTTTTGGAGCTGCCTCCGAGTTACGATTTCTCATAAAACTGGGGCAGTGTCAAAAAGCCATGGATGTGGCAGGCAACGCCCCCAGCAACACCCATTGTACACTCCTTTAATGCAGGAACAATATTTGCAAGGCAGCATTAAGCCAAAAAAAGAGGCTTAGTGCTGCCTAGTAAATATGGAGCTGGCTCCTGCGCCACCAGAGCATCCCAATAGTGATGCACAGGCGACGCAAGGGGCTTATAAATAGGCTAGGGTCGCTGGGTCGAGTGGGGACATGGACGCTGCTGTCGTGGGAGATGTATGGGCACTAATGGCAGAGCTACTGATCTTGGTTGCCAGTGGCAGGTGCAGTGCCCAGCAGTGCCAGCTGCTGTCCCGACATATACATTATTCTTTTTTCTTTGCTGGACAATTCATCTCATTGTTGCCATTTTAATTTGTTTACAAGGGGTTTTGCTACATCATCCATTCAATGTGTGCGTTTTAATGCTAGCACCTACAGCTCAAACGTGTAACCAATATTTATAATTATTTTTCACAATTGATTGTAGTGTTGTACTCAGTCACAGCTCAGTCTGACTCGGCTGTAAAAAGATGGCCTCTTAATGTTCCATAAATTATATTTTTTGTTTCTGCATAATGGAGAAGACTTCACTGAAAAAGACATGTATTATTTATTCGATGGGATGATATATGATACATTTGTTTTGTACTTGAGAACTACATATCATCTATTTTTTAAGTGATAGTATGATGTTGTTGCATTTATGAAGGGCAGACCTATGCAGCATATTCAAGGACTGTCTAAAAAAAGTAGAAATTAAAATAAAATTCAGAAGCAAAAGTGAATATAAACACTTTTTGGGATGATGTGTCTTTGCCGCAAATTGCATTTTAACACAATAGCACATTGAACATGTTCAGCGTTACAGGTCTGATTTTTCCTTCCGTCAGTTCTACTTATATTATACGAATTTTAAGTATTTGGAGATCAAAGGTTTTAATAGATGATAATCACCACGATGAGAAGCAAGTTGCAGGTGTATCAGGCAACCTAAAATGGGTATCTGCAGATCAAGGAACGACGGCCATGTTGGTGAGCAGCGAAAAGGGACAAACCTGTTCTGGAACCTCACGCATCACTACGACACAGTTATTCTTCTACGTCACAATGTTGATTCTATCCCTAGTCATCTGGAGCCGGTCATTGGTAACTGTTACTACAAGAGGAGAGATGAGCTTATCAGTTATTCATGAAACTGAAAACTGCAACCAAAAAATACAGATCATGTACCTGTTGGCAGCTTTGTGCCTCTTTGCCGGAGGGTTGGCGATCATGTTGAGCTGGAAGCTGCTGTATGTCGCCTTCAGATATTGCAAAAGACATAGAAGAAAGGTACAGATACGTGGAAGTTTAATGTTTGAACTTGAAGTCTTTCTGAGTGATAGGACACAGCTCAGTGAATATTGTTTCTTTAATTCATACTAAAGTATCTGAGAGCTCGAGGAATTATTACCAGAGGTAACCAGGGCAGGGTTTCCAATAATTCACTTCATTTTTTTATTCTGTGTTTTGAAGACTCCTCTGTGATACAGTTTATGAGAAGAGATATCGAAAGTACTCCTTTGCAATGAGATGTGCAGACTTCCTTTGTGGTTGTTTGTAGCAGCACTGTTTGTTTATGAGACTTTTGGTCAGCAGTGCGACAGAGTGTGGTTATACAATCGTCCGGAGTCATTGACTTATTTTTGGGGTGTAAGATTGGTCCCTTTTTTCGCAGTTCAGTTCTGCAGTAAGAAGGCTGCAGGATTCAATTGTTACCGCGTTTTCAATGTTTGTGTGGTAACAAGAACCATACACTGCCATTTATGTTGTAGAGTAGCTCTTCTTACATCCAGAACCACACAGCTTTCAAAAAGGGACACTAATTTGGCACCTGAGATGCCTTTCTTTGCAAATGAACATTTTCTTGCATTTGGGACTCACCCATGTTCTCGTTTTTGTGCTGCACCAAAATTAAAGCAAATTGATCTTTATTGTGGCTGTTTTTGGAATAAGGACCAACACTAACTTATCTAACCTCTTACAAATGTAAAAGGTGGAACGGAGTAGGGTCTAAAATAAAGATGTTTGGTTCCCAATTTTTAAACGTAAACAATGTCACATGTATGTTGTCAAGGTACACAGATGTGAAGTCAAGCATGGGAAATGTATACTTACCTCTATACACTTACCTTATCAATATTTTGGTCCTCGATATTTTGGAACGATTTTCTGGTATCATGAAATATTTTCTAATAAACCAAACTCACTAGTGTGCTCTAAAAACTGGGCCTGTTTAAGAAGTTTAACTTGGAACTTACGTTTGCATGAAAATGAGCACCAATGTAGTCTCAAGAGGTAGTGGTTAGAAGGTAAAGGTCCCGAGCTTAAGAAAGGACTGCAGTCTGATGAATGTGCTTCCAGGCGCAGATGCAGGATTCGTTTGGATCGACACTCTCTCTAGACAGGTACGTGTAATTAGGGCACCTGCAAATTCTGCGTAATATGCTTTTGCATACCTCAGTGAAAATTCTGAAAAATTACGTGAAAGTACACATAATGATGCAAAATGCAAAACTGGAATTGGCACTATATTTTAACAAGAAATGCATCCCTGCATCCATTTTGGGCTTGATGACGTGATATGTGATGTAAACAGGTAGAAAACACACAAGACCTGAAAATACAAGTCACTCACGTTCTAGTCAGGTGCACGGTTCTTGTGTGCTTGTGCCCTTGTGTGCAGTTTTACAATGAACAGTGGACGATTAGGTAGCATAATATTGTGAATTTCCTGTAACAGGCATAACGTGAAATTGCCAAAATGATGCACTATTATACCCACATGTTTTTAAAGTATTTTGGTGAGTGACTCATCGCCCACTATGAATGGCCAGAGCAACGCCGTCTCCTCCAAATCCCTCAGTACCATCTGCATACTATGTAAAACATTCAAGTGGATCCCCTCCAATGTCAGGGAAACAGTCACTCATGCACTCATCACCAGCAGACTGGACTACAGCAATTTCCTCTGTGCCGGAATCGACAAAAACCTCCTCCGCAAACTCCAGACTGTCCAGAATGCCGGAGCCGGATTAATACTCGACATCTCATGACACAACCACATCACCCAACAGCTCTGCCAACTCCACTGGTTCCCCGTCAAAAGAAGAATAACTTTCAAGCTGCTCACGCACACCTACAAGGCCCTCCACAACATCAGATCTCAATACCTCAACAACCTTCTCTCCTTCCATGCTCCCAAGAGAAACCTCCACTCAGCCGACCTCTCCCTAGCCACTGTCCCACACTTCTAAAAGACCATAGCAGGTGGATGGTCCTTCTCCTACCTCGCAGCCAAGACATGGAACTATCTCCTCCTTCACCAATGGCGAAGCCCGACACTGCACCAATTCAGGAAAGACCTCAACGGAGCTGCTCACACCCACCCCTCATCGCCTTGAGAACCTCATGGGTGAATAGTGAGCTCTAAAAAACCCTGATTGATTGATTGTTTGATTAATGTAATCTTTACTGTGCTAAACATTCACAAAGAAAAATAATAGAACGGTATGAGAATCTTTTATCATGCCCTCACAGACAGTGGTACAATATGAAGCCAACTGTACGGTTCCAAAGCAGTTACATACTATCCAGTGTTCACAGTCTCACCATATCCCACCCAGTTCTCCCTCGTCATCAGGGCGCATAAAACAATGAAGCTCAGAATGCCCCAATAAAATATGAGTGTAGAAAGATAAAACTACTGACAACAAAAGCATAAACCAACAGTTCGAACAATGGGTTCCAGATGGGCTAGCATCCAACACTTCCAGCAGGTGAGTGGCAAGAGCCGGGGGAGTTCCCCTCCCCCATTTCAGCGAGTAATTATGCAAACTAAGGCACATTCACATCTACTGTTCTAGGCAGGAGCACATCCAGGGTGTGTCTCATCTCAACTACCAACAGTCAGCCTCAGTGGCACTCACTTTCTGAAACTGCTTCTGTACCAACAAGCCAGCCTCTACCAGCCACTCCATTCTCTTCCCCAGACCCAAGGGTGTGTGACTCTGGCCCCCAGGATTCTCAAATGCATCTAGTACTTCTCCCCAAAGAGGCGCTATCCGCCGGCAGGAGGAATGGCACAGTGTCCTTATCGGGTCAGGCTGTCACCTCCCCACCATAGCTGAGATGAGTACCTCCTCTCGTTCTGCCAGGAGGCTAGGCCCGCACTGCTTACACTCTCTGACCCTTTTGTTGAGTGGTGTATGAGGACGTGCTCCTGGGTAAAATGGCAAACATAGCGGCGTTGGGGAGTCGCGTTCCTTCTGAGCCGTGTTGGTGCCTGTGACACAACGAGCACCCCAGTGTCGTTAAACATGCTGGCCTAGAGCAGGACCAAATAGATGGCGGTGGAGCGGATAGCCCTTGCTCCGGCTGCCTGATAAGACCATCCCCTCATGAGTGCTAAGCATGTGGCAACACCAGGTGGGGCGTACCTGCATAGCACTACTGGGCCAGTCAGCCTTGAGGGGGGGTGTAGTAAATACTATCTTCACTGTTCCTCTCTGGCTAGACAATACTATTATACTTATGACATCATAGAATGCCAAGGAGCCTCTCTAGCTATCTGTACCTTTCTATTCCCTATTGAGGCAGTTGGTCATCTGAGGTTGAGCTACCAACAGCGAGCTCCTGGTGGGGTCTATCTATAGTTCACCTTATAACTTAACTTATCTGTCTAACCTGGAAGGACCTGAATAAAGGATCTTAACTACTAAGTGGACTTGGCATCATTCATTTATTACAACTTGGCGACGTTTTGAAGAGGATGAACCTACCTGTGCACTAAGGAAGAAACTTCAAGTAAAGGAACTAAACTAAGGAACTAAAGACTTTGTGAAACTCATACTTAAAACTAAAAGTAACGCCCAGCTGACCCCACCAGTGTCTAATCTCACCTGGACAGCCTGCACCCTGGGCGTACCTCTTTTTGTTTATGTCTGCGTGTGTCTGAACAGCCTGCAACCTGCGCCTATTATGACATATATGACTGGTCAAAGGCCTCTGCCTGTGTCTTTCCACCGTTTGGAAACCTGTGTTAACTGGAGCGTCTCTCTGCCAAAAATCGACAGTTTCCATACACCTTGGAGGAAGACACCAGCTCGTAGGAGAGGTCAGTTCTAATTGTGGGATGCAGTAAAAAGCGTGTTTATTTTTGCTGTCACTTTAGCATTCCTACGGCGTTCGAGTGAACTATGGGCCTTCTGATTACAGCGCCAGCGCTTTCAGGCATCGTATGACATTCTAGTCAGTGATTAATCTTCAGATGTTTGGCAACTAGTGGGACAACGGACGGAAATTTCATTTTTGCAGCAATTTTTCTCGTTTGTGAATAATTTTGAGCCCTGACTGTGCCTGTGGCCTCGTATTTATGGGTGAGTCAAAAACAATTTAAAAAGACATTTCTTATCTTTTCGCACTTACTGTGCCAGGGCAGTTTAACTGCTGCAGTTCGAACTTTATTCATCTCTCCCACCGCGCGTACATCGCGCGCTGCCTGTCTCGCTCCACTCACTGTCTGTGACGTCTGCTTACTGTTCAATCGTCACTATCCACAGCACGTCTTTGCCGTGAACCATCCGGCGGAGGCGTAACAGCGTGCAGTGCGCTGTTCCAGGCTTCTGTTGTAAGCCGTCTTGTGCTGTGAATTCCGTCATGGAGCCTGAAGCATTTTTAAGGAGTTTCTCATTTGGAGTAATGACTACCTTTCGTTTACACTTCAGTACTGCCGAGTCAATCAGTTTTGGCACCCGACCTAAATCAATAGTAGTCCAGCACTTTGAACAGTTTTCTGTAATCTTTCTCGAGCAAGTGCGGAGCTATGGAGTTGAAGGGACTTTCTTCATGAATTGGATCATTTCCTATTTTCATGGTGAAATTCAACAGCGACTACGGGGACCTCAGTGGCGTCTGCAGGGAGCGGAGTACAAAGACCCCGGGTGAGAGGTCGCTCACCGGAGCTCTTGTCATTTAATAATTTTTGTTATGTTAACTTGTCTCTGCAAGGGTGTATTTAGTGTTTTACAGGCTCACACTATCTAAGGGAGGTTGTGTACTGTGTGCATAGTCTATTCCCTTTTCTGTTTTATAGGGTGTTTTAGGACCTTATTGTGTACCCTATGTAGGGCATATTAGGTATATGAATGTCTGTTGTCATTCCTCCACTTTGCTTCTAGGGAGATGTGGTGTCTGTATCCTACTTAGAGGAGGTTGTGTGTTTGTATGCGGGTAGTCCATGCCCCTTGTTTTTGTCCCCCAGGATTTCTACCTTGCCATGTACCCTTTGCGAAGTCCCTGTCCTATCGTTTGCCCCAGGATTTTTGTCATTATCCTGCGGAGTACCCTTTTATGGGGAAGTTAATGTTTATGGGTAGTCCATGCCCCGTCGTTTGTCCCAGGGTTATTGTCTTTATCCTGCGGTGTACCCTCTTCTGGGGATGTTGGTATTTGTGGGTAGTCCATGCTCATCCCTTGTCCCAGGGTTATAGTCTTTATTCTACGCTGTACCCTCTCAAGGGGACATTAGTGTCTATGGTAGTCCATGCCCATAGTTGGTTGTTCAGGCATGTTGATGGGTAGTCAACGCCCATAGTATGTTCCATAAGTATTTATGGCTAGTACATGCGCCTTTTCCCACAGATGTTTTGTTTACTCTGCGGTGTACCCTTTTTCAGGGGAGGCTCTGTGTTCTTTTTGGGTAGTCAACGCCCATAGTATGTTTATAAGTATTAATGGCTTCTCCATCCCTTTGTTCCCAGAGATATTTAATCTGCTCTGCGGTGTACCCTTTTCAGGGGAAACTTTGTGGTTTTTTTTTTGGGTAGTCAACACCCAAGCTGTCCTGCAACATACCCTTTTCAGGAGAGGTTCAACGTCTCCTATTATTAGTAGAGATTGTTTGTACACTGTATTTTGTCTGAGTCTACCTGCTTGTAGCTACTGGCCAGGGCTTCATTTAGGTGAGATTTTCAGTTGTATTTTTATCATACATTTAGTGTCTGCGTATCTTCTTCAAGGGTAATGTTAGGGGTAGTTTTAGTTTTGTTGTAAAACCTCACTCTTTTATTAGGGGAGGGGATGTGGAATATTATATCATAATGCTGATGTCATAATGCTGATTCTTTGTTCTTTTCTCAAATAATAATACCTCATGTTAAAGTCATCTTTTGTTGTACACTACTACTTTTGGTTATTCTAAATTGTGTACTTCCTTGCTGTCTGAGACACATTAGGTATTGTTACTGATCATTCCTTTGTTCTGCTATTAATCCATAAAGAGAGAGGATGTGTAGTAAATACTATCTTCACTGTTCCTCTCTGGCTAGACAATACTATTATACTTATGACATCATAGAATGCCAAGGAGCCTCTCTAGCTATCTGTACCTTTCTATTCCCTATTGAGGCAGTTGGTCATCTGAGGTTGAGCTACCAACAGCGAGCTCCTGGTGGGGTCTATCTATAGTTCACCTTATAACTTAACTTATCTGTCTAACCTGGAAGGAACCTGAATAAAGGATCTTAACTACTAAGTGGACTTGGCATCATTCATTTATTACAGGGGGCATGGGGGTCAGTCTGGCCAGGCCCCTCGCGACAGGCAGAGTAAATCTGCAGAAAAGGGCGGCTCTTCACCCACAGAAACAGACATTCTTTGAGAGAGGAACAGCACGGGCCGTATTGGGCCCAAGTTGGCTGCTCACCACTCAGCAGAGATCCGCGCACTTTAGATGTGGGAAGCCAAACAGGTGCTTTTGCAGCGGTAGTTTGTAGAGGAGGGACTCGGGGGTATTTCGGGTCCAGGCTCACAATGCAGATGTAACAAAACGAGGTGGGACAGGACAGGTCTGAGTTATACGACCACCACTTGCACTGATGGTCAGTTCTACTTCATGGGAGGAACGGCCCGGGGGTCGGATCGGGGGCAGGCAGTCTCGTCTTCCAACGTTCGTAATCAATGCTACAGTGAGTGCTTAGCGGAGGGGAGTTCCGTGGGCAGGATTGGGGCAAGGCCCCTCCTCCATAGATGTCGAGGTACGAATGGTCCCACCCTGGGAAAGTCTGTACCGCCACTCCCCTCTGTAAGGCGGTCTGGACTAGATCACCACAAGGGAAGCATTGGTCAATCCCTTCCTCACTGCAACCCCCGGAATTACCTGTGTGTCATTAAGATTGCTGTCACCTTTCATGCCTCGGCCCTCTTGCCCTGCAGGGACATCCTGCATGTGGAGGTCGGCACAGATCCTTACCTGTGAATATTGGTGCTGCTCATGGGAAACATCCTTTACAACGCAACTTTTACCACGCAGTGCCTTTACGACGCAACTTTTACAACGCAAACCATTACAACGCATTGCGCTGGGGGGCGCTCTAGGATAGGGAATGGATTTAATTTACTATCCAACACCTTCCCTACTATCCACGGGGACTGGAGTTGGAATAGTAAATTAAACTATTCACTATCCAGCACCCCAAAGCGCTATGCATTGTAATGGTATGCGTTGTAAAAACCGCGTTGTAAAGGCATGCGATGTAACAGCATGCGTTGTAATGTCATACATCCGCTGCTCATAGCAGTGACATGTGGTTTTTGTGCATACCCTTCAGATCTCGGTAACCATCGCCTACCCTGTGACAACATACAAGTGCAGACCGCTTCTTCCCCTTTCTGTTGAAGCCTGAATTCACTGGAATTCACAACGCTTTTGCAATACAACCTCCTGTTAAGACTGAATAGGCATTAGAGGCGAAGCGCACTGCACACAGAAGAAGGTTCTGCTAGATACTGTGACAGGCCTGTATGCCAGTACCTACTACAGATTATGAATAGAGATGTGCATTGAGGATACTGACCGGTGCAGTCTAGCCGGTCGCCCTCACTCATAGAGGACATACAGTAAAGCATCACCGAGTAAGCAACGCGGTGGCCCCCTGCCACCAGGCCTGAGAATGCATGATACGGACCTACTCGACAACTGCTGGCTCCCTCCCTCCCTCTAATCGGGGGAAACATCCATTACAACGGAACTATTCCAACGCAGTGCTATTACAACGCAACTATTACAACGCAGATGCTTTTACAACACATGCTATTACAACGCATGCTATTACAACGCAGGTGCTATTACAACGCAGGTGCTATTACAACGTAAGTATTTTTTTTTTAATTATTAATTAAGAGTAAGTATAATGTTTGTAATTGAATACATTAATTATTTATTTATTTATTAATTATTAATTATGAATGTAAAAAAATATATATGTGTATTAATTAAATTTTTAATTTATTTATAAAACTAAGTTACTCAAGTATTAATTCACAAGTATTGTAAGAAATAATTAAGTAATTTAAAATTAGTTAATAAGTATTAATTATAAAATAAAAATGTAAAATATTATGTATATTAATTTTAAGTATAATATATTTACATTTGTTAAATACTCAAGAATTAGGATACAAGTATTAAAAAAAAGACTCTAGTATAATTAAGTTAATAATTAAAAAAATCTGAATTTTTTTATTTAAAAAAAATTAATTAATTAATAATATATATGAAATGTTAAATAATAATTAATTAATAATTAGTCATTTATAAAACTATGTATATTCATTTTATTATAATAATTTAAATATATTAGTGAATACACAAGAATTAATATACAAGTATTTTAATAGTATTAAAAAGTAAATAATTTACAAATATGTTGTATAAATATACTTATTTGCAAAATTATTAATTAATAATATACAACTAATGTAAAATAATACTCTTATATTAAAGCTCAAGAAAAATAATAATCTTATAATAATACACAAGTATATTATTTACAGTAATATAAAAATTACTTTTAAGAAAAAAAATTATATTACTAAAAAATAAAAAAGTCATTTTAAAAGGTATTTGAATTAAAATAAATATTAATTAACAGTTTACTTATTTTTTTTTAAAAAAAGGAAAAAATAATAGTAATTTAGAAAATTTAAAAAAGTATGTATTTTTTTTAAATTCCCACGCTTTTCCATTGAGATCAATGGTTTGAATTGTCCTTCATTTATTTCTATAGCAACGTCTATGTTTGACGCGGATCACAATTACAAGTTCATTTCTAACTGGATGCGGAACAGACCAGAAGTTAATGGTACAAGTTTAGAGGTAAGAACCATATTATAATAATTATGATAGCATTATAGACACAGAATAAGTAGTAATAAAAAAATTTAATATAGTAAAAGATGGAATGCATAATGGTTATCATATATATTTATTACAAAAATATTTTTATAAATAAAGAATAATTTATTAAATTTTATTACATTTTGGGGCTGATTCCGTTCCTGGAGAAAATGTGTCCGTACGAATGGTACACATGCCGTACGAAGCGACGAGTACGATCCGGACCGGGAGATGAGGACGCGATTCGTACGGTCCACGTCAGGTAAGGGCGATTCGTACGGGAAAGCTTACCCTTACATACACACCGTACGGTGCACACCCCCCATTATCGCAGGGTGTACCTACCGTACACCTGCGATCATGGGGTGTATGCACCGTACCCCGGGGGGCCATTCCATACCTGTTTCGAGGTGTACTCTGCTTTTACGGCTGTTTTCAGCTCCCGTAGAAAAAGGGTCGTACAGTGCGTACCCGACAATCGTACTTGCTGAATCGGAAAAACCAGCCGCGAACCATACGGATGTCGCGTACAGCGGGTTCCGAGGGAGATTCGTACGGGGATTTGAGTCGTACGGTCTCTGTATGATTTATATGGAGTCCAGCTCCTGGTACGAATCGTACTTCGTCGTACGTACGGGGGGGCGTTGCAGGGTACGATTCGTACGGGAAAAACGCTCCTAACAGCTATTCGGAGCAGTTTTTCCCAAATCGGAATTGACCCCTTTTTGTGATATATACAAATGTGTACATTATATAAAGTAAATTTATTAAACATAACATTATTGTAAAATATAACATATTTGTCCTTTTTTTTGTTTGTTACTCCAGATGACGTCGACGCGTAAACGTGAACCTCGCGGCCATTTTGGAGAGCGTCGTTGGACAAAGCAGCAGGAAGCAGATCTGCGCTCAGGTAGGAATCATTTATAACTTTATTTAATGTAAAATGATAGTTAAGGACTATATATATTGTAAAGAGAGAATAAGGAGAGGTTGCATGTGTTAATAATAACATAGTTTACAGTTTGTCAGCATGTCGCCGAACATGTAGCTAGTGTATGCCGTTGTTGGGTCGCCTGTTTAGAGTATTAAGAGTGTTTTTTAATTAATTAATGTATAAATATGTACATTTTAAAAGTTTTCAAATGTGTAAGCATTGTTTATGTTAAAAATCAATGTGAAAAGAAAAAAAGGAAGAAGATCGTGTACCAGAATAATTGATTTTGAAGACAATGTTTTTTTTTGGAATTGGATTTTTGAAAATGGTTCTTGGAGAAGTTATTTTCTATGATGGGTTTTTGGGAAGGATGTTTTTGCCTTTTTGGAATCGGGATACGAAAAAAGAAGAAGGATCGTGGATTTCTTGGTCGGAACTTTGGAGAAGAATCGAATTTTGGGATTGGAGATCGCTTTTGGAAAAAGAAGACAATTGAAGAATTGGGTTGTGGATCGTTTGATGGAAAATTGGTATTTGATCTTCAACTGTTTGAATATTACACATTTGGAATGGATTTTTAGAACTTGAATTTTTCTTTTTTGTTTAAATTCGGATTTTTGGGAATGGTTTAATTGGAAAAAATGGAAAACATTTTTGAATCACTGGAGTGGATTTCTTGGTGGATTTAACATAAGAATGGATTTACAGGCAGATAGAAGACATCTAAAGGTAAGGTGACCCGACGTTTAAATTTGGAAAAATGTTTTAGAAAAAAGCCAATTGTAATTAGATGTATGGTGAATTTAGGGCAAAGCAGGAAAGTAAAGTTGTTATATTAGTTAAAAATGCAGTATGTTAGCAATATTATCAAGGTAGTCTAAAGCAACGCACAACGAAAATTGTTGTAAAATAGCCAACCGTCTCTCAGACATTTCCTTCGATTTTTTGGAGATGCGTGGGTTTAGACTACCTGTTAATGTTTGGGAAATTCTCATTTCTTGAAAACTTTGCTCCTTCTTCAACGTTTCCAAAAAATGATAAAAGTTGGGGTGAGGTTTACCAATTGTATGGTTGAAGGAGTTATGCCATCCCTCTATGGCATTGTTTGTCTTTGCTTCTCCTTCTAAACAGCTCGTGTAGCAGTTCCACCACTCCACATGGAAACGTGGCTTCCTCCTGCGACCCGGCCTGCTTAGATGCCCAATCCATGTGTCCTCAAAATAATTTAGTAAGGGTGCCAATTTTTCTTCGTTTTCAA
Source organism: Lissotriton helveticus (assembly GCF_964261635.1). Taxonomy (NCBI): domain Eukaryota; kingdom Metazoa; phylum Chordata; class Amphibia; order Caudata; family Salamandridae; genus Lissotriton; species Lissotriton helveticus. Next base: position 509,163,032 of record NC_136072.1, on the reverse strand, counting down.
TAAAAAATTCAGATTCTGTAAATGCAGTGTAGTACTCGTCAACACTTTCAGGAGGAACAAAGCAAAGAGCTGTTAGTTTTTTAAGTTCAAATTGTATTTTGCTATCTGAAGAGTAATCTGCAACCAGGGATGTTTTTTTGTAATTCACGCCAAAAAGCCTGGGAAAAATGGAAAAAACATCCCTGAATTTGGGTATCCGTGTACGTTTTGGTAATAACATTAATCATTGCAAATTCTAAATCAATCATTATTTTCCTAGGACTTTTGTTTGAGGTTTTGTTTTTAATCACTGTCAAAAGTTCAGTGTAGGTTGCAGATTGTTTGTCAGGTAGCAAACTGTACACTAAGGGAACTACATTGTTATTAATTTTAGCATGAATATTGTAAATTTGAGTGAATGGATGGGGCGTACTTTTAAATGTCCCATCCATCATCCATATTTCACTATTCTCCAATTTGACAAGGTTGCGGGATGTACCAAAGATAAGAATATGTTTTTGAGGGTTTTGGTTGTCATGCAGAAGGAAAGGTTCAGTAGAAAAAGAGATAGTGAGTTCAGGAGGAATGTGAATATCAGAAAAGATATGAGGAGTGGTTGAAAGTATATTACTTGCCTGCTTTTGCCTTTGAATAATCCTTCTCAGATTGGGAATTATATGCATACTGCTAGCTACATGACTGGGGACATGCTGTGCAACCTCTCTTAAAATAGAACCAGAAGTGTCATTGGAGGTGCATGCAATTTCCTTCATTTCGTTGACTTTTTCACGAACTTCAATGTCCATTGCAGAGGCAGAGTGGTTGTGGTCTGTTGTTTTAATGACAGTTTCATCAAGAGTAACCGCTCTGCCTCTGCACTGGCTTGAGTAATATTGCACGCACCTCCAATGTCTTCGTGGTTCACTTATTCTCTCTTTACAATATATATATCCTGCATGTTTTAATAATCTATTCCCACGGTTGGATTTAATGTAGGAGGCTGTATTTTCTGTTGACATTATCTGAAATGATAGAGAGTTAGAATAGTAAATTATACCCCTACACTATCCGTCACTTTCCCTACTGCTGCACTTTCCTGGAGTTAGAAAACAAAATTAAACCCCTACACTATCCATCACTTTCTCTACTGCTACACCTTCCTGGTGTTAGAATAGTAAATTAAACCCATACACTATCCCACACTTTGCCTAATGCTGCACTTACCTGGAGTTAGAATAGTACATAAAACCCCTACACTATCCAATACTTTGCCAACTGCTGCACCTTCCTGGAGTTAGGATAGTAAATTAAACCCCTACACTATCCATCACTTTCCCTACTGCTGCACCTTCCTGGAGTTAGAATAGTAAATTATACCCCTACACTATCCATCACTTTCCCTACTGCTGCACCTTCCTGGAGTTAGAATAGTAAATTAAACCCCTACACTATCCATCACTTACACTACTGCTGCACCTTCCTGGAGTTAGAATAGCGAATTATACCCCTACACTATCCATCACTTTCCCTACTGCTGCACCTTCCTGGAGTTAGAATAGTAAATTATACCCCAACACTATCTAATACTTTCCCTACTGATGCACCTTCCTGGAGTTAGAATAGTAAATTAAACCCCTACACTATCCATGACTTACCCTACTGCTGCACCTTCTTGGAGTTAGAATAGTAAATTATACCCCTACAGTATCCATCACTTTCCCTACTGCTGCACCTTCCTGGAGTTAGAATAGTAAATTATACCCCTACAGTATCCATCACTTACCCTACTGCTGCACCTTCCTGGAGTTAGAATAGAAAATAATACCCCTACACTATTAATCACTTTCCCTACTGCTGCACATTCCTAGAGTAAGAAAAGCGAAGCATACCCCTACACTATCCATCACTTTCCCTACTGCTGCACCTTCCTGGAGTTAGAATAGTAAATTATACCCCAACACTATCCATCACTTACCCTACTGCTGCACCTTTCTGGAGTTAGAATAGTAAATTAAACCCCTACACTATCCATCACTTACCCTACTGCTGCACCTTCCTGGAGTTAGAATACTAAATGATACCCCTACACTATCCATCACTTACCCTACTGCTGCACTTTCCTGGAGTTAGAATAGTAATTAATACCCCTACACTATCCATCACTTTCCCTACTGCTGCACCTTCCTGGAGTTAGAATAGTAAATTCAACCCCTACACTATCCAACACTTTCCCTACTGCTGCACCTTCCTGGAGTTAGAATAGTAAATTATACCCCTTCACTATCCTACACTTTCCCTACTGCTGCACCTACCTGGAGTTAGAATAGTAAATTATACCCCTACACTATCCATCACTTTCCCTACTGCTGCACCTTCCTGGAGTTAGAATAGTAAATAAAACACCTACACTATTCATCTCTTACCCTACTGCTGCACCTTCCTGGAGTTAGAATAGTAAATTAAACGCCTACACTATTAATCTCTTACCCTACTGTTGCACCTTCCAGTAGTTAGAATAGTAAATTAAACCCCTACACTATCCATCACTTACCCTACTGCTGCACCTTACTGGATTTAGAATAGTGAATTAAACACCTACATTATCCATCACTTACCCTACTGTTGCACCTTCCTGGGGATAGAATAGTAATTTATACCCCTACTCCCTACTGCTACACCCATGTGGAGTTAGAATAATAAATAAAACATAAACACTATTCCTTATGTAATTTCCTGCAAAACTACGGAGATATTTTTAGCACATATTAATTACGTTTTCATCGAATTACCTTTTTTTTTTTATTTGTAAATAGTTTGAAAAAAATGTATTTTCTGCTGTTCTTTTTTGCAGAGCTTTGTCTTTCAAATTTTGTTCTGTATAGAATGTAAAGAAAAAGATTTTATTAATGTGGTGCTTTAAAAAAAAATCTTTTCATCATGACGTTCAAAAAATTATTATTTTTTAAATGTATTGTTCTGCTTATTGATAAACTTACGTTTCTGTTTAGAAAATATGCAGTGGCATTTTTACACATTTTGAAAGCATTTATCTTTGTTAAAAAATATTTGCATTGCTTTTTTTTTAAGTTCATTTTTCAGGAGAAGTCTAAAGATTAAAAGTTTTTTAAAGGTATTTCTCGTTTCTTACCTTTGGTACTTTACTTTTGGCTGGTTGATAACTTTTCTTGATTTTCTTTGTGCTTTCAAAATGTTGGGTTTTCAGAATCTGTTACGAAATATAGTTAAAGCAATTTTTAGTATAGTGTACTTTTTAAAGGTGCAGTCGCTGTTAATGGATTAAAAAGAGGTTAATTAAAAACAGGTTACTGGTGCTTTTAGAAATTTACTTACCTTATTTGAAGTAGTTCTTTGGTTTTTGGATTGTTGAGTCAATGCAGGGTCGATTAATGATGGACTTTTTTTCTTTTTTCTAAGCTTATAAAACTGTCTTATCTGTTGAGGGATATAAAGAAAATATATATGTTATTTCCTATTTTAAAAACCCTATTATTTTTATGGAAAAATGACCTCTTTATTAAAAACATTTAGTAATATGAAAAATAGTGTTTTAAAATATGAAAAACATTTTAAAAAATGTCGTTTTATTTTAAACATGGCTTTACATTTTTTAAGATAAGGAACAGCATCCCTGAAAAAACCGAAATAATTAATAATACTTTGAATTGGTTACCTTAGTATATGAAGATGTTATGAATTGTGTTTGTTTTTCTTTTATTCTGTATTGGATGTGATGTTTAGTTCTTAAAAATTATTCAGTAAGCTGTAAAAATGGAAATGCAAAAATGTTTAGCTTACTAAGGGGGTCATTAGGAAGGCAGGCGGACTTTGCCCGCCCGCCATCCTCGTGGTAATCGGGACCGCCCGCCATAAGGGCAGGGGTCTAGTGGTGAGTATTAGGATGAGACCGCCACAGTGGCGGGCACATCCTGTATTTTTAGCATTGTGGCGGGCGGTGCTCTCTGCACCGCCCGCCACAATGCTATAAAAGCTTTTCAGCATTTGCATAATCAAAGCAGCAGGCACCGCGCGGTGCCTGCCACTTTGACTATGCTAATGCAGGGGGGGTACCACAGTTACCCCCGTGTGCACCCCCGTACTCTCCTTCACTCTGGGGGCCCGCATGGGACCCAAGAGTGAAGTCCGCCTGCCTTTCCGTGGCGGCATTGCCGCAGCAACTGCAGACGCCCATCCAAATATGGCTGGCGGTGTCTGATAGACACCGCCACCATGTGAACCCTTTTCCGCCCCGGCCGCAAGGCGACCGGGGCAGGAAAGTGGCGGGTGGTGTTTGCCTCCGTTGCGGTCCCCCCGCCATTGTAATGTGGCGGGGGGGAAGGCTGGCGGGTGGGCATTTATGTTGAGCGGATCGCCACCGCCACCATGGCGGTGGCGATCCGCCCGACATCGTAATGGACCCCTAAATATTTTTAATTGGTTTAGTCATAACACGATTTATTTTGAACGAGTGATATACTATTCACATTTATTTTTATAAAAAGAATAACTTCAACATTGTTAGATGTGACACTTAACAAATTCATTTTAAAAACATTTTTTTATTACAAACGTACTTACATCTTTGCCACTTTTTTCAAATGTCGACAAGACGTTTTAAAGAGATGGCAAAGTATGCAGAAATCTGAAACATAATAATGTTTTAATTTTACTATTTATTCAAGAATTTATTTTTTAAAAAGCTAGGTTTATATGTGTTTCTATTTATACTTACTTGTTTGCACGAATGGACTTGTATCTGGCTACAGTTCTTCCTTTTGACAAAAGGTCAGAGGGTCAGCAAGAAGTGTCTACTCTCTCTGGTAGTATGAATAACTACTGAATTCAAATTTGGTGTCTTACTAGTATTTATAAGTTTTTGTGAGTGTCATCTTAATTTTTGTGAAAAGTATCGCTGAAATGTGTATTTCTATACGATTTATTTGATGTGAAAACGTCTAATTTAAATTACCTTTTTAAAAGTGTGTGTATATTGCTTTGAATTCCGTTTTGACCTCCATTTTGTTTTGAGTGTCTCATTTTTGACTTTGTTTCTAAAATGGCGGTTATGTGTTTGTTTCGCATTTAATATTAATAATACTTTCGCTTATGCGTTTAAATTATATTGTTTTTTAATTATTATGTTTTTTAAATCATTTTATGTGCATTTTTTGTAAATGTTTTAATACATAAAATTATTAGTTTAATACCCGAATACTTATTTTAATACTAGAGTATTTATTTTAATACTCGCGTATTCATTATTTAAAATAACATGCTATTTTTAATAAAAAACGTACAGTTTTTTACTACATTTTAATACACTTCCCCACCCAAAGCCCCAGAAGTTATTTTTTCAAATTGCCTTTCTATGCGTTGTAATGGTATGCGTTATATTTGTTTTTGTTGTAATGGTAGTTTGCCATTACTATTATTGCTCCGCGTTGTAATGGTATGCGTTGTAAAAACTTTTGTTGTAATGGTATTTGCGTTGTAATAAATGCGTTGTAATAGCATGCGTTGTAATAGCATGCGTTGTAGTGACATACATCCTCTAATCGGAGTGCTTGATAACAGCACAGGACCCGTGCCTCATGCCCACTGCACAACAACTAGTAATGGGCCAACTCTGTTCAACCACACAGCATGCTATGCCGTCTAATGATGCGCATGAAGGGTTGACCTCTGAGGCGATGAAATCTCATGATCGGGAGCACCCTGGCCTATCAGTTAAACTGGACACAGTGCTAGCGGCGGTGGAGAAGATTGGGGCGACTCTAGACCAGACCTGCACAACTCTTGAGCATAGAATAGATAAAGTAGCATCTGACTTCACTCTCCTGCGGGCAGACCATCAGAAGTTAAGCAATCATGAAACAGAACTCTCTTTAGCGGAGCTGCAGCCGAAGTCTCGCCATCACACTGCAATACTACAGGACCAATTTGATTGGGTCTGCACGCTGCATGTTTACATACAGATGCTCCTTGGTGTTAATTCACAGGGTCACTCAACAGTGGGATGGGTCACCTGGCCTATATCTGCCTGTACTCACACATACCCAAGTCCATACCTGACTGACAACTAGTTGCCATGGTTGGGCACACCACTTTGGGTCAGCTCCCATTTGGAGCTCGCTCTTATGCAGTTTTACGTAGTAGACATGGCCTTTATGTTATCCCCTTATGAGTTACTGCCACATTCTGTCATCTGTTGCCATGCAGCATACGCTCATTCTGCATACTTACTCAGCTGGCTAAACTCTACCACCCTAATCAACACCCATGATGAACATTAACATCCTCACATGGAACGTGAGAGGTATAAACACTCCCTCACAGCGGTATTCTAGCTATGCATATCTACAGCGCAGGTCTACTAGTCTTGCTCTCCTACAGCAGACACATCTAAAAAATATAGAAGCTGCTCGATTTCGGCATAGCTAGCGTGGAAACTTATACAGTACAAATGTCTCCTCCATGGCAAGGGGCGTATTGGTCTGGATGAAAGCAGGAATCCCTTGGGTAGAGGAAGAGGTGGTAACCGACCCTGCAGGTCGATATGTTCCTTAAGGGTAAAGTTAACGGACGACCCTCCCTACTGGGCTCAATATATGCCCCTAATGTAGACCAGGGCACCTTCCTTCGTGGCCTCTCCTCCTTGTTGGCCAGGTGGAAGGATATCCTGTGGCTCTTGGGTGGGGACTTCAATTCAGTCCTGGATGCCTCATTAGACCGTTCCTTCACCCCTCTCACCCGCACTTCGGCTTCCTCAAATGCACAGGAATTGCGCAGCTGGTTAGGACATTGGGCCTTGACGGATGTCTGGCACGTGCGCAACCCCAACTCTCAGATATACTCCTTTTATTCGCTGGTTCATCACTTACATGTACGACTAGATTGCCTACTGGCCTCATCTGCATTGCTCCCCATCATTCATGACATGGGGTACCTGGACCGCAAGCATTCAGATCATAACCCTCAATTCATGCAGCTCAGTTGGGAGTAGAGAGTTTCCCCAGCACCTACCTGGCAGCTTCAAACAGCGACATTAGAGGATCAGGCCTTTCGCAGCTCCCTGGGAGCAGCCCTCATTGAATACTTCGATCACAATGCCGACACTGCGAGTTCCCCTCTCATGGTGTAGGAGGCCTTCAAGGTCACGACTCGAGGTCACGGCCTAGGCCTCACCTGGAGCATCCTTAGGCAGCTAGATGCCTCTTTGACCACTATAGAGAAGAAAGTACCCCATTGGAAATTCTTGTCAATCAAATGCCCGGAGGCCAAAACAACATGGGATACCATGCACGCAGATCGTCTAGAACTCCTAGAATGGCTGAGGTGTCATAACTATCTAGCGCTCTCGTCACGTACCCATGCAACATCTGACAAGATGGGTAAACTATTGCCGTATCTAATAAAGCTGGAGCACCCACACCATCTCATTCAATCACTCAAAGATGAGTTGAGGGCTCTACACCTCCAACCCTCATGGGAACCCAGCACATAGCCTCTTTCTTAGTGTCTGTAGAGATGCCTACACTATCCCTGGACCAACATTTGGCACTAGAATCCCCCACATCGCTCAATGAGGTCTGGGAGCCTCTTTCGTCACTGGCTTCCGGGAAAACGCAAGGACCCGACAGGCTCCCTACTGAGTTTTGTAAGACATCTGCAGAGGTCCTCGTTCCACGGTTACACACCCTCTACACCTCTGCGATAGACAAAATGACCCTGCCATCTTCACAGTGCATGGCAAATGTGGTATCATTATTAAAACCAGGTAGAGATCCTGTGGCCTTGGGTTCCTACAGGGCCCTTGCAATCTTAAACTCGGCTATAAAATATGAGCGAAAATACTTGCCAACAGGCGTGCACCTTGCATTCCCTCACTGGTGCACGCTGATTAGAACAGGTTTGTTCCTGCCCGAAGCACCTTCGTTAACATCCGTCCCTACTTTCGAGTGTCAGAATACGCCCCGCTGAACTGGCCCGCTCGGGTTGCCCAGTGCTAGACCTGAGAGGGCTTTTAACTCCCTTGAATGGGACTACCTTTTTGCAGTGGTACCCAGGTTTGGGTTGGGCTCTTTCTTTATTAGCATGGTTAAATTTCTGGATAAGAACCCGACAGTGGGACCTGTCAAGGCTGCCCATTATCACCCCTGCTCTTCTCCTTAGCGGGGTAGAACTGTTGGCTACGTACATATGCTCACGGGTAAACATGGGCATTCCCCTGGGAAATGGAAGGCATATAATTTTATTATATGCCAGCAACATCATGTTCTATGTGAGAGACCTCCACTCCATCCCTCCCTCGTTAGGTTTAGCGCTTGCATCATTTGCCACAGTATCAGGGCTGCAGGTCAATGCGGCAAAGTCCATCCTCTTCCCCTTCTCCTCGGACACCCTTGACCCTGAGTATTCCCTGAGTGGTGTTAGGGTGCCATGGTACATTGATACTTTTCATTACTTGGGGGTCCACATATATCGGAGTAAGGCTGACCTCTTTGATGGCAACATAGTCAGAACCTGCACCGCTATTCACACTCATATTGTCCATCTCCGGTAGAGTAGCTCTCACGAAGATGGTGATCCTTCCTCGCCTTCTCTACTATTTCTCTACGCTGCCCCTCTACATCCCTCCTCCCTTATTTTGTCAAATTGAAAAGGTGTTTAGGGACTTTGTCTGGGGGTCGTCTAGACACAGGGTGTCCATTGAGAAACGTTATCTACCGGCGGTACAGGGTGGTCTCTCGTTACCCAACATCGCACATTATTACCTAGCCGCCCAATTGCAATGGATATCCAGATGGCTAGACTCCCGCCACCTATCTGATACTGCCACAAAGTCCCCTCCCATACCACATCACACATTGCTTCATATGTTCTACCCCTGTGCAAAATGTCAGCGCTGAGATACTTTATTGCTCTCAATAGCCTATAGATACTACTGTAGAACCCTCTTTCTCACTCTGGATATCAAGCCATATGCCCCTGCTATTACCCTCCTTGGAACACATAGGGGGTGGCCCCCTATCACTGCAGCTGAGTTGCTTAGCTGGGATACGGTGTGAATTCATGAAGAAGGGGACCTGTATCAATCAATCAATCAATCAATCAAAACATTTGTGGAGTCTCCTGAAGGTCAGCATGTCCTGGGTCTGTCGCAGGTGGATGGGAAGGGTGTTCTATGTCTTGGTGGCGAGGTGGGAGAAGGATCTGCTGCCGGTGGTCGTTCGGTGGAAATGTGGAACGGTGGCGAGGGCGAGGTCGGCGGAGCGAAGCTGGCGGTTGGAAGAGTAGAAGGTGAGTCGTTTGTTGAGGTATGTTGGTCCGGCATGGTGGAGTGCTTTGTGGGCAAGGGTGAGGAGCTTGAAGGTAATCCTCTTGTTGACAGGGACCCAATGCAGGTCTCTCAGGAGGGCAATAATGTGGCTGTGGCAGGAAATGTTGAGGACGAGGCATGCGGAAGCATTCCGTATGCGTTGAAGTCTTTTCTGGAGTTTGGCCATGGTTCCCACGTAGAGGACGTTACCATAGTCCAGCCTGCTGGTGACGAGGGCCTGGGTGACCGTCCTTCTGGTTCCGCTGGGGATCCATCTGTAGATCTTGCAAAGCATGTGGAGGGTGTTATAGCAGGAGGAGGAGACGGTGTTGACTTGCTGGGTCATTGACAGTGATGAGTCCAGGATGAAACACAGGTTGCGTGTGTGGTTGGTTGGTGTTGGCGCAGTTCCCAGCGAGGCCAGCCACCAATGTGATTCCAGGCAGAGGGGGCTGATCCGAGGATGAGGACCTCCATCTTGTCTGAGTTCAGTTTCAGGTGACTGTTCTTCATCCATTCGGTGACGGCCTTCATTCCTTCGTGAAAGTTGGTTTTGGCGGTGGCAGGGTCCTTGGTAAGGGAGAGGATGAGCTGGGTGTCGTCGGAGCAAGAGATGATGTTGAGGTTGTGCAATCGGACGAGGTTGGCGAGCGGTGTCATGTAGGTGTTGAAGAGGGTCGGGCTGAGGGATGATCCTTGGGGTACACCGCAGGTGATATTGGTGGCTTTGGATCGGAATGGAGGGAGGCGGACTCTCTGGGTTCTGTCAGTAAGGAAGGAGGTGATCCAGTTCAGGGCGTCGTCGCGGATCCCCACGTTGTGGTGGCGTGTGCGTAGGGTGTGGGGGCAGACGTGTCGAAGGTGGCCGAGAGGTCTGGGAGGATGAGGGCCGCGGTTTTGCCGTTGTCCAGCATGGTCCTGATGTCATCGGCAGCGACGATTAGGGCAGTTTTGGTGCTGAAGTTGCTGCGGAATCCGAATTGGGACGAGTCCAGGGTGTTGTTCTCTTTGAGGAAGCGGATCAATTGTTTGTTGACGTTCTTCTCAATGACTTTCGCCGGGTACGGAAGTATGGAGATGGGCCGGAAGTTGTTGAGGTCCTTTGGGTCTGCCTTGGGTTTCTTGAGTAGGGCGTTGATATCGACGTGTTTCCTGCTCTCCCAGAAGATGGCAGTCTCGAAGGATCTGTTGCAGATCTTCCGGAGTTGGGGAGCGATGATGGAGCTCGCCTTGTTAGAAGATGTGGTGGTGGCAGGGGTCTGACGGTGAGCCAGAGTGTATGGTGTTCATGTTTGATGGTGTCTTCATCATTGTCGAGGTTCCAGGAGAGCAGGAGGCCGGTGTGGCTGGGGGGCGTGAGTCTGAGGTGTCGGCGGCAGTCGGGGGAGTGTTGAAGCTGTTGTGGATGTCTGTGATCTTGCGGTAGAAGAAGGTGGCTATAGAGTCGCAGAGGTCCTGTGACGGCGGAATTTCATTAGAACTGGAGCTGGGGTAGGCGAGTTCTTTCACGATGTTGAAGAGCTCTTTGCTGTTGTCTGCCTTGTTGTCTATGCATTCCTTGAAGGAGGTCCTTTTGGCGGTTCGAATGAATTGGTGTTGCCTGCGGCTGCCATTATTGAGGGCTGCGTGGTTTTCTGGTGTTTGTTTGTGGTGCCACTTCTTTTCAAGTCTTCGGCAGGTCTGCTTTGATGCCTGGAGGTCAGTGGTGAACCAGAAGGCCCTTATGTTGATGCATATGTTTGAGGATTTCTTGATCGGGCCAGAGTGTTTTGCAGTCTTCAATCCATTGCCTGAGGTTACGGGCGGCTGTGTCGGTGTCGGTGTGGTTGGTTGATGGGTCTCGGGCGAGGGTGGTGATTAGCTGGTCTTTGGTGACCTTGTTCCAGCTGCGGTGGGGGGTTCATTGTGGGCGGTTGTGTGCTGTGCTTTTCTCGAAGGAGAAGTGGATGCAGCAGTGGTCGGTCCAGTGGAGGTAGATTGTGTGGCTGAAGGTTACGTGGTTGCTCGCGGAAAAGATGGGGTTGAGCGTGTGTCCGGCGGAGTGGGTGGGTTTTGTGACAAGCTGTTTGAGTCCGAGGTTGGCGAGGTTGACAAGCGGGGTGGTGGAGTTGCTGTCCTTGGCATTCTTGAGGTGGAAGTCAAGGTCTCCGTGGAGGATGTAGTCTGTGGAGGCCAGGGCGTGCGAGCTGATGATGTCAGTTTTAGAGTCGCTGAACTGTGGCCGGGGTCCAGGGGATCTGTAGGCAAGGGTTCCTCTGAGGGTGGTGGTGTTGGAATCATTGTGGATCTGGAAGTGCAGGTCTTCGGCGGTGCTGAGGGTGTCTTCGGTGCTTGATCGAGATTCTGAGGGTGTTTTTGTGGACGATGGTGATTCCTCCTCCCGGTCTGTTGATACGGTCCCTGCAGGTGATCTTGTAGCCATCCGGAGTTAAACGGCCTGCTTGTGGACAGAGTGGGTGTTGAGTAGTAAGCATCTGAGATGGTTGTGGCCTGCCCTGGTGGGAGGAACGGGTCGTGCTGGTGTTTGCTGGCTGGTGTAGCTGCAGTTATGGCAGGTAAAGGCTTCGGGATGGCCTGGAAGCAGGTGGGTGATCGGCCGGCATGGAGGAGGTTGGCGCTGTAGTGTAGCGGCGTCGGGTGTTGTGTTGCTTTCGGGGGCCAGCTGATCTAGCGCTATGCGCAGTCCAGGCACAGAGGGGCCCAGACTGGCTTGCCTTTGGCGCTCCTTTGGTGCCGCGGCCGCCATAGGAAGGGGAGGTGGGAAGGAGGAGTAGCAGGGAGGCAGGGAGCGGAAACGAATGGGCGAGCGAGGGTGTGGGGCCGCAGGGGATGCAGCGACGGGAAGGGGAAAGGAGAAGGATGAACGCTGGAGGGCTGAAGAGAGAAAAAAAATGGCTTCACAGAATACAGAAATGGGATACAACAGCAGAAAAAGACTGCAGAAAAAGTAATACAAGAGCAAAAAACAGAATACGACAAAATAAAATACACCAGCAGAAAAACAGATTACAACAAGATAGACAAATCAGCAGACAGTAAAACAGGCAAAACGGAACAGAGTAAGCAGACAGATACTTACGGGGCACCTCTGGGCCACCAGGGAAGAGGCGCAGGCAGGAGCCTGCGGGTGGAGGAGGTCCTCGAACTCATGGCAGCAGGGAGATCAGGGAGCAGGGACACTGGCACAGACAGGTGGAGCTGTGCAGCGGTGGGAGAGACTTGCCTGGGACAGGGTCACGGGTCACTCCAAGAAGGCACCCTGATACCGAGCATTGAGCTCATTTTGGAGGAAGGTCTTCACCCAGGGAGCTTCTTGCTACATAATGCGATTGTCACTGCACGCTCATCAAAATGGGGTAACCTATCTACAGAATCCCCCATACACTGCATAATTCAATACCGGCATATAATGGGGAATGGGGGCACTTAATCCACTGGTTTGCAACTTCTCTCCATCAACATACAGCAAACTCAGTGGCTTCCTTGCGACTAATGGGAGGACGATCAAGGGTGGGCCTTTTCAGACAAATAATGGTCCACAGCACTGGAGGGTCAAACATTCATTCCCCGTAACCAGTGCTTTCGTCAGATTCAGCTCTTTCTCTTACATTGGGCATTCCATACTCTGTCCCTTATTAATAAACTCTGTCATCGCACAGATTCAATCTGTCACACGTGTCGTTTCCCCAACGCTGACTTGCTACAAATGCTGTGGCAGTGTCCCTCTGTGGGAGAGTACTGGGGTGGAGTTGCAACCACCTTAACCCGATGCATGAAGCGGGACCTTCTCTTTCATTGGGAGACATACATCTTACACCTCTTTAAAAGGGGCAGGAATTACAGGGTCACCTCCCACTTTCTGGATCTAGGCTTGATCAAGGCAAATTGCCTGATCACCAAATGCTGGAAGTCGCCAGAAGCCCCACATGTAAAGGCATGTTAGCTGGGGGGCTATTGTGGCAGATCTACTAGGTTTGGGTGCCGAACCTGAGGTTTCCGGGGAAAGGGAGGGTGACTAGTCGGGTCACATGTTACAGCATGGCCATGTGGTGATATATGTGGATAAGTGAACCATGCCACTGGGTCAGCCAGTCCATACTTTGGTGTCTAGTGCATCAGCAGAGCAAATGCGCCCTTGTATCAACTCCTCGCAACAACAAGTCACATGCAGTTTCCCCTATCCTTCCTTATATAAAAGCACTTAACACCAGCATAAACAAATCCCTACTCCGCAAACTCCAGACCATACAGAACACCGCTGCCAGGCTCGTCCTCGGCATCTCTCGACACAAGCACATCAGCCAACACATCCGGAAGCTCCACTGGCTCCCTGAGGAGAAGAGAGTCACCTTCAAGATCCTCACCCACGCCTACAAATGCCTACACAACACCAGACCCAAATACCTAAACGTGGAATGCGCTCTTTAAGGGAGATTCGGCGAATAACCCAGGGCTCCTCCTGTTAGCAGGTCGAGTGCGTCCATGAGGTGCCTCGACAACTGCACTCACCAGCCGCCCGTGGCTCTGAAGTATGGTACTTCCTCCTCCCCTCTACAGCACACACAAAAGGAAGCGCTCACCCAGAGGTTTGGGTAATTCTGAGGGTAACATGCTGTCCACAAGGAAATGTTTGTGGCAGGAACAATGGCACGACTACTGAAAAACATGGTCCTGACTTTTCCCCCTCATGGCACATTTAATTTGAGAATCATCAAGCACTTAAAGAAGACGTTGTATGATATGAAACTGCCTCCTAGACCAAAACAATATGAAGCTCCTAATGCCTGGGAACATACAACTCACCTGAGAAAGATTCCAAAGAAGGGTCATGAAAGTCATATGCGGGGCGTGGCCAGCAGCCGGCTAAGATGGCCTCAACCTAAGAGAGCTGCACTAGCCAGCTAGTGCATGCCCTAAAAAATCCATCAATATCTGCAGTTTTGAGTGTACCAGAGAGGAAAAGAGAAGATTGCATGCTTGCGGCGACCTCTGTGGCGAGTTTCCACCTGGCGAACGACGGACCGAAGAAATGATCCGAGGGCACAGGAGCTGGTTGCGGGTAAAATGGTACTGCCCCCTTAGGCTTGAAGTCAGAAGGGCCTGGTGCAGAATGCTGGGGTGTACACGGTGGACCCGAACAGTGGCGCCAAGACTCTGAGCTGTTTTTGAGAGATGGTGGCAACCGGCGCCACCGGACAAGGTGAGAGCAGAGTGCGGGTGAGCGACCTCGGTAGCAGTTGGCGAGGTGGGCATGCTGGGGCCCACTCGGAGAGATAAAAGGCAGGGAGCTGGCATTTCAAGTATATGTGAGTGGTGGCACTGGTGCCTTTTCTCCTCGTGGCTTATACACACAGCGTTAATGACCACAGGCGCAGGAAGAGCTATAACACGCCCGCGGAAAGAAATTGCCCACACCCTAGAGTCAAGATATAGAGGGCCCTGCAGACGTGGCTTGGGCCCACAAGGGAGTGAGGGGTGCCACAATATTGCAGCCCATTTGGTGGCTTGGTAGGAGAAGACCGTGGGTGCAAATCCACTGAGACTTGGTAAGGGCCTCGAGTAAGCTGCGCAGGCAATACTTGGTGGGTGCAATCACTATATATGAACTAGGCCACAGCCTTCTAGAGAGGTGGTGGGTCCCGACAGTGGGAGATTGGGCCCGCCTGCAGAAGCGATAACATTGAGAGATCTAGAGTTGCCCCCAACTGGAGGTTCAGCGCCTTAGAGAGGTGCCATTGGAAGGCCGTCAGGCTACAGGCAGGAGAGTGGTACACGCGCCTCCAGGCCGCCCACAGTAATCCAAACGCAATACACTGAGGTAGGGGGTGAAGCCGGACAAGGGCTGACCTCAAAGAGCTGTTGAATGGGGCACGCAAAATGAGGAGGAGCGTGCCAGTCCAATCAAATCGATAAATACATAGTCAGTATGGGCCGTGAGGAGAGCACGATGGGGAGACGCTCTGGACATACTGGAGACGACCAAGCCCAAGACCCCTCGCTGAAGGATATAATGCAAGCAATAACAGAACTCCGAGGAACATTGGAAACAAAGTTAGACTCAGTTACGGAGGAGGTCAACCTGCTCAGAGCAGATTTTCGAAAGATGGCAAATAAGATGACTTCTGCAGAATCCAGTATCGATGGTCTACAGTCTAAGACTAAACGCCTAGAAGAGCAGGTCCTGAAGCTTACAAAAAACAAGACGGACATCCTGACCCATCCAGATGATCAGGAAGGCAGAGCCAGATGCAATAACATCTGCTAAATTATAGCGATAGGGACGTAATCTTTCAAAACGGTTCACCAACATGCAATATGAAAATGCTACAATCCGATTCCTTCCTGACTTCGCGCTTCAGGTGCAGCGTCAGAGGGTAACCTTCGATGTGGTGAAAAGGGCGCTGCAAGATCAAAACATCAAGTACATGATGCTATTCCCAGCCAGGCTGAAAATATTAGGTAGGACCTTCTTCTTCAACTCTCCAGAAGAGGCAAGCGACTGGCTGGAAGTTTGCAGAACGGTGGGGCCAAAAAGTGTCAGAGCCATACAACGCGGTCCCAGGTAACGAGATGGATATCAGAGAGCGAAAGATCGCGATCTTCAGGCCTCAACGCAGCAAAAATGACCAGATAAGGTACTGCTTCTGGGGCACCATGGTTATCATAATGATATTGTGCCCAGGGGGAGTGGGTCAGGGATGGACTGTGGTTGCTCCTAAACTGAAGCTCTGGAGAGCAGTTGTATTGACAATGACATGGGGAAAAACTGGCGGATGCTGGACTAGACATGTTGGCCGGGGTGTACTCATAAAGTGAATTGGGGCAATATTTATCTAATTGCTACATGCGGGACCATGTGGGTGGAGACTGGCGCACACCCCACATTCTTTGTTACCATTACCCAGTTTGGGCGACAGGCACTCTGCATGTTGAGGAGGTGGAAGGTTTTCTATTCACTGAGCAGGGTTGCAGGGAGAGGCAGGTTGAGATTTTGTCTCTTCTTTGTTATTGTTTGTTTTGATGTTCTTAGCTCAAGACCAAAAGAAAGGCACCGTACAAGCACAGATGAGGGGCTGGGGATAGGGGAAGTGAGCTGCAAGTCGGAGGTGAGAAAGCATGGCTTGGACAACAGATAGTCCAGTGCAACTCCGGGTCTGGACCAGGAATATAAATGGTTTGGGTAATAAAATCAAGCGCACTCTTGTCCTACAACATATTAAGAGACACGCCCCGGACGTCATAATGAGGCCGGAGACACATATAAATACATGGCAGTCGATCGCTTTCGATACAGATTGGTGGCTCATTCCGGTACCCATCTGATGCCAGGGAAGTGGGAATCCTGATTCGATCTGCCTGTCCGTTTATCGTAGAGAAGGTCTGGTCCGACGATGCGGGTTGTTGCGTAGATGTGGCAGGCAGATGGGAACGAAGAGGTATGCACTTCTGTTCATTCTACGCCCCTCCAAGGCTCCAGAAGACTGACTTCCCCACTATCAGCAAATTCTTATTGGGCTCCCGATGGGCAATATCCTGGCTGGGGGCAATATCCTGGCTGGGGGCAATACAAATTTGGTTTTAGATCCAGAGCTGGATCGTTCGAGTACTCTGATGGGATAAGGGGGTGAGAGGCTCAACTTCGGCTTCCTGACCACTATGAGGTTAGTAGATATTTGGAGGGCGTAGAACCTCCAACAGCAACAATACACATACTATTCAGCGCACCATGGCTCGTTTTCTCGTATAGACTACCTATTGACGCAGGGTGACAGGGTAAGGGAATTTCTGACAGCTACTCATTTGGCTCAAGGCATCTCAGACCACTCCCTGTGTGGGTCACTGTTCAGGGGCCACTAGTGAATAAAGGGGCATACCCAAGGATATATCCATGAACATTGAGAGATTCAGCACTGAGGGACAAACTACGGGAGGGAACGGAATTGTATTTTCAATAAAATGCTGGCACTGTTGACTCACAATGAACAATTTGGGAGGCCTACAAAACAGTAGTTAGGGGTCAAGCGCAGGCACATATAGGGCGTCAAAAGAAAGAAGAGGCAAGGCACATGAAAACCCTAGAGCAAGAGGTGCTTCGGACAGAGAGGGAAGCAACAGCAAGTGGTGACGTGGATCTGCGCCATGCCTTGGCCCTGTGTCAATACGAACTGAGAGCAGCAGCTGAAGGTGCTGTGCGGGTGTATGCGTTGACAGTGCAGCATCAACTATATGACATTAGGGACAAGGCATCCAGACTGTTTGCATGGCTGGATAGAAGTGATAGAGAGAGGTCATGGGTGGCATATGTACTGGATGGTGAAGGTGTTCTCCACTCAGCCAGTGGAGACATAGCGGAAGTGTTTGCTACATACTATGAGGGTGTCTATTCGCCAGTGAGTATGAGATCTGAAAGATTTCTCATTACCAATGGTGTCGGCGGAAGCTAATGAGGCTTTAGAAGCTGTGATCACAGAGGAACAAATATCGAGGGTGCTGGGATCCTTGAAGGTGGGGAAGGCAGTAGGCCCCAATGGGCTTCCAGTTGAGCTATATAAGGGTTCGTCTTCCAGAATATTGCCACCACTATGTAAGATGCTGCAAGAAGTGCAGAAAGACGGTCAACTACCAATCGATCAGTGGGTAGCCACTATTGTGATACACAAGCCGTTGAAGTCCCTGATCGATGCAGCTCGTACAGGCCAATATCCCTTCTCAACGTCGAGGAGAAGGTCTTGACAAAGACCTTGGCGAATAGGCTGCTACCAATTATTACCAAGTTAGTCGATAGGGATCAATCAGTCTTTATGCCCAATAGGAGCACCCAACACAACCTGCGCAGGCTGTATGGAGTGCTGTATACGATGAGGGACCCCACTGATCCACAAATTTCACTCATGGCGCTTGATGAATCCTTGGCCTTTGATAGTATTGAATGGCCCTATCTGTTTGCCATTCTGGCTAAGCTGGGCCGTGGTCCTAACTTTTGCAATTGTGTGAGACTTCTCCATCAGGGTCGACTGGCTCAAGTGCGTGTCAACCGCATGCTGTCATGCCAATTCCACCTGCGGAGGGGTACAAGGCAGGGTTGCCCTTTGTCCCCCTTGTTATTTGCCTTAGCGTTGGAGTCATTGGTTCATTGGATTAGGCGGGCCCCCATGATATGGGACATTGAGGCATCGGGTTTAGGAAAATCGCATATTGTTATATGCTGATAACATTTTGCTATATCTTGCGAGGCCTTATCATTCTATGGCTAAAGTGCTCCACTTCTTCTATCTCTTTGGGAGCTACTCACGGTACACTATAAACTGGAACAAATCTGAGGTATTCCCGCTGGCGGGCCCCTCCCCTCCGAGACTGCCAGTGCAGTGTGCAGCGCCTATAGTACAGGAAGGCTTCAAATATTTGGGCATCCAGGTTGTTTGGGACCAACAGATGTTTCTAGATAGAAATAGTACCCCTCAGTTAGAGAGACTCCATGGGGACGTGCAACATTGGCAAACCCTACCATTATCCCTGGCGGGCAGAGTGGCTCTCTTTAAGATGATGGCCCTAACACGCCTGCTGTACATCCTGCAAAACACACCCTATTCCTACCCACCGACAGTTTTTAAAAAGATTGCTCAGGATACACGAGAATTGATATGGCATACAGGTACACCTAGGATAGCACTGCATAAGCTAAAAAGAGGGGTATATGATGGAGGCCTGGCGGTACCGGATGTTAGGCGCTATTACTGGCAGCCTAACTGCAAGTGGTGAAATGCTTGGGTATACGCAGATAGAGAAGATCCAGCATACAGGGTAGATCGAGATGCCATGCCGGCAGGTAACTGTGAGCCGTTATATGCGTCAAAGCATGAACCTGGATGGCCCCCACACACAGCGACAGTGGTGGCATGTTGGAGAGAAGCAAATCCGACACTGGAGTGGCAAAACAAACTAACCAGCAGAATACTGCTGAGGTCAAATAGCGGGTTCAAAGAAGTGGCCTCACTACAGGGGTTTGCAGGGGGGAAGAATATCGGAATTGCCCATCTGGGGGACATATGGAGGGATGGGGGCCCACTTCCGTTTTAGGATTTTGAACTGGCTGAGACACAGAGATTTCACTATTTGAGGCTCAGGCATGCCCTACTGAAACACTTGCATGGGGTCACCTCCCTCTCTGACTATTCTCTCCTCAAGGATAGGTTAGTAATGGATCCAATCCTCAAAAAATAGACCTCAACAATATACCGGAAGCTTATGAACAATCTGCCTGACCAACTGACAACCTTAAGGGCCACCTGGACTGACGACCTGGGTAATATAGACGGAATGGGAAAGAGATCTGGAATGGTGTCAGAGAGCAGAGGAGACGATATATAGAAGTAGAGGATGTGTCAAGAAATGGGAAAAAGGTCTGGGCACCGTGGCGATCTTACAGGGGGTCAATAGAGATTCATGCAGCAGCTGTAGAGGCCTTGGCCGAACACAGAGTCGTGTGCCCTTACAGTGCTCCTTTCCCGAACGCAGGATAGTCTCCGCCTCACAGTCCCCTGTTGACCTAATCTATGTAAATGGAACTCTAGGGTGCATGTTATGGCAAATGTTATTGTACTGTCTATTGAGCTTGTTCAATACAAATAATTTTAAAAAAAGAATGTCATATGCACTTGTGTGGCTGCCAGGAGGGATACAGACAGCAGTCATGGACAACTGACATGATTGAGGGAGATAAACTGTACCCTGCATTGATGAGTGAGGAAGAGCAGAAGGGTAAACAGAAGGATAAGGGAAAGAAGAAAGAGACAGATGATACTGAAAATGTAGCTGATGATAGTGAGACTGATTCAAGTGATGAGTTTATAAACGAGTGATTGCTAAATCGTCCACCCGCTACAGGATTGAGTGTTCTAAATATCATTGGAAATTCTGATGTGCCTTCGGCACTCATGGATGCGGGTTCTAACTCAATGATGGAGAATTTCGGGATAATAGCTCCTTCAAACATAGAAGCAGGATGCCTATTGCAAACAACAAAACAGTAATTTCTTCTCTTTTAAGTAAGTCTGTGTCTCAATGGACATTTGGACAACAAATTAAACAAGTGCAGCTGTCAGACTTTCAGACACACCTGTTCTTAATGTCCCAGGTGCACTGACTGTTCCTGTTACAATTGTTAATATTGGTCCTGAGGTTCCTTCAATAAACCTAGATTGGTGGCTGTTCCTACTGGGATGAGTACCTCAGGTAGCTAACCTGTGGGCCCAACTCCTCAAATTCAGTTGGTTTTGACACAAGTGAATACCCCATGTGCTGCAAGTGCAGTCCCTACATTAAATCCGACAGGGTTTAACCCGTCTGGAGGGGTTCCCCAAAGATCTCTCCTTTTTTTATGCCCAACATGAATGTGCCTTCAAGTATTTATTATAGTTCCCCTAATACAAGAATACCTATGGGTTCACCATGTTCTGATTTGTCTCTTTTAACTCAGCACCTAATCCAAATTGTGGCTCCTTTAGTGCAGAGAAACCTGGTCTCCTACCCGAGAACTAGATGACTGGGTTAAAGGTATAGCCACCTCAACTGGTAATGGGAATCCTGGAGCAAGAGGGAGAATGCTCAATCCCCAGTGAAAAAAAGACAATAGAAACGATAATAATTAGAAATCTCAATGTCCCAATTAAGTTGGATGATGAGCATTTGTTAAAGTATAAAGATATTACTATACGTGCTGGATAGGCTCCTGAAAGGTTGCCTGAATTGGCTCACCAATGCAAAATTGACCTACAGAAGTCCAAAGCCTTACAGAGAAGCTACGGGTCAAACTTTAATGACCATGATCTTTCATAATCTTTCAGGACTGACATTTTAGATCAAAGAATTAATTACCTATGTCCAAAAGTGGAGTGAGTTGGATATGTGGGAAACCAGGTGGGGGAAGAAAAAGGAACCTAGGCTAGCATTGCCTCCAATGGGCATAGAGGATATACACATGCTTCCAATGAGAGACGTGCCTCTTGGAGGTTATGTTCATGTGCCATGGAGCAAAAGTGACCTTGAATCATTCACAAATGATTTTCCAGAATTGAGAGAAAACTGGTAGAATGACAGACAGGTTGACTGGTTTATGAAGATATCAAAGGTTCTGTGGATAGACTTGAATACTTTATTGAAAATTGTGGTTCCAGGTAATTTGTGGGGTGAATGCAAAATAGCTGAGGAGTCGCCTGAGAAGGAGCCCATGAGACATCCCCTATCTAAGGCTCCATCACTAGTGGAGATGAAAAAGGATCATCAGGTGATTACATTTTTTAAATCAACAGTATTGGTTAAAGATATTAATTGGATCGGGACTGAAAATATGACTCAAGAGTCCAAAGAATTAATACATTCTTAATATGAAAGACTTTTTCATGCATTTAAGAAGTATAGTGGGACGGAGACTATTGAGGCCAAAGACATGGGGCATTTTGTCAGGTCCGGACTGGGAACCAAATCTGGCCCTGGCAAAGTGCTTGGCTGGCCCCCGGGGGCTGTTTGCCAGGGCAGTTTTTGGGCAATTTTGTCACAGGAGCCAATATTGCAGCTATGTTGCAAAACCGACCCGGTAACAAAAACGGCCATGGGACCCAAAACCAGCCCCCACCCTAGTGACCCACCGGGGAAATGCCTGGTGCCCGCTACTGCTAGCCCAGTCCTGCATTTTGTGCACAAGTTTGTGCATGGAATGAAATCTAAGGTCAGCATGATGATTCAGCAGCCATTCATTTGTTGGCAGAGTAAACCAAGTGATAAGATCTTAAAATATGCAAAATATTGCAGAGATGACTTGAAGATTAAACATAAGCAATTGAAAGAGAAGCTGATGTTAGCACAAATAAAGGCTGCACAGTGAGATCAGAATCAGCAGTTTGTTGGGAATGATGGTCCCATGCAGTGAGTGTATCAACGGGAAATCACTATGATGCAAGGTGGAATTGGAGTTCAAACACAAGGTAGAGGTTGTGGTGTCCATGTTGAACTGAGTACAGGAGTTGATAGGCCGACCTTGAAGAAAACAAATCCTTGTCACGTTTGCGGCAAGTTAGGGCATTGGTAGCAGGAGTGTCATCTTAATACTGGTAATATGGCGAGTGGGAATCAGGTTTAAAATGATGGATTTGTGCAATCGCAAGGTTCAGACAGAGCAGGTCCATAGTCAGAGGGCCCGATTCACAGAATGAACTTAAGACTAAATCCTAAACTTACTACTATTTGGTATTCACAGAATGCACTTACTACTTTCGGGATTCACAGAGTGAACTTACTACTTTCGGGATTCACAGAATGAATTTACTACTTTTGGTATTCACAAAATAGATTTAAGACTACTAACTTTAAGTCCGAACTCGGGCCGTAAATTCCGGCCCGGAGGCGGAGCTTCTGGTTTGGGGGCGGAGCTTGCGGCCTGGAGGCGGAGCTTGTGGCTTGGAGGCAGAGCTTCCGGCCCAGAGGTGGAGATTTCAGCCACGGCTAAATCCCCACCTCTGAGCCGCAAGCTCCGCCTCCGGGCCGCAAGCCCCGCCTCCGGGCCACAAGCCCCGCCTCCAGGTCGCAAGCTCCGCCCCAAGCCGGAAGCTCCTCCTCCGGGTCGGAATTTACTGCCCGAGTTCGGACTTAAAGTTAGTAGTCTTAAATCTATTCTGTGAATCCCGAAAGTAGTAAGTGCATTCTGTGAATACCAAATAGTAGTACGTTCGAACTATCGAACATGACAACTCTGTTCCATCAGGGATCGTGGAAACAGTCCAGTACTTTTCGCTCTGTCACTCGTGTTCACTTTGTCTCACAGGGATACACAGAATAAATCGTGGGGTTGTTTTTCAATAAGCATTTATTGAACCAGCATCATTCTAGTTTAAAATAGGTGTACTGAAACAACCATAAGACAAAAGCAGATATAAATGATTATAAGCACCAATAGAGTAAAAGGATGGTAGATTGCTACCATAGTGCTAAAACACTGAACACAGGCAAATATATAAATACATGACAATAAAATACGTACTCCTACGATGCAACCCTACCTAGATGTACCTATGTGTACCTAGCATGTATGTAGGTGTAGAACCAAGAATCCCCCTAGGCTGAAGCCAACCCCATTACCTGAAGTGAGAGACTGTGGGACCCCGTCCTGGTCTTGAGATGGACAACCCCGCGCGGGATGTCAGACCACTGTGAGCTGGAGTGTCTGCGTGCAGGAACCTCAGCACCGCACGTCAGTTTGTCAGCATGGAAGTCCTTTTCCTCTGCCTGCCCCAGCAAAGGTATGATGTATATATACCCAAAAGGTACCCTCAGGGATTCTACCTTCCTAAGTCCTGTTGATCTAGGATGACAAAAGGGATGACCTTTATACATAGTTATTATGCAGAAGATGGTAGTCCTGCCGTGATTCCAAGAATCCTCATGCATAATAAATGAGGCTAGTTTTCTGGGAAAACCACAAGACATTTATGCTGCACCATAACTAGGCAAAAGGTCAATACAAACCGTTATGTAGTGTAATTGCAGGAAACATATAGGTGAAATGTTGGGTGACTACCTCAGCCTATATTAGGGTGCATTTACGAATCATAACAAACTGTTCCTTTTACTGTACCCCGCATGGTATAGAGTTTCAAAGTCATGATGAAGATGTTGTCTTCAAACTTGTCACCCAGAAATCAGTTATTAAATTGTACCCCATTTTGACAAAAGATGATCTGCCACCAGAGCTGAGAGACACAGTTTTATCTGAAGTCTGCTAATTTTGAGGGAAAGACAAAGGTCTCATCAGGAGTGTTGAACCTGTGTGCATCAGAGTGAAACCTAATGCTGAATATCTGAGAATCCCACAGTATAATTTGACCTCTAGAACTTTTGCTGGGATTTCTCCTGTGAGTGTGATATCTGCTTATAGCTCACTCCTACTGGTTTGCTCAAGATTAGCCTCCAGTTCCGCCTCTGACACTACTTGAGAAATACCCAGGGGTGCCCTTCAGTCTTCCCTATATAGTTGCTGATAATATTCTTGAAACATATGTAGTATGCCACTTGTTTCTATATAAATTTCTTTGTCCTTCTTTATTGATGTTATCAAACCTTTTGACTATTTTCTGAAGCACCAACCTTCACCTAACTGTCTCCACTCTCACATTATTCATTCTTATGTGTCCGAAACTTTTCGGCTGATCTTTGGGTAAGCCAGTTTTTTTAGGTAATAATTTTAAAGAGCATTTAACCCACTCCTCGCCCCTGCACAATCCGTATCATAAGTTCTTCGTCCGCTTCAGATAGCTCTCGTAATAGCCGGTCATTCTCGACCAGGCGCTGTCTCGTCACGTGGGCAACAAAGCTAATGGCCCCCCCCCAGACTGGCCTCGAGGGCATCCCAGACCATAACCCTTGAGGTGCTATATCTAATGGTGTCAAGAAACTCCTGTGTCCATTTCTAAATATGCATAGAGGTTCTAGCTGCTCTGCATAATCTGCCCTCATGAAAAGCAGCAGGCCCGGGTAAAATCCATCTAGAAATAAATATACAAGATGCTTCAAGCCCAGTTAGCCCCCATATTATTGACCTGTTTTGGGGGGATTCAGCAAGATGGCCTTCCACCAGAGTCCTGGCAAGGCACGGATATTTTCATATTCCTGAAGAAGGGTAAACCCCCGGAAAATCCCGGCATCACGCAGGCCAATCTCTCTGATCAACTCCGATAGTAAGATATATTCCAAAATATTGGCCAGGAGGCTAGGGAGGGTCATAGGTCACCTGGTCTGACCCTGGAAGCACTGCTTTATTCCAGGTCGAGGAACCGACCATATAAGGCGGGCGATGATTTTATTTGACGTCACTACCGAGACAGGGGGGCAGATGGCAATGATCCTTCTTCACGCAGAGAAGGCTTTTGATCGGGTGACGTGGAGATTTTTATGGCAGATGCTCCACCATAAAAGATATGTATTAATATTTACGGGCACAGCTGCAGCTAATTGGGTAGGAATCTGATAATATAATTGTGTCAAGGGGACTAGGCAGGGGTGTCCCTGCTCTCCTATCCTGTTTGCTCTCTATATAAACCTGATGATAGAGAAGATTTTAAATTAAATTAGATTATGATTTCTAAAGTGCACTACTACCCGCAGGTGTCTAGGCGCTGACTACCAAAGCAGGGTGGGCCAGGGTAACGAATAACACCAGCCATCAGAGAAACACAGGAAAGGTGGAAGAGCATATTAAACTAGTGGTTAAATAACCTGGTTTTAAGAGCTTTCTGAAACGTGAGCAGATGTTTTGAAGTTTTGAGTGTTTTGTGGCATCGTATTGCAGAGTTTGGTAGTGGCCATTGTGATGCTCTTACCTCCTCAGGTACCTCTTTTTAACTTGGGAACAACCAAGTTAGCCTGGGAGGCAGATCTTAAGGTTCTGGCAGGGATGTAATGATGGAAGAGTTGCTTCATAGAAACTGGACCCTCAAAATGGAGGGCCTTAAAGGATATGCACAGGGAGTTGAACATAACCCGCTTTTTGACCGGGAGCCAGTGGAGTAGGGGGAGAGACTTGGACATCGACTGATTTTTTGGAATTCCCAAAAGCAACCTGGCGGCCGCGTTTTAGATCATTTGTAGTTTGTCCAGGGCTTTCTTATGGGCAGTCAAGAAGAGCCCATTACAGTAATCTATTTTAGAAAAGACCAGTGTTGTAATCACTGTTTTGCGTAGGTTCAGAGGGATAAAAGGGAAAACCTTCCTAAGTGATTTAAAGATGAAAAAGCATAACGATTAAAGTTTTCCATCAAATTGCACTCCCAGGTTTTTCACCTTTGGCACTGGGATGGGGAGGGTACCCAATTCTTGAGGCCACCAGCAAGGGGACCAACATGATGGTTGCTTACCAAAGAGTAGTATCTCAGTTTTTTCTGAGTTCAATTTCAGACAACTGTTTGACATCCACCTCCCAATCTGTACCTTGCAATTGTGGAAGCATTTAGCTATGTTATCAGCATTCTCTGTGGCTGACACTACAATCTGGGTGTCGTCAACATAAGTAATAACTGAGAAGCCAAGGACTTTGATCAGTGAAGCAAGGGGTGTAACTACAGATAAAAATGGTGGAACTCAATGCCGACCCTTGTGGCAGTATGATAGAACAAGGGTACCCCGTTAGGCAAACCAGGGGTTAACATGTATTAGGAAAAAAACAGTGGTTCAATTTGGCCCAATCGGGTCCTGCACAAAAAGTATGTGTGGTCCTTGAGAAGGTCACAGGGCAAAACTGTTTTTGGCTAGATACTTAATCATAGAGGGAGCACAACAATAGTAGGGGGGCATGTGTAGTGTAAAATAACCATTTTATTTTACACAGGCATGAATAGCGATAAACAAAGTAAACAGGTGCTCACATAAAGTGACAGGTGCGTAATGTGTCAAAGTGCGGTGAGTATAAAAACATTACATCACAATGACAACAAAGTAGGAACTTTCACATGGGTTAATTCAATTGAGGAAGTTCCTGTTGTGGGGGTTGACGGCGTTTTGATATTATAGGGACTAAGGGCCAGATGTAGGAGCCAAAATACCGGTCGGTAACAGCCGATTTCGGCCGTTACCGACCGGTATTTAAGAATTGGCATGTAGGGGCATATTTTTACAGAATCGGTAAATTTACCGATTCAGTAAATTTACCGATTCTGTAAAATACCGAATCGGTATTTTTACCGATTCGGTAAATCTCAGATGTAGGTGGGACTCTTCTGAGTCCCAAAGGCCCTAAAAATTCGGTATTTTACCACCCAATCCAATTGGGTGTTAAAATACCGAATTCAGATGTGCATGCACATGTGTGCATGCACACCTAGCCATGTGACAGACAGACATGCCCTTAGGGCATGTCTGTGTGCCACATGGCGCATATGCCTATTTGTGGGGTGCCAGAGGGTGTCAAAGTGACACCCCCTGCACCCTTGCAGAATTCGGTATTTACCGATTCGGTAATTACCGAATCGGTATTTCCAATAGATTCCTATGGGCTTCACAGCCCATAGGAATCAATAGGAAATACCGATTCGGTATTTACCGAATCGGTAAATACCGAATATTAACGATTCGGTATTTCCACATCTGGAAATACCTACATCTCCCCCCTTCATATTTACCGATTCATAAATACCGAATCGGTAAAATTCGGTATTTATGAATCGGTAAATACATCATCAGGACAATTGTTGAGCAACATCAAAACTAAGGGGAACAGAGTAAAGTTTCCATGTGGGCCCTACATATCGATTACTATTAGTGTGGGCGTGCTCCCAGTGTGAAAGCCTGATTTAGATAGAGCGCTGCCATAAAATGAGGTGATGTGGGTTGAGCCATCTATGATTAAGTATCTAGCCAAACACAATTTAGCCCTGGACCCTTGTGGTACACCACAGGGAGGAGTGAAAGATGTAGATCTGTGACCATTACATTCTACATATGGCATTCTGTCAGTGAGAAATGAGCTGAGGAGTTTAAGAGCAGTACCTCTAACTCTTATCATGAACAGCCGGTTGATAAGCAGTTGGTGGTTAACAGTAGCGAATGCTGCTGAAAGGTCTAATAATATTATGTCAGCGTTCCCTCCTTTGCCTAAAGTTGTTCTGACATATTCTATGGCTGTGATCAGGGCTGTCTCAGTGCAATGTTGGCTTCTGAAGCCAAACTGAGAGGAACCCAGTAAGTTGTGATCCTGGATGAATAGAGAGAGCTCGGAGTTTATAGCTTCGTCTATCAGTTTGGCCGGGAATGGAAGTCAACAAATTGGCCTGTAATTATTGGGATTATCAGCATTCAGATTAGGTTTTTTTTAAAGAGGAAGGATTGATGCAACTTTCCAATTTTTAGGGAATTATCCAGAATAGAGCATTTGATTAAAAATCCCCAAGAGATGTTCAGGAACTAAGTCTGAACCTAACTGCATAACTCTAGGCGGACATGGATCAAAAGGTGAACCTGACTTAATTTGCTTAAACCAGTTAGTTACTTGGTCTATTGTAAGAGGGGAGAATGCAGAGAGATCCAGGGATTACCTGATTATTAGCAATGGGTTTGCGTCTAAGGAGTTAGCGTATGCTGACAATATTTCCATTGTCACCACCAACCCAGTGGAAGCAATCTAGGAAGTCGTAATTATTGCCAAAAGGTTTGGCGAGCTTCTGGATATTCCCTAAATGAAGTAAAAACATTTCATTTGCACTGAAAATCAACGATTCTCTCTGCATAGATGCTGCTATGTATCTGGGAATCTGAAGTAGCCCAAAGGTAGATACTATAGGCAAGATTAATTTTGACCCACTGATAAACACTATATCTACAGACCTGAGATGTATAAATGGGCTACACTTAACTGTTATTGGTAGGAGTAATAACTTAAAGACGACAATGCTTCCCAAGGTTTTATATATCTTTCGGTCAATTCCGGTAGCAATAGATGTATCACTTTTAAGAACACTGGAATCCATCGTTGTTAATTTTGTATGGTAATATGGGAAAGTGAGGCGGTCTTTAAAATATCTCTCTCTCCCACCGGGTCGTGGGGGGCAGTTCATACCAAACATTACATTTTATTATTGGGCTGCACTTCTGCAGCAAATGCATACATTATTCACTAGTGGAAGCAAGGAACAGACAAATCAGGGAAGGCAGGGGGCCCGTCAATATTCAAACTTGCTCTTGGGGAAAATGTGGATGGGTTGCTGCTGTGGCAGTTAGAGCAGAATTTGCTTCAAGGTGGTGCGCAATGCTTGGAAAATATGGAAAGGAGCTTGTAGGGCTACGAGGATCCCTAAGGTTTCTCGATATACACCCTTGTGGCGATCTTTCATTTTTCCGTCCCTTTTCTTTGATGCTATGGGAAGACGGTGGGAACAGGAGGGGTTGACAAGTTCAACAATAGGAGATCTCTACCCATCAGAGGAGTTTTATCCTTTTACCCATCTGCAACAAGGCTTTGGAATCCCCGGTAACCACTATTTTAAATATGTTCAAATTAGGGAAATTCTGACCACCTCCAGGCCAGCTGTATGTTTAGATAAAATACCTATAGTGGAGGCAATTGTTCAGGCGATTGCAGAAAAAAGATCATCTATGGGATTTTGCTAGAAAGTTTGCCGGATGATTTGGAGAAGACGGAGGTAAACTGGACAAGGAAACTAGACAAAACTGAAGTTGATCTAGATAAGGCACTGGCACTAACTGCAAAACCATTCTCATTAACAAGCCTGAAGGCGCAGCATTACAAAATGCTTTTTGACCTGTATTTCACGCCCGCCAAGCTGCTCAACTGGGGCAAAAGACCTGATGATAATTGCCCAAGGTGTGGGGACGGCCCAGCTACATTAGTGCATATGTTCTATGACTGTGTTAGCTTACTCCCTCTTAAAAACGGGCTGGTGCATTTCTGGGAAGGGTGCTTGGGCGCAGGATCTATGTGAACTCCACGCTGATGATACTGGGCCATGATAGCAACAGTGGATTGGACGCTGCCCAGACGTATTTTTTATTTGCTTCTGTAGCGGCATTTAGGATTTTAATTGCGGCAAGATGGAAGGATTCGGGGGCCCCTAACTACATCTCAGTTATTGCTAACCCGGTTTCTGGGAATTTACAACCAAGAGGCAGCTTTGCATGTAGAGGCAGGCAGGACAGGAAGCTTGGGGAAAAATCTGGTGCCCTATTATGAATTGGAAGAACAATACTGATTGCCTAGTTAATCAATTAGCCGACCATTTGTAATTGTTTTAATAACTGTTTTAGTGTTAATGTAAAAAGATGAAATGCTTTATTATGGTGTTCTTATCGCATCTGTACAAATAACCTGTATGTATACTTTATATGAAATTTCATATATCATTGCTATTTCACCTTTAAATCATTTGCAATATGTATATGTTTGGGTAATTATAATTGAAAAAAATGTTTTAATGGGATTACTCCTGTGATTGACTCAATGATCCAACAAGGTTTCCTGAAGGAGGTTACGGGGATTCCATGTCAGACAACCATTATGGGCTTACAGAAGCCCAATGGGTAGTACAGGATCATCCACAACCTTAGGGAGATAACACAATTGTTGTTTTCTTGTGGTCCTGGGGTACCAAATTCATCTGTGATTATATTTCAGATTCCATTTGAGGCTGAGTGCTTTTTGTCATCGACTTGTGACAAGCCTTCTTCTCTATTCTGTTGCATGACGACAAGCAGTTTCTCTTCCACTTTCATTTCAGCAACCATGTTTTAGCATAATGCCAAGTCCCACAAGTGTATACAGAAAATCCATCCATCTTCAAAAAGATATTAAAAAATAATTTGGAGTCCCTGGTAATGCTCAACCACTCAGTCCTGGTCCTTACAATGATGACCAATTTGAGGCGGCAAATACACAGGAGGCTTGTAGAGAAGATACCTTTACTCTGTTTAAACAGTTAGCTGAGAATGGACATAAAGTGTCCCCCAACTAAGTTACAGTACTCTAAGAGAGAGGTCTTGTACCTCGGACATCATATTGAGAAAGGAGCGAGGAGGTGTCACAAGAGAGAATCTCAGTGATTCTGAAAATGATTCCGCCAACTACAAAGAAAGAAGTCAGGCTGTGTTTAGGAATGGTGGGCTACTGTCAACAGTGGATTGCAAACCTTTCCCTAGTGGACAAGCATTAAAGAGGCTGACACCCGGGGATGTGTCAGATCTGGTACTATGGGAGGACATCTGCTTGTTTGCCTTCTCAGAGCTGAGAGAAAGACTCTGTCGTGCCCCAGGGCTGGGAATGCCTGATTACAAAAACAATTTGCTTTGTTTTGCAGTGTGATGGAGTTCTTTACTCTCTCAGTGCTGATACATATGCACAGGAATGCTCACAGACCTGTTATCTACTTTTACCCTTGAACCAGTAGCTTCTGCTTTGCCTGGCTGTCTCTAAGTTGTGGCTTCTACCAGTGTCAGCATTGAGCAGTGTGAAAGTATGGCTATGGATCATCCTTTGACAGTTTTTGTTCCCCACTCTGTAAAAGTACTGCTAACTTACACTGGGATGCAGTATCTGACCAACAGCTGCTTGACCAAGTATGAACAAGTCATACCTGCAGCAGAGATTATGACATTAAAGCGTTGCAGCATACTCAATCTGGCTACATATTTATATGTACCTGGAAATAATGTAGTTGAAGGGGAGGTTGAGCATTACTGTCTTGATGTTACTCAACTATGCACCAAGCCAAGATTGGACATACAAGATGTATCCGTGCCTGACTCGGATTGATGGCTCCTGTTTATGAGACCGTTAAGGAAGCCTGAGAGCTTCATACACCATCTGAACAATCTCAGGTGTGGTTGAAGCCTTCTGGCTTCAAGGAGTGTGTTCTGCATAAGTGACCAATTTGTTTGCTCTCACTAGAGCATGCTGTGTTTCAGACCAGCTGAAAGTGACCATTTTCACTGATTGTCAGTATGACTTTGGTGTCATTCATGACTGGACAGTTGTAGTCACAATATGGGTTCCTGACCTCTTCAAGGTCTCTAGACCACAATGGAGAAAGTGTGCATAACTTGTTAAAGGCACTAATTCTACCTGCCCAGATCACAGTTGTGAAATTTTCAGCACACTGCCATGGAACTGATTATGTAACTGTGGGCAATAGGTATGCTGATGAGACTGCAAGATATAGTGTCTTAAATGCTTGTACTTTCAACAGAGAATACCAAAATGAAGGAACAGATGAAACCATTTGCAATCTACTGTTAACCATAGATGATATATGGAAGGTGGGTAAGAGACTACAGAAGTAAGTGTCAGAAGCAGAAAAGTGAGGTTGGATTAGAGCAGGATATGTTAAGAGAGATGAGGGTGACATTTGGGTTTCAGGAGATGAAATATTTGTTTTGAGAGACAGTTTGTTACCTACAATGGACAAGGCATTATCTTGGACCTGCACATGTGGGTAGAGATGTCATGGTGCGCTTCTTCAGGCAAACGTGGTTTAACACTAGGTTCAGACTGATAGCTGAAGGGTTGTGTCACAGATGTGTTGCGTATCAGCAGCAAAACGAGGGCAGAAGAATGACAGTAACACTGAGTCACATAGGGGAGATCAGGTGGTCACTTCAACAGGATGCAATTGAACTTTATTGAGATACCTGTGTGCAATGGCTTAAGATATGTCTTGGTGATTGTGTGTATCTTCTCATGTTGGGTTGAAGCTTACCCGACCAGAAGAAATGACTGTTTCACAGTAGCTAAGTGGTTGTTGAGGGAGTTAATACCATGTTTCAGGTTCCCAACTTCTCTGGAGTGAGACCGTGGAACCCATTTTAATAATGAGGTCCTAAAGTTGTTGTATGCAGCATTACAAGTGGAAAAGAGGCTACATTGCAACTACGTACTGGAAGCTTCCTGTATTGTGGAACAGGTCAGTGGGACTTTGAAATCCAGGTTGGCTAAAGAGTGTACTTCAATATCTCTGAAATGGCTGATGCTTTGCCTCTTTTGTGGATGAGCCTATGCAGTACCCCTGATAGAAGGACAGGATTGTCCTCCCACGAGGCAATCATTGGCAGA
The DNA here is from genome assembly GCF_964261635.1 of Lissotriton helveticus. Taxonomy (NCBI): domain Eukaryota; kingdom Metazoa; phylum Chordata; class Amphibia; order Caudata; family Salamandridae; genus Lissotriton; species Lissotriton helveticus. The sequence continues at coordinate 509,130,120 of NC_136072.1, read as the reverse complement.
GCCATGAGATTGACAGCTATGCGTGCAAATGCACTTGTCAACATGACAGATGACACAATACTTGATTACTGCAAAAGACTGCCTGATGTGTTGTGTTCTGAGTCTCTTTAGGTTGGAGAGGCTACAGCTCCACATCAACAGGAGCAGTGCCATGGCCTCAGTCCAGGAGACTGTGTTAAGGTGAAGACGTATGTGAACAAGTTGTGCTTGGAACCTCAGTTGCAAGGCACTTACCAAGTTATCTTGGACACTACACTGAGGCCTCACCAACTGGGTGCACCTGGCATAAAGTAACAGAATCACTTGTAATCTTGATGATATACCAGCACCTCTCCCTAAAGTACTAGTGGTTACAGTGAGACAAAGGGAGCAGGTTAGTCAAGATGTTGGGGACCAGCAAGAAACTAGGACAGAACTTGTTTGGCTTGAGAGGGGTCTAAATGACTCACCAATTGAAGTCAGTACCCGAGGGTCTCATCCTGTAGTGTTGAGTGCACCAGATTTAGACTCTGGTGAAGGAATTAGAACAGCAGTAATGCAAGTAGCGTCTGGAAACAAGTGGCCGAGAAGGCAGGAGAGATGGAGACACAATGTGTCTGAAGTGTGGTACCACACACTATCCCAGAAGAGACTGAGGAATCTGACCAAAGTGACAGTGATGATGAAAGGTCAGCAGTAAGGAGATCAAATAGAGCAAGAGTACCCTGTCGGAGGAGGTACTCCTCAGCTGGGTGGACACATCTTGCTGCCAAAGCCTGGGGGAGCTCGTTCAGAATTCGCCGCCACTGCCAAGAGTCACTACTGCCTGATGTTACCTGCTGGGGCATCGCTGGTCCTGGAGCCGCCACCGCCGAGAGTCATCGGGGGCCATTTCTTTGAGGACGGACGCCGGAGGGGAGGTAAACTACACCTCCCAGCGTCCCCTGCGGCGCGTACACCAGCAGACACCGCCTGGAGGTGCCCAAAAGGACGCCCGGGCTTCCGCGGCGCGGGAAGCCTGGGCCAAGGGCGGGCCCGTCCACACCCATCAGGGGCCGGAAGAGGCTGGGCTGGGCCACCCGCTTCATTTTTATTTATCCAACTACCCGTACTCCAGTACTCTCTCGGACTAGAAGACATCTGGAAGAAGACTGGGGGTCGGGCCAGACCTTATCATTTAATGGTCTAGTACTGCAGCATCAAGCTACAGGAGGTGGTTAAAGAGCTACCCCCTGACTCTAAGGACCCAGAACATCATAGGGCACACAGGACGAAATCACTATTCTCAAGATGAGTAAACGTACAATTGCAAGCTCCGTGGTGGGGGGGTAAAGGGCACCCTGGATGCTTCTCTAACTAGGGCGGAGTCCTTTTTAATTCATGAAATCCAGCTAACAGAAAAGAGACTCTCCGTTGACAAGCTAATAGAACAGAAGAGATCCTCAATGGGTCCTATAGCTAGGTGCTCATCCCCTCTTACCGGGATCCCCCCCGGCCAATCTAATATGGTAACCGGTAATACTACAAGGGCTTTAATTCACACCACCTCATTGCAACAGGGGGCGGGTCTATCGCCACAACCGATTGAGCTTATTGACGATGATTTGAGTCAGACACACTCTCTCATACACGAGTTGGAGGACCCCACTGGTCGCATCTCCATGACACCCGACCTGGTAGGGTCAGGGGAAGAGGAGAATGTGTTACCTATAAATGTGTCAGGTAACAGTATCACACTAAGGGGTCGCGGGGAGGTGGTCACCCGATCAAAAAAGGCCTTGCAAGCCAAGGGTACATCAACTTTGGCCACCCCTTTAGCTGATGCCAAGGCCCCAGGCAATAGCTCAAGGAGAGGGGGATACCACATATCGAAAAAATCAAGTCAGAGGGGAGCAGCTAAAGCGAAGGGGGGCAGTGAAGCAGGGGTGACCGCAATCCTTCCCCATTGCTAAAACTGTAGGGAGGCAGAGATGATTCAGGGAAGGGATATCGAATTATGGTCCAAGCTGGATACAATGTTAACCTCCCAGTTGGGGCCCCTGTATGAGAGATTGAATGTGATTGAGGGGCAACTCTCCTGGCTACTTGTACAAGGTACTATCCCGACCTCATTGAAGGGTGGGCTAGGGTCTAATGGGGTGGGGGACGCCGAGATCAGCACACACCCCAAGGCAGCCCACAGGAAAGAAATCGTAGGGGGGTCCAACAATGAACGCGATCAGCCCATGGATAGGAAGCAGGTGGCAAAGAAGGGCCCAATAGAGGGAACCAACAAGGGTAAGGCCCCAGGATCATCAAGTAACAGGGAAGACAATGGGCAGATAAGGGAGGAGAGGATAGAGCACAGACCCAATACCCTCATAGCAATTAGAGCCCCTGAGGGTAGATCAGCTATACCTAATGAAACAGGGTCACTAATAGCGGAGCAGGCACCAAACACCAGGGATCTCCCTGTACTTGATCTTCCACCAGCCTCAAGCCCCTACACTGTAGTTTTGACAGGGACCCGGGCATGTAGCGACGAGAGGGAAGAAACGGCACGCTCCCTGATTAACAAAGCAGTCCACTGGCTGGTTGACAATGTAGGTTTCAATATCAGAAATCACAGACATATCCTCATGGCAAGAAGGGTGTCGTGGATTGGAAACAGTAGAAATGGTTTCCCGGGAGATTCCGTGATTCTAAATCTTAAGTACCCAGAGATGGCAAGAGAACTTCTGAATAACCAACGGAAGGGGATTTATCAGGAGGGGGTGGTACAAGTACCAGAATGCTTCCACTCAGTTTCTTTTATAGGGACTTGATTCATTTAAATAATTGTGAAAACTTGAGACGAGATCCACCCAGGCCAAATCGGGAGGGTCAATTAGCCTCGTCAATTAATCAGTACGCACCACTTGAAAGTGTTTCTGGTCTAAGCGAACTAGACTGACTGATTGGAGGGTCACCGCTAGGACATGGGGAGGTACAGGAGGATGTGCCTCTTAACAGAGACAAAGGAGGGATAGTCATGTCGAAGGCTGAGGTATTTACACCCTCTAACGGCCGCGGAGTCCCTCGCAGGTTAGGCCTAGTAACAAATTCCGGCATTATCGTTGCACCCTTAAGCGTGCATATTGAACACAGGCCCAAAATCTCATCAGTAGACGGGCAGGGAAACATTGATATAATCTCTTGGAATGTAGCAGAACTGTCCAGTAAATTAAAAAATCACGACTGGGTGATCTATACAAGGAGATTTCAGATTATCTGTCTGCAAGAAACGTGGGAGGCAAACCGTAGCGCATTAGCACTGGAAGGCTACAAAATATACTGTGTCCCAGTGCGTAAATCTCCATCAGGGCAAGCCAAGGGAGGCCTAATCACCTATATGGATCTGAGGTTGCAGGGGAGATGGGAGGACCTAGCATGGTACTCAGATTGTGTACAGGGAACACGTATACGAACAAGGGCCTAAAACTCATTTTTATTAATTTTTATAACGCCACTGCAGGCGGACAGACCTTAGCCAGTTTTGCTGAGTTGGAACACAGTGCTCAGGGCTGCAAGCGCTCAATTGGTGCTACTGGGAGATTTCAATTGCCATTTGTGTCCCCATTTGATTAGTAGCGAGGGGCTATGGTCCTCTTGTCCAATGGAAGAGGGATTGCATATGGAACATACCAGAGAGATAAGCGGGCTAAGTAAGCTCCTGGGCATAAATGCCCTCACACATACGATGGATCTGATCCAAGTGGGCGTGGACCATCAAATTTACCCAACTTTTAAAGGCAAGGGAAGGGGCACTGTTAATGATTTTATTTTTGTCCTGAGTACAAGTTTTAACGTAGAACCTAGTGCTTTCAGTGAACATAACCCCCTAGTGTTGACCATATGGGTTTCTGACCCGGTAAAGCATCCACACTGAAAGCAGATTGGTGGTACAATTTCAGCCTCCGACCAGGGAAGGAGACTGAGATGGTCTAACACCAACTGTGAAAGGTTTTAGAGGGCGCTACTCACGGAGAATGACCAGCTGGTTTGGAAGTGTCTAGACCCAACAGAAGAGAGGGTAGACCTAATCTCAGCTTTTGAGGGAATCGCCCAATGTATCGACAGCCTGCTGAGGCGCAGAATGCCAAGAAAGGAACAGGATACTTCTAGGTGGTTCGACCGGCAATGTTCCAGTGCTTTGAGGGAACTGAAGGTAGCTCTAAAAACTGTCTCCAAAGACAAGACATGGGTGACTACCTGCAGGGGGCGGTATAAACAGGCATTAAAGCTCCGCAAAACTTCACTGCAGCAACAGGAATGGGAGAACTTGAGGGAAGCGGCCAAATCAAGGGATATGACCACATTTTGGAAAGTAATAAATGAACATTGCTTTCAAGACCAGAATAAACCCAAGCTCGCATGTCATGTCTTGCCAGAGTCCTGGGTGGAGCACTTTAAAGGCCGTTATAATCATGATAGTATTGGCGATTTAGCACCACCAGCAGAGGTAGGAAAACCAAGGGGCAGATTTATGAAGGCCTTGCGCCGCCGGTGCGTCATTTTTAACATGGGAAAAAGTGACACACCGGCGGCGCAAGGCCTTCATAAATCTGCCCCCAAGTGTTGCCCAAACTCCTTTTTCCCTGGGAGCGATAAAAGCGGGAATCGAGGGGCTGACCCGGAACAAGGCCCCAGGCCCTGATGGGATCCCCCAGACCTACTATTGACTCCGGTAGAAATGTGGGCGCCCATTTTAACTAGAGTGATAAACACAGCAGTGGAGTCAGGTATGCCATCATCCTGGTCCACCGCGATAATTGTGCCAATTTTTTAAAAGGGCAATAGAGATAACCCACAATGTTATAGGCCTATTTCTCTCATTGACGTAACAGTGAAAGTTTTAGGGAGGGCCATTCTTAATCGGCTTATGGACTGGGCGGATGAACATGACATTATCTCTGACACCCAGTATGGTTTTAGGCCGGGTCGTTCAACCTCTGACCAATGCCTTAATCTCTACCTCCTGGTAGCCAAGTACACCGTCGCTTGTGACGAGACGGTGTACTTGGCATTTATGGACCTCACGGCAGCCTTTGACCGGGTCAACCGCAAGTAACTGTGGGAGTCAGTGGGGGCCCTGGGCGTAGACATAGGCCTGGTCAATATTTTAAGCACTTTGCATCAGTACACCTCAGCCCAGGTCAGATATAACGAGGAGGGAGACACCACCGACTCTTTTTCATGCCCTAGAGGTGTGAGACAGAGTTGCATCTTATCGCCTTTTTTATTTACTTCATACATTAATGGTATAGATAACGCGCTTGGAGCACTACGGGTGGACTGCCCGAGGATAGGAAGAAGAGGGATCCCCGTCTTGCTTCAGGCAGACGACGCAGTGCTATTGTCACGAACTGCACGGGCCTCCAGTACCTTATAGATGGCTTTGTCAACTTCATGGAGAACCTGGACTTGTCTGCCAACCTCTCCAAATCATACATTATGGAGATGGGAAAAAGGCCATGCAGGAAATTTAATTATAGGATAGGCAACCACTGTTTGGAAAAAGTGCAGGCATTTTCTTATCTGGGAATTTTAATGGATGGTCGCATTTGTTTTAAAACACTGTCAGGTGAGAAATGCAGAACTCTAATTAGTTCTTCTGGGGCAATTATGAATTTTGCACACAGGTTGGGCCGCTGGTCACCCGACCAAATTCTGAAGATGTACAATGCGATCTGTAGTGCCAAAATACTATATGGCAGTGAGGTCTGGGGCTTTATTGATCCCCTGAAGATTCAAATTTAAGAAAACAAATTCTTACCACAGTTACTCAGAGTCCCCCAAAGCACACCCTCCCACTCGATTCATGATGAACTGGGCCTTACTTACATTAGAGATAGGATTCAACTGAAACCCCTCACTTGTTGGCTCAAAATATGGACTAACCCTGAAGCGGTCTTAAGCCAACAGATAATAAAGGATTGCATAGCCCGGGAGCGTGGGCGGAATATCCCCTGGCTAAAGTACGTGAGGGAGTCCCTGTTAGGCTTGGGTTACGCTGATTATTTCAATCACCCGACAAAACTGCTAGCTCGGGATAAGGCTTTAGTCAAATCAGCATTCTTACAGAAAATGGCTTCCATTAGGGAAGACAAGGAGCTGGCTAAACCGTCGGTGAGAGCGCACCTCTTGGCCAAATCCGGCATAGGTATGGAACCGTACCTGTTCTATCTTTATAATGCACAGGGCAGAAATGTAATGACTCGATTTAGGTTGAACCCACTTCACCACACACTGTTGGATCCCTCGGGGTACATAACATCTATTGAGTTGAGGGGTCCCTGCGGCTGCGACCAAAGGTCTCCGCAGGACACGCTCCACTTCGTTTTGTTGTGCCCCTATTACGCTCACCCCAGGAAGTTATTTTTAAAATGTATTTTAAAGAATGCTATGTTCAAACAGGCAAAGGTGGCTTTGTTGTTTTTAAAATTGTCCGCAGAGGCTTTAACACTCTTTTGCACTGTGAATTTTTTAAGGATGGCCACAAGACTGAGAAACACAAAAGATGTTGGATGATGGCACATGATGTTAATTTCTTGTACTAGCACTTATGAAGTCTTTTTATATAATGAACTATGCTGGAGGGGGACTCGCTGCCCATCAAGCCTGATTTATACTCTCTTTTTTAGTAAGGTTTTTTATCTTCATGATTTAAGATGAATTTTACAGATATATATTTTAAATATCACACTGACTGTATAGGTATCTTTGTTCTAGGCCCTAATCCTTGTGATTTCTTAACTATGTTGTACTTTTATGGTATTGCTGTATACCAAATAAAGTAATTTTGATTGGTTGATTGATTGACTGGGAGAGGGAATTGTGGACATTTTGCTATAAAAATTTGTGTTCAACTGGGCCTCCGTGAACTGAACTTTGTGGCTGACCTGAGCTTTGAAATTGAGTTGCCACTAAACAGACTGAGTCAGTTTATCCTGAATGTGATCATTAGTGAATTTGAACTGCACATGTTTTAGAGACACTTAAATAGACTTTGCCTAAACTACTAGAAGAGTACCGAAGCCTGAGTCAGCTAAAGGAGCGCAAGGTTGTCATTTAGAAGACTATGGAGTAGGGCTAAGAAAGTCTAACATAGATGCTTTGTACATATTTTTCTGCTGCACTGTACTTTAACTTTGTTTTGCAACAGTGGAAACCGATAGAGAGAACTATACTGCTGCTACTTTCCACCCAAACAGTTTGACCTTATAGACGTCATTGGGCCTAACAATAGTGGTTGACCCAGATGCTTATGTGCAGGAGTGTTTGTTGTTGTGACGCTAGTATTATTTACTTTGCTTGAGATTTTGAGCTTAACTAAACCTTCACATGTAGATAGGTTTAGGTCTACTAGTACTACTTCCTATTGATGGCCTTCAACAGATAAGGAAGACTTTCATGTAGATGCATCTAGAGGAAACGATGCATTGAACGTATATTTCACATTGATTTATGAGTTTGTTGATGCAATGGATGCTAGAGACTGCAATGTGTGCCTGCAAATACCTGCCTCTACAGCAGAGGGTATTACCTACTGTCATACTCCCCTGATGTATGGTTTATCTTGTAGTTTGTTACAGAGCCTTTCTATGGAAAGGGGCATTACCAATATCATTATTCAAATTATGACTTCATTTTTACACAAATTTCCTTTGTTGTAGCATTTGAATTGTCAACCTGATGCTAGAATATTAGATGTAGTTTAACATTTCTTTAAACCCACCATGACGTTAGATACTGCCTATGCTCACAGACACAATTTGACTTGCATATTGACAGATGTTGAGAAGAAATCTATAGATTCAGTCGAAGATAGGAGAAGAAACATTATGGCTAGAGCAGTAATTCATACAAATGCACCAACATGGGATTATGAAACTTTGCATCATATGGTAGCTGGAAAGGTAGCTGCATTAGCATTAGATTGGCAACATCATGGGAAACTGTGTGTATATACTAGAACATTTTAATTTAGATACTTATTTTGTAGGATGGAGTGAATGTGATCACAGTTCTGAAACCCATGGGAATTGGGGATTATATTTAGATGGAGCAGATCCTGTTATTCCTGGAGTTTACTATATTTGTGGGAAAAATGCTTACTACAGGTTACCCAAGAGATGGTATGGAACATTGTTGAAAATAAATACCCGTAGACGAGGTAAGAACTCAGAACCTCTTTATTGGCCATCCACTCTCCGACTCAGCCTCAGTGTATCACCAACATTCTAGAGCAGGCTCCCAAGGGAGAATCCACTAGGGAACAGGGAGAGGAGGATAGGGTTATACCATAAAGGGGTAGACAGAGAAAAGGAGATTGCAACAACAAACATGTTATATGAAATTAGTTTTTCTAGAGATCTATCATGGGGGACTTCTTGTTGATCCAACAGGAGAAGGGCATGTGAGAACAAATAGAGGTGCCAGTGCTATTTAAATTGTGGCAGACATCTTTGGTGCCATAATACCACCTGTAGGAATTATACTGAGTTTGCATGAGAGCAGAAAGCTGTCCACTGTGGCTGATAATTGGATTAGGTTGCGCCCTTCATGCTGATTTTCAGCGCCCTGTGTTTGTCCCACACTAGAAAATCAGCATGAATGGCACCATGCACAGCGCAAGAGGGTGCTGCTTCTTTCTGCCACTCAAGTAGATGTTCTACTCGAGTGACACCTTCCTCAACGCGAACTGAAGGTTTCTCAATGCGAGTGGTGGTGGCCAACCCGACCATCCACTTCAAGAAATTTCACCGGGAGGTGGTCTGCAGTAAGATTTCCTCGCTCGCACTCACCAACTTAACGTTGGTGAGTGCAAGCAAGGTAAAAACTCAACATCGCTAAACGAAGCAGAGTTTTCAGAGCTCTGCACACTACATGGAGTGGGAAAAAATCCATAAACTCCTCGAGCGGAGTGGAATTTAACACACAGAGCTAATTGTTTTGATACTGAAAGGATCGCTATTATGTCCATGGTTTTGAAGAATAGACTAGCACTAGATGTACTTCTTGAAAAGAGGGTGGAGCTTGCCATGTGTTAAAGGATCAGCAATGCTGTACCTACATACCGGATAAGAGTAAGGACTTGACAAAATACATTTAGATCATTACTGATTTGAAGAAATATTTGAAAGGGCTGGAAGCAACTGGTGCATGGGAAGCAATAGGGAATAGACTTTCTACTTTAGGTAGATGGTTTGAAAACTTAAGGAGTGGAATTGTTGGAAGCATCTTGAGACCCTTAGTTATAATTGCTGTCTGTAGATTGATTCTGGTTGTGAAGAGAAAGAGAGCAGACAAACAACTAGAAAATAGACGGAGCAGATACTAGAATGATATTATGTTTTTGGAGAAACGCAGAAGAAAGTTGATGAAGAAAACTTGATTGTGAATGGTCCAGCTAATATAAGATGTTATCTTGATGTGATGGCTTATTACCCCCATCAGAGGGAAGATTGTAGCAGCGTATTTTTCGCTCCACCCTTACACATCACAAATACGCAATATTTACATTCTCTTAGCACATGTACTCTGTGTGTCCTAATGTTATTAATGTAAAGTGTTGCACTTACACATATTATTGAAGTGCATTCATTGTAGAGCCAGAGATTCCCATACATTGTGTGCCTTAATACTCTTAAAATGAACTGTATTCATCTCAGGTATTTCATGCAACCATTCTCACATTTTTAAATAATGTATGCATTGAAATGAGATGAAACAATATAATGTTTGTACTAAGGTTTTACACTTGCATTTATAATGTCGTTCTTAGTCACATTTCTATATGAAATTGTAACATGAATCTGATGTACTGACATTTCCCGTTTACTTGTAGTTGTAATATTAAGTGTGCACCATTGATTTGACATCTTTACTTGCCCTAACTAGGCCTGTACTTCTTACTACAAGAAATGCTGTTTCCATTTCTGCTTGTGTGTCTTTTCCTTGCAGGTTCATTCACATGGTTTGTTAGTTTGAGAATAGATTCAACACTGTGATAGTGATAGAGTGAAAGCCTCAGAAAGGACCTTGACAAAGAATACGGCAAGACGGAGCAACAACTGAAAAATTCTAGTCACCAAATATTACAAGAAGCCGTAGGTATACAAGGACAATGTAGTTCCCAGGCTCGGTCTGGGATAATCTACACATTTTGCAGACCATAACATGAGAATAGAAGGAACATAGGGGTCTCTGATGACCTGAAGATGGTTGTCGCTGTAAGGATTTGGATCGTATTAACTAATGTTCACACAGTTAGGCTACTACGATATGGACTTTGAGAGATTCAGACGTCTATGCTTCCCCTTTGACTCTTGCTGAAGTATGGCTGAGGCTAGTACTTATTCCCCCATCCCTAGTAGACTCTTGACCGAGCTTCTGCAATGCTGACACCTTCCCGCCCCTTACTGTTTTACTGCATTTCCCTGAATTTTTTAGAACCTTTTATACTTAACAATCCTCATTAGTATGGACTTTAAATTAGATGATTTTAGATGTCATTCTTGTATTAAAAAGAGGACTAGAAACTCATCTCTGAACATCAAATTCTGTTTTTAATCTTCTGTATTGCTGTGACTGAACTACTTGTTGGTCTTATATTAGTATGCCTACATTTCTTCAGGAGATTGGGTTATCCAGTACTTATTTTTTATCTTTATAGCATGATACTGTGATTGGTCTAACTCACCCTGACTGCAAATTTGTAATAACACCATTTAACTTTATTAATTGATTCCAGGTGCTTATTGTGTAGCCAAATGGGTTTCACTGTAAATTGATTTATCTAATGCATACTAACTCCTTTTATCCTCCACTAACTAGAAAGGTCCATCGGATGAGTTTTGGTGAGGGTATCGGCCCAGTCCTGGATCCTGGGTAATTACTCACTTCCTTAGGTCATGTCTTCTGAACCATCAGCAAATCCTTAACACATCCATTTATTTCTATTGCTAATCAGCTTTTAAAATATGTCTTCCCTTATTTCTGTGATGGCCTTGCTGGACTCCGGAGCAACCAGTATGTTATGGATTGTAACAGGCAATTCAAGTTAAGGTGGATATTGTAAAGACAGTAGATGATACCATATAGTTTCTGGACCATTCACTCAGTGTAATGAGCCTTTACATGTGTTGTTGTTTAACCATAAGGAACATTTGGAAGTTGACTTAATAACATTACCAAACTGTCCTGTGGTTTTGGGATACCGTGGTTAGTCACCATGACCCATATATCAATCGGGTCATCAATATACTTGGCTTCAGGTCTGAATGTTGTATACAGAATTGTATATGCTTTAACAAATTGAAAATCAGGGATCACTGACCTTCCCTGAAGAGTCTGTGACAGACAATAGTTTCCATTGCCTTCCATGATTTTGGTAACGTATTCTGACAGTCTAAGACTAAGGGCCAGATGTAGGTAATTCCTATTTACCCACTCTTAAATACCGACTAATACAGAATCGGTATTTAAGAGTCGGTAAATAGGAAGGAGGCAAATGTAGGTAAAAAATTACCGATTCTGTAAGAGTCGGTATTTACCGAATCTGTAAATACCGATTTAGTATTTCACATTGATTCCTATGGGCCTTGAAGCCCAAAGGAATCACTGTGAAATACCGATTCGGTATTTACAGATTCGGTAAATACCGAATCCTGCAAGGGTGCAGGGGGTGTCACTTTGACACCCTCTAGCACCCCAAGTACAGGCATGTGTGCCATGTGGCACACAGACATGTCCTAAGGGCATGTCTGTGTGTCACATGGCACAGGTGTGCATGCACAGATGTGCATGCACACCTGAATTCGGTATTTTACCACCCAATAGGATTGGGTGGTAAAATACCGACTCTTAAGGGCCTGTGGCACTCTTAGGAGTGTCACCTACATATGGATTTACAGAATCGGTATATTTACCGATTTGGTAAAATACCGAAGTGGTACATTTACCGAATCGGTAAATATACCGATTCTGTAAATTCAGACCCACCTACATCTCAAAAGCCAAATACCGGTCGGTAACGGCCGAAATCGGCCGTTACCGATCGGTATTTGGCGACCTACATCTGGCCCTAAGTGCCTGATTTAGATCTAGGCGGTACTCCAACCATCCCATTGCCCAAACCAATGGCGGCCCACTCGCCCAATTCAAATGAATAAATGAACAGAGAAGATCTTTGGCGGCGGCAGCTTTCTATGCTGGCGAAGGTCCTGCCATCTCCGTCTTGGTGGCAGAGTACCACTGTTCCGATTGGGTTGCTCCCAATGGGTTGAAGGTGCCCTGGCAGAGTCCTGTTAGGGGCGACTGCGGTTGTGGGGTGGCAGGTAATGGACAATAATTTTTTAATGAAATATATATATATATATATATATATATATATATATATATATGGTGTGTTTGTGTATATATGTGCATGTATGATATGTGTAGTGAGCATTATGTGTACATTCGAGTGCTTTCGTCCCAGGCACTCGACCGAATCAGTCGTGGTATCGGTCCTAGATGAACTCAGGAAGGGAATGGATCACAACCAACACCAGGCGCTGGTGCTCCTGGACCTCTCCGCCGCTTTTGACACGGTTGACCATAACATCCTCTTGTCCCGTGTCAAGGCGGCCGGAATCCAGGGAACAGCCCTGGTTTGGCTTTCCTCCTTTCTGAGGGACCGTACCCAGGCGGTTCGGCTGGGAGCCTTCACGACCACCCCACTCCCCGTCACTTGTGGTGTCCCCCAAGGTTCTTCCCTTTCCCCCTTACTTTTCAACCTTTACATCTCCCCTCTTATTTTCGCTCTTCAGCAGCTGGAGGTCACTGTATTTAATTATGCAGATGACCTCCAGCTCATCTTCGACCTGTCTTCTTCCTCTCTCTCTGTTTCTAATTTTCAGTCCATTATGATTTTCATCAGGGATTGGATGAACCACAACCACCTCAAATTGAACCCGGAGAAGACCGAGCTGGTTCTCACTGGTGGTTCATCCAGTCCCTGGAACCCCCACTTTTGGCCCCCCTCTCTTGGTCACGCCCCTACCCCTTCAGCCACAGTAAAAACACTGGGAGTGAAAATGAACAGTCACCTCACTCTTCACTCCCAAATCAGTTCCGTAGTTTCCTCTTGCTTCCTCACCCTTCGAAAAATCCGTATTGTTTCCCGTTTTTTCTCCCCCCAGGCTCTCAAACTGATCATGGCCGCATTGGTAATCTCACGGCTGGATTACGCCAATGCCCTTTATAATGGCATTCCGGCATACAGCTTACGGAGGCTCCAGGTGGTGCAGAACCACGCGGCCCGGCTTATCTACGGTCTCCCACGTTACCATCACTCCTCCCCCCTTCTTAGGGAGCTCCACTGGCTGCCTATCAGGGAGCGCTCCCTCTTTAAGACCGCCTGTATGACCTTCCAGGCCCGGCAAGGTACTGCCCCGGCCTTCATCGCTTCGCTGATTAGCGACTATGTTCCCTCCAGAGAGCTCCGGTCCTCCTCCAAAGCTTTCCTCCAAACCCCCCGTTTTAAGCGGAAAAAGTGGGGTGGTGCCAATTTTTCCACCCTGGCCCCTGCTTTGTGGAACTCTCTGCCTGATCACCTACGTTTTGCCACCCACTATGTCTCTTTTCGAAAGGATCTCAAAACGTTCCTGTTTAGACAGGCCTTCCTTATATAAACTTGCTTACCCCTGCAATCCTCAGTGAACCGGACCTTGTTAGCGCCAAGAAACCGCTCGGTGGACGTTGCGCTCTACAAATGTTTTAAATTAGAAATTTTAAATTAGAAATTAGAATTCTTCCTTGTACCCAAACAACATACACACACCATGCAATGTATAGGCGCATTCACTACGGGCTCCTACCTTGGAGTAAGTCAAATCAGGGTGCCGGTCTGTCGTGGTCAAGCTGTAGCAGGATGGAGGGAGCTGGATGAAGGTGAAGAGGAGTAAACTGAATACTGACCCCCCAAAAAGGTGAGTATATACCCCTTTTCATCCCATTCCACTGACTGAAAGTGGTAGGGATACCCGCTGAAATTCCCTTAGGAACAGGTCAGACCCAAAAAAAGATTATGGGAATTCTAGCTGAAGTACTGCTGCTGACGCCTCCAGCCAATCCTTCCATGGGGCAGGAAGCAAAGTCCTGGCAGATCCAGTATCAAAATCGGGCAAGAGTACTGCTAGGCAGGTGGCAAGAAGATCGCCCAAAAATCCCACTTTGTCGCGGTTCAGCCAAGATCTACATCAGGGCCTAAGTCTTTGCCTCCACAGTCATCATAGATTTGGTTCGAGGGTTGGAGATACCTTACGACAGGATATATCTGCTCTCTGAATCAGGCAAAAAGTGTAGGACAAGCCTGTCTTTTTATGTGGAGAGATAATCCAGTGGTAAATATACTACATGCAAAATACCTTTGTGAAAAGAAAACCATTGTAAATTTACAGAAAAGTGTAAGCTTACCATCAGGCCCCTAGTATCTGTGTAGTGTGATCACGCAATTCCTTCACACAGTTAACCGCTTCGCACAATCCAGGAAGCACTGGATTACACCTATATTGCCCTTTTTATTTGCACGGTTCTCCGGTTAATGACATTTTCATAATTTCTCTTAATTTGAGACTCACTGTTATCCTACTCTGAAGAAATGAGATTGGAAGGAAAAAGTAGTAAAAACTGAGACGTTTTGTTTTGATGTGTTTAAAAGTCTTACAAAAGTGAAATGGCCTAGATACATTCAATGTGAAGTGCACAGTAAAAATCCTCAAATTCCAATTGGCCCATTCTCTTTATTTAGTGTTCCTGCCAAACCCTTGTTTGTGCCAGGATCATTTTTAATAGTAGTTCAGTGAACTGTGTGGTAAATATGATCCCTGCACAAAGTACTAATTTCTGAGCAATTACTGGGTGAGATAAAGTTCGCACCCCCTGGATTTGCTCCTGTTATAATCCAGCAGGTCAAAGTTGCTGACTTTTAACAGCTGAAAAGTACTTGTAGTAGATGCCACGTATCGCAACCAATACATTTGGATTCCCGGGGTGTAGGATCCTATCGGTGAGATCAATAGAAAACCACCATCCAGGGCACTGGTAACTAGGGCTGAAGTGTACTACTTATTTCGAGTTGTAAACAGTGACATGTGATGTCATATTGATAATGTAAACGGAGAAGTCATATATTGATTCTTAGAGTTCCTTCATCTTAAACAATTTTTCATTTACTGACGTGTAATTATTTAATGTAATAATTTCCCTTTTGTTATTTGCCATTTTGTCATCTTTAGGACAATTCTCTCCGAAAGAGGATTGCGCACTCCAGGTTTGTGAAGTTAACCATTGAAGTGAGAAACTGGGCCCAGTCGCTGTTGTCAGTACAGAGCAAAGCTGGACGTGTTATAGTAAGTATCTTTTATTTACCACTGAATTTGATAGATGTCCACTGTATTACCTTTTAACTTCCATTTTTTTGTAGTCTGCCTTCTTCAACACCCTTTAAAGGTCATTAATCATCATTTTTCTTCCTACGTTCTCATCCTATGCATTTACACATAAGAGACTATGGACCATATGTAGGTAAAAGCAGTTTTGCGAGTCCTTAATAGCGATTTTTAGGGAATCTCTATTAAGGACTCGCAAAATGCCATGTAGGTAGGAATCGCAATATTTTTTGTGATTCCTTAATATTCCTTAATTGCGAATTGCAAATTGTGATTCGCAATGAAGGAATACCTTCCCATTCATTCTTATGCGCCTAGAGGCCAATAGGAATGAATGGGAATTGCGCACGCAATTTGCGAGTACCCGATAGGTACTCGCAAATTGCGTGCACAATTACAAGGGTGCAAGGGTTCCGGAGGGACACCCTTTTGCACCCCTGAAATGTGCATGTGTGAACATGTGGCGCACATACATGCTCTAAGGGCATGAATGTGTGCCACATGGCACTTTTAAAAAAGCAAAAAAGTGCTTTTTTAAAGGAAATTGCAAGTTACCACCAACTTGAAGTTGGTGGTAATTTGAGATTCCTTAAGGCAATATCGCATTTTGCGATGCCTACTAGCATAGCATTTAGGGAATCGCAAATTGCGCTTCTCTAAATGCTTGCACAAAATAAGGAATCGCAATTTTAGCGATTCGTTATTTTGCGAGTAGGTATTTGCCTTTCTACACTGCACATAGCTGAATTGCGATCGCAAACTACAAAATTCGCAGAATTTCAGCGTTTCCGATCGCAATTTGGCTTGGTACGTCTGGCCCTATTTTTTTTCATGATGTCTCTTAAACTTAGGGAAATCCAGCAATAACTCAATTTGTCTAGTTGACGATGTGTACATGCAACAAAGGTAGGGGTATTGGAAGCAGGGGTAATGGGGCTGATGCAGTACCCTGAAAATGACCCTGCAGAAGTTCAGGAGGGAAATAGGTAATAAAGGTTTATTTAAATTACTTTTTTTACTTATGCCAATTGTTGTGAGTTTATATGCAGAGGCCAAGTGCCATGCATTGTCTTCTGGCAAACTGTTGCTTATTTAACATGAAGATTGGTATTTACTTTTTCTTTCCTTCACTGCAAATTGAGAGAATTTGGGAATGTGAATCAAGGAATATGAAGTATGAAAGTAAAGGCTGAAGGTTGTCAAATGTTTTCTAACACACAACAGTATTTTATTACTTGTAAATTAGCTTTAAACATGTTTCTCAAAATATATCAGCGGTAAAAAAAACTTTTAATTCGTTTTTTTGCAACTTTGGGGTGTGGTGCAAACAAAGATTTTAGTCAGATGAAAAACAAACCAAGACACTTTATTTGTGTAATAATAACTATGCACCGAAATCCAATTTCAACATGTTATTGTTTGTGTGCTTCACATGTTTATTAGTACAGCTGCTTGACAGAAGCAAATGTAGGGGCTATTTCAAGTCCATTTCAATGGAAAATGTGCTCTATGTAGAAGGCAGTACCATAGAATGACATGCTTTTTTGTGCTCTAAAATACACCACTGGACACACATTATTAGACTACCATTCTTAGGCTGAATGTGAGTGGGTCCTTTTCAACACTTTGGGGTCGATTCCGATCTGGTAAAAAGCGCTCTGAATCTTCGTACGGAGCGTTTTCCCCCGTATGAATCGTACCTGTAAACGTCCCGTACGTATGACAAAGTACTATTCGTACCAGGAGGCGTACTCCGTACGAGTCGTACATGACACCGTACGACTCTAATCTCCGTACGATTCTCCCTCAGAACCCGCTGTACGCGACATCTGTACGATTCGCGGCTGGCTTTTACGACCCAGCAAGTACGATACGTGTCGGCTACGGACCGTACGACCCTTATTCTACGGGAGCTGAAAACAGCTGTAAAAGCAGAGTTCGTGCCGAAACAG
The DNA here is from genome assembly GCF_964261635.1 of Lissotriton helveticus. NCBI lineage: Eukaryota > Metazoa > Chordata > Amphibia > Caudata > Salamandridae > Lissotriton > Lissotriton helveticus. The sequence continues at coordinate 509,112,734 of NC_136072.1, read as the reverse complement.
GTACGGAACGGCCCCCCCAGGTACGATGCGTACCCCCCATGATCGCAGGGGTCCGCACCGTACCCCTGCGATCATGGGGTGTACGAGCCGTACCCCCATTGTACGATCGGTGTATGAGCCGTACCCCATGTACGATTGGTGTACGAGCCGTACCCCCATTGTACGATCGGTGCACACCCACCATTACCGTCAAGCGTTTTTTATCCATAATGTAAATTATACACATTGCAATTTTTCAGAAATTGTTGAAAATATAGTGCCATTGTTGTTCTACTCTAAAATTAAAAAAACGTTCCAAAACCTTATATTGTCACTAGAAAAAGCAAGGTTTTTTGGACATTATAGTTAGGAATTAGCATTTAAAAAACATTCAAAATTCACTGAAAAAAACAGGTTTCAGGGACGTTATAGTTAGAAATTAGCATTTAAAAAATCTTTTAAATTCACTGAAAAAAAACATAGGTTTCAGGGATGTTATAGTTAGTAATTAGCATTTAAAAAACATTAGAAATTCACTGGAAAAACCATAGGTTTCAGGGATATTATAGTTAGAAATTAACATTTAAAAAACCTTTGAAATTCACTGAGAAAACCACAGGTTTCAGGGACGTTATAGTTTGTTGGACATTTCACTCATACAAACCCAGAGAAATTCGCCATTATAGTTAGTTGAGCTAACTATAACTCGCACCCCCGCAATGCACAGCTGATGACGTCACATATTACATCACTCATGACAGAGTCAGTGACATCACTGATGACATAGCTACAAATAGGAAAGACGGTTGACTATAAGACGTATGCACCTCAAGCCAGTTCTAGTATCCAAGAGGGTCCTATGCAACAAGCCCTGGCATCAACCGAGCTCCAGATCCTTAGATTACAATTTGTTGGGCATGAGCGTAACAATAAAGTCGAAAAAATAGAAAGTCGTTTTTACTTGAGTTCCTTTATTTTTCATCCAATATAAAAAAAAGAGCTTTAGATTCCAGCCAACGCGTTTCGTTCTCCATCGGAGAACTTCATCAGGGCTTTCACCGAGCGGTGTGAGGCTTAAAGGTGTTTGGATCCCTCAATCCTATACAGTGTCATGGGTCCCAGACGCGATGACTTGATCAGTTCAATTAAACTGGCATCCTCGGTATCTGCTAGTAGTGTCTCACTTCAAAGAGGATTGCATCAAGAGATGTCACAGACTTAAAAACGTGAAAGTAGATCCTAGGTAAATCCCTGATGTCTGCACCAGATCGGAGTCCAGAAAGATGTTCAAATAGTGTTAAGTACACACCATTTCGGATACGGCAGCCATCTACAACTAATTCTCGCTAGTCGGCACAGTTTTCAAGTTTCTGAAGCTTATAAAATGTAGAGCCAATAAGTATAGTCAGGTTTCTATGTAATAATCTGGAATATTGTAAAGGGATGAGTGCCTCCGAACTGCGGGCGGTACGAACGGGCTCATCACAGCCTTGGAAACTCATCACCATACAATATTCCAGATCATTACCTGGAAACCTGACTATACTGGATAAAAGAAAAACAAATGATTTTGCCTGCTACGTAAATACTTTTTAGAAGCATCATAAGGCGCCCCACCCCCTTTTTTCACTCTTCCTGCGAACCGCCCTTTAAAGTTTCTGTTGATAGGATTGACATCTTATTTGGACAACTTATACAGTTTGGAAGTGTCCAGGCTAACATAAAGGTTGTCCTTTTTTCCTGATGAAGACCCGCATGCGTAGGTAGAAATTAACCATTTCGCCTAAGACGGGTTGAAACGTCAACATTTGTCTCATTTGGCCTGCATTACTACTACCTTGTGACCCTGATCAGAGGTCACTTACAGAACAAGATAATGGATTGATGTTGCACACAAGTCCAACATTGGTTTGGTGGACTGAACTGCTTAAATCCAACCGGTGTTATATATACAAAATAAGAATAATTTTGCTTTCCATTTATTCTGATTGCCTTCCCTTATTTTACATGTTCAGATTGCACATGAACACTCCCTTTCCACTTTCTCTTCCGACACCCGTCTACTTTCATAATGATTTAATAACTATTGAATTTTATGGAAACTATACTAGAAAGATTTTTGCTGTTTTTGGTCTTTCTTTCTGTGATGTTAATCCATGTATAGAGTAACTTGTATGACCGTTTGAATTGATTTCCCCAGGCCTGTACACTTGAAGTAGGCTGGTATAATTGGTCAGGACCAATTGTTGATCATACTGTTTAGATTCCCAGGTCCTTTCAACTTCTTTGGGAAAACCCCATTAGTATTTAATGGTGCGTCTATAATATGGCACCGGCACAGAGGCAAAGGGATTCCCTCATTTACATGGGCCCACAGCCTCATGCAAATAATGGAATGCTGTCTGGTGATAGTTCTGGCGCTATATGTGTACCAGCACCATTGGTATTGCAGAAGGTGCCGCTTAAGTGTCCCCATCCCCTAATGTAATACCAAAGTACCCGGGGGCATGCAAAGCAGGAGTTAAAATGTCCGGTGCATCCCCAGGGCACTTCATAATATGGCCCCTGATTGCCCAGTTGCATTTGCCAATAAAAGCATCAATTGCCAATATCCATGGTAACTCAATTTCCACCTTGCAAATTAAGTATAGACCACCCAAAATATGATGAACTGAAATTTTTTTCTGTGTCTCTCCATTCCACTTCTAAAAGGCTAGAAATTGCAGTGTAAATGGGTAGGAATTAAGGTTTATTAATCTGACTAGACTGCTCTCTGTTAGTAGACTGCTGGTCTTTATCTAGTGCAAGTTGTAGATTTGCAGGCAATTACAGAATTCAGTTACATAACTCTTCTTTTTGTATGTATTTCCCTCTTGGGGTAGTATTATAACTTGCTTCCTCCTCATTATAAGTTGGAAAAGACCAAGATTTTGAAACATAAGTAGTAAAAGAGAAAAATATTGGAGAAGAATCATATTGCAACATAGAATTACAAAATCCATAGCGATCTCTCTTGTCTTTGTCCTTTTGTTTGTTAAAGACTTTCAAAATAATTCATTTATTGAAAAATTGCTCTCGTTCTTCTGACATTCTGGTAGCAAAATTTGTCTCTTTTAAGCTATTCTTTTCTTCTAAATAACCTCCTTATCCCCAGGAGATGAAGAAATATGGGTCCACTAGTATCAATTAGGTAATCGCTTGTCCTAATGTACAAAACTCCACGAGTTTCATTTAGCGATTCCTATTGGGTCGCAAATCAACCTACCTCACGAATATTAATGGGGTAGGATGCTATTTGCAACCAAATGGGACTCGCTAAAATCACGGGATGGTGGCTTGCTGGGGTCAGCAGACCACCATGTCTGTGACTACTTTTAAATATAGCAATCCTTTTTTTAAATGCAGCACGTTTTCCTAAAAGGAAAACAGTTTGCATTTAAAAATGAAAAATCAAACATTTTCATTGAATTTCCAGGATGTGGTCCGTGGGGCACTGCTTGCTCTGAAAAAATATTTTCACTACCATTCACACTGGCAAGGGGTTCCTTGGGGACCTCTTCACATTTGCGAATGGGTTACCAACAACTTGAAGTAGGTGGTAAAATGCAAATGTTTTGCAACTGCATTTTGGTCTCAAAACATTCTTACATACTGCTGCGATTCGGTATTAGGAAGGGACACTCTAAACATGCCCCTTCCTAATACAGAATTGCTAACCCATTTTGCGTTTCGGTAATAGGTTACCGAATCGCAAAATAGGTTTTGGCACATAGGAAGAAAAGCCATTTTCCCAGTCACAAACGTTAAAAAGGGTACATACATATGGCCCATAATATTTATATGCATATGCTTCCCCATAGCTGTAATCACCTTCACTCTCAGATCAACGAAATAGCAGTCAGAATGAAGCTGCGCGAACTAACAATACAAGAAAGAAAGACCCCAATTTTTTTAAGTATAAAAAATAAGAACTTGGGGGCATATTATTAAGAACAGGCAATAAAATTATCGCCACTTTATCGGCAGGAAACTGCAGCTAAAGCGGCAATAATGGGATTGATAATATGCCCTTGTGAATTCCCATAGCAGCCCAGGTTAACACCAGAACCTGGGCTGCTATGGGAATTCACAAGGACATATTATCAAGCCCAATTATATGGCCCCTGTTTTTCTTAACCCGCTTCCATGTTTTCAGTCATCCCCCTTTATTATTATGATTATAGAAAAAGCTATGTTCTCCCAAAAAGAGCAGGGACACTACAAATATAGAGAAACAAAATCCCGCATTGTTCTAGACATCTATCTTGTCGAACATAATTCCTCACTTAACTTCCAAAACCTTATTTAACAAACTTCCCACCTGAAACTGAACATCTAAGAAGACAAGTCTATGAGTTTGAAACTCATCTTTCATGATGGGATTGTCCCTACTCGTGGAATTATCCCTCTTCAACAGTGAGCTTGATTGTTTCTGGCTAGCAATTGTGCATACATTCTAACAAATCCTCTTAAACAAAGTACACACATGACTGTCCACATACACCCTTCATTTCTCTCCCTACGTTAAAGTTTATAAAATTACTTCAAACTAGTTTGGTCACATGGACATTTCATTGATATTCTGAACACTGTCATTTCCACCGCTTCTCAATACTGTGACAGGAACAGAAAGGAAACAGGTCTCTAAGGGTCACATGTATGATGGAAACATTTTACCAGTTGCTAATTGCAACATTTTGCATCTTGAAATTAAGAGCTCGCAAAACGCGATGCAACAATTTAGCTATTCCCAATGAGGTCGCATTTGACCTGCCTTATCAATATTCATGAGGTAGGTTGCAATGTGCGATCCAGTGGGAATGGCCTGTAATCACAGGGATGGTGGCCATCTGGGGTCAACAGACCACCATTTCGGTGACTGTCTTTTAAATAAAGCAATTTTTTCGAATTTAAAGGAAAACAGGATGCATTTGAGAAAAGAATAATGGAAAGTTTCCTTTTCATTTTTTAAGAGTAGGCAATGGTCCGTGAGACCACTGCCTGCTCTTAAAAATTATTGGCGCCCACATTCACAAAAGGGAAGGGGTTACCACCTCCTTCACAGTCGTTAAAATAAGAATGTTTTGCAATCTTATACCGGTCACAAAACATTTATACATCCCGCTCCAACTCACTATTAGGAAGGGACGCCCTTGACTTGCCCCTTCCCAACACAGACTTAAAAACCCAATTTTGCGAGTCGGTAATAGGTTACTGACTCGCAAAATAAGGTTAGTACATGCCAAACGACTCTTTAGTAGTCGCAAACGGTCTAATTCTTCATTTAAGACTGTTAAAATGTGTTGTACAAGGGGCCCTAAGCGGCTTCTTTTGTTTGTGTGTTTTTTGCTATTCGTGGGTAGCTGCCAAGTTTTCAGATTGCTTCTGTCTGACATTTCAATGGTTTTGGTGTACTTATGATTGACATTCTATTACCAAATCTTGTGATTCATCGAGTAACACTTTCCTGCTTGTAAAACCAAGCAATGAAGTCCATGTAAAGAGCTAACCATCAGAAATGACCCCATTTTGAGTAATGAGAAGTTCTAAAATGTCTTGAAACTGCTGAAAAAAGACCCAAAATGGAAGATCGCTAACCCACTTCTCACATCTAAACTGTACTGTAAATATTCATGGCATCATGGCACTAAAGAATGAATAATGCCTCTCAGAGATCACCTGTGACCCTTTTGTAAAGTTCAGTACTCTACTGGCCAGTGTGGTAGTGTCTCCCCACAGTGATGCAACAGACTTACTAAATCATCTTTGTGTTGAGCAGGGTACCACCCGGCTGCAGTTCTGACTATAAATGCAAGCAAAAGGCTCAGACAGTCACGGAGACCCCCTGGTGACTGATCTGAATGGTGCAGCTAGCTGAACTCTCAGTGGGGCTCAAGAAGAGGCTACTTGCTGCTGGGCTCCACCTGACAGGCTGGTCCAAAGTCATGGGGAGGATATCTTCCTGTGGCAGGTGGCTGGTGGTGTTTTTCAGAGGTCGATCACCTGCCAGACCGAACAGAGGGCCATATTATCAAGAAAGGGCAATACATTATCGCCACTTTTATCGGAAGGAAACTGCCGCTAAAGCGGAGATAATGTGCTTGATAATATGCCCTTATGAATCCCCATAAAAGCCCAGGTTAACACCAGAACCTGGGCTTCTATGGGAATTCACAAGGGCATATTATCAAGCCCATTATTGCCGCTTTAGCAGCAGTTTCCTGCCGATAAAAGCGGCGATAATGTATCGCCCTTTCTTGATAATATGGCCCAGAGACTCCTCCACTACTGGTGCACTCATCAAGTACCATATAACCATAGGGTAGGTAGGTTCTTGATGGCAAGTTTGACTGAACAATAATGGCCCAGTTGGACTCATGGATGAATTATATCCAGGGAGTTGGGGGTCCCAGGAGCGAGAACGTGATCAAATTTCTCCAGACCATTGCTTTATTTGTAAAAATATAAGTGCCAGGCCGTAATCAGGAGGCCACCACTGCATGCACCATCTATTGCCCCTGCCAGCTTAGTCAATGATCGTAGCAACACAACTACTAACCATCACACTCCTAGAAGTGTGACAATTCAGACAATTCCTGACCCCCATAGCTATAATAATTGCTTGGACGGCATGTATTAATCATTAGACTTAATAAGCAACTGGGGTTAGCTCATCTCTAAATGAGATAAGCAATGCCACTATGTGGCAGACTGTCATACATGCCCATGCTGAGCAGCAGAAACCACTGGCTCAAATTAAACAATGCTCGAGGCTCAAACAAAAACATCCTGGCTACCTGGTGGTGTTGCTGTTTTAGAGGAGTTGGCAGCAAGGAATAAACTATTTAGAGCGCTAAAGACCTGGCTTGATGAATCGAACACTGCTGAGCCAGAAAACAACAAAGGCACTGGACCCACCTTGCCAGGAAGCCGAGCCTGGCATTTGTTTATTTGGGAATTTACCCCAAAAGGAGTGTTCACCTCCACACCTAGCTAATCAGTACTTTCAGTGCTGCTCCCAGCACTTGGCCCTTGCAGAGTACCAAAATGTGATAAATGGCCATCATATTTTTAACATTGCTGGCAACCTTACTTGGCAAAAGAAAGGGATGAAAACCACAGTGCTATAAATCTTACTTTATAGCATGCAGTTGATGAAGACAACAGTGATGTCCTGTGTAGGCAACTGTCTCTCTACATACTATACCAAAAAGAGGCATAGTGTGCAGGCAGCAACAAATACACAACAGAGGGTCCCTGAAGTCTCAATGGGGAGGAGGAAAGCAGGGAAATGAACACAAGCAAAATACAAAATCTTCCTCCACTACCTATAACATTATTGGTGGTACATCCATAATATACATATAGTTGTCTTGCGGACTAAGACCATCAAAACATATTATGTATTCATATTTTATTGGTATCAAAACAGTAGCAAATATAAAAGTAACATTTACAATAGTTGTTTGCATTTCTCAGTCTTTTTTTCAAATCGCAACCAACAGAGGCCCACAGTTAAACAGACAAGGTATAACCAGGAACATTACATATAATACAAAAGATCAAATACTCACAAATCATCAAACATAAAAAAATAAAAAGCAATATAGTACAATGATGCAATACAATGACAATACAAAAGAGAACTACACAAAATTGCAAAACAAAAACGCAGACGCACGTTTCGGAACACAAAACACAATATACAGTTCCTTCTTCAGGGCGAGAACATACTTTCAAATATGTAGGGCCATCAATGAACAGTAGAGCAACCACCGGATATGTGGTATAAGAGCTCACAACAAGTTAAATTTGCAAATCTCAAAAAATTGAAGCCTGATTATGTCTTCCTGTAAGAAATGTCCGCAAATGTCCATGGAGCATTCATAGAAGGAAAACAAATGATAGATGCTCGGCGTGGAGCAATCCCCAAAGTGAGATATAAAAGGGGAGAGGATCGGCAAAGTGATCCGGAACAGGGTCTAAAGATTAGGCGTCACCCTCCCGAAAGTGAAGTTCTTGATGAAACTCAAAGAAAATGACAAGTTTAGTGCTGTGTGGATCCCCAGCTGCCGCTCAAAATGTGATAAATGGCCATCATATTTTCAACATTGCTGGCAACCTTACTTGGAAAAAAGAAAGGGATGAAAACCACAGTGCTATAAATCTTACTATATAGCATGCAGTTGATGAAGACAACAGTGATGTCCTGTGTAGGAAACTGGATCTCTACATACTATACCAAAAAGAGGTATAGTGTGCAGGCGGTCCATTGGATCCCCAGAAGCTTGACAAAGGCTGAAGTAGATAATACTAATGCTCTCTTTTGTGGTAGTGTGTGCGAGCAGTTAGGCTTATCATAAGGCAGTGCTAAGCATTTGCTGTACACACAGTGTCAATAAATGAGGCACATACTCATTAATAAATCTAAGAGCAATTTATACAAATAATAATTGATTATATTTATTTTGTAGAACCACAGATCTTCATCTCAAGTAAATACGTTTTTCAATGGAAACATATTTCAATAGCAAAAGTGGCCACTTAGTGCAACTTTCAGACTTTGCTATGTTAATCTAGGGGAGGAAGAAAATATTCATCATGCATATGGACTTACAAGACCAGTCTTCAGGAGATAAGGTCAGTATTTGGCAAGATTCAGTTCAGCACCTACAGTACACCACCAGCGACAAAAGGGCGGCTGGGTACAAATATGGTGTCAGGTGCCCAATAAAACTCAATGAAGAATTGGGCAATCGGACAGATGCTGCTTAAAGGTAAGTAACATTGGCTCAGGGGGCCAGTCTCCCGGAGTTGGAACAACTATGGGGTAGAGTCCAAAGCAACACCAAGACTTCATCCCCAGCAGCACAGTGGCGGCCAGGTGCAGGGTGCCAACACATCATTGGGTGCCCAATGTAAAGCAATAGAGAAAAGGGCTGCAGGCTCAGGCCAGGAGGCCAGAAGGAGGAAACCAACAGATGGAGAGGTAAGTTGGGATTATTGGGGACATAGGGACACCTTTTGTCCTCTTCACCAAGGACCAGGGCGGACGGGTGCAGGGGTGCCTGTGGTGACGGAAAACAGAGTACCAGATTATGTTGTGGTTGAGGGGGTCTCCATACAGAGCCTGCAAGCAAGGAGTCTGTAGGGGGTCAACCCACTATGGATTTGGACGCTGGAGTGCTAGGGAATCTTACTGGGAGTGGTGAGCCACTTGGACTCAGCCTGGAGGCTTTGGGTGCAGAGGTGGAACCAGGTTTAGGGCTTTGCAGTTCTTCAGTTCACAGATGGCTTGCTTAAAACTTTGTTGCTGGTGAACAGATCTGCTGCTCTCTGGAGATCTTGATCTTTGTCAAAGGCAAGTAGTCCTCTAGATGATTTGGAGATCACTGGGCTGCAGGACGAGTTGACTTTTAGTGCGGGATAGTCGAGGGCTGCAGACAGGCTGGTAGGACTAGGGCCAAGTCAATAGTTCAGTGTAGTCTTCTCTGCTGGCGTGGCTCTGTGGTGTCTGGCTTCCCCTAGGTAACCATTAAATGATGTTAAGGGTCTGTGGATGCCACCTAAATACTAGATTTAGGGGTGGTACAAGAGAGTGACAGTGGTGAATGGGCCTCCTACCTGGGGTATCTACACCCTCTATTATGTCCACCTCTGTGCGTGAGAACACCCACAAAAACACCCATGGAACGCCCCTTCCATGCATTGTAAGGCATTGCCTTACTCCATATTTACAAGGCATTGAAAAGCCATACAAGGTGGCTTTGCATGAGATTGTAAACATTGGCCAGCACACTGCCAAAAGTGACTCTCCAGCAGTGTAAAAGTGCTGCAGCGGCATTATAAATATAAGCCTAAGTGCGTCACGGAGAGATGGGAAGATGGATGCCAGAAAGTTCCAGAAGCACACTAGCCACTCCCACAAGGCCAAATGGCAACATTGACTAAGGCATGTGGAAACAAAATGAAGTTGATTGTCATCAAGTGTATCTTCCAAAGGTTTGTTAGCGTCATCATCGAGTGACAGTGATGAAGATTGATGTGCAATGATGATGTCAGTCACAGACCGACGTGCATATGTAGGATTGACCACTTGCAAAGAAGAACACAAATCTAAAAAGAATTGCCACATGAAACAACAAGGTTCATTTGCACATTTTCCTAAAGTCATGCTCAATGTAAATAGTTCCCTCACAACTTTTATCATAGACAGTGAGGTGTCGATAAATATCATGCCGGCAGAAAAGTACAAAGAACTATTTCTGATACCACATTACACCATTGAGAAAAAAGGTGAACACCTGGACAGCGTCTACACCTTTGCAGAGTCAAGATCCTTTGTAACTATCATGCAGCACGAGGAAACAACAGTGCAAGAGCCAATTCAGGTCCTTCAAAGTACTTCGTCGAGAGCATGCTTATTAACACAAGGTCAATCAATCATTTTATTTTCATAGTTAATTAACACTGTTGCAGTACAAAAGAATTTCAATTTAACAGCAGAAATGTACAGGCATAAAACTACTTTTATCACATTACTTGTATTTATAAATTATTACTAAAAAGATTGCTCTACTCCATCGAGTGAAGCTGCACGGTGTGTATTCTCTCTTTATAGCTGCATTACTGGCATTTTCTGCTCGCATAACCTCAGGTATTTTACTAGGCAACAGTTCAGTTCAGAAGCTGCTTGCCTCCTGGTGCGAACCCCTCATAAGTTAAATTGTCGTTTTAGCTGTTGTTTCCATTCTTTTTAAAGTTCTTTGCAGGAGCATAGTATGTGCAGCAGATTAAGCACTCACACAAGTATGCGTCTGCCTGCTGATGCCGGTCTCACACTAAATGCAAAGTGTAAGTTTCACAAAACCTTATTTGAGCATATTTTCTCTGAAAAGGGAATGACTCCTGACCCAGAAAAGGTCCAAGCACTGCAATCTACTTGCCCTCCAGAATATGTGACCATGCTGCAAAACTTCTTAGGCATGGCCAGCTACTACTCCAGGTACATTTGTGATGTTGACACTGCTATGAGGAGTGGTGGACACCACTGGAGGAGGCTGAAGAGCGGACTCAACTCAGGACAGTTGCGGTGGAGCGGGTGAGTGATAGTGAGACAGGCAGTATTTGGGTAGGGATGGGAGTAAGGAAGAATGGGTTACAGTCAAGGGGTAACACTGGGCTAGCACTAACTTTAAATGCACCATAATAAAGGGTTTCAGGACACAACTTAACCAAATTTCTTGAGACTGCCTGTTGCATCCTATTGTGCCTTTGGGTAGAACTGGTGATATCCTATTGGGAGAGGAACAGTGAAAGAGAAAGCATTGAACTCAGGCATGTTGAAACCCGAGTAGACAAACCTTGAAAACAAGGGAAGAGATTAGCATTGCATGAGTGTTAGACCTGGCACCATTGGCGTGGGTCTCCTTTACATTTTTTTGCTGTTAGCTCATGTATTTTTGCTGGTATTAGATGCTTTGGGCACTGTGCCACTGCTATCCAGTACCACAGTGCAAGTGCTCCCTATTGTACATTGATGTATTAATCAGTGGTTCCATGTTTGGCTTTTTGGTTTACTTGTCAGACCCTAGTCTAGTGCACTGAGTGTGCCCAGGGCGTGTAAATCCAAATTCTGCTGGTGGGCTTGCAGCACTGGTTGTGCCACCCACGAAGCAGCCCTGTAAAATGTGTCTAAGGTCTGCCATTGCAGAGCCTGCGTGCAGTCTGGTACTGGCATGCTGTCTGGGCAAGTGCAACCACTTGCCAGTCCCTAAACCTTCCCTTTTCTTCATATCAGTCACCCCTATGGTAGGTCCAAGGGCAGGGTGCATTGTAAGGATAAGGTAGGACAAGCCCTGATGTGTGTGGCATGTGCTAATAGTGAATTTCAGCCAGTTTCGTTTTTCACTATTGCAAAGCTACCTGTTCTCCATAGGCCAGAATGGGCTGTTAGAGTTATTACATTTTATAATCCTAACTATCTCAGAGAACATGGTAGAAATTCGAGTTTAGTATGCCTGAACTCAGAATAATAAAATACATCTTTTAGTAAAGTTGGTTTTATTATTCTGTGTTTGCAAATACCACTTTTAGAAAGTGGGTTTATTCTTGTCTAACCATTCAAACCTGCCTCTGCTAGGTTGTGTATTCCTATGTCTGGTTTTGTGAGTGACAGGGCTGGGGAATTCCAGGAGACAGGCTGAGTAACCCAGTGGTGAATAGAGCTGCTAGATGGGAGGGAGGAGTTGAATAGGGCTGTGCCTGCTTTCCACAATGCTGGCTCCACCCCCTGGGGAGCGGCTGATGTCTCTGTCCTGCACACTGAAAGAAGAGAAGAAGTCCTGTAAATAAAGTGCTCCAGGACTGTACTTGCCTACCACAATGTTGGCTTCACCTCCTGTGGGCCACCTGATGTGCTTGCCCTGCACTGTGAAAGGAAAGGAGAAGTCTGGTAAACAGAGTGCTTCAGAACTGGTTTGGACAGGGCAAAGGCCCCTCTCCCCTCAGAGAACAAAGGATTTTGGGGTATAAATATTGCGACCCTGATCCCATGAAATTAGATCACTTTGGACAACAAGAATAAACCTTTGTGAGAAGTTAGCCTGGCATATAATGTCCACTAGTTCTAGTGGGCACCTTGCACCAGTCTAATCGACCCTTATTGATGGTGGTTGTAAAGTCAACCTTATAGAAAGCTATCCTAGAGGTAGCATGAACCAGCAGTCTTCAGGCTAAGACTTCAGTAGGCAAGTTAAGCAAGTTGTTTTACCAATTATAATCCCATGAGTACCAAATGAAAGGACACCACACAAGGTATATATCAAATATATATGTATTTAATCTAAGCACAGCCCCTCTGACCTCTTTATATAAATATTTACCTTTTATATAAAAAGCAATATAGTACAATGATGCAATACAATGACAATACAAAAGAGAACTACACAAAATTGCAAAACAAAAACGCAGACGCACGTTTCGGAACACAAAACACAATATACAGTTCCTTCTTCAGGGCGAGAACATACTTTCAAATATGTAGGGCCATCAATGAACAGTAGAGCAACCACCGGATATGTGGTATAAGAGCTCACAACAAGTTAAATTTGCAAATCTCAAAAAATTGAAGCCTGATTATGTCTTCCTGTAAGAAATGTCCGCAAATGTCCATGGAGCATTCATAGAAGGAAAACAAATGATAGATGCTCGGCGTGGAGCAATCCCCAAAGTGAGATATAAAAGGGGAGAGGATCGGCAAAGTGATCCGGAACAGGGTCTAAAGATTAGGCGTCACCCTCCCGAAAGTGAAGTTCTTGATGAAACTCAAAGAAAATGACAAGTTTAGTGCTGTGTGGATCCCCAGCTGCCGCTCAAAATGTGATAAATGGCCATCATATTTTCAACATTGCTGGCAACCTTACTTGGAAAAAAGAAAGGGATGAAAACCACAGTGCTATAAATCTTACTATATAGCATGCAGTTGATGAAGACAACAGTGATGTCCTGTGTAGGAAACTGGATCTCTACATACTATACCAAAAAGAGGTATAGTGTGCAGGCGGTCCATTGGATCCCCAGAAGCTTGACAAAGGCTGAAGTAGATAATACTAATGCTCTCTTTTGTGGTAGTGTGTGCGAGCAGTTAGGCTTATCATAAGGCAGTGCTAAGCATTTGCTGTACACACAGTGTCAATAAATGAGGCACATACTCATTAATAAATCTAAGAGCAATTTATACAAATAATAATTGATTATATTTATTTTGTAGAACCACAGATCTTCATCTCAAGTAAATACGTTTTTCAATGGAAACATATTTCAATAGCAAAAGTGGCCACTTAGTGCAACTTTCAGACTTTGCTATGTTAATCTAGGGGAGGAAGAAAATATTCATCATGCATATGGACTTACAAGACCAGTCTTCAGGAGATAAGGTCAGTATTTGGCAAGATTCAGTTCAGCACCTACAGTACACCACCAGCGACAAAAGGGCGGCTGGGTACAAATATGGTGTCAGGTGCCCAATAAAACTCAATGAAGAATTGGGCAATCGGACAGATGCTGCTTAAAGGTAAGTAACATTGGCTCAGGGGGCCAGTCTCCCGGAGTTGGAACAACTATGGGGTAGAGTCCAAAGCAACACCAAGACTTCATCCCCAGCAGCACAGTGGCGGCCAGGTGCAGGGTGCCAACACATCATTGGGTGCCCAATGTAAAGCAATAGAGAAAAGGGCTGCAGGCTCAGGCCAGGAGGCCAGAAGGAGGAAACCAACAGATGGAGAGGTAAGTTGGGATTATTGGGGACATAGGGACACCTTTTGTCCTCTTCACCAAGGACCAGGGCGGACGGGTGCAGGGGTGCCTGTGGTGACGGAAAACAGAGTACCAGATTATGTTGTGGTTGAGGGGGTCTCCATACAGAGCCTGCAAGCAAGGAGTCTGTAGGGGGTCAACCCACTATGGATTTGGACGCTGGAGTGCTAGGGAATCTTACTGGGAGTGGTGAGCCACTTGGACTCAGCCTGGAGGCTTTGGGTGCAGAGGTGGAACCAGGTTTAGGGCTTTGCAGTTCTTCAGTTCACAGATGGCTTGCTTAAAACTTTGTTGCTGGTGAACAGATCTGCTGCTCTCTGGAGATCTTGATCTTTGTCAAAGGCAAGTAGTCCTCTAGATGATTTGGAGATCACTGGGCTGCAGGACGAGTTGACTTTTAGTGCGGGATAGTCGAGGGCTGCAGACAGGCTGGTAGGACTAGGGCCAAGTCAATAGTTCAGTGTAGTCTTCTCTGCTGGCGTGGCTCTGTGGTGTCTGGCTTCCCCTAGGTAACCATTAAATGATGTTAAGGGTCTGTGGATGCCACCTAAATACTAGATTTAGGGGTGGTACAAGAGAGTGACAGTGGTGAATGGGCCTCCTACCTGGGGTATCTACACCCTCTATTATGTCCACCTCTGTGCGTGAGAACACCCACAAAAACACCCATGGAACGCCCCTTCCATGCATTGTAAGGCATTGCCTTACTCCATATTTACAAGGCATTGAAAAGCCATACAGGGTGGCTTTGCATGAGATTGTAAACATTGGCCAGCACACTGCCAAAAGTGACTCTCCAGCAGTGTAAAAGTGCTGCAGCGGCATTATAAATATAAGCCTAAGTGCGTCACGGAGAGATGGGAAGATGGATGCCAGAAAGTTCCAGAAGCACACTAGCCACTCCCACAAGGCCAAATGGCAACATTGACTAAGGCATGTGGAAACAAAATGAAGTTGATTGTCATCAAGTGTATCTTCCAAAGGTTTGTTAACGTCATCATCGAGTGACAGTGATGAAGATTGATGTGCAATGATGATGTCAGTCACAGACCGACGTGCATATGTAGGATTGACCACTTGCAAAGAAGAACACAAATCTAAAAAGAATTGCCACATGAAACAACAAGGTTCATTTGCACATTTTCCTAAAGTCATGCTCAATGTAAATAGTTCCCTCACAACTTTTATCATAGACAGTGAGGTGTCGATAAATATCATGCCGGCAGAAAAGTACAAAGAACTATTTCTGATACCACATTACACCATTGAGAAAAAAGGTGAACACCTGGACAGCGTCTACACCTTTGCAGAGTCAAGATCCTTTGTAACTATCATGCAGCACGAGGAAACAACAGTGCAAGAGCCAATTCAGGTCCTTCAAAGTACTTCGTCGAGAGCATGCTTATTAACACAAGGTCAATCAATCATTTTATTTTCATAGTTAATTAACACTGTTGCAGTACAAAAGAATTTCAATTTAACAGCAGAAATGTACAGGCATAAAACTACTTTTATCACATTACTTGTATTTATAAATTATTACTAAAAAGATTGCTCTACTCCATCGAGTGAAGCTGCACGGTGTGTATTCTCTCTTTATAGCTGCATTACTGGCATTTTCTGCTCGCATAACCTCAGGTATTTTACTAGGCAACAGTTCAGTTCAGAAGCTGCTTGCCTCCTGGTGCGAACCCCTCATAAGTTAAATTGTCGTTTTAGCTGTTGTTTCCATTCTTTTTAAAGTTCTTTGCAGGAGCATAGTATGTGCAGCAGATTAAGCACTCACACAAGTATGCGTCTGCCTGCTGATGCCGGTCTCACACTAAATGCAAAGTGTAAGTTTCACAAAACCTTATTTGAGCATATTTTCTCTGAAAAGGGAATGACTCCTGACCCAGAAAAGGTCCAAGCACTGCAATCTACTTGCCCTCCAGAATATGTGACCATGCTGCAAAACTTCTTAGGCATGGCCAGCTACTACTCCAGGTACATTTGTGATGTTGACACTGCTATGAGGAGTGGTGGACACCACTGGAGGAGGCTGAAGAGCGGACTCAACTCAGGACAGTTGCGGTGGAGCGGGTGAGTGATAGTGAGACAGGCAGTATTTGGGTAGGGATGGGAGTAAGGAAGAATGGGTTACAGTCAAGGGGTAACACTGGGCTAGCACTAACTTTAAATGCACCATAATAAAGGGTTTCAGGACACAACTTAACCAAATTTCTTGAGACTGCCTGTTGCATCCTATTGTGCCTTTGGGTAGAACTGGTGATATCCTATTGGGAGAGGAACAGTGAAAGAGAAAGCATTGAACTCAGGCATGTTGAAACCCGAGTAGACAAACCTTGAAAACAAGGGAAGAGATTAGCATTGCATGAGTGTTAGACCTGGCACCATTGGCGTGGGTCTCCTTTACATTTTTTTGCTGTTAGCTCATGTATTTTTGCTGGTATTAGATGCTTTGGGCACTGTGCCACTGCTATCCAGTACCACAGTGCAAGTGCTCCCTATTGTACATTGATGTATTAATCAGTGGTTCCATGTTTGGCTTTTTGGTTTACTTGTCAGACCCTAGTCTAGTGCACTGAGTGTGCCCAGGGCGTGTAAATCCAAATTCTGCTGGTGGGCTTGCAGCACTGGTTGTGCCACCCACGAAGCAGCCCTGTAAAATGTGTCTAAGGTCTGCCATTGCAGAGCCTGCGTGCAGTCTGGTACTGGCATGCTGTCTGGGCAAGTGCAACCACTTGCCAGTCCCTAAACCTTCCCTTTTCTTCATATCAGTCACCCCTATGGTAGGTCCAAGGGCAGGGTGCATTGTAAGGATAAGGTAGGACAAGCCCTGATGTGTGTGGCATGTGCTAATAGTGAATTTCAGCCAGTTTCGTTTTTCACTATTGCAAAGCTACCTGTTCTCCATAGGCCAGAATGGGCTGTTAGAGTTATTACATTTTATAATCCTAACTATCTCAGAGAACATGGTAGAAATTCGAGTTTAGTATGCCTGAACTCAGAATAATAAAATACATCTTTTAGTAAAGTTGGTTTTATTATTCTGTGTTTGCAAATACCACTTTTAGAAAGTGGGTTTATTCTTGTCTAACCATTCAAACCTGCCTCTGCTAGGTTGTGTATTCCTATGTCTGGTTTTGTGAGTGACAGGGCTGGGGAATTCCAGGAGACAGGCTGAGTAACCCAGTGGTGAATAGAGCTGCTAGATGGGAGGGAGGAGTTGAATAGGGCTGTGCCTGCTTTCCACAATGCTGGCTCCACCCCCTGGGGAGCGGCTGATGTCTCTGTCCTGCACACTGAAAGAAGAGAAGAAGTCCTGTAAATAAAGTGCTCCAGGACTGTACTTGCCTACCACAATGTTGGCTTCACCTCCTGTGGGCCACCTGATGTGCTTGCCCTGCACTGTGAAAGGAAAGGAGAAGTCTGGTAAACAGAGTGCTTCAGAACTGGTTTGGACAGGGCAAAGGCCCCTCTCCCCTCAGAGAACAAAGGATTTTGGGGTATAAATATTGCGACCCTGATCCCATGAAATTAGATCACTTTGGACAACAAGAATAAACCTTTGTGAGAAGTTAGCCTGGCATATAATGTCCACTAGTTCTAGTGGGCACCTTGCACCAGTCTAATCGACCCTTATTGATGGTGGTTGTAAAGTCAACCTTATAGAAAGCTATCCTAGAGGTAGCATGAACCAGCAGTCTTCAGGCTAAGACTTCAGTAGGCAAGTTAAGCAAGTTGTTTTACCAATTATAATCCCATGAGTACCAAATGAAAGGACACCACACAAGGTATATATCAAATATATATGTATTTAATCTAAGCACAGCCCCTCTGACCTCTTTATATAAATATTTACCTTTTATATAAAAAGCAATATAGTACAATGATGCAATACAATGACAATACAAAAGAGAACTACACAAAATTGCAAAACAAAAACGCAGACGCACGTTTCGGAACACAAAACACAATATACAGTTCCTTCTTCAGGGCGAGAACATACTTTCAAATATGTAGGGCCATCAATGAACAGTAGAGCAACCACCGGATATGTGGTATAAGAGCTCACAACAAGTTAAATTTGCAAATCTCAAAAAATTGAAGCCTGATTATGTCTTCCTGTAAGAAATGTCCGCAAATGTCCATGGAGCATTCATAGAAGGAAAACAAATGATAGATGCTCGGCGTGGAGCAATCCCCAAAGTGAGATATAAAAGGGGAGAGGATCGGCAAAGTGATCCGGAACAGGGTCTAAAGATTAGGCGTCACCCTCCCGAAAGTGAAGTTCTTGATGAAACTCAAAGAAAATGACAAGTTTAGTGCT
The DNA here is from genome assembly GCF_964261635.1 of Lissotriton helveticus. NCBI lineage: Eukaryota > Metazoa > Chordata > Amphibia > Caudata > Salamandridae > Lissotriton > Lissotriton helveticus. Next base: position 509,094,067 of record NC_136072.1, on the reverse strand, counting down.
GTGTGGATCCCCAGCTGCCGCTCAAAATGTGATAAATGGCCATCATATTTTCAACATTGCTGGCAACCTTACTTGGAAAAAAGAAAGGGATGAAAACCACAGTGCTATAAATCTTACTATATAGCATGCAGTTGATGAAGACAACAGTGATGTCCTGTGTAGGAAACTGGATCTCTACATACTATACCAAAAAGAGGTATAGTGTGCAGGCGGTCCATTGGATCCCCAGAAGCTTGACAAAGGCTGAAGTAGATAATACTAATGCTCTCTTTTGTGGTAGTGTGTGCGAGCAGTTAGACTTATCATAAGGCAGTGCTAAGCATTTGCTGTACACACAGTGTCAATAAATGAGGCACATACTCATTAATAAATCTAAGAGCAATTTATACAAATAATAATTGATTATATTTATTTTGTAGAACCACAGATCTTCATCTCAAGTAAATACGTTTTTCAATGGAAACATATTTCAATAGCAAAAGTGGCCACTTAGTGCAACTTTCAGACTTTGCTATGTTAATCTAGGGGAGGAAGAAAATATTCATCATGCATATGGACTTACAAGACCAGTCTTCAGGAGATAAGGTCAGTATTTGGCAAGATTCAGTTCAGCACCTACAGTACACCACCAGCGTCAAAAGGGCGGCTGGGTACAAATATGGTGTCAGGTGCCCAATAAAACTCAATGAAGAATTGGGCAATCGGACAGATGCTGCTTAAAGGTAAGTAACATTGGCTCAGGGGGCCAGTCTCCCGGAGTTGGAACAACTATGGGGTAGAGTCCAAAGCAACACCAAGACTTCATCCCCAGCAGCACAGTGGCGGCCAGGTGCAGGGTGCCAACACATCATTGGGTGCCCAATGTAAAGCAATAGAGAAAAGGGCTGCAGGCTCAGGCCAGGAGGCCAGAAGGAGGAAACCAACAGCTGGAGAGGTAAGTTGGGATTATTGGGGACATAGGGACACCTTTTGTCCTCTTCACCAAGGACCAGGGCGGACGGGTGCAGGGGTGCCTGTGGTGACGGAAAACAGAGTACCAGATTATGTTGTGGTTGAGGGGGTCTCCATACAGAGCCTGCAAGCAAGGAGTCTGTAGGGGGTCAACCCACTATGGATTTGGACGCTGGAGTGCTAGGGAATCTTACTGGGAGTGGTGAGCCACTTGGACTCAGCCTGGAGGCTTTGGGTGCAGAGGTGGAACCAGGTTTAGGGCTTTGCAGTTCTTCAGTTCACAGATGGCTTGCTTAAAACTTTGTTGCTGGTGAACAGATCTGCTGCTCTCTGGAGATCTTGATCTTTGTCAAAGGCAAGTAGTCCTCTAGATGATTTGGAGATCACTGGGCTGCAGGACGAGTTGACTTTTAGTGCGGGATAGTCGAGGGCTGCAGACAGGCTGGTAGGACTAGGGCCAAGTCAATAGTTCAGTGTAGTCTTCTCTGCTGGCGTGGCTCTGTGGTGTCTGGCTTCCCCTAGGTAACCATTAAATGATGTTAAGGGTCTGTGGATGCCACCTAAATACTAGATTTAGGGGTGGTACAAGAGAGTGACAGTGGTGAATGGGCCTCCTACCTGGGGTATCTACACCCTCTATTATGTCCACCTCTGTGCGTGAGAACACCCACAAAAACACCCATGGAACGCCCCTTCCATGCATTGTAAGGCATTGCCTTACTCCATATTTACAAGGCATTGAAAAGCCATACAGGGTGGCTTTGCATGAGATTGTAAACATTGGCCAGCACACTGCCAAAAGTGACTCTCCAGCAGTGTAAAAGTGCTGCAGCGGCATTATAAATATAAGCCTAAGTGCGTCACGGAGAGATGGGAAGATGGATGCCAGAAAGTTCCAGAAGCACACTAGCCACTCCCACAAGGCCAAATGGCAACATTGACTAAGGCATGTGGAAACAAAATGAAGTTGATTGCCATCAAGTTTATCTTCCAAAGGTTTGTTAACGTCATCATCGAGTGACAGTGATGAAGATTGATGTGCAATGATGATGTCAGTCACAGACCGACGTGCAAATGTAGGATTGACCACTTGCAAAGAAGAACACAAATCTAAAAAGAATTGCCACATGAAACAACAAGGTTCATTTGCACATTTTCCTAAAGTCATGCTCAATGTAAATAGTTCCCTCACAACTTTTATCATAGACAGTGAGGTGTCGATAAATATCATGCCGGCAGAAAAGTACAAAGAACTATTTCTGATACCACATTACACCATTGAGAAAAAAGGTGAACACCTGGACAGCGTCTACACCTTTGCAGAGTCAAGATCCTTTGTAACTATCATGCAGCACGAGGAAACAACAGTGCAAGAGCCAATTCAGGTCCTTCAAAGTACTTCGTCGAGAGCATGCTTATTAACACAAGGTCAATCAATCATTTTATTTTCATAGTTAATTAACACTGTTGCAGTACAAAAGAATTTCAATTTAACAGCAGAAATGTACAGGCATAAAACTACTTTTATCACATTACTTGTATTTATAAATTATTACTAAAAAGATTGCTCTACTCCATCGAGTGAAGCTGCACGGTGTGTATTCTCTCTTTATAGCTGCATTACTGGCATTTTCTGCTCGCATAACCTCAGGTATTTTACTAGGCAACAGTTCAGTTCAGAAGCTGCTTGCCTCCTGGTGCGAACCCCTCATAAGTTAAATTGTCGTTTTAGCTGTTGTTTCCATTCTTTTTAAAGTTCTTTGCAGGAGCATAGTATGTGCAGCAGATTAAGCACTCACACAAGTATGCGTCTGCCTGCTGATGCCGGTCTCACACTAAATGCAAAGTGTAAGTTTCACAAAACCTTATTTGAGCATATTTTCTCTGAAAAGGGAATGACTCCTGACCCAGAAAAGGTCCAAGCACTGCAACCTACTTGCCCTCCAGAATATGTGACCATGCTGCAAAACTTCTTAGGCATGGCCAGCTACTACTCCAGGTACATTTGTGATGTTGACACTGGTATGAGGAGTGGTGGACACCACTGGAGGAGGCTGAAGAGCGGACTCAACTCAGGACAGTTGCGGTGGAGCGGGTGAGTGATAGTGAGACAGGCAGTATTTGGGTAGGGGTGGGAGTAAGGAAGAATGGGTTACAGTCAAGGGGTAACACTGGGCTAGCACTAACTTTAAATGCACCATAATAAAGGGGTTCAGGACACAACTTAACCAAATTTCTTGAGACTGCCTGTTGCATCCTATTGTGCCTTTGGGTAGAACTGGTGATATCCTATTGGGAGAGGAACAGTGAAAGAGAAAGCATTGAACTCAGGCATGTTGAAACCCGAGTAGACAAACCTTGAAAACAAGGGAAGAGATTAGCATTGCATGAGTGTTAGACCTGGCACCATTGGCGTGGGTCTCCTGTACATTTTTTTGCTGTTAGCTTATGCATTTTTGCTGGTATTAGATGCTTTGGGCACTGTGCCACTGCTATCCAGTACCACAGTGCAAGTGCTCCCTATTGTACATTGATGTATTAATCAGTGGTTCCATGTTTGGCTTTTTGGTTTACTTGTCAGACCCTAGTCTAGTGCACTGAGTGTGCCCAGGGCGTGTAAATCCAAATGCTGCTGGTGGGCTTGCAGCACTGGTTGTGCCACCCACGAAGCAGCCCTGTAAAATGTGTCTAAGGTCTGCCATTGCAGAGCCTGCGTGCAGTCTGGTACTGGCATGCTGTCTGGGCAAGTGCAACCACTTGCCAGTCCCTAAACCTTCCCTTTTCTTCATATCAGTCACCCCTATGGTATGTCCAAGGGCAGGGTGCATTGTAAGGATAAGGTAGGACAAGCCCTGATGTGTGTGGCATGTGCTAATAGTGAATTTCAGCCAGTTTCGTTTTTCACTATTGCAAAGCTACCTGTTCTCCATAGGCCAGAATGGGCTGTTAGAGTTATTACATTTTATAATCCTAACTATCTCAGAGAACATGGTAGAAATTCGAGTTTAGTATGCCTGAACTCAGAATAATAAAATACATCTTTTAGTAAAGTTGGTTTTATTATTCTGTGTTTGCAAATACCACTTTTAGAAAGTGGGTTTATTCTTGTCTAACCATTCAAACCTGCCTCTGCTAGGTTGTGTATTCCTATGTCTGGTTTTGTGAGTGACAGGGCTGGGGAATTCCAGGAGACAGGCTGAGTAACCCAGTGGTGAATAGAGAGATCTGCAGCTAGTTGGGAGGGAGGAGTTGAATAGGGCTGTGCCTGCTTTCCACAATGCTGGCTCCACCCCCTGGGGAGCGGCTGATGTCTCTGTCCTGCACACTGAAAGAAGAGAAGAAGTCCTGTAAATAAAGTGCTCCAGGACTGTACTTGCCTACCACAATGTTGGCTTCACCTCCTGTGGGCCACCTGATGTGCTTGCCCTGCACTGTGAAAGGAAAGGAGAAGTCTGGTAAACAGAGTGCTTCAGAACTGGTTTGGACAGGGCAAAGGCCCCTCTCCCCTCAGAGAACAAAGGATTTTGGGGTATAAATATTGCGACCCTGATCCCATGAAATTAGATCACTTTGGACAACAAGAATAAACCTTTGTGAGAAGTTAGCCTGGCATATAATGTCCACTAGTTCTAGTGGGCACCTTGCACCAGTCTAATCGACCCTTATTGATGGTGGTTGTAAAGTCAACCTTATAGAAAGCTATCCTAGAGGTAGCATGAACCAGCAGTCTTCAGGCTAAGACTTCAGTAGGCGAGTTAAGCAAGTTGTTTTACCAATTATAATCCCATGAGTACCAAATGAAAGGACACCACACAAGGTATATATCAAATATATATGTATTTAATCTGAGCACAGCCCCTCTGACCTCTTTATGAGGTCAGAGGTAAAAATACAATACAAGTCACACAGTTAATATACGATAAGTTGCACAGTATACGTTATGCCCTAGGGGCTTCACAAACCATATACTAAGAAAGTGGTATAAGAACCACAAGAGAATTAGAAAGCAGGCCTGGGGCCTGTCGAATCGCTGGGGCTACACTAATCAACCAAAGGTTAGGAAGTAGGAGGCCCACGGGAGACGCGTGCAGTGTCTAAACACAGCCGCGGGTTACCCCTGACTTTCTCTGGGAAACGAAGAAGTTACAAATATACAATTTAAGGACACTTCCAGATGCACTAGGATGGAACCCTTTTAAACTAGGAAACTTCGAAAGTCAAGACCCACGGGAACACCAGAGTACTCATGTTACCTCACCCAGGGAAGCCGGTGTCTTTTCGTGTTGGGTTTCGTCGTCGTTTTCTATGGAGAGCTGCAAAGAAGTGCTGCAGGCGACCAGAGGAAAAGTGTTCGGTGGATCCAAGGGTGGATCGAAGATCTGTAGAACCTGAAAGCAGAAGGGACAGAGTCTGGGTCACTAGCCAGTGACCAGGAAGGAACCAGGAAGGAACCAGGCGATGTTGGGTGATTTCAGGTGAAGTAGTCAAACTTGTCTCTTCAGCCACGAGGTCCAAGAGGCATCGACGATGACCAGGCACTGGATTCGAGCTGTCCCAAAATGGATCTAGATGACTGCTGTGTCGGTATCTGAATTGGACCCAACAAGTCTTAACAACCGCAACCCATGCAGGATGTCGGGATTGGCTCTGTTGCAGACCAGCAAGGTCTGTAGTGCTTTTCCTTTTCAGAGAAGCTGGAGCAAGCCTGGAGCAACCAGAAAAGCAATTTAAATTCAAAGAAAGGTCTTCATGGGACTCCTTAGCCAACAGGCAAGGAACCAGGAAGACGCGTCAAGCTCAAATGCAAAAGTGGGGCCCACGGGACACTCGCGGAGTGTGGGGGCCTGGGCTTCTGTGCAAATGGTGCTCGGTGCTGGGGTTTCTCCTACCCCAATGCACAACTCACAGAGGCTTCAGGAAAGGAGTAAAGGTAGCCAAATGCAGGATGTCCAGGGGTTCCAGTCCCACGTCTCTCGTGTCCGCCACGGGTCTCAGCTTTGCTGTGGATGTGGATCGGAGTCAGAGAAGTCTGGAAGTCCAGATCCTCTGTTGCAGAGTCTTTGGGATCCGATGGGAGCCTTGAAACTGCCGACCAGCAAAGTTGCTGTTGGTGCCTGTTTGAACAGGGTGGTCACTCCTTGACCACAAGGGAGATATCTTCCATCTTCCAGTCAGAATGGAACGTCGAAGGTCCAGGATATGTCTTTTAAAGATTCATCCAGGATAAGCTAAAGTCCTAGGGACACAGCTCCTATACTTATACTAAGAATATGGGCTGGACTACCTAGCTAGGTCCCTCCTATGGGTGGACCTGAGAAGGGGGTGGTTACACCCCTTTCCCTTTGTCCAGTTTCGTGCCAGAGCTGGGGCTGTGTGCCCCAGCAACCGGTTTGAACTAGACTATGCATGGAGAACCTTGTGTGCCCCAGGCAGTGTCTAGAAGCATTCACCGAATGCAGCCCTCCCTGCCCCAAAACACAAAACCCCTGTCTGGGAAGGTGCCAGCACCTCTCTGGACAGGAAACCCATTGTCCAGGCCTCTCCTGCCGGAGTTTCGTGCAGCAGCAGGAGGTCAGACTTGTGTCTGTGGCAGCAGCATCCATTTTGTGATGGTGAGGCTCTGTTTAACTTTAACCGGGTAAAGCAGTAACTACATGTCTTCTCCCTCTAGAAGGGTGGAATGCTACCCCTGCCACCAGGACTGGTAGGGGGGGTAGTATTCCAAAGTGTTTTAAACCTTACACAACATGTTTTGATAAAGCCAAACCAAAGTTAGCATTAACCGCGAGGATTATAATGCACTTAAGAGTATATGGTAAAGCTATATCATAGAACAGCTATAAGGAGATGGTTCCGAAAGCTGCAGAGGGGCTCAGCTCATGCTAGGGCACCCTCTCACATAAAACCAAGCACTCTGCCTCCGGGATTATCAAGGCCTACCATAGGAGTGGCTTATAGGTGTGTATATGTGTCTATATATAAAGGTAGATATAGGTATACTACATCTAAGTAAGGGGTTATTACACCACCTTACCCAGGCTGTGTGAACAGACCTGTGGTGTCAGTTTGGAAGGCAAACCAGGGGTGGCATAATACATGGTGCAGCCCCTGGTAGGCCTAAGGTGCACCTATACCCTGGGTATCTATGGTACACTATACAGGGGCTCACAAGAGTGACCCAGTAAGCAATCTGGTATGTAACTAAAGTACATAGTATCAATTTAGAGGGAGAACAGCTGGGCTGTGGGTCTGATTGGCAGGCCCACAACCACACTAAAGTAAAAAAAACAGAGAATCACAGCAAAAAGTGGAGGTGGCCATAGGAAGCAGACCCTACTCTCCTACAACCTTTACTGAGGAGAGGAACCTGAAGAAACTGAGGAGAGACTATTCCCAAGCTGAAGTGCTACTTAGGGATTGGCCTGCAGGTGTTGCCTTACTGCCAAAGGAAGGAGAAAGGAACTTTGTGTACTTTGCTTTCAACTTGCGACGGATCTCCAAGGGCGTGGAAAAGAGCTTGCCTCCGGCTGAAGTTTCAGGGACAACAGACTTCACCCCCAGCTCCCCAGAGTTATTGTGGAAGTGTCTGCTGCTGTTTTGGGCCTTCTGAGGAACTGCATGTCGCAAGGAGCTGGAAGTGCGACTCAGCGAGAAGATGTGTGTCGCCGTCGCTGTGCCTGTCGTCGCAACTCCGAAGGAGGGTGTCGCCGCTGGAACTGTCGCACTGCACCGCATCAGAGAGAAGCGTGGCACAACGAAGAGGAAGCGTGTCACCGTCGCTGCTGCTGCCGTCGCAACTCCGAAGGAGGGTGTCGCCGCTGTAGTTGTCTCACTGCACCACATCAGGAAAAGAATCTTGCGACGAGGTCGGAGCGTGTCGCCGTCACTGTGCCTGCCGTCGCAACTCCGAAGGAGGGTGTCGCCGCTGAACTGTCACACTGCACCGCATCGGAGAGAAGCGTGCCACAACGAAGAGTAAGCGTGTTGCCGTCGCTGCTGCTGCCAAAGGAGGGTGTCGCCGCTGTAGTTATCGCACTGAACCGCATCAGGAAAAGAATCTCTCAACGAGGTCGGAGCTTGTCGCCGTCGCTGTGCCTGCCGTCGCAACTCCGAAGGAGGGTGTCACCGCTGGAACTGTCGCATTGCACCACATCGACCAAGAGCACCTCGCATCCCCGAGAAGCACGATACCATCGGAGCTGCTGCCGTCGCATCTTGGATGTCGCCGCTGTAGTTGTCGAAATCGAACGGAAGCTTCACGCATCGTGGGAGAAGAGCGTCGTCACTGGAGCTGTTGTCGTCGCATCGTAAGGGTGTTGCCGCTGCAGTCCATGCATCGAACTGTGGTAAATAAATAAATAATACCCTATTTTTGACTAGGCTTGTAACATAACAGATAGCTCAATAAAATAAGAGTCAAGATTCGAGGTAGTAGGAGTTTCTGCAGGTTTATTACAGCATAAGGACAGGATCAGGACAACCTGCATAGGATGACCCAGCAGCTGCTGGGGCTAGGTCTGGGATGAGCGCGCTAACTTTTAATAACAATACATCAACTTATATACATAGCGCAAACACATAGCATTACATTGCAGTAGGCGTAGCAGTGGGTGGAGCAGAAGGCGTGACGCGTAGCAGTCGCGAGAGATAACAGTAAAAGTGGGTGTAACTGGGCGTATACATAGACATGTGGTGCAAACGTAACAGAATATGTCATGAATGGGGCGGAAACATAGGAGGGGGCTACCTAAGGAGCCGGGACCTCTAACCTAATGGTGCGCGAAAACTGGCAATGACGTATTACTAGGAGAAGCTGGGGGCTATGAACTCTGTGCTAGGAGCAGAGACTAGAGTCTGGAGGGTCGGTGCGACATGTACCTAAACCCTATCTGGTATCTGATGTTTAGGGAACATGTTGATATAAACTAGAAGTCATGAGGGGAAAAGCTAACTTGATTCTAAGACTGGACCATGCATTATTCTACATGTAGTGCGTGATGAAAGAATATTAAATGACCATTAATACAGTATTTCTCTAACGTGGAGCCCTAAAGGCTAGACAATGACGGAAACTATTGATGCAGTTCAGTAGCTTAGGAATGCAAAGGAGGAGGACTGGACTGATAACTGGAACTATAACATACTTTTGGCAGACTCAGAGGCAGAGCCGGGCTGCACCGGGCACTGCGAGGCAGGAAGTAAGTGAAGGGTCGAGGATACAGGTGGGGGCTGTATCGCTCCTCAGCGAGGCTTTCAGGAAACAGGAGCTGAATCTGATGTCCGGGCCCTTTTGAGGCCTGGAAACGGGGACTTTATAATGAAATAACGTGCACACTGGGAAACGTGGCAACATTACTTTACATAGGCCTGATATTCGTAGTATTCACGAGGACTGGAAAATGACATACCAGAGATGGACACAACTATAATTGCGTCTTTAATCGGACATGGGGAATAACATATGCATATTGGTCATGCACACATAACATATGATGGATGAGGCGTAGGGACACAGAACATGGCAAAATTTACTTTTCCACATTCCCTCCTTGTCACTACGTTTCCATCAGGAAACATCAATATTCATGATACCGTCTATCATTTCATACAGTATCATTTGCTCGTCTCGAATTGTCTTGGAACGGGATTTAGAACGGGGCTTGGGACTAGGAATACAAGAGGTAGCACACATGCTGCAAATCGCAGGGCCACATTGTATACAGAGGCAGCAGCTAAATATGATCGCTACTGCAATACCTAGAAAGGACAGGACTTTCCATCCCCATGCGGAAATTATATTCCAGAACCAACCGGACCATGTCCAGGTGCCTGGGTCTTGATGTAACAGATGGGCAATTTTATGAAGTCTAGTTATAGCTGAATAAACAGACGGCGCGTTATTTGGAATGAAAATGCAGCAACTAGATCCGATGGCTCTACAGGCCCCGCCCCTATCGGCCAGTATGACGTCAAGGACGAGACGATTCTGTAAAACAACGATTCTCATAAAGGATTGCTCTTCGGTTAGGTTACCTAGAGCAGAGGCAGTCTCATCTACTACTGCTTCAAGGGTTCTTGTTAACCTACGGATTAGCTTACTATTTACAACTGTACCTAAATAAGGGAAAACACCTTTATCTATATCAATGAATTGCTCTGCGGCAGTTTCAGTATAATCGACAATCGGGAGATTTCTCTTGTGTCTAGTGTGTACTAGGAAGGGATTCCTATGGTAGTCAGGTGGGGCTAGAAAAACAGGTGGCAGTAGGAAGGCAATGTAACAGGTTCCCTCCCAATCGAGGGGCAGACGAACATATGCGGTTTGACCACAAATAAAATAAGAATGACGTGAAGCTTTGAAAATAGATTTCCCACTGTCACTATACTGGATAACAGTAGTACATTCACTATGACCTACGTGTACAGAACCATAACTACGGACACATAATTCGCCTTTGACAGGTAGTACTGAAATAGCAGGTGAGTCTGGAGTAGTATCAGACTGAACATTCAGGACCATGAAATTTGACGAATAATTTCCTAAATTATATACCTCATTTTCTAGATCTAAACCTGTTCTGTGGGGGAAACCTTGCTTGTCTGGGAAACATGTACTGTTAAGAAAAGACATATCTGTTGAGGATGACGTTAACGTGGACCATGCTCCACACGAACCATTATGTGAGAATGGATAAGGAAAGAGTGGCAGAACTCCCTTCGGTGTCTGGAAAGGGGGGAGTCGACCACACACCCAACAATTAGTGGCATTGCTGGTCTGGTGTGAATAATGTAACATACGGATAAATGTGTTGTTACGCATAGCGAGGCGGTAAGAATATTTGTGAGGAGGCAGATCACTAAACGTGTGCTCTACTGTAGCATTAGCAGACATTTTTACATGAGGAACTGGAAAATACAGGAAAAATGCGTAACTGGTGCAGGAAATCATTATGCTGAGAAACAATATGAAACTTAGAAAAACGATACATCGGTTTGCGTTTAGACTGACTCTCTCACTATGGGGGTCTATTTTATACATGTCAGAAACAGTCTAACCGTTTCACCTAGGGGAGGACTTATACAATCAAACTGACTGACTTATTTTACTAGATCTGAGCTTTAACTTATACTCCTGTTGCGGAGTTTTCTCTAACAAGGAAGGGGTTGTAATAATGTCTTGTGCGGGACAGTCCTTTAAAACAATGTCTTGACGGTTTTTCGAATCCTGGGAATCCTTGGAAATGTTCTTGGAGACCGGTTTCAATCCTTTGAAAAGTTTTACATGAGAAAGATGGACCCACCCCTTCCTGCCTTCCAACTTGACGGCAGTACGGGTGGTGAGGAGGACCTGACGTGGCTCCTTCCAACGTGGTTCCAGCGGACTTGATCTGTCAAAATTTCTGATCATCACCAAGGAGCCTGGAACGATCTCGTGCGGTGCCACCTCGGTATTGTCTGGAAAGGCGGCGGCAACCTGTGAACGACATGAGTTGAGGGCAGACATCAAGGAAGCTAGGTAATCTGTCAGCATATTACATGAAACATCGGTAATACTTCGGGGTCTAGAAGTACCCCACATATTAGGGGGGCGGCCGAATACGACCTCATACGGGGATAGACCTGATCTGGAATGTGCGACCATGCGCATATAAAATAAAGCGACTGGCAGAGCTACTAGCCAGTCCACACCTTTTTCTTGACAGACTTTTGCAATTCGGATTTTCAGGGTCTGATTATGTCTCTCTACGAGACCGGCTGCTTCAGGATGGCGTACACAATGGAACTTCCACTGGTACCCTAACAACAGGGAAACGTGCTTCATGAGTTCTGAGGAGAATGGCTGGCCGTTATCAGAATATACGACTCTAGGGAGTCCGTATCTAGGGAAGAATTCACGAACCAACTGCTTGGCAGTGGTCGCGGCTGTGTAATCTGGGACTGGATATGCCTCTGTCCACCTGGACAAAGCGCATACAACTACAAGGACATACTTGAAACCTCGACATCGCTCCATCTGAATATAATCCATCTGGAGGACCTCAAAAGGGTGGTCAGGGGGCTGGAAACCACCTTGTTCCACCGGGACACTTTTACCTGGATTAAACTGACAACATATCATACAGGTACGGACTTTCTGCTTGGCTGCAGCTCGTAAATGCTTGTTGAACCAAATGTTCTGGATACTATCTAACATAGCTTTTTCTCCTAAATGTGCTGGACTATGTGCGGTATTAATAATGACTTGAACCATAGAATCGGGGAGAAACCATGTGGCTCTACCCTTCGTTAACCATCCTTGATCTGTCTGGACCCCTCCTTGTTCGGACCCTTTCTTGATTTCATCGGGAGTAGCATGTAACTGTATATCTATGACATCTTGAGTAGGGTCCTTAACTGTCATGCATGTAGTCGGGTCTGGAATATGTGTCATGTTAACTGGAATGTCTGGAGTCTGTGCTGTAAGCTTGGCTGTGCGGTCTGCTAGATCATTACCTTGAGAAATAATGTCAGTAACTTTCGTATGTGCTTTGCATTTCATGATAGCAATAGATGTCGGTAAATGTATGGCATCTAACAGGGCTTGAATAAGGAGACCATGCTGAATCTTGGTTCCATGAGAAGTCATAAAACCTCTCTCCTGCCAGAGCACTCCGAAGTCGTGTACAACTCCGAATGCGTAACGTGAATCTGTGTAAACATTAACTTTCAGGTTCTTGGCATGTATACAGGCTTGTGTCAGAGCGACTAGCTCTGCTGCTTGAGTGGACAGGGTGTCAATACGGTGTGTTTCAATAACTTCAGTGTCAGTAGTCACTGCATACGCGGCGACTAGTTCTCCTGTACTAGTTCTCATACATGAACCATCCACATAAAGTGTCAGGTCAGGATCTGGTAACGGAATGTCCGTCAGGTCTTGTCTTGGCTTTGTCGTAATGTTAACTACTTCCACACAGTCATGTGTGTCTGGATTTGAATTAACTGATGGTAACAGTGTAGCAGGATTCAGGACGTTGCAGCGTCTAATTTCTATGTGTGGCTGGAACAGTGTCAATTCATAACCTGTTAAACGTGCAATTGTCAAGTGCTGTGTTTGTGTTCGGTTTAAAAGAACTTCTACTGAATGTGGAACTTGTACTGTCAGGGAATGTCCTAAAACTATGGAATCACTTTGTCTGATAGCTAGTGCTGTGGCTGCAACTGACTTGAGGCACGCAGGCAACGCCTGGGCGACTGGATCTAATGTGCTCGAAAAATAAGCACAGGGCTTGTATTGTCCTGCTTGATCTTGTGTAAGAACAGATAATGCTGTACCTTCACGTTCAGTAACGAAAAGTGTAAAAGGCTTACTGTAGTTCGGTGTAGCTAGAACTGGAGCTTGACATAGGGCTTTCTTTAACTCGTTGAAACTCAGTGTATGTTCAGATGTCCAAGGGAGGACAGTCGATACGGCTGCCTCCTGTGTCGTTAACTGTATCAGTGGCTTGGCTAGAAATGCATACTGGGGAATCCATTGTCTACAATAAGAAGTAAGGCCGATAAAAGCACGTACCTCCTTCTGGGTTCTGGGCTGGGGAAGACTCGCTATTAACTGGATACGGTCGGGTGTCAACTGCCTACCCCTCTTGGACAGCAAGTGTCCTAAGTATACCACTTGCTGGACACAGAATTGAAGCTTCGAAGGTGACACCTTGTGCCCCATCTCGGCAAGGAAATACAAAACTGTAAGTGACGCTCGTTCGCAGTCACGTTTAGAACGGGCTGTGATCAGTAGATCATCGACATACTGGAGCAGGGCAGTGTCAGTTGGCATGTGAATATTGTCTAGTTGTCTCTTGAGTGCTTGACTGTAAATACTAGGACTTTCTGTGAAACCTTGAGGAGCGCGTGTAAACATATAGCTCCTTCCATTTAAACAAAATCCGAAAAGAAACTGGCTGTCTGGATGAATGGGAACACTAAAAAATGCATTCTTGAGGTCTATGACCGTGAAAAACATGGCTTCGGAATCAATGGCTGTTAACAGGGAAGAAATATCTGGGACAACTGGGTACTGAGGAATAATACATTTGTTAAGTTCTCGTAAATCAATCACTAATCGATATACTGGGGGTGCATTTGGATCAGTACGTTTCATGACTGGAATGATCGGTGAATTGCATACATTGGAGTCAGTTTCTACAACTACTCCTTGAGCCATGAGCTCGTCAATAATTTTGGATAAGGCTGCTACAGCCTCGGGCGGCAATCTGTACTGTCTGATTCGGGGTAACACTACACCTGGTTTGAGAGTCACACGATACGGTGTGATTTGCATGTAACCTACATCAGTTGGGCCTTGCGCCCATAAATGCTGTGGAACATTAGACAATCTGGAATCAAAATCTCGTAATACATAGTGACCCTTAAAGTCACGTAGGAACAGACGTATTCCCTCTGGGGAACAGCAAATAACTGCACCTAATTCTTTCAGTGTCTTAATGCCTAATAGATTTTCTGGACATGACTTAGTAAGTAACAGATCAGTAGTACGGGACAATGGACCTACTTCTAGAGTAACTGGCTTGGATATCTCGTTGACGATCGGTTTTCCTGAAAATCCAAGGGAAACATTTCTTGAGCCTGAGAGCGGAGCCCCTGGAACTTCGGCATGACTAATTGTGGTCCTACTTGCCCCTGTATCAATCAAAAACTTTCTGTCTTTCCCTAATACTTGACTGTGAACATAGGGACCTTCTTGATCTACAGGTATCTCGATGAGAGGCAAGCCTACCTCCCTCTCTAGGCTGTTTCATGAATATGGCTGGTACTCTGGATACTCGGACTGTGCATACTGGTACATCTGCGATGTGACATGCTGTGTTGCAGCAATAGGCTGCGGTGCGGTAACTGTCTGTGGTGCATTCTGTAACTGAGGAATCTGTGATACTTGCTCTTGTCTAGGCGGACGTGGTCTTTCTTTAGTCTTACCAGTAGCTATGTTATGTTTCAGAACTGCACATTCGTTTATAAAATGACCTGGCTGTTTACAATAATTGCAGTTCCCTTTAACGGGAGCTGCAGGATGACTGGCTTGATTCGGACCCCTCTTCTGACTGTCTTGAGGAACAGATTGTGCAACTAGCACTTTCATTTTCGTGTCTTTCATACGTTTTCTTTCGTGTTCTTGCTCTTCCCTGATTCTATTCTGGTGATACTGGAGCATCTGGAGCATCTGGGACGGAGTATTTGCTTGCCAGGTGCTTTCGACTTTCAAAACTCGATTTTTAATCTGTGGGCTTGAATTCTCGACTAATTTGGTAACGAAAAGGTGAGGGTATGACTCACTACTTGTCTTGAGACCACTGTTGATACTGAAACATTTCTCAAATCTAGAATAAAAATCACTAATATCTTCATCTTGTTTCTGTTTACAGGCTGAGATTGCATCCCAGTCTTCTTTTCTTGTTGTCAATAATCGGGGTAAAACTTGAATCAATAATTCTGGTAATTCTTTACATTTATCTCCAAGACCGGTACCTGGTACTCGTGCCTTGTCTTCAGCTTCTAGAGCTGTCCAATCGATCTTTTTCTCTCCCACCTCCCATTCTTTTTCCTTTAACTTTTCATATACCCCTGCGGGTAACAGGACCTTTAACATTTTAATGATATCTGGGTAAGTGTATTCTCCCATACGGAGCATGTCTTTTAATTCTCTATGGAACCCCGCTGGATCTTTGTCATGACAGGGAATTAATTTCTTCATTTCAAGAAGTTCCATCTTTGAAATCGGAGTGTATACAAACACTCGTTGCATATCGCCACCCGCCCCTTGGACTGGGTGGACTTCTCGTAACGGATTCTGTCTGTCTATGTAAAATGGTTTACTTTCTGGGGGTGAGACATGAACAAAATGCGGGTTCAGGAACGTTCTATATTTGTGACGCTGTTCTAGGATGACACTAACTAAATCGGTACCTAGACCTCTCCATCTATACTGGAGTAACTCGTTCAGGACATCATGTAACGGACCTGGATCAGAGTGCTGACCCTCATACAGAGTAATGAGGTACTGGATCATATACATACCCACCAGTCGTTGCTCGGCTGGGGGCAATTTCAGAAACATTTGTGCCACTATTTCGTCTGGAAAAGTGGTAGAATCAGTAATCCATCGGACTGCTGATCGGGCTAGTTCTTGTTCATGCATGGTACTTAATTCACTGTAACCGATTTGTGATTTCAGAATGTGATCGGTAGCTTGAAATACTTGTTCTAGAGAACCTTGTTCTGGTGCTGGATGATGAAAAATAGACTTGTGTTCTAGACGTAAATGGCGATCTGGAAATCTGGATTTTCCTACATACGCTATTCTGGCGGAATTCTCGTCTTCCTCTTCAGGATCAGAGATACTTTCTTTCTCGCTTACTTGGGCTGCTTTACGTTGTTCGTGTATCTTTATTATCTCTTTACGGATTTTCTTGTACATACTTTCCATAGCACCGACGGTCTTGTGCTTACCCTCGGCTATATTATCACTCCACCTTGTCAGGATTCTCATTTCGGCGGAATCTTTAGACGGATAATCTTGTTCTCTTATTAGACAATTGATCAGGAACTTTAATATCATGAGCTGGATCTCGGCTTTCCTTTGAGACATAATCTCGCTAATACTTTCTGGATCATCCCCTGTACGGATGAAACGATATATTCTGTCTAGATCTTCTTTCATATTCGGTAAGGTGACTAGATACTCGGTCACCCTCCTTACACGTACTGAATATAAAACCATATTATATTCGCCTGGAACTGGATCATAGACACATTCGTTAAGGGCTTGCCTGATTTCTGTGACAGACTTATTACTTTTAGGAGTACGCTGTGATGCTTGAGCATGTAATTCGAGTGCTGATAAACGCTTGTGTGGCGGCGGGGTTTGAGGAAGACCTCCTCCCGCGGCCCCTAAACTAGAATCGTCGACTGACATTCTTCGTCCTGGCAGGGTCGATAATTGTAACGTGGGCTGGACTTGTATGGCGGGCTGGACCGGGGGTACCGTAACAGGTACTCCGGTGTCTGGAAGAGCAGGAAGTGCCTGATTTACAGGGACTGGCGGAGCGCGAACAGGATTTGCGTATTCGGGAACTGTGTCGTCCAGATAGGACGAAATAAAAATATCAGCTGCGGTCGGTTTGTGACGTAGCTTGGTCGGAACTAATGGTGGCGGGAAATTACTGGATGCCTCTGGGGTCGCTTTTGGCAAGCCCTCGGCAAGGAGAGGATACATACCCTTAATGAGGGCATGCCTCTGTCTGTCTGACTGTTCGGCTTTGACTTGTTCACCTATCTCGATTAATTCTCTTTCTTGGGCTCGTTCTTGGGATTCTCTACTTGACTCTGACTTTCTGACTTCCTTTTCCGTTCTTTTATGAGCTTCCTTACGCCATAACTCGATGGCATCTTTCTGTGATTGTCTGGCTTTCTTTTTCCATAATGCTTCTTCTACTCGCATGATACATTCGGGATCCCATGTGCCCGATACGGGCCATCTATACTTTTCTTCTAACTGTTTGGTATACTCTACCCATAAATCTAGATACAATATGGCGCTTATGCCATGTTTCTGATACATAAAGTGACCTGGACTGTCCCTAGGCGGAACAGGAACTGCTGCTTCCAGCAGACCCTTTCTAGTTTTTAACTGTCGTAACTTGGAAAAGAGCGGCATTCTAAACTTGAATCGGAACACAATACAATACACGAAAAACAATAACAATTGGGAAAACAATTCAGGCATACCACGACATTGGAAATACATTAAACAATATCATAACATAACAGTTCGAACAGAATACTACCTGAAAATACTGAAAACAGAAACAGAACAGAATTCTCGAGAACGGAACAGACTAGAGTTACTGGATGCACTGCTGTAACAGTACGGAACATACCGGTCCCATAAAGGAACGCATCAAGACCCGTATCCACCTAGGTGAACACTTCGTTTGTGGGCTTGGGTACCACCAACCCACGGACCAGGAGTCAATTTAGACTGACCCTGTCTAGATACTACCCCAGCAATGGTACTCACCGGGCAGCACGGAACGGAAGGCCTCGGACGGGACTGGACTGCTATGACGACGAACTTCGGACTTCGGACTTCAGTTACGGGTGGGCCTCCGGATACCTCGGACCTTGGACTCTCGGCTTGGGCTCTGGTCGGGACTCGCCGCGTTCCTCCACCGTCTCGTTCGGATGCTGGACCGCCTCCTCCGTCTCCTCCGCGGGCCTGAGGGATACTTGAAGCAGAAATATCTGCACTTGGCCAGTATGGTTCCGTCACGACTGAAGAGGGTCAGGGGGTCGGCGTGGCTTCACCGACGCGTGGGGAAAGGGCAAGTCCCTATTCGGGCGCCATTATGTGGTAAATAAATAAATAATACCCTATTTTTGACTAGGCTTGTAACATAACAGATAGCTCAATAAAATAAGAGTCAAGATTCGAGGTAGTAGGAGTTTCTGCAGGTTTATTACAGCATAAGGACAGGATCAGGACAACCTGCATAGGATGACCCAGCAGCTGCTGGGGCTAGGTCTGGGATGAGCGCGCTAACTTTTAATAACAATACATCAACTTATATACATAGCGCAAACACATAGCATTACATTGCAGTAGGCGTAGCAGTGGGTGGAGCAGAAGGTGTGACGCGTAGCAGTCGCGAGAGATAACAGTAAAAGTGGGTGTAACTGGGCGTATACATAGACATGTGGTGCAAACGTAACAGAATATGTCATGAATGGGGCGGAAACATAGGAGGGGGCTACCTAAGGAGCCGGGACCTCTAACCTAATGGTGCGCGAAAACTGGCAATGACGTATTACTAGGAGAAGCTGGGGGCTATGAACTCTGTGCTAGGAGCAGAGACTAGAGTCTGGAGGGTCGGTGCGACATGTACCTAAACCCTATCTGGTATCTGATGTTTAGGGAACATGTTGATATAAACTAGAAGTCATGAGGGGAAAAGCTAACTTGATTCTAAGACTGGACCATGCATTATTCTACATGTAGTGCGTGATGAAAGAATATTAAATGACCATTAATACAGTATTTCTCTAACGTGGAGCCCTAAAGGCTAGACAATGACGGAAACTATTGATGCAGTTCAGTAGCTTAGGAATGCAAAGGAGGAGGACTGGACTGATAACTGGAACTATAACATACTTTTGGCAGACTCAGAGGCAGAGCCGGGCTGCACCGGGCACTGCGAGGCAGGAAGTAAGTGAAGGGTCGAGGATACAGGTGGGGGCTGTATCGCTCCTCAGCGAGGCTTTCAGGAAACAGGAGCTGAATCTGATGTCCGGGCCCTTTTGAGGCCTGGAAACGGGGACTTTATAATGAAATAACGTGCACACTGGGAAACGTGGCAACATTACTTTACATAGGCCTGATATTCGTAGTATTCACGAGGACTGGAAAATGACATACCAGAGATGGACACAACTATAATTGCGTCTTTAATCGGACATGGGGAATAACATATGCATATTGGTCATGCACACATAACATATGATGGATGAGGCGTAGGGACACAGAACATGGCAAAATTTACTTTTCCACAGAACCGAGAACATCTCGCATCCCCGAGAAGCGTGCCGCATCTGGAAGATCTTCACGTCTTTATTTCTTTGTAGCTGAACTTTGCCGCATTTCCTATCGCTGCGACATTGCTTGACGTGGAAGCGCAATGCAACTTAAGATACATTGACGCAGAGTGTCGCATCTAAGAACTGAACTGAACTAAGCTTAAATCTACCATCGTAAAGTAATCATAGCGTGTATTTTTGTTGTTTATGGTCTTGTGGTAACTCTCTATAAAGTCTACTTTTTTTATATAAAACCTGTGTGGTGTCCATTTGTAGTGTTGTCACTGGGTTACTGTATGTGGTCACAACTGCTTAACTGCCAACACCTCTGAAGTAAAACCCTTCTGCTCTGCCAAGCTACCAAGGGGAGAGCAGGGGTTATTTTGGGAGTATAATCCCCGTATTCTGACTAGAGGAGAGGGTCCCTATTTGTCACAAGTACCTATTGTGCCAACTAGAGACCCCCAAATCTAACTATGAGAAAGGAAGACACTAACCCCTCCCTTTTTGTTTGTCCTATCTGATTTATGTTGTGGTTCTTTTTATCCCCTGTCCTAAACGTCCCCAACAGACCTCTCAATCCCAATTGTATGCCACTAGGGGTGTGGTGACGGTTTAGCAGAGACATACTAGATGAACCCCCTACATAATGCTGCTATTTTCATTTATTTTGAGCCTCCGGATGGTGCCAACATGAAGCAAGAATCATCTAAAAGGCAGAAAGAAATATATGGCTTACAAACAGACTTGTCCATTCTGGCATCTTGTTTTTAATATTGTTTCTTATACCATATCCAGACAAAATAAATATAAAAAAATAAGTAATATATCCAACCTCTGTGCCTATATATCATACCAGCCCTCTCACAGTGGGTGTCAGAAGTGGGATTTAGGGATATGGAGGCTGTGGATACCAAAATGTCAGAGAGCCAAGAAAAACTTGAGAACGTTATGGAGAAATTTCTGTCTGTGACAGAAGCAGTCCAAGAAAAGTTCCATCAAGCCTTAACAGGCCAAAGCCCGACCCACGAGACAGTGATAGGAAAGTTAGCGGATGTATTAGGACAGCAAAGGGGCCATACAGCATTACCCTTTGTGGTGCTGCAAAAATACGCAAGGGGGGAGGATCTAGATCTTGACAATTTTGAGAGAATGGCGTTGGTTGCTATTTGGTCACCTGGCAAGTGAAGCCAGTATCTGGGTCCCCTGTTTTCTGGAGATCTGCAGGCAGCCTATCAAGCAGCTAACCCTGAAGGAACTACACCTTATGACAAGATAAAAAGAAATATCTAGGAGCGATTAGTTGTCAATGAGGAAACATAATGATTAATCAAAATAAAGGAAGAGCCCCAAGAAACCACAACTCTATGGTAAAGTCGCGGTAGGAAATATACAGTTTAAGGACACTTCGGAGAGGACTTCAAGCAAACCCTTTGGAACATAGAAGGTTCTAAGGCCAGCACCCTCGTGAGTACCGAGGTACCCGTGTTATCTATCCCAGCAGAGCCAGGTGCATAGGGGTCAAGTGGTGTCGGAAGCCTTGGTCGTTTTCAATGGTGTGACTCAAAGAAGTGCTGCTGCCGGGAAGATGAAAAGTGTCTGGAGGAATCCAAGCCTGGATCCGAGGTGAGAAGAACCTGTAAGCAGACGGGACAGAGTCTGGGTTACTTCAGGGTGACCAGGGGCTCGGTAGACGAATGCCCACCGATGTCATGTGAGAAGATTAGATGCTTGACTCTGCAGCCACGGGGACCAGGAGTTGTGGACGATGACCAAACTCTGGATGTGAGATTTCCCACAAAGGATGTCGAGTGCTGAGGTGCCAGTGTCCGGATTGAACACCAACAAGCCTTGGCAAACGCAACCCACGAGGGCAGAGGAACAGGTTACGGTGAGGACCAGCAAGGTGCTGGAGACTCTCCAAGCTATGGGGAGTCAGGGCCCATCTGGAGCAACCAAGAAAGACAAGGGAATTCAAAGTTATCTTCACAGAGACCCACAGGCCAATGGACCAGGGATCGCGAAGGGACCTCATGCTGAATCACAAAGTACAGGCCCACGAAGCACTCATGGAGTGGAGGCCGGGAATCTTCGGTAGAAATACTGCTCAGGTCAGCACTACACACAGCTCAAAGCACAGCTTCAGGGATTGGCAAAAAGCATAAGCTGCTGCAAAACTACACGGTGCACAGGGGTTTGGGTTGGACGGTCCCCACGAGGGATACTGGTCTCAGAATTGCTGAGAGAGCAGATCGACCTCAGAGATGCTGGGAAATCCACGTCCTGTGTTGCAGAAATCTTCAGAGTCCTCAAGAGCTCGGGAGATGCAAACAGGTCAGATGCGTTAAGGTGCCTGCTTCAGCAGGGGAGTAACTTCTTTACTCCAAGGGAGATTCTTCTGTCATCCAGCCCAGTGTGGACCGTCGAAGTACTTGGTTTCTGTTTGCAGAGTTTAGTCCAGGTAAAATCTAAAGTTCTGTAGTCAGGTTTCCTACTTTATACCCAGGGAAGGGGTTGGACAAACTCTGGGGCCCCTCCTAGAGAAGGGACAGGACAGAGGGGTGGTTACACCCATGTCCTTTGTCCAGTTTTGTGTGAGAGCATGATCAAATGGCTCCTGCAGCTGGGTTGAGCTGGACTATGCACAGGGACACCAAATGTGCCCCCAGTGCAGACTTTCAGGCACTCTCAGAGTGCACCCACCCAGCCCCAATTCACTAAATCCTGTCTGGGAGGTGGTCACACCTCTCTGTGACAGGAAACCTATTGTCAGGCCTTCCCCTGCTTGAGCTCAGCTTAGTAGCAGGAGGGCAGACTTGTGTCTGTGGCTGGCAGCATCCATTTTGTGCGGCCCAAGTCGGGAAAGCTGGTACCGGGTAGACCTTTGACCCACTTCAGTGGTTCTACAAGGGAGGAATCATACCTCTCACACCAGTTACTGGTGTGGAGGTATGATTCCAAGGTGTTTGACACCAAACACGACATGTTACTAAGCAGCGATTTTGAAGTTAGCCTTTACCTCGAGGTTATAATGCACTTAAGTATATATGGTTTGGCTGCATCACAGACAACACCAGGGAATAGATTCCGAAGGATGCAGAGGGGCTCTGCTCATGCAGGTGCACCCTCTCACACAAAACCCAGCACCCTGCCTTCAGGATTGATAAGGCCTGCCATAGGGGTGACTAATAGGTTTACATGTGCAGTGATTTAGAATAGATATAGGTGACCTATATCTAAGTAAGGGGTGCTTCAGTAGCAGACCTGTGGTGTCAGTTTGAATGGTCTCTCAGGGGTGGCATACAGCAATATCATATAGATAAGCTGCACTATAGGCTTCCAGACCTGTAAGGACTTTGTTCACCAACCTTTGAAAAGTGGCAGGTGCATTCTTCAAGCCAAAGAGCAACGCCTAAAACTGGTAGTGCCCACTAGGGGTTGAGAATGCAGTTTTTGGCTTTGCATCCTCAGCTAAGCTGATTTACCAGTAGCCAGCTGTCAGGTCAAATGTACTCAGAAACTTGACTGAGGGCAAAGTATCTATATGTTCATCTGCCCTGGGTATTGGATTGGGCATCAGTCCTAGTGACTGCATTGAGTCCCATGAAGTCAACGCACACAGAACCTCATCTCTCTCTTGCCATTCTGGGTGTAAGGTTTGGTACCAGGACTACTGGGTTAGCTCAAGGGCTATCTGAGGGCTCATTTACTCCATTAAACTCATTTTCTGGACATCAGTCCTGATGCAGTCACTGACATGGTCAGATTGTCTGTAAATCTTATTTTTAACAGGTGGACTGTCAACTGTGTCCACTTCATTAGGGCACCAGGTAGTCTGACTTGGAGTCAGTGAAAACATATGTTTGAACTGATTCAGGACTTGCCTACAACCAGTTTGCTTCTGGTCAGTGAGGCTGCCTGCCAAGGATACACCATCAACTTAACCATCATCCGGGTTCTGTGAGAGCAGGTCAGAGAGTGGATTACTCTCTTCCTCCTGTCCCTCATCAGTACCCATGAGCAAGCCCATGCCTGCCCTGTCAACATATGGTTTGAGCCTGTTGACATGGAGAACCCTATGGGGGCTCCTTGGAGTTCCAAGGTCCACCAGGTAGGTAACCTCTCCCTTTTGCCAATGATTGTATGAGGGCCACTCTACTTATCTTGGAGGGCTGTTGGGGGCACAGGCTCCAACACCCATACTTTCTGTCCTGGCTGATAAACAGTCACAACAGCCTTTTGATCATGCCAGGCCATTTGCAATTCCTGGATGGCCTCAAGGTTTTTGGATGTCTTCTTCATGTACTCAGCCATCCTGGAGCGGAGACCAAGTACATAGTCCACAATATCATGTTTAGGGGGTTTGAGAGGTTACTCCCATCACTCCTTCACTAGACATAAAGGACCCCTAACTGGATGTCCAAACAGAAGTTCAAAAGGACTGTAACCAAACCCCTTCTGAGGAACTTCTCAGTAGGCAAAGAGAAGGCAGGGCAAAAGTATGTCCCATCTACATCCCAGCTTTTCAGGGAGACCTTTAATCATGCCCTTGAGTGTTTTGTTGAACCTCTCAACTAACCCATTGCATTGTGGGTGATAAGGGGTGGTAAATGTGTAATTTACTCCACACTCCATCCACATAGGATTCAAGTAACCAGACATAATTTTTGCAACTCTGTCTGATACTACCTTCTTAGGAAAACCACTATGTAAAATATTCCCAGAAGGGCTCCAGCCACAACAGGAGCTGTGGTAGTCCTAAGTGGAATTGCCTCTGAATACCTAGTGGCAGGGTCCACCACCATTAGTATGAATCTCGCCCAGATAGCAGTTTGAGGATCCATGGTACCAACAATGTCAATCTCAACCCTCTCAAAGGCAAACCCCAGCACAGGTAGTGGTGTCAGGGGGAGGGGGGGTCTTTATAGTAACACCTGCCTTACCACTAGCTTGACAAGTGATACAGAAGCGACAACATTCCTTTGTGTCCTCTGACATATGTGGCCAATGAAAGTAAGGAACAAGTCTGTCCCAAGTCTTCCTTTGGCCCAAGTGTCCTGCTAATTAAGCATGGGCGTAAAATCCGCTCCGCTCGCGGATTTTTCGGATTTTCGGCAAATTCGCAATCCGCGAACGCTCGCGAATTTGTCGAAAATCCGTGAATCCGCTCGCGGCGGATTTTTTGCTTGGTTGCGGCGCGCGGCGTGGTGCACGGCGTTCACTTTCCGTCATTTAGCGTTTGCCGAGTTGTTTTTCTTTGCAAGTGACGCGCCATTTTAGATCTTGCTGCGTGTTCCCGCGGGAGTTTGGCGCCCGCGAATACGTAATCGCGGCTTGCCACCTTGCACAGCACAACTCGCGAGAGTTCGCAATTGCGAACACGTAGTTGCGGCGGAAAGGAACAATCTCGCACTTGCGAAATAGAGATTTTGCAATTTCGCACAAGAAAATCACCAGCAAACAGGATAAACCTTCTGAAAATTATGAATTTTATCAGAATCACTCCTCAGGTTGACATTTGCATGGCCTTTTTTTTTGCAAGGAGTCCATTTTGGGGGGGGGGGGAGGAAGGAAGTGCCCCACAGTCTCCAACTTCCTGTTCCTGTCCAGCAGGCTCCTCCCAGTGCTTTGTCCATCTCCTGGTCACTTTCATTTGGATCTGGAGCTGGAAGGATTACTTTTTGTGGGTGCTGCTGGATATTTGGATTTGAGGCCTTTTTGACTGTCTTTGGATCACTTTTGGATTAGAAATCAACTTTCACAAGTAAGTTTGTTTGGGGCATTACAGTTGCTGCAAGTAAAATTTTGGAACTTTTTCAGAACATTAAATAAATTATATTGTGGGTAGCCACAGTATCCAGTAGGACCAGGGTTGGTTAGGGGTGCATGATACAACTGTTTTGTTGAATTTAAACACCATTGAGGCCATGGATGGGCTGGGATTGTGCTGTTTTTTGTCCTTTTTTTGGGCCTGCTGGTGTGGCCCTTTGCCCAGGGGTGGTGAGTGTTGCATGGGCCTAGTCTTTCTGTGGGGTGTCTTCTTGAATTTAAGGCAACATGTGCTTGGGGTGTAAGGGGCCATTTTGAGGAGAGGCAGTGTCTGAGGCCTGCACTTATTTTGCCTACTTTTCATCCATTATGCCCAGGGGTAGTGAGTGTTGCATGGGCCTAGTGTTTCTGAGGGGTGTCTTCTTGAATTTAAACACCATTGAGGCCATGGATGGGCTGGGATTGTGCTGATTTTATTGTTTTTTGTCGTTTTTTTGGGCCTGCTGGTGGGGCCCTTTGCCCAGGGGTGGTGAGTGTTGCATGGGCCTAGTCTTTCTGTGGGGTGTCTTCTTGAATTTAAACCTAATTGAGGCCATGGATGGGCTGGGATTGTGCTTATTTTATAGTTTTTTGTCGTTTTTGGGGGGCTGCTGGTGTGGCCTTTTGCCCAGGGGTGGTGGTGCATGGACTGAGTGTGCCTGTGGTGTGGTCTCACTCTCTTTAATGTAAACATCATGGATGGCATTGGATTGTGGTGATTTCTGGCTGTTTTTCTGTTTTTTGGGGGTGTACTGTTGATGTGGACTGGCCATGTGGGTGGTGGTGGTGGCCATCTTGAGTGCTGGCTGGTACAGGCAACATGTGCTTGGGGTGTAAGGGGCCATTTTGAGGAGAGGCAGTGTCTGAGGCCTGCACTTATTTTGCCTACTTTTCATCCATTATGCCCAGGGGTAGTGAGTGTTGCATACTTGCATGTCCCTAGTCTTTCTGTGGGGTGTCTTCAATGTAAACATCATGGATGGCATGGGATTGTGCTCATTTTTCTGTGTTTTTTCGATTTTTTGGGGTGTATAACTGAACTGATGTTCCTCTGTCTTCCATTGCTTTTAGGTGCACAAGAAGACTCAAGAGAACCACCAGTGCCAGGAAGAAGTCCTGCAGCGGTGTGTGTGTGCAGCATAACGTCACGCGACGTCACGTCTGGACACAGAACCCTCTGCAACTCGTGCAACTGCTGCCTGCTGACCTGCTCTGAAGAAGATGGCCCCAAAAAAAGTAACCCGTAGCTCCTCTAGCAAGAAAGGTGCCAGTAAGGAGCAGAAGAAGCAAGTTACCAAGGACACTGGTGTGCTGCCCGCCCCTTTTTTTGGGAGTAAAAAAAAAGTATGCCTGCAGCAACAGCAGCGGGATCTGCTGGGGACCAAGCTGGCAGCAGCACCCCCGCTCCATTGGGCTCAGTGCCACCACCACCACCACGCCAACTTAAGTCCAAGCCCTTGAGTGCTGCAGAGGCAGCCAGTATAGTTGTTCAATCACCATCGACCAGTGATGTTGGCTCATCGCAAGAAAGCAGCAGCAATGTCCCTCAATCAACACAGGTTGTTGTAGCTCATCTGACGAGTGTTGAACAACCACAGCCGCAACAACAATCACATGTGCAAGTACAAGCCCAAGTACATGTGGAAGGAGAGGCAGCGCAAGGAGATGCGCAAGCAGAGGTGCATGGAGGGTCACAAGTGCCCACAATAGTTGTTCCTCCCGAAGTAGGGGCACATCAGGAAATCGACAATCAAGGCGAGGTATCATTTGAGGAAGCCACTCCTCCTGATGATCCTTCATTGTCTTCCACACCCCTAGCAAGGAAGAGATCAAGGGTGGTGTCTACATCTTCTTCAAGCACACCTCCTTCTGATGATACGGATCAAACTTGGGAACCAGCACCACAGCCGTCTGAGAGTGAGGCACACCATGATCCGACAAAGGTAGTTAAGCGTAAAAGGAAGCTCGTCCAAAGTCTCAGAGTTATGGAGTGTGATGAGTCTCAACAAGAAGTGGCGGATACTGCTGCTGATGAAGACTCTGCCAACGACGACCCAGTCATCATAAAGGTCACTGCAGCCCCAGCGGGCATGCAGCAAACAGACATTTTGACCGTAGCCCGAAGAGCTGCTGAGCGTGATGATGATGATGATGTTGTCGATGAGGAGGCAGTGGAAACACCACAATCATTGGAGTTAAGTAGTACACCAACTCGTCCCGCTTCCATATTTCTTTCTGGCAAGAAGAGACCTCCGTCAACCTCGACCTTAATTAGTGGCGGTTAAAGTGCAAAACGTACAAAAGTTGGGCAATCCAGATCCTCCACTTCATCTGGCATTAGCTTCATGACCACCACCACCAGTATCGCCGCCTCCTCCATGTCCCACAGACACTTCAAGTCCCCAGTTTGGGACTTCTTTACTGTTTGTCCAAAAAATCCAAAGTTTGCCATTTGTACCATTTGTAAGCAAGCAGTTAGTCGTGGTAAGCCAGGTACCAACTATGGTACCGGAGGCCAGAGAGGTCATCTTAGGAGACAGCACACTGTCAAATGGTTTGCGCACCTAGATGCGATCAAGAAAGGCCGAATTCAAGGAAACGTTGATGTTTCATCTGATGATGACGAGCAGGAAGAAGACGTGTCAAACACTTCCCTTACACCCAGTACCCCTGTCAGCAGCACACCCAATGTGAGGCACACTAAGAGTGTTGGAGCGAGTGAGACACCAACGCACAAAAGTTCACCAGCGAGCAAAATTGGGTCAACGAAGTCATTCTCAGCCCGTAAATGCTTGGTCCAGGGCAACATTAGAACAATGCTTACTTCAGACGTGCCATATGAACGCAACCACCCACTGACGCGTCTGTATAACACTAAGCTGGCTAAAATGCTAGCTGTGGACCTTCTACCTTTTTCTTTTGTAGAAGCGGTAGGTTTTCTTGAATTAGTGGCAACGCTCTGCCCTAAATGGAAGGTTCCGAGCCGGTTCTATTTTGCCAGAGTTGCGGTTCCAGCACTACATGAAGATGTGCTGGAGGCGATTGGGGCAGCTTTGCAGAAGAGTGCTGTTCACACAATACATCTGACAACAGACATGTGGACCAGTGGCGCAGGCGCTGATTACATGTGCATCACTGCACACTGGGTCTCTTTTTCAGGTGTTAAAGCAAAGCTAAACGCAGGTGTTGACCCGGACAAAGTTTTCAAAGCTGCTCGGAAACATGCAACACTAGCCATGTTTGGCTTGGAGAAAAGTCACACAGCAGAAAACCTTTTGGAAGAGTTTAACAAAAAGGTCTTGAAAATGCTATCCCCCCTAAAACGCAAGATTGGTTATGTTTCCACGGATAATGGCGCCAATGTAGTTAAGGCCATGTTGAAGGGTGACCATTTTAGAGTGCCGTGTTTGGCGCACTGAATCAACCTGGTAGTTCAAAAATTCTTGAGTGATAAACAGAGTCCAGCGTTCGAGGTAATGGCCACCTGCCGCAAAATGTGCAACCATTTCAGCCATTCTTTTAAGGCCCGGAAGCATCTGCGGAGACTGCTACTTCAACGTGGAATGCCAGTGAAAGCACTCATCCAGGAGGTGGCAACACGTTGGAACTCAACCTTCTACATGCTTGAGCGTCTGTATGAGCAGTATACGGTACTCGATCACTATTTCTTCACAGAGGCTACATCTCAGAAGGAGGACATGCGGATGGGTGCGGCGCAATGGGACATAGTTAAAAGCCTGACAGACATGCTTCGTCCTTTTGAGTTCTTCACGCGTGCAGTCAGCCAGGAGGACTGTAATTTGGGAAAAGCTATCCCATTGTTGTGCATGCTGGAGCACCAACTGATGGCGGTGTCTTCTGAGTTTGAAAAAGATGAAAAAAAAAAAGACCATTTTATTTTGTCTGAGAAATTATTAGAGCGCCTACGTGGTGATGAACGTCTTAAAATGATCAACTCAGAACAGCATTACATTTGTGCTACTATTCTGGATCCACGCTACAAAAAGGCGCTGGAAGACGAAGCATTCTTTCCTTTTGCTGATGCAGATGTTCAAAAGTACAAACATTGGTTAGCCTGGTCAGCCAAGAGGTTTGAAAAAGAACGGCAGGTTATTGAAGGAGAAGCCAGTACATCAGCATCAGCATCAGCAGGCCATCCCCAGTCACAAGAATCCACTTCTGCACCTGTGGCTGAAGTGACCTCTCAGCCGTTAAAGACACCGGCAACTGGATCATCTGCACCACACACAACAAAAACAGTGGCTGCTGTAGAGGATTGGCTAAGTTTGCTTGGGTATGGTTCTCGAAAAAAAGTCACAGGCACAGCAAAAA
Organism: Lissotriton helveticus; assembly: GCF_964261635.1. Lineage (NCBI taxonomy): Eukaryota > Metazoa > Chordata > Amphibia > Caudata > Salamandridae > Lissotriton > Lissotriton helveticus. The sequence continues at coordinate 509,064,355 of NC_136072.1, read as the reverse complement.
GTAAGCAAAGTGGAGGAACCGCTGATGACCTTGAGTCGATGGTGCAGGACTATCTGAATGACTCAACAGAGGTCTTTCTTAATGATGAGCCATTGCAGTATTGGCATGGCAAAAAACAATTGTGGCCACAGCTCTCCAACCTGGCTATAAACTATTTGTCTTGCCCACTCGCAAGTGTGTCTTCTGAACGTGTTTTCAGTGCTGCTGGTGGCATTGTAACTCCCAAACGGAGCCGCCTCTCGCCCAAAAATGTGGAGCGGCTGACAATGATCAAGATGAATCAGCACCTCATACCACCAGATTACAAAGTACGAGAAAGCACGCCGCATGAAGACGAGGAGGACGGCAACGTAGATGAGGGGATTTGTTCTCTGTTCGGTGGCACTGACCTCATCCAGCCTGAATTCGCAGAGTATGATGACGAAATCTTGTTCTTATTCCCTGACACCGAGCCCTGAAAATGAGACAATCAATCAAGAACTTTCTTTTTCGTCCTTATTCACTTTTATTCCTGTGTGCTTTGTGTCTCTCTTTCTTTGTTTTGCACAGTTAATTTAATTCAAACTTTAATCACCTAATCCCAAAAACAAGACCATCATCAGAACTGTCTTCACTTGTTTGCTTATTGATTTGAAGGTGCCGCAGTCTACATTCCTCAGGTTCACAAGTTCTGAAGAACATGCTCCTCTATCCTCCTCCTCCAGAATGCGATTTCCCTCAAAGCAGAGTGCTGGATTACGCCCAATGAAGAAAGACTCAGCACTTGTGGGGGTGTTGTACTTCTTTGCGGGTGAGTTGACGGATTTGGGCCCATTGCTGTGAAGCTCTAATAATGGACAAAAGTGTTTTGGACCAAATATGAGGTGGAAATTTCTTGCCGTTTTTGCTGACTTGCTTGCCTTTGAGGTGCTCTTTGGTGGGGTTCCGGGTGTTTGTGGGTAATTTTTGGTGTCTGGGAGCACTGCTGCGACAGTCTAATCTTGATTGCATTTGCTTTTCAGGAAATCCGTGGTGGAAAACAGGAGTTATGATGATTGATGATGATGATTAAGCATGAGCGCAAAATCCGCTCCGATCGCGGATTTTGCGGATTTTCGGCAAATCCGCGATCCGCGAACTCTCGCGGATTTGCCGAAAATCCGCAATCCGCGATCGGAGCGGATTTTGCGGTCAAAAGTTCAAGCGCGCCTAATTAACGATGGCGCCGGCAAGCTGCCAGCGCCCATCCTGCAATTGTTACTTAATTAGCTTCAACAGGAAGCTCTAACAGATAAGATACAGCAGGGGCTCGAGCGCCTGCTTTATTTTAGCAGTTGGAGCTTCCTGTTGAAGCTAATTAAGTAACTTTTGCAGGATGGCGCTGGCAGCTTGCCGGCGCCATCGTAAATTACTTCAACAGTGGTGTCTTCTTGAATAAATATGAAGGGCAGGGTTCATTCGGGCACGACGGTCCTGGCACAATTAAATAATAAATCTGCTGCTCTGATCGGTCTCTGACCTTTTATACACACAAGAGGCATGCTCGCATGGACGCCCCGTCCGTTTGGCCCCGCCCACACACTCGAGGTGTGCACCGTCTTCCCGCCATTTACCCACTATGATGGACATTTCACTCAAGGGACCCCTGCGCACTTCGGCGCGATTGCATAGTGACACACACTTGGTCGCTGGAACTAGTTGAAGCGCAAATGCAGTGACTCATTCAGCAGCCCAAAAAAAAACGGGAGGCTGGGCATCTTTGACTTTCACGAGCGCAACCCCCGTGCTGTTCCTGTGACCAGGGGCTTCTGTCTCTTAATCTGCTGCTCTGATCGGTCTGTCACCTTTTAGACACACAAGAGGCATGTGCGCTCGCGTGGAAGCCCCGTCCGTTTGGCCCCGCCCACACGCTCGAGGAAGCCCCGCCCCCAAATCCGCAAATCCGCTGAATCCGCGGATTTTGCGGATCCACGATCCGTGAATCCGCTGGATCCGCGAATCGTGGATCCGCAAAATCCGCCCATGCTTAATGATGATGACCTAGCTGCACAGCGCCGCGTTTGGACCGAAGGCCGAGAGATATTGTAAGTATGAGATTGAGCTTTTTCGCTGTTTGGGGGTGTTGTCGGGTGGTTTTTTCCGGGTGGGTTGGCGGGTCTTGCCTGGGGCATTCCTGGGAAGGTCTAATACCGGATAGAAGTGTTTTGGACAAAATCCTGAAGGAACAGCCTTTTTTTTGCTATTTCTTCTGTCATCTTGCTCAATGTAGCGTTTTGGGGGGCTTCCTGCTGTTCGTGGGTGGGTTGCGGCCGGGGTCTCTGTCGAAGCACTGCTGCGACAATCTAATCTTGATTGCATTTGCTTTTCAGGAAATCCGTGGTGGAAAACAGGAGTTATGATGATTGATGATGATGATGACCTAGCTGCACAGCGCCGCGTTTGGACCGAAGGCCGAGAGATATTGTAAGTATGAGATTGAGCTTTTTCGCTGTTTGGGGGTGTTGTCGGGTGGTTTTTTCCGGGTGGGTTGGCGGGTCTTGCCTGGGGCATTCCTGGGAAGGTCTAATACCGGATAGAAGTGTTTTGGACAAAATCCTGAAGGAACAGCCTTTTTTTTGCTATTTCTTCTGTCATCTTGCTCAATGTAGCGTTTTGGGGGGCTTCCTGCTGTTCGTGGGTGGGTTGCGGCCGGGGTCTCTGTCGAAGCACTGCTGCGACAATCTAATCTTGATTGCATTTGCTTTTCAGGAAATCCGTGGTGGAAAACAGGAGTTATGATGATTGATGATGATGATGACCTAGCTGCACAGCGCCGCGTTTGGACCGAAGGCCGAGAGATATTGTAAGTATGAGATTTAGCTTTTTCGCTGTTTGGGGGTGTTGTCGGGTGGTTTTTTCCGGGTGGGTTGGCGGGTCTTGCCTGGGGCATTCCTGGGAAGGTCTAATACCGGATAGAAGTGTTTTGGACAAAATCCTGAAGGAAACACCAGTTTTGGCACTTTTTGTAAGTTAGGGTTCGTTAGGGTTAGCCCTAGCAGCAGGATTGCATGTGTTTTGGGGGGTTCTATTGCAACGCAGTTCTGGTGTTGTAGAGCACTGTTGGAGCGATGCTGGCTATGGATACTTTTGCTTGCTTGCAAGTGGTTTGAATACAATCCACGGTCTACTGGGCCTACTGTTACTTTCAAAGTACGTTTTGTAACCATTTTTCTGCTAGGCATCGTTTTTGGAGATCTGATTGGGGTTCTTCTACATTTTTGCGACTGGCTTTAGTAAGGGTCTTGGTGGGAGCATTGCTGGGAAGGTCAAATTTTGTTCTAAAACACAGTTTACAGTACACCTACCTTGAGGGGAAAGATCCGCTATAATATTTTGGCCATACTTATTTATCCTTAAAAAGGTGACTCAGACAGAGCACGCAATTTCAAAAATATTGTACTGTCTATTAGGGAAATCAAAGTGTCACATTTTGAACCACACAGCGTACATACCTTTTATTTATTTATCAGTGGTATTGTAATAGCACTTCCTGTTTTCCGTTCAATAATTACAGGCCGGGTTTCAGTCAACATCCGCCAGGCAGGCAGTGGACAGGGTGTCTTCTGTCAGTGGTCACCAACATTGATGGACGAAGCGTCAGCTGGAATGGAGGAGTGCCGCCAATAAGAGGAATTGTTTGCTGCATGCAACTTACTTACCAAATTCAAGGACAACTCCAACAACATACGCAATACAGATACAGTATCCATTGTTTTATTCTATGAGTGTGACTGCATGTGCTTAGCTTTACTTTGTAACCAAAGATTGTCTTTATTTTCAATTATTGTTTGTCCATGCTCTGCTTTTCTTTTCTTCTCTCAACAAAACCTACCCAAAAAGAAACCCCCATTCCCATCCATTTTACAAACCCTAACCCTCTTCCCCCGGGCTGTGTTGTTTTGCTTGATGTCTGACTAAAATGACATCAATAATTCCACACACTTGCTGGGGAGGATAAGGTCATAGCAACAGGCTGGTGAAGGAATACGAGGATATCTTCTAGACTTACTCAGCTTCAGTACTATATCTTCTAGTAGTAGTAGCCAATGTCAAATAAATTCAACGCAAGTACTAGTTATACTTGCAAGCAAATACTTTACCATTTGTTAGGCTACATTATGGCACTGTTCTGTCTGTCACCTGCTATATTCTCGATCGTACCGTAACCGTTGTAATGCTACAGTAAGGACAAACAAGGTTTCGTTTTCTTTTTTTCCATAGGCATGCAACTGCCACTGTGTCACACCACTAGTACCACCGCAATGAGGAAATGTCACCCGCCCAGGATTGACAACGTTAATCCCCATTTCACGTGGAGCCAGCCCTGGGCCTAGCCCTAATTTCTAACACAAATTACAGGTAAGATAAGCGTTTGGTGGGAGGTAGTATAATGGAGTATTATTTCGGAGTAGACAAGAGATTGACGGTTGTACTACTAAAGTCCTACGACTGTTCAGGAAAACAAAGTTACTGTTACACCCCCGCCCCCCACCCACCAGACTGAAAAGCAGTAAAAAACAGGTATGGTCAGATAAAGTTTAAAAATATATTTATGTAGCCCTAACAAAATAATCTCCCTCACCCACCCTAACCCCAACGATTGTCTTTGAAACGTCCCAAAACGATCCCAACTCCCAAATCCCACCCCACAAAAGTCTATAAAAAAAGGGCAAGGGACACTCCACTACTGGAGGGTGCTGGTGCTGGTGCATTTTGCGGCATGGGCATCATACTCCTTGCGGAGGGTGGCAAGCTCGGAGCGGAGGCCCTTAACCAAGTTCTTATACTTCAGGACCTCCTGCTCCAGGTTGGACATTCGGACTCGTAGGCGGCGTTGGCGTTCCTTGCAGCTCCTGTGGGGGGCAGCTGGTATTTCTGTTGCTTGGCGGTGGCGGTTGTCTTTGTTAGCCCGGCTCGGTCCCGCTGGCTTAGTCACGGAGGAGGATGCAGTGGTCACAGTCGAGGATGTTGTTGTTGCCCCGCTCGACTGCGTGTCCTCCTCCTCCTCCAGGGCCACCAGCCGCCGATATTCGGCGACAGTGGCCTCCAGCCTCCGATGCCGGGCCATTCTAGCCTGCTCCCTCCGTGTTGTTGATTTGGAAGGAGCAACTATATGAAGAAAGAAAGACATAGTCTGTAACCAATGCTCCTTAGCATTAATAACACAAAGTGATTGAGCCGAAAGTTGGGTCACAGTACAAGTAGCAAATTGAAAGCACAGTACATAACTATTGAGGACAGTATCTATGTAACCTCCCACTTCTGCATCCTTGCTCTAACATTAGTGGTAGTTTAAAGAACAAATTCTACGACCACTATGGACTTGCATTACAGTCGACTATGACAGTACACCAGTCTTATTCTTCTTCTTCTCTCTTGTTTAGGGAAATTGGTACGTTATCTTATGCAAGCCGGCAGAATGACATGGACAGCACAGTGAACTTGCACCCGAGAAAAAAAGTTGCACACCATGATGAGTGAGACAGACTTGCGTTACTGTACCGGTCCAGTACATGCAGGTGGTGAAGCTATTACTTTTCTATTACGGGTGGCACTGAGAATACTCTGTTACAAGGGCTACTGCTTAATTAATTTACCTTTCACCCTACAGTGCAAATGAGTACTAGAAAAGGAAAATGAAGAAGCTAACTAATCTGATTATCTATCACTTCACATGGGACGTATTTGATGACATATGGGATGACTTTAGGTGCTTTGCTTAATATTGAGTGAACAGTGATACACCCACACATGAATGACGTACTACAAGTAAACTAAAGTTATTAAGAGAGGTACGGAGTGTCCACCGTAATAACCAGATATATGCTGTGATTGCAGACGCAATACAAAGTACTGCTACTATTCATGGTAGTATTGGACACATTTACAATTTCTTTTCCTTGCCTTCCCTGCACTGGAACGGACGTGCGGGTGCGGTGGTACATGCTCTTCAAGGTAACACTTACTTCATCTGGCGACCATCTACTCTCTCTAGATACACATGTGCTATCTAAGAGTCAGAGAATACCATGCTCCAGGCATCCATTCAGTCAAAGTATACGCACACATACAGTTTCTGTTTCACCCACCCAGGCTGCTGTCCTTCCACCCATCCTTGCTTCATCATTGACCCAGCCATGCACCATACCATATTCTTTCCTTCCCAGCCACCTCGGGGGCCAAGCAAACACATATCGTTCTTCTTTGCCAGCCATCATACAAGTTCGCGTCCCACTTACTTACACCCTTCTTTCGCTTTTCGTTCATCCCATCCATCACGTTCGTCTAAGAACTTATTGGGATTCTTCTCACCAAAAACTTCACAGCTAAGTCGAAGTACATTTCGAGGAGGCTACTACCTGGTTGATTTGTAATACACCCATGCAGAAAGCACACTATGCAGTCTTCAATCTCAATAAGTAAGGAATATATAGCTTACCTGTTTCCGCCACCACCGTTTGAACCCCCACAGGACCGTCCGCCGGCTCTTGCACCGCCTCCTCCCCAGAGTCCGCCGAGTCCTCGCCCAACACAGCCACCTCCGCGCTGGCCCCGTCACCAGATGTTACACCTACAAAGTACATTTAAGAATGTTAGAATACACCACTCACTACTATATAATATTTGGTCTAGGAGAAATGTTAAAAAAACTGAATACAATGTAATAATTTGTGACTGTCTACTCCAAGGTAAAAATGTCCCATTTTCCAGGGAAGGCTGTTGTCTTGCTGCACTTTTATGCACAACTGATGAATGCTTGCTTTTGATTTTTAACACGCACCACTTTTTCTCCTAACAGACAGAAGCTTGACTCCTAAGAACACGACCAGGATCAAGTTCAAACCAGGTGAGAGCTCGGCTCGACCACAAGAAATGTGTCCAATTAATCGTCAGCACTAACCACTTTTCCGTTTTCAGTTAAATAGTTTTATGACAAAGTAGATTTTAATAAATGTGTTTACTTTTAATAAAGCTTTTAAACTTAAATAGACTCTGTGGTTTTTGTTCCTCCAGACTAGAGTGGATGAGCTAAAGGTTTTGGAATTTTTGCAAGCATGAGTGCCTCTGACACTTCTTGACTGTGCTGTGACTCCGTACTCTCTTGTCCTGCGTACGATAATCTAGAGATCATTGGGGATCAATAATCGGTGACTTCGGGAGCTGAATGACTCTGCCACACTATCTAGTCAGTAAGGAGACAGTGCATAGAGCTATTGCTGAATAGAATGGGAGTCCAATGGAATTGCCAAATGTCCAATCTTAGTTAGCTACACAGACAGACTAATAAGAATAGTCTAGTAATACCACAGGGAGTCATATTCGAGGCAGGATAAGAATTTATATCCAGTCTACAAGAAGATCAAAGACGATTTAGAAAAAATCGAATGAGGAACGCTAGGAAAAAATAGGTACTCTTTATTAAAATGTAAACTTACTGGGGCCAGCAAAGGAGCCCTCGCCTGCCCGATCCTGGCCTGCATCCTCAGCTCCCTCCTCCTGTGTCCTCTTGCCCTTGGGGGGAGCTGATGTACAACATGAAAGAAAGAAAAACCAGAAAACATGGATGAGATTTTTCAACCAAATCAAACATTTCAAAAGAACAATAACAAAATATTTTGGAGAAATAGCAAATAGATAGACAACTATTCCACGGGATCTATCTCATGTGGTATACTACGTTATTCGTATTGCCTGATTTGCGGAACGTTGACTTAGAAAGTTCCTATGTAACTCAATAAACAGACTACTAAAGAGGTTTGCCTAGGCCTGCCACTGCAGGCAGCAGTCCGCAGCACGCGAAGTGACAGACAAAGTCCATCCTGCTTGCAGATCAGTGAATACTCAAACTATCAATCCACCCACCACCGCCACTATTTCTTCTTATAGCCATGTGTCTAAAGGAAGGACTGGACTTCAGTCTATTGGGGCTGATTTAGAAGTCCCTTGCGGCTCATTTTCCTCCATTGTTGCGTGCCTTTTGTGACGCAGCGGCAGAACAAAAGACTCGCCATGGTGTTGGTGCGGCGTATATATTAAAAAAAAACACATATGGGCATATGGGCGATGCATCACGTTGTAAAGCCCTGCGCCATCAGGGGGCGTTCCGGCGCAAGGGAGGGCGTACCTGCGCAGGAACGAATCCTAAAAGTGGCTGAGGGAAATCTACAAGATGTCAATCAGTCACTTTTAGGACAATGATGCATGACTCAAACCCTGCGCGCTTGAAGCCGACATACGGCTTGATGCAGCATTGGGGAGATAGGGTACCCCAGAGCATTGCTGGAGCTGCGCCATCGTTGGCACGCAACTCCAGCAATGCGCTGCCTTTACGGCACAGATGTGTAAGGCTTCTGTGACGTTTTGGGCCAATGGGTGGTGGTGGCATGGCACACAATTACTGCCGCATTCCTGCTACTTTGCAGGGATGCGCCGGTAATTGAAAATATGACCCTTAGTGTCTAGCATTACGCAGTTCTTATCTTTACACTACACTCATACATAATTTCTCAGGCCAATGAAATGCTTCTGAACACAACATACAAAACAAAGAAGCATAGTAGCAAGCAAGGCTACTGAGAAGGAGAGCAGTGCACCTGAAATGCATAGAAGATTTTGAAATATAATTTACCTCAATGTAATCGGCAGCATTATTGCTCTTGGTAAAGAACAAAGATTTGCAAATAACAGAGCCGGATAAAACAGAGTAGTAAATGAATAGCTACTACTACACACCAAGCCCGGGGACCTCTACGCCGAGCGCGTCCAGCAAGTCCCGTTCCCGGTCCATGACATCGGTCCAGCGGTGGGTGGCCTGGTTATATGTGCGCCGGACCCCAGAGAGCTTATACATGGCCCGGCACACCTTCTCCCACCGCTTGCGGCGCTCCCGGATGCCATAGCCAGTCGCGATCTTGCCGCCTCCCAGGATCGTCTTGGGGAGGCGGCGCTGGACGTGGAAGATGAGTGCCGCCACTTCCTCCGCGCTGAAGATCTCCCGCGGGACCACTTGCTCCCCCCTCAAACGCCCGCACGGGAGCCGGGCACGGGGTGCGGGACCCTTCCCCTTCTCAGGGTGCTTCCCGGCTCCCTTTACCATGGTCTGGGCAGAAATACAGTTAAATGATAAACAAGAAATAGAATAGTGAAGAAGAAAAGAAAAGAGTTTAAAAAAGTAGTTTAAAAGTAACTAAAAGCAGCAGAAAACACAAAAATATAGAGCTAGAAAAATAGAGGGATAGATAATAAGTAAAATTAGATCAAATAAACTTCAAACAAGCAAAGGATGGCAGAGATTGAGAGAGGATAGAGAAAGCATGCCCAGAACCATAGCAATGAATGAGAAACAAGATGGCCGCGCCCGTTCACGACCGCGTGGGTAAGTTCGCGCGAGATTTTCCTCGCGAGCACGCGCGAAATTGTACTAGCGAGCAGCACACTTTGCGAGATTACACATAGCGGCCGGAAACGGAATTACGTCACGCAAACAAGATGGCCGCGCCCGTGTACGACCGATAGGGTAACTTGGCAAACGTATAGCTAGAAGCGCCTCGCGAACACGCGCAAGATCACGCGAACATACACGTCGCAAAAAAAACAATTTTGTATTCGCACGCATTCGCGGCTTCCGAAATCGATCTCGCACGGATTCGCGCCCCAAAAAACGCGCGAAATTGCAGAAAAAACAATTTTAGCTAAACTGAAAGCAATGAGCAGGTGCAAAAGTTCAAACTTAACATTAGTAACATTCAAGGTAGTGCTTCCTGAGGGGCCCCTCCAGAGTTTGCAACTATTCTATGACCCTGCTATGACCCAAACAGCAGGCTCATAGAATAGCTACAAGTAGACCATAAAGATCCTGTGAAAAAAAATTTCACTGCAACAAAAAGCAAATTACAGATAAGGAAGGAAGCAGGTGCCAGCCAGACTGGAACTTTCAAAATTACTGACACATTAATGACCCACAAATTAATTGATGGCAGTTGAAGAAGGGCAGGTGTGCTTGCTTTTTTCAACCACCATAATCTACAGTGATAAATAAACCTAATGGGTGGCAGTGAGGATGTACCAGAGGGTGGCATGGGTGTCCCAGAGGGTGGCAGTGGTGAAACAGAGGGTGCTGTGAACCTGTGATGATAAACCAGACGTAGAAACAACATAGTCGCAGCCGTTGCGAGCCGAAAAGTAAGTTCGCAATTGCGAACTTGTCCCAAAATCGGCGCGAACGCGCGCCAACACAAAAAACGGGAAAATCCGCAAATCCGCTAGAGTTCGCGTATCTTCGCGGATTGCGAATCCGTAAATCCGCAATTTCGCGTACGCGAGATCCGCTAGATCCGCCCATGCTTACTGCTAATGGGTTATCATGTGCCAGTGTTAATGGGAAGCCCCTAAACTTCAAAGGTATAACCAACCTCCTGGAAGCACCAGGTTTGAGGTCTCTACCCTATGAGTATAAGAGTCCATCATACCAGTAGATCATGTGGGACCCACTGGCACTCCCAGCAGCCTCAGCAGCAGCTTGCTGTCTGAGGGGTTCAAGAGAAGGGTGTAGGACAGTATGATCTGATTACTATGGTTATCCCACTTTGTGCTGGTATTTCACTGTTTTTCTACTTTAGTCTGGCTGGGGCCCTGCTATCCAGGAGCCAGCTTAGCTGCTTCCTCTCAAAAATGATTTTATGTACTTTAGGTACACTCCAGTTTGGTTACTGGGGCACCCTAGTGAGTCCCTAGTATAGGGTACCTTAGCTACCAAGGGCATTGGTACCCCAGAGGCCTACCAGGGGCAGCAGCATGTATTATGCCACCCCTGGGAAGCCTTCCAAAATGACACCACAGGACTGCTACTGCAGCCTGGGTAGGATGGTGCATGTACCCCTTACTAAGATATAGATTACCTATATCTACCTTTAATCACTGACACACATAAACCTATCAGTCACTCCAATGGCAGGCCTTATCAATCCTGAAGGCAGAGTGCTTGGCTTTGTGTGAGAAGGTGCCCATGCATGAGCAGGACCCCTCTGCAGCATTTGGAGCCTATTCTCTGATGCTGTTCTGTGATGCAGCCAGACCATATACTCTTAAGTGCATTATAACCTCATGGTAAATGCTAACTTTGGAATGGCTACATGGAAACATGTTGTGTTTGGTTTCAAACACTTTGGAATCCTACCCCCCCCCCCCGCCAGTCCTGGTGGTGGGGGTAGAATTCCACCCTTCTAGAGGGAGAGACATGTACACACGGGTCTGCCCGGTAATAGTTTAAACGAGCCCCAGCATTACAAAATGGATGCTGCAGCCACAGACACATGTCTGACCTGCTGCTGGACGAAACTCCAGCAGGGGAGGCCTGGACAATAGGTTTCCTGTCACAGGGAGGTGTAACCACCTCACAGACAGGCTTTAGTGTATTGGGGCTGGGTGGGTGCACTCCGAGAGTGCCAGAAAGTCTGCACTGTGGGAACATTTGGTGTTCCTGTGCATAGTCCAGTTCAAACCGGTAGCAGGGACACTCAGCCCCTGCTCTGGCGCGAAACTGGACAAAGGCAATGGGTGTAGCCATCCCTCTTTCCAAACCCTCCCATAGGTGGGTCCCCAGAGTATGTCCAGCCCCTTTTCTTAGTATAAGTAAGGGACCCCTGGCAACAGAACTTTAGATTACACCTACACAAAACTCTGAAACTGAATCCTGAACTTCAACGCTCTACTAAAGACTAGAGGATGGAAGACTCTCCCTTGGGGTCAAGGAGTGACTCCCCTGCTCAAGCAGGTACCAATGAAGCATTTGCCGTTCTGCATTTCCGAAGCTCACGCCGGACTCCGAAGTAATAGCAGCCCAGGAAGAGGATTTCCAGACTTCTCGAAGGCCGACCGAGTCCCCAGCAAAGCTGAGACCCAAAGGTCTCACGAGTGATGTGGACCCGGAACTCCTAGACACCGTGCACATTTGCTAGTGCATTAACTTTCCGAGATTTCCTGAAGTTGTGCTTTGTCTTACTTATAGCCCAAGCCCCAAGTACCATCTGCACAGAAGATTGTGGGCCTATACTCCACGAGTGTTCAGTGAACCCGCTTCTTGCATTTCCACTTGAGGCTCCTTTGTGATCCCTGGTCTGTCAACTGGTGGGTCCCCTCGAAGTTAACTCTACTTTTCCTCTGGACTTCTCTGGTTGCTCCAAATGTGCCCTGACTCTCCACTGCGTGGAGAATCCTTCAGACCTTGCTGGTCTGCACCAAAGCATTTCTTTGATTCCTGTGTGGGTTGCTGTTGCCAAGGCTTGTTGGGTCCATTCCAGGCACCAATACCACAGCACTCGACATCCTCTGTGTGACAGCTCGAATCCAAAACCTGGTGTTGTCGTCACCTCCTGGTCCTCGTGGCTGAAGAGTCAAGCTTCACCTTCTTCACCTGAAATCACCCGACATCCGTGGGCATCCGCCTATCGTGCTCCTGGTCACTGACAAGTAACCCAGACTCTGTCCCCTCTGCTTTCAGGTTCTTCTCATCTTCGATTCAGGCTTGGATCACACCGGACACTTTCCACTTGGACCCCCGCAGAACTTTGCAGTAGATCGCCATTGAAAACAACGACGAAACCCGACACCAAAAGACACCTATGCACCCGAACTTTCTACGACACATGATGGTGTTATACTAAGAGGGCAAGAATAGTTGACCATGAGAGCGTGAGGCAACAAGTTATTGAACTGGCAGACAAAGTACATCGTGGCATGGGGGCGTGGCTACGCAGGCGAACGAAATGGCCGCCTGACTGTAGAGCTCCGCCGGGCGAGAAATGAACGGGGCCGTTCGCAAGTGATCCGGCGCTGCGCTGGGGTCGGCTTATGCCTGCAACTGATCCCTGAAGCCACCTGATGCAGCCTGCCTAGTCTGGAGGACGGGGGACGACGTGAAAGGTCGGAACAGCTGAGAGGTGCTGAGGCCGGCTGTGCCTCGCGGGCCGTTACATTGCAGCTCTGGAGCGCCTGGTGAGTCTCCTGATTGCCCCCTTGCTGTCCCCCTCGGCCCTGGGGCCGCTGTTGTGCTCTCCCAGGTCCGCTGCTCGGCCCTGGTGGTGTCTGTGGGTGGAGGTGCGGCCCCTTGGTGCGCGACCGGCACTTGCGGCCTGGTCCGGCCTTGGGAGCCGGGGCCTCGATTTTCGGGGACTGCCCTGGAAGTGCGGCGGCGAGCGGGGAGCGCGGGCGGCGGGCTCCGGGGTTGGGGGGTGATTGGCGAGGGGTGTGGCCGGCGGGCTATTGGGCGCTCTGCGGACGGCCTGACATCGCTGCATTCGGTGGGGGCCTGCCACCTTTGCCCCCACCGCTACCGTGCACCCCAGACCTGCGCCTGTCCCCCTGCAGACCCAGGACTTACAAACCCTCCTGCACTCCTGCTGATGCGGTGGCCTTGATTATCGGACGCCTGTGCAGCTCCTCGTGGCCGGCGCTGGCTGCATGACCTGCGGGACCTTGCCCATTTGTGCTGCTTTTGCCTCGAGGCCTTGCCTACCTGGTCCCCCCACTACACCACCATTGGCTGACTGTCTTGGCGGGCCCATTGATCCGCCGGCTGCTGCCGAGTGGTTGCCGCGGCCACCTGCTGACCCTACTTCTTGACCTCTGGCACATTACTCCAGCCGGATTCATACCCTACCGTCCTGTGTGCAACTGCCTTGGCGACTCGTGGGCCCCTGCAGCGTGACTCAGCCCTGGGGCGGAGGAACAACGAGTACCCCTAATCCTCTGGTCCCGACCTGACCGCCTTACTGCTGGGGTGCCCTGTCACTGTGCTTGACTCTCTGGGTGTCGCTGTAGTCGTAGAGTCCTGTGCCACTGGTGATTTGTCCAACATTGCTCCCAACATGGTGAAGAAGGATGTTACCCAGAAGAGACTTACCTTCAGTTCAGCGCCCGTCCATGCTTCTGCGGTTTCGCCGGCAGCGGAGGCGGACACTGGGGGCCAGGTGGCGGTGAGAGACACTGCGGGTATGGTCGCTGAGATGATGGGTGAGATGCGGGCTGGATTCAAGGCCTTGGATTCTCGCTTTGATACCCTCGAAAAGAAAATGGCGGACATGGGCGCGACGATCCAACTGCACGATAGGCGCCTGGACCTGGCGGAATCCAGAGTTTCCGACATCGAGGATGGAGCTGCGTCGACGCTGAAAAGGTTGGAACGAGTGGAGAAGATCCTTAAAGACGTCGCAATTAAGAACGAGGATTTAGAAGCGCGCAGTAGGCGCAATAATATCCGAATAATTGGCGTGGCGGAGACTACAGCTACCGGACGCTTTGACACTTTTGTGGAACACCTCCTGATCGAACTTTTTGGCCGAGACACGTTTACCGCTGGCTTCGTGGTTGAACGCGCACACAGATCGCTGGGGCCCCGACCTAACCCTGGCCTGCCGCCCCGGCCCATTTTTGCCAGGCTCATGAACTTCAGGGACAGAGATGCGGCGCTGAAGGCTGCCAGGGAGGCGGGCGAGGTTCGGTGGCAGGGAGATGTGCTCTCTTTCTACCCGGACTTCACCATCATGGTCCAAGATGCGCGCCGTAAGTACACTGGTGTCAAGGCTGCATTGCGCAAACTGGGGTTGCGCTATGGTATGCTATATCCTGCCAGGCTCAGGGTGGACGTGGATGGCAGGTTTCGCATTTTTGACTCCCCTGCGGAGGCACAGGAATTTTGTCGAGCCTACAAAAACAGAGGGTCTCCTCGAAAATCGGATGATGCTCAACGGTCTCCGCCACGCACTGACTCACAGGCTAGTGCTGACCTGTTTCATGAAACCGGACAGGGTTGACTTATCTCCTCCCCATCTTTTCGTGCCAGGCTGTTTGCCTCAGTATTCTGCATCTGACAATACTGTTATTTTTTTTGCAGTGCTTTTTCATAATTGCTGACAATTGAACGTTGCCCCGATTGTGGTTCTCGCATGGCGGAGCGTCGCCTACCCCCATGGCGCGAGCCGTATTGTACTTTTCTCTAACGTTGTCTTTATTTTACAGGTACATTAATGGACAACTGTTGTTGTTTGTTGCTCTAGATTGTCTCCGGAGGGGTGGGATTAGCCTCCTTGGGCTTAAGGAGTGGCTGGGTGGTGGGTGGTTGGGATGGGTTTGTTTCTGCTTTGGTTCTGTTGTTTGTGCATACGCACTGTTTTTCTATTTGAGTGATGCCTATTTTGCGGGAGGGAGCTGGCGGATCCGCACACACATGTTTTCTTACGATTCCACCGAGTTTGAATGGCTAAATTAGGGCAGCAGTCTGGTCCTTCCAGACTTACCTCCATGTCTTGGAATGTCCGGGGTTTAAATGACACGAGGAAAAGGCGACAAGTTCTAAACTATGCAGCGCGACATGGGGTGGATGTCTTATTTCTGCAGGAGACACACCTGGTGGGTGCTGACTCTTCCTCCTTTGCGAAAAGCTGGGGCGCGTACAGATTTTTTTCTAGCTATAGCAGATATGCAAGGGGGGTTGCGATCTTGATACATCGACGCGTTCCATTCGTGCTCTCAGACAGTGTATTAGATGTAGATGGCAGGTATGTTGTGGTTACGGGGGTGCTTCAGGGCTTTAAGGTCACCTTTGTTGGAGTATATGGCCCCAATTCGGACTCCCCTGCCTTCTTCCAGGGTCTCCAGGATGTTCTGCTGCGAGTAGACACTGATATGTTGATAATGGGGGGTGACTTTAACCTGCTCATGACCCCTGCCAGGGACAGCACCTCCTCTTCCCCGGATTGTAAGCCCCGCTCCCGTGCTGTGCTGGCGGATGTGTGCGCTCACTACTCACTGATTGACATTGAGGCCCGTTTACACTCCACCGCACCCATCTACACCCACCACTCGGGGTATCACAACACTAGTACCAGAATAGACTACTGGCTCCTTTCCCCAGGGGTGGCCGGTTGGGTAAATGACCATTTGACACTCCCGCGCACTCTGTCTGATCACTCTCCCATAGTGCTGACCCTGCTGATCCCCAGGTTGGGAGGGTATGAGAGACAATGGCGTTTTCCTGGCAAGGCGTTATCTGACCCGGTCTTCAAGGAAGACATTCGTATTGCCATAGAGGAGTATTTTGAGTTCAACGAGGGCACAGTGGACACTTGGGCTACATTGTGGGAGGGATTCAAGGCCACTATTAGGGGGGTTTGCATCAACAAACATGTTGGGGCTTTGCGCGACATCCGTGCCTCCCTGACCCGTATTGAGAAGGACATTGCTGCATTGGACACTAACACGCTCACTGACACGGATGGTGGGATAGAGGCGAAAAGGTTGACACTACTGCAAGAATTCCGAGACACTGCAGACAGGGAACTGACATATCTCTGCACACAACACTCGGCTAGGCAATATGGTGAAGGTGACAGGCCTGGCAAGCTCTTGGCCCATTTGCTTCGTCCCCCCCGCCAGTCTTCATTCATCTCTGACATGGTAGATGATCTAGGTGTTCGTCATCAGACCACCCCTGCCATTTGCGATGCCTTCCTATCCTACTACAAGGACTTGTACACCTCAGGGCTGTCGGCTGACTGTCGCGACCCTGGCCCCTATATTAACGAAATCTCTATGGTGTTCCTGGAAAAACATATGCAGGAATTTCTGGCGATGCCTATTGAACCGGACAGCGTTGTGGAAGCCATTGATGCATTAAAGGGCTCCTCGGCGCCGGGTCTGGATGGCTTTTCGGCTGACTTTTATAAGGAGTACAAGGAGGAACTGGTACCTCGCCTGATCGAGGTGTATGCGGAGTCACTCGAGACGGGGATTCTGCCGCCCACATTGCGGGAGGCAGTTATCATTTTACTTCCCAAACCGGGTCGGGACCCCACTAGGTGCGGTTCCTACAGGCCCCAATCCCTACTCAATCTTGACTATAAGATTTTGGCGAAAGTCCTTGCCACTCGACTATCTTTACTTATGGAATCTATCATTTCGCCAGCCCAGTCCGGATTCGTTCCCCATAGATCCACCTCCTTTAATCTGCGGACGCTGTTTTCTGTCCTTCACAAGATTGAGCCAGATACGCCGGCAGCTGCGGTGTTTCTAGACGCCGAGAAGGCATTTGACTCCTTAGAATGGTCGTTTTTTCTGTCTGTCATGCACCGCATGGGCATGCCGTCCTTGTTTGTCTCCATGGTCGAGCTGCTTTATACTGCCCCCAGAGCGAGGCTGCGCCTTAATGGCACGCTCTCTGATAGCTTCCCTCTTTCCCGGGGAACCAGACAGGGATGTCCCCTGTCCCCCCTGTTATATATTCTGGCCATGGACCCCTTGGTACGACACTTTCAGGAGCGCCACCTGCACCGCGGGCTCCAGTTCCGGACGGGCCCGTTACTCATCTCCCTTTACGCTGATGATACCATTCTATATGTCAGGTCTCCGGAGACCAACCTGTCGCCTTTGCTGCTTGAGGTGGAACGCTTTGGGAGGTACTCCGGCCTTCGTATTAATTGGCATAAGTCTCAAATCTTTCCGCTCACCCCCTCCACTGCCCGCTGGGACTGCCCGTTCCCGCTGGAATGGAATACTGAATCGGTGAAATATCTGGGTATCCACATTCATCTAGACACGGTATCCATGATTCAACTTAATTACGGACAGGCGTTAGACTTTCTGGAGGATAATATTACACGTTGGATTCGCCTCCCTATCTCGATGGCCGGCCGTATCGCCATAATTAAAATGATTATACTTCCCCGTTTTCTGTATTTATTTAATAACATACCGATCCCGCTCACTCGAATCTTTTTCACCCAACTCCGCTCATTGTTGTTGCGTTTAGTGTGGGGGGATAAGAATCCGCGAGTTTCTTGGCGCATCTTAACGCTGCCTTATGAACGGGGTGGCTTTGGAGTGCCAGACTTTTATATTTACTACCTAGTCGCGCAGTGCGCCTATGCGCATCCTTGGTTCCGTCCGGACGCTCGGATCCCGTATTTGAGACCTGAAGCGGACTTGGTACTACCACTTACCCTCAACTCGATCTTGCCCAGGGGCTTACCACGTGACCCACTTGACATACAAACTGTGTCCACTACATCATGGGCCTGGATGCAGTTGCGTAGACTGCTCCAGCTGGACGTACTGTACTCCCCGGCTCTTCCATTACCTAACCCTCACTGGCTCCCCATCACTGCGGAAGCGGTGGTCTGCAGAGCGCTGTCCAAATACCAGCTCACCACAATAGGAGATCTGTTCCCGGACGGACATGTTTTTTCTGTGTCCGAGGATCCACGGTTCACGGACCGGACGTTTATGGATTCCTTTGTCCTGACCAGGATGAGGTCCATGCTTAGAGCGCAGTTTCCATCGTTCCCATTGCCGCCGGATGAAATGGCAGCACTGACTTTCCTACTCCAGTCGCAAACGGGAGCCCATATGGTCTCCAGGTTGTATGGACTTTGTGTGGCGGCCCTCCCGGCTTCGGATGCGAAAGTTCGTGCGGCGTGGGAACTTGATTTGGGTGGCCCCATCACGGATGCCCAATGGGATGCCTGTTGCCGCTCCACTAAAGAGGTCTCTGTCAACAGTAGACATAAGCTAATTCATTTCAAATTTTTGAGGCGACTATACTTCACACCGGCGCTGGCCCACAGAATCGACCCGAACAGACCTCATCACTGCCCTAAATGCAAAGCTCCCCATGCCGATTTTGCACATCTCACATGGACCTGTCCGAAATTGCACACCTACTGGCTACAGGTGCACCACATCTTGGGAGACATTCTAGAGTGCGAATTGCAACATAAGCCGGAGATTGCACTGCTTGGCTATGTCGCTGAGTTCCCCCGGACCACGCGTAAGCTTGCCGCCATAGGTTTCTTGCTGGCGAAAAGGGAAATTGCTCTACTTTGGGGGTCCAGGCGAATCCCTGATTCCACGACTTGGATGCGCAGCCTTGCCCAATGCAATACCAATAGTGTGGAATACTCCACCCAGATCCCTACAGCCTCACGCCCAATCGACATCTGGGGCCCATACCGACAGTATATTAGCAAGATTACACGGGATACACACTCCCAGGCTGCTAGCTCTATTGTCCCAGAAGGGGTGGGCTAGGTGATTTTAGCCGAACTGCCAGTGCGCTGCTTATTGAGGTATGCAGGGCTTAGCGTCCACACACTACTGGAGTGGGTTATGCGTGAGCTGCTGATTTTGGACTGTGTGCTGGTTGGGGCCGGGACGTCTCCCTCTTCAGTTCCCTTGCACACCTTGCCCCGGCTGGAGTGGTTGCTTCACCCTAGTCTTTACACTTGTCGTTTTATCTACCCTCGTCTGCCTATGCCTCTGGTTATGCCATCTTACTAGTCAATAGGTGTATTGCTTGCCGCTCTCTCTGTCACGAAGGCTCACTTGTTTTCGTTTTGTTTGTAGAAGGTTTTATCTCTTTGTGCCATCTTTCCGCGTGTGCAATTTTCCTTCAGATATGGAAAAGTGAACATAAGATTTTAGAATGTGTTACACTGCTTGTAATGTCATTGGTCTAGTCATCCATTTACTTCCTTTGTATAATGAACATTAACGTTTTCATTGTTAACAATTTACTGTGTACTTGTATGCTTGCACGGACCAATCTGATGCTAATAAAGAGATTTAAAAAAAAAAAAGTACATCGTGGCATTGCTGCAACTATAAGAGCCCTCAGGGATCGAGTGTGGTTCCCATGCCTTGATGAACGATTTGAAAGGGAACTGAGAGCTTTGTTACCTGTGCTGTCTCCAAAAATTACTCAGCACACGCTGAGTATGTCTGATCCCCCTAAGGCCTGGGAGAAGATTACGGTTGACTTCTTTGGACCCCTGAATAAAGGATATCATCACATGGTAGTTGTCAATGAGTACTCACATTTTCCTCTGATAGAAGACTTGTAATCTTTATCCCCAAATGACAAAGTTATTGAGTGGCTGGGTGACGTTTTCACAGCATGGGGTGTTCCATTCTCAAAACTGACAATGGTCCACCCTTCAATAGCAGAAAATTAAGATTTTCCTAATCCTTTGAACTTCAAACAGCAGAAAAGTACACCTCTCTGGCCTCAGGCAAATGGAGTTGTTGAACCATTTATGAGTACTTTGAAAATGGTGGAGTGGAAGGAATAAACATCAATTCAACTTTAATCCCAGCCCTCCGTTGCTACTGTTCCACTCCTCATTCCATGACAGGAGAAAGTTCTGCCACATTGCTGTTTGGGAGAGCTCTTGGAACAAAGACACCACAATGGACCAGTCCGTCAATAGACCCTGATGAAATTCATGTCACTGACACCTCTCACAAATGCAAAATAAAGGCTTTCGCCTATAGCCGCTGATGTTTAGATGACAGTCATATGCTCACTGTGCTGCTGGAACCATGCTGTACCAGAATGATGAGCCCCATTAAGACAATGGATTTGGGCTGCTTGTTGTTTGGTTCAGAGAGGATGTGGCCAGGCTGTTCGGGATCAACTTAAGTGGGTGACAAAATAATTGCTGTAGTCCCACTGGTAGCATTGAATGTATCAGTCCTGGGTATATGGTACACCACTTTACTAGGGAATTGTAAGTTGATTTAATATGCAAACCAGGTGTGAGCCAATCCAGTTTTACCAGGTTTTAGGGTGTGAGTACAAGCACTTTAGCACTTCTTAGCAGTGGGAAGGTGCACAGAGTCTTAAGGTCAAAAAAACATAATTCAGCAAAACAGGAGGTAAGAAGGCAAAAAGCTTAGGGTAAGACCACCCCAAGGATGACATGTATAACAATGTTAATACTGCAAAGGAGCACAGTTGTAATCTTTATAAGACTGTTTCAAATAATGAGGTGATCCATTTATAATGCTGTTTACCCTTCAGTGGTCTCCATAGATGTGTAGAAGGCTTTTGATTCATTGAATTGGGAGTAGGTATTTGCCACCTACAGGCATTGGGCTTTGACACAGAGGTCCTTGTCTGGATAAAATCTGCTAAATGCTGCTCACATGGTTGGGGTGCGAACTGATAAGATAATCTCACATTTCTTTAACATTTAATGCAATATGCAACAAGGATGCCATCTGTCCCAGCTCCAGTCCATGTTAGTGATGGAGCATTTGGCAATACAGTTCTATGAGTTCAGGAACCGAGGGATGAGACTAGTACATACAAGCATGTCATTTTGAATTGCAAGATGACATGTCTATATCAACAAACTGTGCATTTGTACCACAAGGATGTGGTTGTAGACCTGAAATCCATCCTTTAGATTCTGCAAGGTTTTGGGGCATTTTCTGGGCAAAGAATAAATAAACTGAAGTACTTCCTGTTTCTGCTGAAATGTCCTTTCTTAAGTCCACTCACTCATCGGAGTTTCCTCACGGTGGCATGCTTCATCATAGGGCTTAACAAAAAGGGGTAACCCTGTGTCCCTCAGAACCTGGGTATTAGTGGTTAAACACACAAATTGTTCTGTTGGGTAAGACAAATTGCTTTGAAAAATGCTAATACATGCAAATGAAACAAAAAATGAGAACTCTCTGATACACATATGCAACTGAGAAATCAATGCTCAAGCAGAAAAAACAAATAAATGATATAGCCAGGTATTGAATTCATGAGTATTTATGTTTAGAATTCAATTTTGTTTATGATGAATTACTGATTCAGTGACTAAAACAATCAGTACTAAGTAAGACCGTCAAACATAGATACAGTTCAGTGACAGTTGGTGAAAGAAGTGCTCAAGTGCTAAGGTATATATACAGTGAAAATGAATAAATACAATTATATACACAGATGATAGATAGGCCAACAATTAATTAATCTCCAAGGAATCCTAGTGCATTGTAGAGGAATCATAGAGTGTTCTGGACCTAACTGAGCGTCGACGTTTCGACCCTGATGTGCCCCAGTTGGTGGTCGCTGTGGGTCTTTATCAAGACAGGAGGCGGACGGTGACAGTCTGCAATGTATAAGGCTAAGTATCAGAGAGAGTATTGTGCAATAGGAAGTTGCACAAGAATTTAAGTTGAGTCAATGGGTACTCACATGAATCAGGAATAATGATTTGCCTGATGTATTGCCACTCGTTTGCTGGTCATATCTATTGGTAGGAAAAAGGATGCTATTTAGGTTTCTGTTGCGGATGGAAACCAATTTAAACCTCAGTGAAAACCCGTGATGGAACAAACTAAATTGTGAAGCCCATGGTGGCTGGGGGATTCCGTGATGCACTGGAGGTCCGATCAAGTTATGTTGACCATGCAGTGACTCGAGCCATGCCTGATAACATGGGGTAAACCGTCAGCAGTGTTGATCAAAGCGTTGAAAGGCCCGGTTAGTTCAGTGCGAAGGTGCCCATTAAAAACGTGCTAACTGTTAAAAACGAGCCTTCAACGAGGAAAAAGTGAAAGATTAAAAGGCGCGTTATGACAAATGTGTGCCCATTAGAATACGTCACTATCCGAACTTGCTAAACAGGTGCCGATGTGGAATAGGTATGGCAACCCCCCCATTTTTCAACTCACCCGTCGTGGAGACGATCGGATAACACTTGGTCCAAAGCCGGAAACTATTAGTGATGTGAAGCGAGCCTTCACAGAAGCGGTATAAGGCAGTTCTTGGACAAGCGTGTACGCTGAGCACGCCCGTTGCTAGGCGACCGCGTCAGGCGATGACTGTACCACGCAAACTGCATGATCTGGGAAAATTAACTACTTCAGGACTGAGGCATCGTTAAGGGGACTGTGCCGCTGATGACTCTAAAGGCAAGAGCAGCAATGATTCTGAGAAACCTGACGGTGCTGTTGAGGATAACATCAATGTAAGAGATTCAATAATTTGCCAACATGTGCGAATACTGAGAATAATGAAACTTGCATCGATTCACATAAGTTGTGTGTGGCAACCACAGTTTCGGATGAAAGGACAAAGTTCAAGCACCCATAGGACAGTAGTGCATAGAAGCGACTAAAGAACGATCACCAATCACACCTAGGACAGTAGTGCATAGAAACGATCGGCGACAGCACATAGTACAGTACAGTAGTGCATATCATGGTACAGTATCAATGTTATACGTATATGGAGTGTGTCATGGTGTTCCAATACACATGGACAAATTAAGATATCACATTTGGTGGGTTATAATACATGCATTATAGCTGTAATGATCTGCAACATGTGGATGTATGCCTCAACCTGTGATGTGTCTATAAATTCAGGGATGTGCTGCGCAGGAGCCCCGATGATGTCAAAGAAAGGATGTAGTGATATCAAAGTAGGCCCATGTGTTTAGATATCTCCTCATGTTAATTTAGGCCAGCAGCTACAGAGTTTAGAAAATGTATCCACTTGCATTCCTTTCTGTTAAGGGCAGAGGTCAATGAGCCCCCTCTTGGGTTTGTATTTCTCTTTTCCAAGACTCTTCAGCGTATATTCTCAGGTCCATGGTTATGGGTGATGAAATGGTTCACTAGAGGGGCACCTTGCACTTTGCAGCGGATCTTACTCTTGTGCTGTAACACTCTTGTTTTAACCTTCTGGGTGGTTTGTCCCACATACGGTTTGTTGCATGGACATAGGATCAAATAAATCACATTTGTAGTGTTGCAGTTGTGTAGTGAAGGCAACCTATGAGTTTTATTGTTATGTGTCAGTGAGGGCCCCTCTATATTGAAGGGACAGGCCTTACATGTCCCACATTTGAAATGGCCCAGAACAGGAGGCATACCAAGCTGATCACGCAGGCTCAGTGGTTTTGGTGGTTCGAGGAATGCCTTGACAACATTGTCTTTTACGTTGCGTCCTCTCTTGAATGCAAATAACGGACTCTCCTCCATTTTTAGTTCCGTGGCCACTAGGTTCCAGTATTTTAACACTGTTTTCTTGGTGATGTTGCTTTTGGAGTGAAAGGTGGTAACGCAGACCAACCTGTTGGCATTTTGTTTCTTTTGTTTAGGGCTCAGAAGATCCAAGAAGGCAATGCTGTTCCGATCATAGGTGATGGTGAACTTGATGTCATTGTTCCTCTTGTTCAGCCAATCAAAGAAGAGGAGTAGGTCGGCTTCTGTTCCTGACCAAATCATCATGACATCATCAATATACCTTTTCCAGATTGATATTGAATTGATGTATGGGTTGTCTTCTGTGTAGAGGTTCTCCTCCTCATAGTTATCCATATACAGATTTGCCAGACTCGGTGCATAGGTGGCTCCCGTTGCCACGCCCTTGCATTGGTACTAGAATTGCTTCTTAAAGACAAAGTAGTTCTTCTTCATCGCAATTTCTAGGAGGTTAATCAGAAAATCCGTTGGTATCCAATGAGGCGCAGTGCGTTTTTCAAGCATCTCCCTGATGACTTTTATGGCTGTATCTTGTGGTATCGACGTGTAAAGAGAAGATACATCAAGTGTCACCATGAACTGGGTGGTGTTATCATATGGTTGACCCTCCAGTAATTGGTTAATATGCATTGAGTCCCGGACGTATGATTTGGTCAGGGGTACCATCGGCTGAAGGAAGTGGTCTATGAATTGGTTCAATGGCTCCAGGACGGAACCCCATCCAGATACGATTGGTCTTCATGGGGGATTATCCATGCTCTTATGCACTTTGGGCAATGTGTATATGGTTGGTGTCCTTGGCTCCTTTTTAATCAAGAAGTCTCTTTCAGGTGGGCTAAGGAATCCTTCCCCTACCCCAGTATTAGCAAGTGTCTCAATCAAAGTTCTGATATTGGTAGTGGGGTCTCGACTGATCGGCTGATAACTTTCTCTGACTCCCAATTGTCTCTTAATTTCATTGACGTAATCCGTCGTGTTTTGTAGTACAACCGCACCCCCTTTGTCTGCTGCCTTCACAATTAAGGAACTGTTTTGGCCCAATTCCTTCAACGCTTCCTTTTCCTCTTTGGAGATGTTATACTTGATGTACTGCTTTTCTTCCAAAGATGTCATTACGTCTTGCATCACGATCTGTTCAAATGCAAGAATGCGTTGACTCATACAATATGATCCAGGAGTGAAGGAAGATGGTGGTTTGAATGGGGTGGCCGTCACTTTTGGTGTATATTCATTTCTGCCAAAATAGTACTTTAATCTGATTTTCCGAAAAAATCTTTGTAGCTCCAGCTTTGTGGTGAAGGAGTCTGGTCTACTAGTGGGGACAAAAGAAAGTCCTTTACTAAGGACACTTCTTTCTGCAGATGATATTTCATGACTTGACAAATTGATGATGGGATCAGCTAGATCCAAGTTCAGTGTTGTGCCCTGATTTGCACTTGGTAATTCTTCTTGCATGGTTGTCCGGAATGGCAGAGGTGGGGCTAAGGTGTCATCCAATAGTCTGCTATGGTCAGATGGGGGTGAGCTAGACCTGATGTCCTCCAGTTCTGTTGCAGATGCGGCCATGACATTCAC
This sequence comes from Lissotriton helveticus, assembly GCF_964261635.1. Lineage (NCBI taxonomy): Eukaryota > Metazoa > Chordata > Amphibia > Caudata > Salamandridae > Lissotriton > Lissotriton helveticus. The sequence continues at coordinate 509,038,945 of NC_136072.1, read as the reverse complement.
CTCTAGTTCTTGTTGTGTGAGGGTCAGCGTTGTGGATATATTGCTTTCCATTGTAGATGTAGCACAAATCGCTTCGGTAGTAGCTGTCATTGTTGCTCCTTCTAGCATGGAGTTAAACATTTCAGTGTTGGTGATCTTCTACAGTGTCATTTCGGTGAGGCTTGGTGGGGAAGCGCGAGTTACCATCTGTATGTTTGGTTCCGAGTTGAGATCTCGCCATGGCCCTCCAGTTGGTAAAACCTCACCCTTGTGTTTCCTCTCGTGGCTCCCCTTCCTCGGTTCCATTGTTTCTGTTGTCCCCAACCTTGATCGGCTTCTGTGCCCCGGTTGGATTGGCGGTAGCCTTGATTTAAAAAATGTTGTTGCTGCTGTGGAGCTTGGAATTGCCTGCTTGTTGATGGGCGATCCTGTTCAGATTCTGAGCCTCTCCCTGCTGATGAATTCGAGAAAGTGTGGAATCGCCTTGGTCCTTGTCTTCCTCTATTGGTAAAGTAACCCTGCTGGTCTTGCTGATAATATTCGTCAGCTAGGTATGGATATGTGTACTTCTTATCGTAGTTGAGGATGTCTTTTGCGAGTTTGTCCAATTTTCTATTCAGGGTCTCTGTGTTGAATTCCACAAGCGACTTTCCTGCCCGTTCAAGAGCTTCTTTCGCTTTAGCTAGGGCTCCGTCTTTCAAAATCTCCCTCTTCAGGTCGGCTATCTCTTGGATAAACCTTTTGACGTATTCTATGGCTGTCTCAACTCCTAGCATCATCCAGTGCCTGGAGCAATTATTGGCCACAAAGCTAAAACCTTCTCTGAATTTCGGTACGTCAATGAATATTGCTGGCTCGTTCTTGATTTGTAGGCCCTTCGGTATTATGTTTGAAGAGTGGTATTTTGTTAAGACATGTCCATGAAGACGAGATCTGATCAATTTCTTTTCAAGTCTTTCTATTTTGAGCAGCTTTTCATTCAATGTGGCATCTACAGTAGTGCGATCTGAACCTAACAGAAAATTAGATGCTCCCTGCTCCTGTATTAGCTTGGCGATATAATCCTCGCTATATGAGAGTGTTTCTTTATCTGACATATTCAGTGTAATGCAACATTCAGAGTGTCAACAATTTCTTTGTGAAAACTTAACGATAAGGAGGAAAACCCTCGCAGGTGTGCACCTGCAATCAATATAGCTTAACAAAAAGGGGTAACCCTGTGTCCCTCAGAACCTGGGTATTAGTGGTTAAACAAACACATGGTTCTGTTGGGTAAGACAAATTGCTTTGAAAAATGCTAATACATGCAAATTAAACAAAAATGAGAACTCTCTGATACACATATGCAACTGAGAAATCAATGCTCAAGCAGAAAAAACAAATAAATGATATAGCCAGGTATTGAATTCATAAGTATTTATGATTAGAATTCCATTTTGTTTATGATGAATTACTGATTCAGTGACAAAACAATCAGTACAAAGTAAGACCATCAACCCACTGCGGGTTGAGGCATGCTACGACTTGCGAGAATACGTAGGAGCACTTGTAGTGCTCCTACGTATTTTACGAATACTCCAAATGATATAAAATGGGTCATCCTTGAACACATGAACAGCAGTGAAAACCGTTAACAACGCCTCATGGAAAAGGAGCAACGTTATGTGTTCAAACTCCGCACCGACAGCCAAGGCCTCAATGATACAATCCCATAGGGCCAGTTGTCAAAATTAACCCCTTTCCAGACATTGACTATGTATTTGCATCACATACCCTGTACAGTCATTAACTAGGTATTTTCACATAGACCTACTCTTTTGTCATTAATCCACAAAAAAACGGAAATGACTACCCCCGCCTTTTGTATTATTAGATCGTTTTTCACAATTGGCTACTTGATCAGTTTTTAATTTTTACTCACAAGCTGATCTCATATATAACTATGTATAACTATATGATCTCATCAGGAAAATCCACCTGCTATTCAACGTAGCATCTTTTTCATGAATAGCCTTTTCCTTACTTTGGGTTTTACTTTGCCTTTTCCTTACTTTGGGTTGCATTTTTAACCTCAAAGACTTTACTTTTATCTCATCAAAATAGCCACCTATATATCAGGAATATCAACTACGCAGGTGCCCCTTTGATGAATATCCATTCTCTTACTTTGGGTTGCATTTTTAAATACCTCAAGACCTCCACTTCACTTTGTCTAAATGTATTTTTGTTGAATGTTACATGTTAGGGAGAATCTCAAGAGGGATACACCATTGGCACGTCTAATGGTGGCCATTTTGTGAAGTCCCCGCTCTAGTCTTTCTCACATGACTAGGCGGGAGCACTTCCTTTATTAGCGGTTCCCGGCGGGGAGATTGCACCATCCGGTCTCGAGGGAAGCCAAGTAGGTAACCAGCAAGGAGATAAGCTTTACAAGTAAGTCTGTTCCTTTGCAGGCTCTGGAACCGGGGCAAACTGTGTCTCACATACACAGTACTGCCCGGGCTGACCATCGAGAGAGTCCGCTACCTATGGAAAAGTAATCGTGCTTTCTCTTCCGTTTTTAGATTAATTGCAGAAATCTCTAGCCCCTCGATCTGACCATGAGGCTTAATATAGCCTTCTTGAAACGTATATTTATGTGTGTATTGTCCGTTTATTGTGTTTTAATGTGGCACTATCACGAGTGTTGGTCAACTGCTAAACAATAGTTTCTTTTTTACCCAGTCACTGCAGGAACACCGCGCACCGAAAAAGCGCCCTTTTTTTTCCTTCTAGGACCTCAGGCATATGAGGAATCATGATTATATATGGGCAACATTAGCATTTCTTAGTGGACCTGCAGAGGGCAGGTTGTTGTTTCTTAACATTGTAATTTTCTCTAGTACAGATATCTTCTGAACATTATATGTCTTATGTATATGGTTTCTATTAATGCTCATTACCTGGCATTTTGTGATTCATTTTTTTTCACTGTACTTTTGGAGTGGTACACACAGGGCTGGTCCATGTGGTGTCCTGAGGAAGAGCTTGGGGGTAAGCTCGAAGCATGTTGGCACTCTACTAGGACTCCTGACTCATCGCTAACCAGGCTGACCTAGAGACCCACCCCACTTTTAATATATCAACTAGAAGCAAGAATAAAGTAATTCCGCCCACTAGTTAGGTATTTTTAAATCACTCCACTCCACATACACCACTGCACTACACATAGTCCCTCACTACAAGTGCTCCTACGTATTCTAGCAAGTCGTAGCACGCCTCAACCCGCAGCGGATTAGGATGGCCCCTATGATGAAGCATGTCACCGTGAGGAAACTCCGATGAGTGAGGGGACTCAAGAAAGGACATTTTTCCTTTCAAGATTACATCCATCACTGGTGATAATCTACCTTAACAGCTAGGTTCTTCATCCGAGATCTCTGATTTTTGTTTCTACTACTAGAATAGGAGGGTGAACCTAGCATATCCCCCTACCTCCCCCATCTTTTGAATTTTGTTTCTGCTGAAACCAGTGGTGGAACTGAGGTTAGATTATCCACTGTTAGCCCTTAAATTGGTGGTCATGACATTCAAGTACCTGGGTATCAGGATGTACCACATGCAAAAGATCTGCCTGGAGAGAAATCTGAACAAGGTCTGGTTAGCAGCTGAGACTCAGTTCTGAAATAGGCTGCCTCTCTTGAGTTTGAGATTGTTGGCTATTACTAAAAGAACTGTGCTCCCAGTTTTCTTTTCTATTTTTCAATCAGGACATTATACATACCCTTGTTCTTCGATGTTGAAGGAGACAAGCTGTGGCAGAGTTGGTACAAGGAGAGAAGAAGACACAGTTCGATGCTGAAAAAGCTATAGCTCCCTCTGGACAAGGAAGGTCTCAAGACACATCATTCTGGTCATTTAAATGCATTAGTTTTGATTGGAGCTGACGGAAAGCTTGTGACTCGCTTTACTAAGTACACAGCATGTGATGAAATATCAAAGACCTATCCTATTGCAGACCACCAAGATTTGCTTGGCCAAAGTGATGCAATATACATTAGAGAAGATCATCTATGCACTGAGCTTGCGGCTGTGGTCCACACCAGACCTTGCAAGATTGAGGGTGGCGGCAGATAGACAACAATGGACAAATGCAGGATTGATTACAGATGGGGACCTTTATGATGGCTCTGTGCTGAATAATTTCAGTCACTCCTGCATGTATACCCTATCCCACCCAGGCAATTCTTAACTAAAGAACTTTAATTTGGACAGTACACAGGGTAGGGAAAGCCCAGAGGCACAGGAGGTACTGGTGACAATATTGGAGTTGGGGCAGGGCAGAAAAGCTGTCACCCATCTATATATCGCAACAAGTACGATGACAGGCTGATTTTTGTAGGGCTTGTGAGAGGGATGGGTTGAATTTGTCATACAGAGAATAGAAGAATATGATTCCTCATTTTAATTAATATAATTCGCCATTCCTCTCCAGACCTACCTCAAATGCAACAGGCTGAGTACAATGTATTAAGAGGTCCCAGGCCTATTTTCGAGATTTTTACAATGGCAGGGCAGATCTGATACAAATGTTTTGTAGTGCATGGCTGACTTTTGGTGGAAGTGGTTCACTTGCTCTATAAAGCAGCTCAATCGTAACAGGATGGATGGCCTACTTGAGAGAGCCTGCTAGTGCTCCTCAAGCATAACAATTATTAGAAGAATGAATGCTACTTTACTGAACTTGGATTAATTTTAGCCAAAAAGAGACAGGCTATAGTGCTGGAGATCACTAAATGCCCACTGATCACCCAGTGGAAGCTGGACCATAGCCACTGGGGCATTTCACGGTTGGGATAGCCCGTAATAATCTTTGTTGCCCCCCAGATGATCAGACAGCTAGGAGGGTATAGTGGTGCTGGAGTTAAGAAGGCGAATGAGCAATAATAATGCCTTTAATTTTTTTCTCTTGATACATTTGCAGCATTTTCCAAGGCAGGTTAAATGTCAGGCTATGTCTTCTGACAAACTGCTATTTATTCTTTTACGGTGGAAATGCTGTTTATTTTTCTTTCTTTGTATTTAACGTGAGAGGATTTTGTTAGGTAAGCTATGTAACCATCTCTCTGAGGTACAGATAGGGCCACTAGAATTATGCAGCCGGGGAGGCCTACATTATACAGTAATGCTTAGTATATTATGTGGCAAGATAACACAAATTATGCTGCTTAATGCAGCACTTTCTGTGATACTGTCACTTCGTTATTTTTTCATTTTCACACATTATCTATGTCTAGGCAAAGGCTTCACTTCATTAGTACCAGTTCCACATCCAAATTCAGCTAGAATGTGGCCATTTAACCTTTGCAAAAACCTAAAACTATATGGCAGTATTTTTAGTAACTTTTGATCTGTTTGACCTAGAAACAAAATTCGTTTTTTGTTAAAATCTGCAGAATATGCAGCAGATTATGCATTATGTGGCAGATGTGTCAAATGCGGCAAGTTCATACTAATGAGGAAATGCAGCAGCCGCAGAATTGCACAAATCCAGTGGTCTTGCATAGAGGGAGCATGAAAAGAAATACTGTGGGATGTCAATCTGTTTCTAATTCACAAAAACATTAAATGGCAGCAAATCAACAGTGCAGATATTTCAACATATACCAGCAGTTATAAAAGCACAAATGAAGTACATTTTGTTTTATAATTCAGAAGTGTGATGGTACTAAATATTTTAATCGGATCTAATCAAATCTTGGTGATGCACAAATGATAAATATTGCATTGTATTGCAAATTTGTATAGTGATTATTACGCTTACGTGGGACAGTCCCGCCAACTCCAAGAAAAATTGTCTTTCTTAAGCAATATTTATTGATTTTTGGATAATATTTGCTTTGTTATGTTTAGGAGGTGACGTAGGTTATGTACTGTGTGTTCAGATGTATTTGTGCATCTTTGTCTTAACTTTCTTGCTGATATTCACTTTGTTTAATTGTACCCTTCTCAATTTTATACATGCTGAAATCAGATCAATTCATTTTCCAGAACTAGGACCTTTCGTGTGCTTTTCTTTTCTTTGGTGCTTTTCTAATTATATTTAGCCTGGTTGTCTTAGTGGGACACCTAGGAGTCTGATTTCATGCAACTGACTCATAAATAACTTTGAATTTACACTACTGTGAAAACAAGTGAAATCCCTTGTAGACACTCTTACTTTGATTGATTTTATTGCCCAAGCCTACATGGGTATATTGGGTCCACTATTTTTTTTAAACACGAGTTGTGTTAAAGGCAGACAGCACATATGCGCCTCATTTACAAATATATGGCATATTTCTGCTTCTGCTGTCTCCCAGCGCTGGCGCACTGTATGCTACCTAGCACGAATGTACCATGGTGCAAGGATGCATGTGTTATGGGCAGGATTGTTTTGTGCAGCAAGGGACACCTTCCTGCTCGTAAACAATCCTTAGAGGCATACTGCTCTTTGTATGTGTGCTGCAGAATGCAATATGTGCAGAATGAGGAAATAATAAGGAGAAAGAACGATGTTTCTTCTTGTTATGTCTGACTGGGGAAGGTGTAGCTATTTAACACATTTTTAGGCTTACTAGCTTTAGTTAATATGGGAATGTGCAAAAAATAAGGGTGAATGCGTGGGAACGTGCATGCTCCACACATGGAATGCCTTCCCAGCGCAAGGTAACACAAGGCAGCAATATGCGCTGCCTTGCTTACTATTTATTTATTAAATCACGTTAGCCACTCAAAGTTGTTTTGCATGGCTTAGTGAATACAAAAGACGTAAATCTGTCTAGTGTATAATTCTGGGCCACAGCTGGAATTGTTGACGGGAGGGAGAAATGGAGAGCGCTGCTAGGAAGTGCATTGTTACCACCATCTCATATCTGAAAACCATTGTGAGATGTAGCAAAGTGGTCCCCATAGTGTATCAATATTTGGGACCTGCAGTAATGGACTAAAGTCCTCCGATTGACCTGCAGTGTGTGACAGAACTCTTTAGTTATTTCATACTTGTTCATTTAGTGATGGTTGTTTTATTGGCCGCACAGAACTTGTGATGGAAAATGCTCATACCAAATGCACCTTACTTGAATGCAAGATGTGTAAATTATGGTTGGCCGCCGACCGCTGAATGTTATGGTATTAGTGTTTAGGCATAATTGCGGTAGGACCGCCAAAGCCATGCTGCTTCCAGAATAGGACTTTACTCCTGGTCCGGTGGGTGGTCATGCAATGGTCTGACAGTGGCAGTTTGTTAAGCTCATAGAAGGGCCGAACATGTAGACTGGCACTCTCAGAGCACCGACTGCACCTTCCTGCACAATGTGACATACATGCCACACCATGCAGGAACTGGGAGTGCAAAATCAGGGGGCACTACATGGGTCCCCCGCATGCATCCCCAGGCCCAGAGGCAGCAGGGGCCACTGTTAAGGCCCCCTTTGTTGCTTCCCTGCCACATTTTTCATGACAGGCTTACCGCCATGAAAAGGGCGGTGGAAAGGCAACAAGGAATATACTCTGTGGTGACGCTGAGGTCCCGCCAGCATATTTCAGCCTCTAATTGCTGCTTGACTGCCATGGGATCCTGGTTCCCCAGCAGTCGCAGAAATCTTATAGTGGTCTGACTGCCCCAGTAGCAATACTGCAAACCATGGGCTCAAACTCGTAATAAGGCCAGAAATATTATGTATGCACTTCAATACCTGCACAATCAGGGGCACTGGAGTTATATGATTGTGTGACCACATCGCTCATCATATAATTATTGATTTGCCGCATTTGCCACATAATCCATCATCTGCTGCATCTTCTGCAGATTTTAACAAAAATAATTGTTTCTAGCTCAAACAGTATACAAGTTACTAAAAACACAATAAAAGTTGTTGCTGTGCAGTGGAATTTTCTTTACAAAGCTTGACTTATCACCTTTCTATAGCCTATTTCCAGATTTGGATGCTAATCTGGTGCTAATGAGTTGCAACCAATGCCAAGACAGTGTTAACAATGGTATAAATGACAAAATAATGAAGTAATACTATCACAACATCTGTCATATTACACCTCATAATTTACCTATTCTTGCTGCATAATTTATTCAACCCTGTCAAATAATTTTGACTTCCTCAACAAACATAATTCCAGTGTACCTGTGTACAATACCCGGCAAAGCATTGGCCAGCTGTCTGTAGTTTTCTTTGTGATTGATTCCAATCTGTGGATTGTAAGTTACAGATTGATCTTGAGGGTGCAACTGTCTTTCCAGGTTTTGTTGCTCGTATGTATGCTGGTGTAGCTGCCTTGGAAATAACCATGTTGTCAACTGTCTTCTAAAGTGTATATGCTCCTGCAAATAAATATTTTCCATTTCTAGTACACAGGCTTCTATGCTTTCAACTTTCGCACCTCACACAGACGAGTGTGTGCTCGACCAAGCAACTTTATTCACATAGTGGGTGGCACCTTGAGGGTGCTATGCAAAGAGTCTACTTTAGAGAATGTCCATAAATCTGGTATCTATAGCATTGAAATGGGAGCTACCATGCAAGTATCATCAAAGCGAGTTGTTCCTCAATCGTAACCTTGTAAGCATCACTCAGAGCATTAGAGGCAGTGCTGCAACCTGCCCATCTATGACTCCTTTAACTGGAAATGGAACTAGTGTCCTCAGTCAGGCCACAGGCCTTAGCTGGACCTATTACGGGCTCACACAATCACCTAACCTTTACCATGACTACCTGTGTTGCTGGTTGATGTCTACCAAATGTCTTCTTTTGCACAACACCTTTCCCACAACCTACTTGTAACTATGAGAGGTGTCTGTCAATGTTGGAGCCTGGATCAAGTCTGTGTAGTTTTGACTGGTGCATTATTCTGAAATGTAATTGAACTATCAATCTTTTGTCACAATCTTATAGTGAAATTCATTGTGGGACTTTCCCAACTTCCCCTGTAAAATTACATTTAAATGCTATTTAGTTTTATCATTGGTCCATCCCTAAAATGTTTGAACACACTGTACACCACTAATTTGGCAAACTTTTCTTCATGGATATGCTCCAAGCTCTCTATACAGTTCTTTAAATTAGTGGTGATATATATTAAAACTTCACTTATGAAGTTGGTTGGAATTAGGAAATTCCACACTTTATGAAGCAGATGAAAAATAAATTAATGTGAGGTAAGGGTTATCCTTTTGTGCCTCCCATGTGTGATGATTTCCTGATGCAGAATGTCCCATTTAGGACATCCACCAGCAAATAAAGTTTGAGTCTGGGGCCTGGACATCCACTGGTGGCTGGACAAAATACTGTCAAAAAAATATTGTGTGGCAGAGATATTGTAGCAAGAATATTGGGCTCGCATCTATGTAGTGGACAGGAATATCAAAGGTAAAAATATAATTTAAAGTTTTGTTTTTAATATGAATGTAAAAAATATTGATTTAGTAAATATTGTTGGATCTATTATCTTTTTAAATGTAAAATATTATCTAATGTATTTTTTTATTGTATGTATCTATAGGTTTTTCATATTTTTTTAGTTTTGAAATATGCTTTTATTTAAAATAAAATGTATAATTTTTAAATTATGCATTTTTGTAAATCATTTTAAAATATAAGTAATTATATTACATTTTTTTTTAAAAGATTGTGAAGGAAGATATATTTCAATGTTTTTGTTAAAATAAAAGATTAAATATTTTAAAATATTTAAAATATTTTTGAACATTTTAGAATAATTTCACAGTTTGTTTGTTCATATTTTAAAATAGAAATATTCCTTGTTTGTATAGAGTTGTAATTGTATTAAAACATTAAAAATAATATTTAGAAGGGAAAAAAATCTATATTATAATGTTAAAAATGGTAATCATTTTGTGTAATTCTTTTAGAAATATCTTTTTTAAACAAATGTAGTTTTACTTTGCATTTTTTTATGGTATATATTAATTAAAACATTTCAAATCTTGTTAATATATTTAAAAAAATAGTTTTTATATAAATAGTGGTAGTTTAAATTAGTGTGTTATAACATAACATTTTAGAAAAATATATACTTTTCTTTGGTTTGATAATGTGTAGTATCAATTATTCCTTTTGTGTTTGTGAAATATTATATTGTAGGTAAAAAGTTTTATTTTGAATTGGATCTTATTAATTTGCATTTTTTTCTTTTTTTACACCTTCACTAAGTTTGATTAGATTTGAGTGGGAATGGTACATTTCATCTCTGTAGTCTCCATCAACTTACCCAAATTATTTTAGATTTGAGTGAGAATAGTAAATCTCAGCCTTTTCCGTCCAACATTGTCCCAAGTTGGTTTATATTGGAGTGGGAATGGTAAATGTCACCCTGTTACTGCCCAATAACACCTTCCTCAAAATGGTTTATATTGTATTGGGAGGAATAAATGTCACCCCTTTAGTGTCCAATACTTTCTTGGATTTTGTTTATATGTAGGTTGGAATAATAAGTGTCACCTCTCTATTATACAATACCTTCCCTAAATTGGTTTTATTTGGAGTGGGAATAGAACATGTCACACCTGTGGTGTCCAGCATCTTCCCCTAGTTGGTTTGATTGGGTTGTGAATAGCAAATATCATCCCTTTAGTATCCAACATATTCCATGAGGTTGTTTCAAATTGGATTTCACCATTTTAGTATCCAATGCATTACCCAAATTGGTTTAGATTGGAGTGGGAAAAATAAATGTCACCTCTTTAGTGTCCAACACCTTCACTGAGTTGGTTTAGATTGTAGTGGAAACAGCACATTTCACCCGTTTACCATCCAATACCTTCCCTGAGTTGGTTTTGATTGGAGTGGGGATAGTAAATGTCTCCCCTTTAGTGTCAAACACCTTTCCCAAGTTGGTTTAAGGTAGAGCATGAGTAATGTCACACCTTCCCTAAATTGGTTTTGGTTGGAGATGAAATTGTAAATGTCACCTCTTTAGTGACCAATACCTTCTCCAAATTGGTTTTGATTTTAGTGGGAATAGTTAATGTCACTCCTTTAATGACCAACATATTCCCCAATTTGGTTTATGTTGGAGTGGGACGAGTACGTTTCACCACTTTAATGTCCAACACATTCCCCAAATTGGTTTACATAGGAGTAGGAAAAATAAATGACACTCCTTTCGTGTGCAACACCTTCCCTGAGCTGATTTAGATTTGAGTGAGAATTGTAAATATCACCCCTTTAGTGTCCATCACCTTCCCTTAATTGGAGTGGGAATAGTATATTTCACCACTTTAGCGTCCAACACATTCCCCAAATTGGTTTAGATTTGAATGGCAATTGATTTCTATGGGGAGATATTTTTTTTCAAGTTTCATTTGGTGCCATTTTTTCTTACTGCTAGTTTGTATTTTGCAGTCTATTGATGTTATTTTTTATAGAAGGAAGGTTGCGGTTAGGTGCTGCTGTTCGTTGGAACAGATAAGTCAATTTGTAGGGTTTTCTAAGGGTTTTGAGGGTAGAGGGGATGTAAGATGGATGTGTGAATGTTGGGTATAGTGTTACTGTTTTGCACTGTGTTATTGTCTCGTGTTTGTTTAGATTGATTATTAATGTATGAATATGTTTATGCTAAAGTATGTGATGTTGTTTATGTTTTTATGATTAAGGGCCTTAACGACTCTGGTGAGCCGAAGCATGAAGAAAGCGCAAGACCGTGGCCAGCACACTCCGTCCCCGCAGTCTAGTTAGAATACAGTGACCTTAAGACTGCTGGCACAGTGGTCTTGCATTGTACACTGCAAGACCACTGTGCTGGCAGCCTTAAGGCCACCATATTCTAATTAGACCCCAGGGCTGGCGGTGTGCCGGCCGCTGCCTTGCGCTTTCTGCATGCTTTGGCTCACTGAGTGAGCCTGAAGCCAATGTAGCAGCCCAGCAGCACCTGCACTGTCGTGTGTGCATTGCTGGTATGCACCATGTCACGCATTCCACACAATGATGCCAGAGGGCCTGTTTGGGGCCACCTCCTTGCCTTTCCACCAGCTTTTTCATGGCAGTTTTACTGCCATGAAATGCCTTGCAGAAGAGCATGTCGTAATATGGACCTCCATTCCTTCCCACTCAGAAGTCCACCACCACTGCGGGATACAGGATCCTGGTGGTGCCGTGGTGTTGTTGCAGGCTGATTGCGGTTCAACCAATGCATTCATACTGGGGCGGTCTGACCACCGAGGTCTGAACTTCAACAACGGATACAGTAGTTTTGAGACCGCTGAACTTTTCATGAGGTGCTAAATCTTATGTATGGAATTTTTGGGGAGTGTAATGTATTGTACAGGTGGGAGTTTAATGTTTCTTTTCCTGGTTTGTATTTACGAACAATTCCAATGGAAAGTATGAGTTTATTTTCTGTTTAAGGAAAAAGGCTTTGGTTTATTATAAACCAATTATTCGTACTTAAATTTCCTTATTTTATGAAAAACATATTTTGGGTTTTATTTATTTTATTTTATTTTATTTGCTTTTATAGCGCTGGACTCGACCCCCGAAGGGGTATCTCTGCGCTTAGCTCGCTGTAGATGTCAGACAATGCCTTTAGGACATGCAAATAGGAGGCTAAACCTCCCGAAAAAAGTGTGTTTTAAGTGCTTTCCTGAAGGAGAGAAGATTGGTGTTATGTCGCATGTCAATAGGGAGCTTGTTCCAGAGAGAAGGCCCTACATAAGAGAGTGCTCGGCCACCCTGCCTAGCCTTCTTGATGAGGGGGATTTTTAATAGAAATTGACTGCTGGAGCGCAAAAGGCGTTCCGGTGTGTGAATTTGAAATTTCTGAGTCAAATAGTGAGGGCCTGATCCGAAAAGACTCTTATGTATAATACAGCAAATCTTGAACTTGATTCGCTGGCGAACAGGCAGCCAGTGAAGCTCTTCCAAGAGGGGCCTAGATGGTGTTCTCGAGGGGACATTAAGAACCAGTCTGGCCGCGGTGTTTTGGGCCACTTGGAGTCGGTTGAGTACATGTTCATTCGCAGATATAAGGAGGCCATTACAGTAATCCAACCGACTTATTACGAGTGCCTGGACTAAGGTCTTTCTGTAAATGTCTGATAGGAAGGTGAAAACCCTTCTTAGGAGACCAATTGTTCGGTAACAGGATCCAGTCACCAGGTTCACATGTTCTATTAAAACCAGGTTCTGCTTCAAACCAGGTTCTGCTTCAGTCGCACTCCCAAATTCTTGACTGATTGTTTTGGGCAAGGGATGGGTCCTAACTCCAGAGGCCACCAGTCTGGTGACCATAGGACAGAGCTACACCTCCAATCCCCACTTTCTGCAAACGGCCGAGAAGGATCTCATGTGACACAGTGTCGAAGGCTGCGGACAGGTCTAACAGCACCGGAATCATGGAGCCTCCTCTATCCTGTGTCACCTTGATGTGATCTGCCACGGAGAGGAGCGCAGATTCGGTGCTGTAGTTGGGTCTGAACCCAGATTGAGAATGGTCCAGACCCCCTGTAGCCTCGATGAATTTAAACACATGAGTGTTCACATGCTTCTCGGCCAGTTTGCTTAGGAATGGTAGTAGGGAGATGGGGCGTAGGTTGGATACTTCTGTCCATGGCAGGGCCGTGTTTTTACGGATGGGATTTACTACCGCCTTTTTCCAGTCTTGAGGAATTTGTCCCTCTTTAAGAGATAGATTGATGATCATCTGTATCATAGGGCACAGTAGGTTTCTTATTAAACCCGTTGTTTTTGCTGGAATAAGGTCTAGCAGGGAGCCAGTTTTGATGTTACTTATCAGGGACAGGATTTCTGTTTGACTGGTTTCAGGAAAATCAGTCAACCTAGATAGATTGTTATCGAAAGGTATCAGAGTGCTTTTAGTGCTAACCCCAGTGCTCTTAGCCATTGTGATCTTTTGGTAGATGGCGTCTATTTTATTTCCAAAGAAGAGGGAGATTTCATCGCATAGGGATTGGGAGAACTCATCAGGACTCTCACAGGCCAAGGGCTTTACAAAGGTCTGTAAGATCCTGAACAGCTCTCTAGAGGAGTTCCCTGCTTCTGCTAGCTGTGATGTTAGACTGTTCTTTTTAGCTAGCCTGATGTTTTTATAATAGGAAGCTAAAGCTTCTGAGTGATTTTTCCGGCTTTCTTCAGTGTGGGTCTTTCTCCATGCCTTTTCCAGTTTCCTGCAACCCTGCTTTTCTAATCTCAGCTGTTCCGTGTACCATACCTCCTGCTTTAATGTAGGATATTGTTTCATAAGTTTCAGCGGAGCTAGGAGATCAACAGCTTCTTTAAGGGTTGTATTAAATTTGGAAAGAGCTGACTCCGCATTATCTGTTGCTGTAATAAGCGGTTCTTTCCATACTTTCTGGATCTCTGCTAGAGTAACCGTGTGCCATTGTCTGCACCATATGGGGGGAGCGGATTGTTGTTAAACAGGTTTTGCTAATCCAGGGAGGGTAAATTCAACTAGGCAGTGGTCTGACCAATTAACTCGAGTCGGGGGCGGCTACATATTGTGGGGCCATTAGAGAAAATTAAATCTAGGGTATGGCCTCCTATATGAGTAGGTCCATTGTTTTGTAGCTGAAATCCTAACAGGGAAAGGTCAGAGAGCAGGGACAGAGTTTCAGGGTGGTCGGGGATGTCTACATGAAAGTTAAAATCGCCTAATAAGAGAAAGTTTTCTTTAGCTTCTAGATGTCGTGCTAATAATTCTGTTAGGGATAAAGTAAATCCATTACTTGGCCCGGGCGGACTATAATCAGAGCTCCTTTCCAATTTTCTTTGGAGCCTGACTTTATCTTAAAATCATCACTTCCATCGATGGGCAGCAACTCTGTTCAATTATGGAGACTTTCAGGTCTTCTTTATATATTATGGCTATCCCGCCTCCGGTTTTAATTGGGCGGTCGAGCCTTAGGATTTTATATCCTACCGGAATTCCTAATGTTATTGCCGGAGTGGCATGTGGTTTTAACCAAGTTTCTGTTAAGAAACAAATTTCGGGACTAAGAGAGTTTATGAGATCCCATATCTCAAGGTAATGTTTGGGCAATGAACGTACATTAAGAAGAAAACTTTTCCAGCCCTTAGACACTGGCGTTTCCTTAACCGCGTGTCCAATGGAGATAGCGGTATGAGATGCTTGAAATCTACATTGTTCGCATGAAAAGGGACCTTCCGGGCATGGCCATTGATCACGAGCACAACCCCCACCCCCTGTGGTCGTAGGTTATGCAACGCTTGGAAGGTGTACCTTAGTCTGAAGCCCTCCGTAAGTTCCATCTCAGATCAGACAGAGTATCTAGCCCTTCGCCCCTAGCCCCGTTCGGTCGCGGACGGGCGCAGACGGGCAACTCTTTGGATTCTCATCGGCGTAGCTTCGGCTCCTCTGCGCGCGACCGCTGCGCGCTCAGGAGGGGGCGAGGGCTAAATCGCCCAGAGAAAAGCAGGCACTAGAGCACTAACCGCTCCAGCAATCACCCCACAGGAAGTGCCTGGCTCTCCCTGACCCGCCCTCCGCGCAACGGTGCAAACCTACAGCCTTTGGATTGCTTCAAGAGATTTAAATTGATTGTTAATATTTTTAGATTTTTGGAGGGCCTTTTTGTATTAATTTTCTTCTATTTTTCTGGGGATTACTATTTTTTGCTACGTGGATTTAGTGAGAGATCCGCACCTACAGAACTGGAAGTATTATATTTTATTAGTTTTTTTTGTTGTGGGTGGAAATGTTATATTCCATTGTCTATGGTATGTTTATTTTTTTTATATGTGGTATTGTGTTGCATTATGTGTTACATGTATTTGATGTTACATATTACAAAAATTAAGTTGCTTAGTTGTTTAGTATTTTTTTCATTAATATTAGTATTTTTATTACATCAGCGATTAATAGGTTTTATATTTTCTATAATTTTTTCACTGATGTAAGAAAATACTTATATTATTATTATTATTATAAAGTATATATTTGGATTGTTGTGTCTGAGTATGTAGTAGTTTTTAGGGTTTTGGTAGGTTAATATTTATTTTAGAGGATCGATTTGGCAGTTACTTGTAAGTAGTCTAACCCTTTGTGATTTATGAACATTTTGACTATACTTTATTCCATGTTGTACATATTTTTTAGTTTGTTAATTTTAGGGCTTTCAAAATGTTTGTATAATGTAGGTTGAGTTTTGCCTAGAGCGGATTGGAAGGCATTATGCCATCCTTGCACTACATTGTTTGTTTTGGCTTCCTGTGCCTGGGTGCTTCATGGACATTCCACCAGAATATCTGGAATTTTTCTTGGTGTATGTGTCCTGACCAATGCAGTCTGTCACCGATGTATCTTCAAAATAGTTCATTAGGGGACTAAGGGCCTGATTGTGATGTATACAGTCGTACCACCATCCAGCCGCGATGGCGGGACTGAGTACTCTGCCGAGCTGCAGGCCTTTCTAACTGCCCTATTAAGATGTTCCCAATGGGATGGTGATCTCTTGTCGGCAGAGTCATGACCCAGTCATGTTTCGCTTGTGGAAATGAGCTGAAAGTCAATGTTCCATACACAATATTGGAGTAGTGACAGAGAAGCCTACTTCAGAATATGATGACAACAGAGTTGTTGAGCATTGTGGGCTGAGGAGAGCAGCACAGGAGCAGCACAGGAAGGTCCTGGATGATAGTGTCTGACACAGATTCCAAGGCGGGGCCCGCAATGATGCGATTTTTTAGCTCATGTACTATAATTTTGCCAAATTGCGCATGGCGATGTCCCTGCCAGGAAAAGCTTGGCGGAAAGGCAGATTGTAATCTGCATGGCAGGAAGCTCGGTGGTACTTCCTCCATGGACTCGCCTATGGCTCTCCCGCCATGGACGCGGGAGCAGGAGTATTGGTGGAGGCAGCAAGACTCCGGCGGTCTTGTAGTCGAGTTCCCACTAAGTTCCAAATCAAGCGCTCGTACCGCCAGAGAAGAGGCTGGGAGGACCACCGAAAAAGTGACGGCGGGACCGATCTTGCCTACAGGGTAATCAGGACCTAAGTTTGTCTTAATTTGTTTGGTAGAAAGGGCTTTCTATTAGTAAGTTATAGTGGCTGATCACCCCTGTGACAGGAACGTAAGCTAGTGTAATCATTATTTTGACTTCGAAAGCGAATTGGCTTTTAGTGGCATAGTCTACACTTAGGGGCCAATTATGAACACGGCGGTCCCAAGACCACTGAACCAGCAGTGGCAGTCTGACTGCTACCTCCTCGTCTGACCGACCCATGATTATGCTGTCAAATCGCCAATAGCCTGATGCTAGACCACTGCCAGGATCCTGGATCCCGATGGGGTGTTGGGTGGGAAAGCAGAAGATAATGGAGGTGATGCTGGCACTGCCATTCCAATTCCGACCTGCCTTTCTGTCTGTCGACCCCAAAGGTTGGCAGAAAATCAGGGAAGGGGCCTCAAACAGGGCTAATAGGTTAATTTGCCCATGGAGCAATATGCATGGGGCACATGTTGTGCCCCTCACTGCATGCACTGTCATAAGTGCATTGTGTGCCATGCACAAGATGGTGCAAGGTACAAGGTGCACTTACGTGTAAACGGCGCTCCCATGGCATAGGCTTCAGGCTCTTTCTATGAACCTAAGTAGGTCACTGCTGTGGCACTGCTGACAGAACACCACCAGCCAGACACTGTTCTCAGAATATGTGGGTCAGGAAGCCCCCAGGTTGGAGGTGTTTTCCTGACCGCCACATTGGCAGTTTATCGATTGGACCACCTAACTCGTAAATGGCCCCAGAATGTATAATTTTGGACATGTCACCATATACTTATATTAAAGTGATAGTAACAGTTTTGCATGGCTGTGTGGAGGTATATTTTTAGCAATGTTTGAATCATAGCTTGTTCAAAGTCTATGATTATTTGTTGTGGGTGGTAGTTATTTGTTTGTTGTTTTATATAGTTTAGAAGTTCATAGTAGGTACTGCTCTGTTTAATAAGGAGTAAAGCATATATGAAATAGATATTGCTGTTTTGATATTCACGATGTATAGTGTATATCTGAGTGATTGGTTTGGAAATTATTTTGAAGGTCACATCCATCATCCACATTTGGCATTGGGTAAGTTTCATTAAGTTGCAGTGGAGTAGATTAGCATTCCTTTTTCGTTATGTTTATTGTCATGCAAAAGGAAGGGTTTGTCTTTATGTGTAATTGTTAAATGGTCTGGCATGTCTATGTCCTGATATCTTCTAGGAGCAGGTGGGGTGATACGGGTGGCTTTTTTATTGTGTGTAATTACATGTTATAAAGTTTGTATAGATCGCATTTGGCCAGTTAGGTGTTCAGGGACTTTGGGTTGTATGTTTTTAATGATTTTGGTTGTATGTTGATGAGAACTAGTAGTTGCCTCTCTTATGTCTTGTAGAATTCTCTCACTTCTATTTCTGTAACATTTGGGGGTGGCTCTGCTCTTTTACATTAATTAAAACATTTTCTTTTGTAGTTGCCCTTCCATGACATGCATTAGAATAATATTTAGAACATTTCCTGTTCATGGTTTCTGCCTATGCACTTTCTTGCCTTTAGTTGTAGCCCATATGACTCAATAATTGCTTTCCTTCTTGTGAAGTGATACATTTGGTGCCTTCTGTCCTTATATCTGAAAGTAGTTTAATTATATAAATATATATTATAGTTAAATTATGTATGTTAGTTATTAATATATTTACAAAGCAGTAAACTTTATTGAATTTACTTATTTTTTTAGATGTTTTGCATGGTTTTGTAGCTTTTCCTTTCAGCTCGTTTAATCGTGGAGCAGATTTTAGTTTTCTGTCGAAAGAGGAAACAAGTTAGAGTAAGTTAAATTGGTATTTTTTACTAGCTTGTTGAAAAATTAAGGAGTTTGGTTTGTTTTTGGGTGCTGTTTGGGTGAGTTTCTAATTTATTATATTGTTTCTGCTTACTTTAATTTATAAATTGGTGTGTTGTTAAAAATGAGATTTTGTAGTAGCTTGCTGGTTTGGAAGTTGTTTTCTTTTCTTTCAGGTAGTCTGCCCAAAACGATAATAGTTAGAGAGTGTGTTGCTTCTTACTTGTTAATTAACAATACTTTGTTTTAGTAATTTAAAATTTTTTGTATAAATAAATGTATTACTTACTTGGATATGTAGTTGTAGAGATGTATATTTTCTTCTATAACTGTTTGTAGCAAGAATCCAGCAGAGTTTCCTCTCTTGCAGTGTTTGTAGTTTTTAGAGTAATTATTTGCTGTAATTAATGTGCCTCTGAGCTGAGCCCAGTATTTTTTTTTTAAAACAACTCGATAAACTTTGCATTGTGTAAAGCGTGAACAGTTTAGAAAATACACTAAGGGGCCAATTACGAGGTCATGTGGTAACTTACCACCTGACTCCTTGTCGGAATCGGTTCCGACTGAATCGCAGTCAGCAATTCCGCACAAACGATTGCGATGCTCCTGAAAACCGTTCGGAAGGTCTCCAAGGACATCAATGGGAGCCTGTGTTTCAAACGAAAACACAAGCACCTATGTAGAAAAGGGGTGTCTGCGGAAAACCTTGCACCCTGTCACAGGCATCTCATGGTGCCTGGCACACAGTGCATGGTTTTAAAGGGGGGTTTCTTGGGTACCCCCACATCCCCCAGCAGGAGACTTTAGGATGCGCCACCATTAGGCTGGATTTAAATACAGTTCGTGATTCACCGTAATGGGATACGGTGAATCACGAACTGTATTTACCACTTACACTTACAAATGGTGGCATACCTGACTGATGGTTTATGTCCTTTTTTCATGTTAATTAACATATGTATTTAAATCCTGCCTAATGGTGGCGCCGGCCTCTATTGACAAAGGCGGTAGCCGAAACGCATCTGGAAAGTGTATGTTAAAGCCCAATAAAGACCTGTTGGGCACGTTCCTGTGAGTGCTGTGTACTTTGTACTTTATGAACTTTGTAAATCGAGCTAAGGTCTGGGAGACCAGCGTGGTGTCCGTCGCCCCGCCTACAAGCACCCGGTCGAGAGTGAAGGAAGTTGACGGAAAGTGAGCCTGCAAAAAAAAAAAATATATATATATATATATATATATATATATATATGTTTGTGTGTGTGTGTGTGTGTGTGTGTGTGTATATATATATATATTTATTCAAGGTATGTAGAAGTGGTGTTAGGAATAGTAAATCTATACCTTCCTATGTGCACTTACAGTTTAGTATTCTATCCTCTTTTTTCTTGTACCACAATATCCTGGGGGCTGTTATTTAGTAGTACCAACAGTATTTTGGAAATAATGCACCTATGGAGCTCAGCTTAAATGTTAAGTCATAACTGAGGGCCATGCCCCCTAGGAAATATTCTTCTGGCTCTGGGCATGAGTGGAAGGCTGGCTCATGGTGATGGGGAGAGGCCATAATTGTTGCCTAGTAGAGGCAACTGACTACCAGGATCACAAAGAATAGGCTCATAGGGTGCAATATGATATTAAAACAACTTACAAAGAGTAATGATGGTAGAAACATAGAAAATAAGTTATGTACTAGGATGCTTGTTTCCAGTCCAGGGAGGACCTGGCCTGGCACTTCAGGCTGGACTGTTCCCATTGGGCGCAGGGTCAAGACTGATTTGCATATGACTGGGTTCAAACTGGAATGGTGCGGGGAGCAAAAAAAACAATGGATTTAGGCCCAGGTCTCTGTACTGGGGTGAATGTATGACATTGTTCTGAATTCTGTTCATAAATTTGCTCTTTTGGCATTGGTTTATCAGATGGCCCCTGCCACTGGGACAAAACTCTTAATTTTATAATTCATTATTTTCAGGTGTTTTAACCTGATTTGCTTTATTGAACTAAACTAAAATTGCAAATTCCAGAATGCACTGATGTGCTTCTAGAAAACTCAGGCAGAAAAATAGGTGCTTATTACATGGATCCTTTTGAAAATCGTATATCTTACCCCAGTGCCTTCACATGTCTTTGTAGGTAAAAGCAGGTACATAGCTCTAGAAACGTAAATAGCTTCAACTAGTCTCGCCGTTTCAGATACACTTAAAGGATCAGGAACATTTGAGGAGTATCTGAAAGCCCCATAATGGGCCTCCTATGTTGCCCTGTCTTGGCCTCTGGTGCCATGGAGTGGCATTCTATTCCATGCCTGACAACTTACCTTGGAAGCATTCAAACATTCTTGTCATGGCTACTGGGACTTTTAGACAGTGATGTTGGGTACAAATTGCTTTTTATTCAAAGTTATTTTTTTTATTTTCCTTTTCTCCAGAGCTTGTTTCTAGGTATAGTTCCTCAAGCAGGAGTAGCAATAGTCGACCGCTTTAGAAGAGCATGATGACCAGATCAAGTTTATTAAAACTCTATATTCTAAAATGCTGAGGCCTGCTGAAACCCAACATTTGTGCAGGGGTGGAAATGTGAGTTTTGCAGAGTTTATCGGATCAATTAATTAACAGGTGCAGTAAATTTAGCATTCCATGAAATATCTTGCCAGTTCATACCTGCTGGAATTTAATGGGTGATAAGTGACCAGTATATAGAGGAACATGATTTGGTCAAACTCTGCATCGTGGTCCCATTAGGTTAAAATAGGTGGGATTTATTGTATCTGAGAAATTCCACAATCAGGAATATCAAATTTTATCAAGACAATAAATTCCAACTGCCCCTCTGGGTCACCTATAAACAAACCCAAAGTAAGTGGCCATGACTCAAAACTACTGCAGGCCATTTGGCGATAAGTTAGACAATATGGGCCTATTTATCTCTGTTTCCTGAATAAGTGGGATGTTGAAGTCCCCTTGTACAATGACTTGTTGGATTCCAACTGAATGGCAAGCATGACAGACAAAAGTATTTTTAACAAAATGAGCATTATTTCCAAAAGAAAATTCGACCATAGCACCATTCAAGTTAAAATTTGAGAATAGGACAAGCTCACTTTAAAGTATTCAAATGTTATGGTAAAGACATTTAATATTTGACAAATCATCTAGGTATTTAGACGGCAATTTGTATGCTTAATGGGGGGAAATCAACAGATGCAAAAATGTGTAGAGCATGTTGGCAATTAGGATGGCTTAGTAGTCCTTGCTGATGTTTCCATTAATGTAAACCAATTCTAAGTACACTGTCATGATCAACCTGAATCAAATGTTTCCTTTTGCAGACACTCGTCATGTTCTTGATGAATCTTGCATCTCTTGGAATCTACTGGACCATTTGCCTGACGTAAGTAAAGTTTGGTTTTCTGTTTTTTTAACGTGAAGACTTAAGGGGTCATTCAAACCAAAGGACTAAAATGGGCACACATTGATCACTGCTAGGGCCCATGGCCCATATTTATCAAGGTTTTGTGTCACCCTTGCTCCACTCAAGGGGGCGCAAGGCTAACAAAAAACCTACTTGAGATTTATCAAGCCCATGCAAGGCCACCTTGCATGGCCCTGCATTGCTTAATAAATCTAGAGTAATGAAAGACAGGGCAAATGGCTGCCTTGCATTACTCTGCAGCAGGAAGGCTTTCCATGGGTGGAGAGTGGGTCCACCTATGGATTTTGGCACATTCACAAATTACCTTTAGTAGGGCACCTGGGAGTGCGTCAAAAACGAGGTCTCCCCAAGTGTGGTGTAGTGAAGAGAAATCACTTTATTTGTCCTTGTTTTTCCTCTTTCTATGTGTGCTGTATTATGCAGTTTACAACCCTGGCGCCCTCGCTCCATGGTGTAAGGGTGCCTGCATTGGTGATAGGCAGCCAAAAGTGCACTGCATTAGGAAAGGACAGGAATGCACCTTAAACTTGTAAATACCTCACATTCCTGCCCATTCCCATTCATGCAGTGCAGCAAGGTGGCTTGATGCGTTAGGTGAAAACTTTATAACTACAGGCTCAAATTTATAATGATATTGATCCAGCTGTTCACCACCAACAGATGCTCCACTACCATATATTCACCTGGGCCCATAAACTCATAGGAGCTGATTCTGATTTGGGTTGGAAAGCTCTCCGACCGAGTTGGAACCGGAGTGTTTTCCGACCGAGTCGGACTCCTGCAGTCCAACCGAGCGAGTACGATGCGGCGGCATGCTGCCGGATGCGGTTCGGTCGGACTCCCGTAGAAGTCAATGGGAGCCGGTCGTACGACTCATACATGGACTCCCATTGACTAAATGGGTACGTCTCGCACAAGGGCGCCCCCTGCAGTGGGTACATGTCGGTGCCATCCGCACCGTACATGCCTGTGTTGGGGAGACCCTTGGGTCTCCCCCTGTGTCTGAGTCGTAAGGCTGCTGGTGATAGGGGTCCGACACGGACCCCCAAAGGCTGCTTCCTAGATGTTTTGCGAGCCGTAAACTTCAGCTCGATCCGGCTGTACGACGCGTGCATCGTACTAGCTTGGTTGGAAATCACCTCCATGGCACGGCATGGTTTGCTTACGGATGTGGCGAACGGAGCGGTTTGGACCCGGAAACGATTCAGTCGGTGATTTTGCATTTCTTGCATCGTACTTGCTTGCTCATACAGCTGTACGAGTCGGGTGGAGAACACGAGTACGGCTCGTACTTTTTCTGGCTGGATCCCGTTCAAAGCCCTTTTGAGCGAGATCGGAATCGGCCCCATAGTGGTTAAACCACTGGGGGCGGGGGGGCTCAAGTTTTTTAAAATGTCACAAACTGTTTAGGATTAGTTTATTCAATAAGTTGTTTCCTCTGGTCGATGGACCATTAGTTGAATCTAGTTGATGGCGATAATTTACATAAACTAACTTTTTTATACTATAAGTGAATCACCACACACTCAAGAAGTTTTTTAAATCTTTATCTAAATTTTTATATGCATGTGAACAATCTCAATATAATGTAGTCAGCATCATTCATAGGAGAGAAAATTCAATTAATAAACACATTGCATTTATCTCTGACTCACGCAATAATTGATACCGGAAAGAGAGAGGACAGAGAGAAACGATCAAGAACATTAGCAAATAACAGAAATTTATAATTACCAAGGATGGTGTGGAAGACCAACCTCCTGGCCAAAGGGCTTTTGGGGGTCCCCTGAGATAGATTCAGGAGGCTAAAACTTCAGGACAGGAATCAGGACAGGATAGTTACCCTCTCTAACATACCGACGGTTGCGCCGCACCCCTCTCTTCACTCTCTTCCTCCTCGTGATTCTTCTGCAATCTTCAAATCTAACCCAATTCAATAAGGATAGAAATTTCAGCTTCAGGTTCTGCAATCAGCTCTTCATCAGCAACTCTAGCATTTCACAGCATTAGCTTTTCTCCCCAGCATTCTCAGATCTCCGGTCGGACTAACTAGCTAAAGCTCCCTTAATTATACCTTTTGTTGTGCATGTTCCAAACCATTAATGTTTCAACATCAGGTTTATAGGACATTTGATTGGTCAGGTAAAGGGGGTTCTTCATCACACCATGCTTACATGTCACAATATTCAGTTAAACCTTTATCCGTAAACCCAACCCCTTACTTTGTATTCATACAATTTATTCCCATATACTAATTGTATCAATATTGAAACATTTAAACATTATGATGAATAGAACTCTTCACAGTTGAACTCTGCACCATCCTGTTCCCATGATGTAGTACTTGATCTTGGCTCCCTTTCATCTGCTTTGTCATGGCCTTCATGGTTTGACTCAGTGGAAATTCGCAGATTTCGCGTCACTCTGCTCATTCAGTTATGTGAGAAAGGCCTAAAATACGCACTAATAATAAAAGTCAAAAGACAGGTGTTCATTTCTCAGATAAAGTGTTTGCACTGTATACCACCCACCTGTACTCTATCCCATTGTATTTATTAACCTTATCGCCACATTAGCATTAGTAAATAAGCTTGTTTTAATTTTAAATAAGCAGGTGCAATGCATGTGAGTCGTTAAGACGCCATATTAATAGCTTCTGCTCATGCGCCATAATTTCCCTCCAAGCAATAACTCGTCATCCTACGTAGATGTAGTTGACGCATGCGCAAAAATTATTTCCTGTTTAAAGGGGTATTAGTCCTTCTTTAATATTATCTGCGTTAGCACATCCATACGCAAGCTTCATTAACCCAAAGATGTTTGTGTGATTGCGCATTAGTTTCCACAAAACTTTATTAATAACTTGTTAGTGAGTTAATCGAACGGACTGCTTCCGAGCAAGTCTCTTTTCTCTGAAACCTTGCTCCATCAATATCATGGAACGTAGAACATCACCCAAAGTTGCTGCGCTGCATTGCATGACAGGGAGAGAGCAGAAAAGCTCCATATGCAGAGGAATTGCAGAGAGGGCACACAACTAGAGGTGGCACAATGAGAACTAGAGCAGAGATCCACAAAAAGGGGATACAGTAAGAGAGTTTTGAATGAACCCAGAGCCAAATCAAATTGTAGGGAAAGAGACAAACTATTGTTCCCTGAGAAGGTGCAGGACAACTCGGAACAATAATTGAGATTTATAACTAGATTCAATACTGAGCATAAGACAGTTAGACAGACGTTTTGGAAGAATTGCCATTCGTTGCACAATGACCCCATCATTGGCCACAAAATAAGTAAAACACCTTTTGAGACATTTCGTAGAGGAAGATAAATGAGAGATGACCTGGTGGTAAGCAGCCCTAAGATGAGGGTAGGTGTATCATGATTGAGTGGCAGAGGAGGTTTTACAAGGTGCCACAGGTGCAAAGCATGTAAATATGGAGTGAATATTAGAATATTTCTGACAGATCAACAGTGGACAGTTTGGCATTCATTACACTGCAAAAGTGACCATGTAGTATATGTTTTGAGATGCACTTGCCAAAAGATGTATATAGACAGCACAATTTTAAATGTCCACATGAGAGTATTGCAACACATTAGGGCAATTGTTAATAAGGATTCCTCGTACCAAGTGGCAAGATGCTTTGAGCAAGGGCATGATGGCAACTTGGAGAATTAACATTACTTTGCCATAGTCCAGGTACCAGTCCATTGTAGAGGAGTTAATAGGGAATAGTGCCTGAGACAGTTGGAAGAGGACCTACATGTACATCTATGGATGATTAATTATTTTTAATGAACCGAGACTGCAAGCCATTCCGCAGAAGAATCAGTATTATGATGGAGACTAAGTTTTAGTTTCGAACACATGGCACTTTATAATGTAAAAAAAGAAATCTAATAAGAGGCAGAAGGGATGAACAACAATCACATTGCATTTTGGAGGACTTGTTTTTTTTTGTGTAGAATACTTCAAAGAAGCACAAGGCACTTTCTCATAAGATGGGTTGACAATTAATTTATGGACAGTCAAAGATAGTTTTGCGCGTGGTACTTTAGCATCAAAAAGACAGCATTCTGCACTTTTTTCTGAGTTTTTAGCTCACGTATTTAGTCAGACATTGTACTTAAGCATTCATGTGTCTATCACAAATAGAGAGAGTTGAATTTGGTTATTGGGAACGAAGAATGTGCACTTAATAGTTTTTCTGTATATATTTATATTTTTATGATACAAAGGGCGTAAGGGTACTATGTTCACTGTTGTCCGATATTTAACCTTACGAAGCGTTGTTATAATAGCACATATTTATGATCTAATTATCCATAATTTTAATGACCTGATGAATGTAATATATATTGCAGCAATCAATTTTTTTAATCAAGATATTATTTTTGATCAATTCTATATGAAACTTTTAATACTTATTATTGCACAATATATTTCTTAAATTTATAAACTTTAAAAAAAATCATGAATTTAATATAATTCCATTATTAAAGTTTTAATTCAGAATTGACTTAACAGAACTGCAGCATCTTTTAAACTGTTGTTTTACATTTAAAGTTAATATGTAAAATGAATTTTCATTATTATTTGACATAAAATATTTGTAATAATTATTTTTGGTTAAAAAAAAATCCCTAAACATTTACATAGGGGAATCCGAAGTTGCGGGTGGAGATCTCCACATGATAAAGTATAGGCAAAAATTTTCATAATTCGTTTTTTTGCAACACCAGCGCATTACCATCCATAGAGTACCTGATTCGATTCACAAACTGCACTTTCGAGTATGTTAACATTTTGGGTCCGATTCCAATTCGGTAAACTAATCCGTACGACAATTCGAATCCGTAGTCCTTCCAGTACGAATCTTACAATTACGTCCGAATCGCGTAGTACGATTTGTACGAAAAATATACAACCAAATCTTTGCAAACCATACAAAAAGCAAGGGAAAATACGAACGACACTGACCCTCACAGTGAACCGTACGAATCGTAAACATGCTGTACGACCCGACAAGTACGATCCGGCCCGGAGGATGAGAACGCGATTCGTACGGAAATGTCGGGTATGAGCGATTCGTACTGAGAGCCACATTATCACATACGCACCGTGCAATGGGTACGGTTCGTAGGGGTATGGTTCGTACACCCCATGATTGCAGGGGTACGGTTTGTAGGGGTACGGTTCATACACCCCATGATTGCAGGGGTACGGTTCATAGGGGTACAGTTCATATACCCCATGATTGCAGGGGTACGGTTCCATGAGGTACGGTTCATACACCCCATCATTGCAGGGGTACGGTTCCATGGGGTGTATGAACTGTTCCCCTATGAACCACACCCCTGCAATCATGGGGTGTACGAACCGTACCCCTGTAAGGATGGGGGGGTGTACAAACCATACCCCTATGAACCGTACCCCTGCAATCATGGGCTGTACGAACCGTACCCCTACGAACCGTACCTCTGCAATGATGGGGGGGTGTACAAAACTTTACCCCTATGAACCGTACCCCTGCAATCATGGGGTGTACGAACCGTACCCCTGCAATCATGGGGTGTATGCACCGTACCCGGGGGGTCCGTTCCGTACGCATTACGAGGGGAAATCAGCTTTTCCAGACGTTTTCAGCTCCCGTAAGAAAAGAGTTGTACGGAGTGGTGTCCACACGAATCGTACTTGCTTGGTCATAAAAGGCTGCTGCGATCTGTACAAACATCGCGTACTGCGTGTTCCGAGTGCGATCTGTACAGTTTCTTGAATCGTACGGTCTTTTGTACGATTCGTACAGAGAACTGCATTGAGTACACATCGTACTACATCGTACGTACGGGTATGGTTCAGCATACGAATCGTACGGGAAAAATGCTCCGTACGGCGATTCGGACTGGATTTTACAGATTCGGAATTGGCCCCTTTGTGTACATTTACTATGTTTACTACTTTTCGACATTCACAAGCTCTGAGTCTAAGTTACTACTAAACAAAAAAGTTGTACTAAATCCAACACCTCACATGTCCAGTACGGCAACTTGTATTATTTTCTACCGGAGTGTGTTGCCGTACCTGTGGTTGACCATGTATATTGTTGGTCTTACTGCATTTTTTTTGTTTAGTAGTAACTCAGACTTGAACTTTGTGAATACTGAAAGCAGTAAACGTACTCAAACATGTAGACTTACGCTTAATTGTAAGTAACCTTTCTGATTGAGGTCCAAAAAGTAGTAAGCTTGCTCAAAAGCGTAAACGTACTGAAAAGTGTAAGTTACCTTTGCAAATCGGGAAACATCCTTTACAACGAAACTTTTACAACGCAGTGCTTTTACAACGCAGGTTTTACAACGTAAAACCATTACAACGCATTGCGCTGGGGGGCGCTCTAGGATAGGGAATAGATTTAATTTACTATCCAACACCTTCCCTAGTGTCCACGGGGACTGGAGTTGGAATAGTAAATTAAACTATTCACTATCCAGCACTATGCGTTGTAAAGGTTTGTGTTGTAAAAACTGCGTTGTAACAGTATGCGTGGTAAAAGCATGCGTTGTAACGTCATACATCCTTGCAAATCAGGCACACTGGGTTGTTCCAGAAAATTGATTAATTATTGTTAATGCTTAGTTTGATAATTAAATGTCTTCTTCTGCAAACATGCACTTTGAGCCAAAAGGACACTGATGAACAAAGTTATGCTGTTGAAGAATGAACTATACACCAAAACATGATTACTCCCTTAGCCTGCATGCATGCTTACTTCTTGCAGACTAAGGGGGTGATTATGATGGCGGACAGACTTTAGGCTATAAGGCGGTGGTTCCATAGGGCTAATTATAATGCAACTGCCACGGTAGAGGTTGCATTGACCATGTTTTGTGTTGCAGCAGGTGCTGCACTCTGCAGCACCCACTGCAATACAAAACACAGACCCCATAGATATCCCTGCACTAGGTGGAAGGCTCCATGAGGAACCTGGCACATGGTGCAGGGATATGAAGAGGGGCACAATAGGTGCGCCCCAGGTCCCATGTCTGTGGACCAGGGCGGAACGAGGGACCGCTACGGGCCCCCATTGTCCCTCTCCACCAGCTTTTCCTTGGCGGGTAACCTGCCATGGAAAGGCTGGTGGGTAAAGGACATGGCAATCCCTACGACGGTGCACCCCCAGCATTGTAGGGACTACAAACCCCTCCAAAGGACTGAAAGGCTCCTTGAGCCTGTCAGATCCATATCAGTTGGTCTTTCCAACCGCCACACAGCTGCCCACCATCAAAATGTAGTGGGTGGTAAACTTGATTAAATTGGCCTATCGGTGGTGGTCTCTATGTTCTTATATTATTTTACTGGTTGTTGTCTGCCTGGAACCTGTGGGTTTCTTTAGGGGATTCTCCTATACCCTGTCCCTCCTTAATGATGTTTATATTTTTATACATGTCCCCTCGAGCATTGTAAAGCGCTCTGATACCTGCAAGGGTCATGTTTGTGGAAAATAAAACTTTATAAATAAATAAGAACACATACATTTTCTAATAATAAATATATTATAACTGTGGAGCAAAAAACATATAAGTGACATCATGCTGTGTGGTATCTAATCCAAGAATCTTTTCTCTAATCTTGATGGTAGTGCACAGGAAAGCACTCATAGTGTAAAACACTATGGGGTTAGCCAACATCTCCAAATATAATAACCAGTGGCGTAACGAAACTTGAGGGGGCCCCCCTGCAAGGCACTTGGAGGGGGCCCCTGCTCCGTACTGTGCTGAGGGGGACCCCTAGAGCTCAGGCCCCCCACACACCGCGGGGGTTGCGGTGCCTGTCTTACGCCAAGGGTCAACTGCATCAGAGTGGCCCAACTGGACTAGCTGTCCCTCTGCCACTTTTACAAAATGACAGCAAATTAACTAGAACGTTTCAATACACTGCCGCGGTGCTGTTTGCTGGAGAATCATCAGAAGCACCCATTGTACAATGTTACTCTCTTCTTTGCCCCTCAATGGTGTCTAGTACTGTCACTCTTGCTGCCAAACCCTGCCTGTGTCCCATTTCTCTCCCAATGTCCTGTTCTGCCTCCGAGTGTGAAGGTCCTTGCTCTAAGCTTCTTGCTCTTGTCTGTCACCACTGCCTGTCTCCTGTTCTGCCCCTGCTTGTCTTAGTCCAGCCTGTCTCTGCTGTAGCTCAATTTTGTTTGTTCCACCTAATTTTGCCTCGCAAATGGCTACAGTTGTGGAGTTGTATGACCTCAACATGATCAACATGTGGGAAAGCAGTTATTAATCTCAAGATACAACTATCAAATTCACAGTAAGAGATATCCGTTGAAATGCAGTCTGGCTTCCTCTCTTTGAACCGTGCACCTGATAAGCCCATCAGTATTCAACTATTAGTACTGCCAGCGCATTCCTGTCTTTCTCCCCACCCTCATAGGTTCCTGTTCAAGCATCCTCAGAAACTAAAAGTGCCAGCAAAACTGCTTTGGGAGCAATGCATAGGGAGCACTAGTACATTTAATCTACACATACTGTTCAAGCAGCTGGCACTCATAATCCACCTAAGAGAATATCTACACCCACTGGTGTTAGGAAACTGGTCCCCGTGTGGACCTCACAAAAATCTGTAGTGTCACAAGCAATTACAAGAATTTTTGGTTTTCCATCTCCATCTGGAATCTGAAGATCTAACACTCAAATTGTCCTTGTTCCAGTGCAGAATATCGTCCTTACCTAGAGCAACACCAGTTCGGTTACAGTGATCTGGCCCTTAAATGGCCACCCCGTGTACAGAAAAAAACAGTTCTCTTTACCCAGTCCTGCATGTCTAAAAGTAAGCACCAATAGGCATTTCAGATTGTACTTTGTACAACAAATACCATCAATAGCTTTGGGGTATACAGACATTTTGCTCACTGTTTACTTAATACTTGGACTATAAACAGCTGACTGACTACAAGTGAAATGTAAAAGTAGTTCTATTCATGTAGTTTGCGAAGTCTTGGATCAGAATGGGCGGAGGTTGTCACCTACATAGCAGTTGTGAAGATGACGTCTTGAGATTTCTTGGGGTGGATGGTCCAAGTGGACATGAAGTTGCCACCTCTATATTATTATTTTTTAACAGGCAATTCGAGGGTCAGATGTAGTGCTGACTCTACAGCACAGCCTCAGACATTCAGAAAGACAGCGAAAAATGTGTGTAGTAGTGTCTCCTCTTGGATCTGAGAGCACTAAACAAGTTCTAAAGAAGCAAGGCTTCAGGATGAGCTCTTGCCTGGACATTTTTCTGTCAATCATTCGTCTAGAATATTTACATCACCAGATATAGAGGATGCTTATTTTCTCCTGGCCATACACAAATGGCATCAAAAGTACCTGCAATTTATGGTGGGTGGTCGGCACTACCAATTCAAAGTAGTTGCTTTTGGCTGTGGACAGGTGCAGATACATGAGATGGGACTGCACAGTAAAATTCTCTAACAAGTTGTGAACATTTAACTATACGAGGTCTGTGAGTCAAGTATATAGAGACAGGCACTTGCATAAACGTGGTGAGCATACAGAGAAGAGACCTTCACGGACCAGTGTGAGAAGAACCATATTGTTACAAACATTGATGAACAGGATTTGGGAGAGGGTTTTTCATGCATTAATCATGGATTGTTGATTTCATATTACGCCAGGTCAAACTCTCAGATCAAAATGGGTCTGCCTGTGAATATAATATTAATAATAATATATATGAAAGTTTATTAGGGAGTGGTTTTGGATGATGTAGGCAAAAGGAGGAGAGGAGAGCGCAGTGTTCCTTGTGGGCCTGCACACCCAACATTCAGGGTAACAAGCTATGGTCAGTGCTTTAAATGCGCCGGTACTCACCAGTACTGAGTACTGGCCCTTTTCACTTTCCTCCCTTATTGTACAGGAACTTCTCATTGGCCAAAGAGAGCACCTGTACCAATGATGTTTAAGCAAGGGCCGGACCAGGTTCAAGTGACGGTGTGTTGCAATTCTGATGATGAGGCTGTCACAGCCGGAGTGTCAGTGAACTAGGCCCGGCTGAATTATCTAGCAATGGCTCATTTCATATGGTGACAGGATGGGCCTTGCATCACACTGTGGTTAACAGCCCAGGGACCAATCAAACCCCAGTGTGTTATTCACCCTATACAAGTGATGTAGGGTGTGCCATCTTCTTTGCTCCTGGGCACACAGGATATACTAAAAAGGAATGTTAGCTGGATGAGAGCTTTTGTGCATCTGTGCTGAATGCTGTGAGCGTGTGGGAGTGTGTGTCTGCCTGTGTGCATGTGGGAGTGCCAGTGTAGTTGTGCAAGTGTGCAAGTGTGTTGTGCCTGCTTTCCACCCCTGGTAATATTCTGAGAAAGGTCGAGAATATCGCAGCACTGAATTCCTGACTCAGAATACAGAAGCACAGCATGGCAGAGGGCATACACTCACCAAGGTCTGCTGTTAGCATAAGGCCTTCATCTGTGTGATCTTGCCATTAACAGCCATCCATAGTGTTAAGGATCAGGTTAAATATTCCAGGGCCTCCTCCACTCATTAAACTACCATAACAAGGCGGAGGGGAGGGGACGGGAGGGAGAGGGGATGAACGTAGGTAACAAAATCGCAAGGGTTTGAGAGTAGAAGCAGAACAGTCATTCCAAACCATGGGGCAGTGCCCTCCCTGGGCAGATTGAGAAAAAAAGCTGCTCGGGGGCCCATCAGCATCCAAGCAGGCTTCATACACTGGACACATCAGCAGGAGCAGGGGGAGGGTGAAGTCTGCCACTGACTCTGAGTGATCTATCAAAGGCTACGCAACCTCATGTATCCACCTCCTAACAATAGCTCTCTTACTCCGTGTGAGTGCCTGACTCAGCTACTGCCTCTAGGGGTTACCTGAGCATTGCACATTCACTGCTGTGATTTAACTCCTAACTGAGTCACTTACTCAGGGTGCCCTGAGGATAGACAGCTCCCTATCCTGTGTCCAGCTCTTGGCTGTGAATCTGAGACTGCGTTTACCTGTAGAAGATCATTCACCATCCTGAGTATCCAATTCTTACTCAAACACTGACGCCCTGTGTGACCCTATGATTACCTACTCACCACCAATGTGCGCCTGACTCAGCCACAGACTCCTAACGGGTATTACACCCTACCGCTTTCTAAGATCACCAGGCGCTGTGGATGCACACCTAGAAAATCTCAATCCCACTCAATGCCATCATCTTGGCCATGCTCTAAGCCCTGCCCCCAAACCTTACCTGTGCGCTTCCCCCACATCCTCCCTGTGATGCCCTTGTGTGCTTATATCACTCCACGTTGCCTTTTCGCCCATATGCTGCTCCCCTTACCACCCCGTTGTGTTCTCTCATCCATATGCTCCCACATGTTCTTCTTTCTCTCTATTTTCTTCCCCTGCCATTGGTGCTCCTTCTCTACACCCTCTGTGTTTCACACCACCAAATTGCTTTGTACACCCCTTCATGTTGCTCCACCTCAGTGTTGCTCCATTGTTCCTCCCTGCACCCAGTTAATTCCCTTTCCCCTGTGTAGCTTCCCCTACCTTGCTACTTTTTTTTGTTTACAGATCGAACTCAGACCGGCAAACAAAAAAAACGAAAGCAACATTCTGTAGGTATGTGCCTACAAAACAACATGGCTGGGCTGGGTGTTGCTTTTTTTCTCTTTTTAAAAGGACATGCTGCATAGATTCAGGTATTATGTACATCATGGCTACAACCACTGATGAAGGTTTTCATAGGCAATACCTATTGGATTTGCCAATGTTAGTTTAGGTATTGCCTTTACTGTGCTTCTTGCTGATCACTCACTAAATTTCTGCTCTAGGCAAACAAGTCCTGAATGGTCCAGGATGGCAAGGTAGCCCTGGCAGGCTGGCTGAAGGCGCGGTTGGAGTGATGAGCAGGGAACAGTGACAATGATAGCTGGGGAGTGGTTCTGCTCTCCTAAGCCAACTTTCATCGTAGTATACCTAGTTTGAGACCCACACATCTACAATCATTTGCACATCTGGGTGGGAATCTCTGTACCTATGCCTGCTCAGTACCACAAACTTTAAACAAAATACCTCAGAATGGACAATCGAGTAAAGTAACCAGCTAAGCGGACTATGATCCTAACAAAATACAATAAAAGGACCTACAGAGATGCCAGATTACTGAAAACCATAAACTGTGCGCCTCTGTCTCACAATTTTTCATCCATCACACTGCTAAGGGCTGCGTCCCATAACACTATAACCGTACCTCACGCACGACACTGAAACACTTCCTACATAGGATCAAAACAAAGACAACATACTTGCAGCCACACACTCCATATGGTGTATCATGCTACTCTTCTACACAAGTGCTTTAGCACCCGGCGTAAGAGTAGTAAGCGCTTTATAAACATTGCAATACAATACTTAACTCTGCTGGGTGTGCTAATGCAAGTTTCTTCCTATGGAGACTGAATTCAGGTTGCCTGCTGCCATTGGGCCACCCAGGAACCACCAACCACCTGCACCATAAGCAAACATTGACATAATAAAATGTTGCTTTCATGGAACAAGGTTTCTTTTTCACAAGTCCGAAGAGAAATCAATAAACGAGGTGAGAGCAGAGCGGCGAAGAGACTTGTATGCGCTACTGTGGCTATGACGTACCTAGCCTTGCCTACTAGGACTGCTGGATCTGCCGGGGATACAGCATTACCGCACAATAATATCCAGGGTGGGTTTAATGGCTGCCTCAGTTTTCTTTGAGGAATGGGAAATAATATGCTGTTTCTACCTTCCTGGCTGATAGAAGCACACAGTATGCCACTGTATGCTTTGCTTTTCTCAAACAAATTCCTCAGAGTGTTACCTGAGGAGAATTTTCGCAGGAACACAAGCACAATCTCTCCTAACTTCAGAAAGTAGAATCAAGCGCCACAAGCACCGATTCTGCTCACTTTCACCTTTGTTGCAGTACTTGGAATGAGACGGCTGGAGTGGGATGATTTTTAGTGAAAGACTTTAGAACTAGCTCTTATGAAGCATGTTGGAGTGAGTAAAAATTTTAAGTAAAATCAGTATTAATTATTTAAAAAAAAAAAAGAGTAGTGAATTCACGACCCACGTGTCAATGACAATCGAGACATGGACTGGAAAAGACCAAGACAGAAAGGTGCAGTTGCGGAAATAAACCTGTGGAATTTTAAATGAGAATTTTATGGCTTTTAAACCTTCAGATATGTGCAAGTGTGTACTTCATCAGGCTTCACTTCATCTATCTGCCCCCTTTGACACAGTGCCTCATTCTAATAATCTGTCCACACTTTAAACTTGGAGTTTGCAATTGTGTGCGCAAATGTCTCCGCTCCTGTCTTACATCTAGAACTTAATCAGTCTCTTTCCCCTCCTTTTCACTTGGGCTTTTCTACAATTACTTGCTAGGCCCTGGCCTGTGGCGCTCTTTCCAGAGCCCCAATGTATTCAATGTCTGTCTGTCTTCACTCTAAATGCTGCAGTTGCCCACAATATACATGCATTACAGTCAAACAGATACTGTAGATTAAAAAAGTCCACGTTCAGCGCAGTGCTCCCACGGAACCGAATCCCCACTTTATTGTAAGTCATGAACAGTGCTTCAATAATGAACTCTGATCTGCCTTAATATTTCTAAGAATACACTTTTAACAAATTACACTGTTCGACAATAAACACCTTGGTGTCGATTCCGATCCGGTAAAATCCCCGTCCGTACGATTCGTATCCGGAGCCGTTTCCGTACGACTCGTACGGACGCCGTACGACTGGACGATTCCGATCGGCCGACCTGGACGCGATTCGTACGGTACACGTCGATTCGTACGGAAAAGCGCATGATCACCTACACACTGTATGGCGCGTACCCCCCATGATCGCAGGGGTACGCGCCGTACCCCTGTGATCATGCGGGGTACGTGCCGTACACCCAGCGTACATGGGGTACGTGCCGTACACCCACCGTACATGGGGTACGGCGCGTACCCCATGTACGCTGGGTGTACGGAACGTACCCCGCATGATCACAGGGGTACGGCGCGTACCCCTGGGGTCCAGGTGGGTACGTCCCATACCCGGGGGGGGCGTTCCGTACCTGTTTCGGCGCGAACGGTGCGTTTACGACTGTTTTCAGCTCCCGTAGGAAAAGGGTCGTACGGTGCGTACCCGATACGAATCGTACTTGCTGGGTCGTAAAAACTAGCCGCGATGTCGCGTACAGCGGGTTCCGCGTGAGATTCGTACGGAGATTTGAGTCGTACGGAGTCCTGTACGACTCGTACGGAGTTCGGCACCTAGTACGGATCGTACTTCATCGTACGTATGACACGTCTACGGATACGATTCGTACGGGGAAAAAATGCCCCGTACGACGATTCGGAGCGCATTTTACCGGATCGGAATCGACACCCTTGTGTACACACCCTGAAAGTCGTACTATTGCTTGTAACTTTCCTTCCTGAAGATTAGTTGTTTTTTCTACAAGTTAAGGCGAGCTCCCCTTAATATAAATAGCCTCAGAGGCCCGGCCGGGCCCCCATGGCATTTAATTAATGAAGAGGCTCAGAGGCCCAGCCGGGGCCCAGGTGTGCGTGCTGTCACCATGCTCACCATTTAAATTATTTAGAGTCTGGGCATGCCGTGCACACTGCGTACCATTTCATTTGTGAAGAGAGGGCCCCTGTAGCGTGGGGCCCCCCTGCAGCACGGGCCCCCCCGCAATGCGGGGGCTGCGGGGGCCTGTGTTACGCTCCTGATAATAACATGAGACTACAACTAGAGAATCCAATAATTCTTTACAAGGGAACACGGAACTAATGTCTACAAGACTAATAAAAGTTGGATAAAAACTTAAAGTGCATCAGAATTTAAAGTGAACCATTAACCATGGATAATAAACAATGTTCATATGTATTTATAACAAAGTATATTTATGATTTCACAACATTAGTAGTCTTTAAAAATAAAAATGATGTAACAGAAGGTTTTACTATCTCTTTTGATTCTAGTTAAAAAGTATCTGTAGATAGAAAGTACTCATGATGCAAATCTTATTTTTCTTGATGAAGAGGTCAAGTTTGGGATTTTGTATTTATATAATTAAGCCACGGAATTTTAGAGTGGGCATTCATTCTCCTACAATTTTATAAGTTGACGATTTAAATCAGTAGCCAGATTAACCAGAATTGACACACACATTAAAAGGGGGGATCTCTTGATGGCATCCTCCAAACAAGACAGTTCAGGTTCTTCATGGAAAGAAAAGTGAGGAGTACTCTGTGATAAAGCCAAGAGACGTCTTTTTTCTTCTGTCTGGAGACTGGTGATATTGACGAAGCCTCACACTCCAGCGCCATTACAGACAGAGGAAAAGCATGAGACTTTATGTATGTTTTTAACATAAATGTTTAGCAGATTTTTGCCAAATCTCATAGCAAAATTAAAAATTACTCCTTGTGTCTGGAAAAACCTTAGCTCCCTAGTTCGCATAAGATGGGAACATCAATCAGAATTGCCATATGTTACTCCAAGATGACAGACAAGCTGGAGTTTGTCAAGAACCTATGTTTTTATTACAAAAGTTCTGTGTCCCATGGAGTTAGGTCTCAATTTCAAAATGTTAGTCTTATTAAAACTGGTTGGTGTCTAAATCACTCACTATATTCTATAAAAGAAACAAAGCAAACAAACAATTTCTTTAGGTCATTGGAAGTGTGGGCCATGAGCATGGTATCATTAGCATATAGAATAACCGGGATTGTACATCACCCTACCTGTGGTTGCTTTGCCCGTATCCCTAGAGCAACCGCTTAATCATTATGTACAATATCCATAGTATTAGTATTAGGACTAAAATGCAACCCTGTCTCACCTTTCTCAAGCCAGATTAAAAATGTTTGTATGCTTACCATTATACTCTAAACCATACTCTTTCCCTAGGGCCTAAGTGCAAGCAGAGAAAAAACGTAAACATTGCCAGACTAGAAGTTAAAAGGACTGTTCTAAAGATAACATTGTTGTATATTGAAACATATTGTAACTTTGATTGCCCACTAACAATTGGAGCACAAGATAATATATTTTTTGGTTTGTAATAATAAAGGTCCTCAGTGTCCACCTCAATTTTTCCATTGACTCATATTCTAGTTAATTACGTATTTGACACTTTGTGGTTACTGTGTTGATGTGCTCCAGAACCTATCAAAAGTGAAATTGGTTGATAGCTATGGGAATGTTTCTTGGCACCCTTTTTAAAAAAGGGCCAAAAATAGACGGGGGCCATAAACTGTCCAAGTAGTGCTAGTAGCAACATTTAAAACTATGGTTATAATTGGACCCCAAAGATGGGAACAGCATCTAGGAACTGAGTTTCCCAATTAACCCTCAACTTAAGGCCTATATTATAGCAGTGTGGATTTTGGGGCTTTCAACATTTCTCTGATACAATGTTTCCCAGCAGACTGCCTAATGCGGTTACAAGCAAAATAAGATACATATAGAAAATGTTTGTGTCTTGACAATTGAAATCCAACATTATGAAACCATATTATGTAGTCTATGCACCTTCTGCAACAGCCTGTTCACTTTGTTGGCCAAAGGATGTCAGCTGCCACGCAGTTCCACTGGAAATTACCCAAATAGTAAAATTAACTCTTAGCTTAAGTGTCCTAAAACAGCAAACTGGATTTTTCTAGTTGTTAACATCGATTTGACACAATGTATCACAGTAGACTGCCTATTAGCCTTGAGCATGAATAAGGAAAATAAAACATATAGAAAAAAAGTAATTATATATATAATATAATTAATTATATATATATATATATAGAGTTAATTTGAACAGTACCTACCTGCACTACAAGATCCAGGGAGCCACGGGGGTGGCTACGCCCACAAGGGCGGGACTTTGAATTTAATCAGGTGCAAAGGTGGAAGTATCCTGTCGATTTCAGCAGCTATGCCACTGATGAAAGGAGTAGAATTCTCCTGAAACGCGTCTGGCCATTTTAACAAATGAGGGCTGAATCCTGTATGCGGCTGGCTTGCACTTTGAAGACTAAATAAAGAGGAACAAAATCAAATCTGCCTGCGGCCTTTTCTCACGTTGGGCTAACTTTTTCTTGAATGTGAGCGGCTCAGTCCGGCCGCGAGAAAAGGCCCCCTGCCTGCGTGCAGGCTCGGAATACCAGGTAATGCTGACTCCATGAGATGGCAGGAGTTCCCGTCGTCATTGATAAGCAGAGGCGGTGCAGTTTACAGTGTTCGACTTCTAACCCACTGGGGATTGAATTTATGGCTCGAAGTCGACTGGAGTTAATTTGAACAGTACCTACCTGCACTACAAGATCCAGGGAGCCACGGGGGTGGCTACGCCCACAAGGGCGGGACTTTGAATTTAATCAGGTGCAAAGGTGGAAGTATCCTGTCGATTTCAGCAGCTATGCCACTGATGAAAGGAGTAGAATTCTCCTGAAACGCGTCTGGCCATTTTAACAAATGAGGGCTGAATCCTGTATGCGGCTGGCTTGCACTTTGAAGACTAAATAAAGAGGAACAAAATCAAATCTGCCTGCGGCCTTTTCTCACTTTGGGCTAACTTTTTCTTGAATGTGAGCGGCTCAGTCTGGCCGCGAGAAAAGGCCCCCTGCCTGCGTGCAGGCTCGGAATACCAGGTAATGCTGACTCCATGAGATGGCAGGAGTTCCCGTCGTCATTGATAAGCAGAGGCGGTGCAGTTTACAGTGTTCGACTTCTAACCCACTGGGGATTGAATTTATGGCTCGAAGTCGACTGGAGTTAATTTGAACAGTACCTACCTGCACTACAAGATCCAGGGAGCCACGGGGGTGGCTACGCCCACAAGGGCGGGACTTTGAATTTAATCAGGTGCAAAGGTGGAAGTATCCTGTCGATTTCAGCAGCTATGCCACTGATGAAAGGAGTAGAATTCTCCTGAAACGCGTCTGGCCATTTTAACAAATGAGGGCTGAATCCTGTATGCGGCTGGCTTGCACTTTGAAGACTAAATAAAGAGGAACAAAATCAAATCTGCCTGCGGCCTTTTCTCACTTTGGGCTAACTTTTTCTTGAATATATATATATATATATATATATATTTATATTTATTGAAAAAACCATAGGTTTTATATCAGTTATAGTTAGCTGGACAATTTACTCATACAAAGCCATTGAAATTCCCACGTTATAGTTAGTTGTACTCACTATAACTGGTGCGCCCGCAAAGCATCAGTGATGTCATTTGAGATGTCATCAGTGATGTCATGAGTGATGTCACTGACTATGTCATGAGTGATGTAATATGTGACGTCATTAGCAGTGCTTTGCGGGCGCGCCAGTTATACTGAGTACAACTACTATTACGTGGGAATTTCAATGGTTTTGTATGATTAAATTGTCCAGCTAACTATAACTGATATAAAACCTATGGTTTTTTCAATGAATTTTCTAGGTTTTTTAAATGCTAATTCCTAACTATAATGTGTGAAAATCCTATGGTTTTTTCAGTGAATTTCAATGGTTTTGTAAATGAAATTTTTTTATGTAATAATTGTTATATTTTTATACTGATACTGATTAAAAAATACTGATTTACTATATTATTATTATTATAAAAATTATTTTTTTTAGATATATTATTTTTCTGCAACGCAGCCCCCTGACGCGTTTGCAGAGGGGGAACAAATTCCCCTTGCATACTGGGGGTCCCTTGGGGCCAACTAGCCCACCAGGAACCTCCAGTATTCCCCAGGGGTCTGCATTGCAGAGAGGTGTAATGAGGCCACACCCTTTTTTACACCTCTCTGCAGCGCAGCCCACGGGCGCGTTTGCAGAGGGGAAACTAATTCCCTGGGAGGCAACTAGCCCACCAGGAGCCTCCAGTATGCGCGAGGGGGCTGCGTTGCTTTGCCCCGGAGGGCGGCGGTCCCCGGGGCAGTGTGGGGGGGATTGGGCACCCCCCACACTTCTTTATCACTATGCCCCCACAATTTGGTCCCCCTGGGGGGTAATTTTTAAATAAACATACCAGGTTTTTAAAAAAAACATTTTTGGCCTTGGGGGTCCTTGTGAGACATATAATACACAAAAAGAACAGACCAGGTCTGGGGACACTGTGTGGCTCTACCAGACACCGTGGTCACACGTAGTGCATGTGTGAGTAAAGGTTGCTGACAGCATCAATACATTGAAAAAACATTTCAACAACAGTTGTTAAGGAAAAACTTTAAGCAATTTAAGACAATTCCCATCAGACCACCCTTTTTGGTGGATATTGCGTCATGTGGGAATTGCTAAACACTCCGTCCGACTGTGTAGTGTCGGAGATGGAATGGATAACAGTAATGTAGTCAAAATAAACATCCTAGTGTGATACTGGTGAGAACGTGCAGTGCTAAAGTAATAGTGATAGATAAAAATGGCTACGCAGACTCTGAAAAGGGTTTAAACAGAAGTCCATGTGTCACTGTTAAAAAAGTGCGCCACGTAGTAAGACTACCTACTGGCACAGTGCAGAACGGTCGACATGTTTCAGCCAAAGGGGCAATTACCCCGGCTTTCTTCAGGACCTATAAACATTGAATGGCTACTGCACTTATATTAAAGTGTAAGACATGAAAAAATGTACTACAAAACAATATATTAATTGATTATCCATAATGAACTTCAATACTTAAGTGTTCACTGGAGGTAGAGCAATATATCTTCTTCCCAGCTTTGTGTGGGTGAAGACCTCACCTCACCCGGCGACCGCTCGGGAGTATGAGGCCCCGCTCTCTCCGTCGGTACCTCGCATGTTGCAGCGAGCGGAAGTGGAGGTCCTTGTGAGACCCCATGAGCAGGCCTAGGGGGTCAGGGTGCTTCTACCCTGCCCCCTTTTTGTGTTCTACACGTTTGTTTTTCTGCTTTCTTGTGCCTCAGTCTACCGAGCACAAGATGGCTGCCAACACTTCCTGGTTTGAAGTGTTGAAAGCCAATGAGCGTGCAGCTCATGCTCGAGAAGTTTTAGAACTCAAAAAGGGGGCAGGGTAGAAGCACCCTGACCCCCTAGGCCTGCTCAGGGGTTCCCACAAGGACCCCCAAGGCAAAAAAACCCCACATTTTTTCGGGGGGGAAATCATGGGGTGCGCGCACCCCGCGATTTTTCGAATATTTTTTTTTTCACCTTGGGGGTCCCTGTGGGACCCCCTGAGCAGGCCTAGGGGGTCAGGGTGCTTCTACCCTGCCCCCTTTTTGAGTTCTACACTTTTTTTCTGCTTTCTTGTGCCTCAGTCTACTGAGGCACAAGATGGCTGCCATCCATTTCTGTTTTGGAGGGTTGACAGACAGTGGCAGCCAATCAGCATGAAGCTCGTGCACGGCAAGGTGCGCGCCCGGTGCGCGCACCTTGCCGTGCACGGTGCGCGCTTATAGATATATAATTGATTTCAACTTTAATTTTCTCAGGAACTACTGGAGGGATTTACACTATTTAACCAAAAGCGTGATCTGCGTACCAGACTTTACCATTTTGCCAAGTTTGGTGTAATTCCGTTCAGCGGTTCGGGCTGTAGTCGTGTCTAAAGGTCCTATGGAAATTAACATGGGGAAAACACGTTTTGGGAGCCCCTTTTTTTCTCGGCCCCCGCTTGACGAATTTACCCGAGACTTTCAGGGAAGGAGCGCAGCGGAGCTGGCCAGAATTTTGGAAAATTACAAGCAAATTTCTCAACCAGCGCCAAAGTTATTCCCAATAAAATGTTGCGGATTTCCTATGGAAACTAGGTCCTAACTATAACTACCTACTGGCGACCGCCAGTAGGTAATAAAAAATATATATATATACATATACATATATATATATATATATATATATTCACTGAAAAAACCATAGGTTATAGACCATATATAGTTAGGAATTAGCATTTACAAAACCTTATTTTACTCACACAAAACCATTGAAATTCCATGTATAGTTAGTTGCACTAACTATATATCGCGCACCCGCAATCCACTGCTGATGATGTCACATATTACATCATTCATGACATGGTCAGTGACATCACTGATGACATCACTGATGACATCTCAAATGACATCACTGATGACATCACTGATGACATCATCCATTGACTGTGTGTTTCTGTAAAGTTTAAATATGTTTTACATATTGAAAAATGAGTAGATGTAGAAGTGCCTAAATAAAAGATTTAGTAGGTGCGTGACTGACTTTATGAATGAGTAAGTGATTAAATGTGTCTCACTGAGTGCATGGGTTAGTGACTAAACTGTCTTAATTTGTGCATCATTATGTCTTTTGTTCTGTAAAGTGCTGCATGTGTTGATCAGTAGCTATATGAGTAACTATATGGGTTATTGATTGATTGTCCAAGTATTTGTATGGGAGACTGAGTGTGTGTGTGGCTGGCTGGGAGATGTCTGACTCTGTGCAGATCAATGTGTTCTTGTATCAATGATTGTATAAGAGAGTAAGTATGTGTTAGTATATGTTTGAAAATGTAAGGTACTCTATGTTTAACTGTATAGATTAGAAAATGGAAGTGTGATTGATTCTTTACAGGACTGACTAGGTGTGTGAGTAACTCCATGGATCAGTGGCAGAGTGTGAGTGTCTGTATAGGTGTATGAGTGCATATGATAGTGTTGTAAAGATGAGTGATTGTATGTATGAATGATTGTATGGGTGAATGAGTGAA
The DNA here is from genome assembly GCF_964261635.1 of Lissotriton helveticus. Lineage (NCBI taxonomy): Eukaryota > Metazoa > Chordata > Amphibia > Caudata > Salamandridae > Lissotriton > Lissotriton helveticus. The sequence continues at coordinate 508,994,910 of NC_136072.1, read as the reverse complement.
TGTGTGTGTAGACGTAGGAATCAGTGAGTGCGTATGTAGTAACTAGTATTGGTGTGTCAATGGTTTAAAAAATTATATTCTGTATTTAACACTGGGTGTAACAGAGGTTATATTAAAGTGTGAGGAGATGCATTGTATTGTCACATGAATGATATCATCAGTGATGTGACCATTGATGTCAAATGAGATGTCATCAGTGATGTCATTTGAGATGTCATCAGTGATGTCATCAGGGATGTCATTTGAGATGTTATCAGTGATGTCATTTGAGATGTCATCAGTGATGTCATCAGTGATGTCATTTGAGATGTCATCAGTGATGTCATCAGTGATGTCACTGACCATGTCATGAATGATGTAATATGTGACATCATCAGCAGTGGATTGCGGGTGCGCGATATATAGTTAGTGCAACTAACTATATATGGAATTTCAATGGTTTTGTGTGAGTAAAATAAGGTTTTGTAAATGCTAATTCCTAACTATATATGGTCTATAACCTATGGTTTTTTCAGTGAATTTTCAAGGTTTTGTAAATGCTAATTTCTAACTATATATGGTCTATAACCTATGGTTTTTTCAGTGAATTTCATAGGTTTTTTAATAGCAAATTTTTATAGTTTTTAGAAATAATAAATTTTAAATCGAATTTTATATTGTATCTTTTTTTTATTTATTCTTTTTGGTGCGCTCCCGGGGCGCGGACCAGTGAACGCACGGGTAAGCGCAATCTTGCGACGCGCCCCGGGGCGCCTACTGATGAGCGTCCCGATAGCGCTATTGCCGTGAACGAAAACAACATCGTGACGTATTGCGTAGCCGCCACGCCTTGCGTCATAAGCGTGTATCGCGTAGCCGCGAGATGCGTCTTATGACGCACCGCGTAAGCGCACCCGGAAGCGCATACGATCGCGCAACGTAAACGCCCTGATGCGCTTACGAAACACGCCTCGGGACGCGCCCCGGGGCGCGTAGCGTAAGCGCGTCAAACCATGTGACTTTAAAATAACACTTTTCATTGGTTCATAACTTTTTTTTTTCCAAATTGTGTGAAACCCACCCATTTCTCTCACTATTGCTTTGTACTTGGAGAGAGCAAGAGCTGTTCTGTGTACTTTGTTCATCTCCTACTTTTCTGATCTACATACAGCAATGGCTGCAAGAGAGTCATCCAGCAGTGATTCCGATGGATTTTTAGATGAGGACCCTCCTCAGCAGAAGAAAAAAAACCATTTCATCTGGAAATTTTATGACATCCCTGAAGGGCAAAAAAAAGTCAACGCTCCAAAAGTAACCTGCAAAATATGTGGTAGTACTTTATCCAGAGGCAATCCTCTGAAAAAATATAGTTTTGGAAATGCTAATTTAATCAGGCATGTGAAAAGAAGACACCCTAACAACTTTGCCAGGGAGAGTGTCAGAGAGCTGGCACGGAATTTACCCACAGATGGCGGCAGCACCTCCACTGGTGGAGCAACACCTTCGGGACCACCCCGTGGAAGAATGGTCCCTAACATTCAGCCGGTGTTTGCAGGCATCAAATTTCTGTGCACAGAGTGTGAAGAACTGCTCTGCTATGGGGAGCAGAGTGTTGAACTCATTGCCATGAAGAAACAGCAACACCGCTGCCCTGCCAGTCCCTAAATTTTCACATTTTTTTGCTCCTGTTGAGCAGTTTTGGAATCCCTGTTTTTGTTTTTCCCCTGACAAAAATCCCAAAAAAATATAAAATCGTTTTAAAAAGTCTAAAAAAATATAAAACAACAAAAACAAAAAAAAGTTCTTTTCAGAACTACCTCAAATTTATAAAAAATTGCTATTTTTTTTTTTAAAAATAGTGTAATTTTTTATCTCCATGGTACGCTCCCCCGTACGCTCCCCGGTGCGCGTACCGGGCGCTCCCCCCGTGAAAATCGATTTTTTTTTAAAATTTTTTTTACCCGCGGGACCCTTTTATGGCCCCCACATCAAACCTAGGGGGTCAGGGGGGCTCTACCCTCCCCCCTTTTGGTCATTTCCCCCTTTGATTTTTGCCACCTCTTGTGTCTCAATCCTACCGAGACACAAGATGGCGGCCGCTGCGGACTGTTTCGAATGTTTACAGACACCCGAGAACCAATCAGCTTGCCATGCGCAAGTCGGGTGGCGCGCCCGGAGCGCTCCCAGGTACGCGCACCGGGGCGCGGCTCTAGATATATATCTTTTTTCAAACCTAATGTACTCAAAATTCACAGGAGCACATATCTTGAGACCTAGCTAAGGCACATCGGGCAAACAATATCTACAATTTTGCCAAGTTTCGTGGAAATCCATTCAGCCGTTCGGGCTAAAAGTGAGGCCAACCGCCCTATGGAAATTAAAATGGGAAAAACACGTTTTGGGACCCCCCTTTTTTCTCAGCCCCCCCTTGACAAACCCCCCCAAATTTTCAGTTGCTGCTCAGAAACATAATGTTCAATTTTCCTGAAAATTTCAGCCAATTCCGTCCACAAACACCAAAGTTATTAGACATAGAATTTTCAAAAATCCCATAGAGAAAAAATCCTAACTATATATAACTACTGGCGACCGCCAGTAGGTAATATATATATATATATATATATATTTTTTTTTTATTCCAAAGCCCTTGCGCTCAGGCGGGCACTCAATGCTGTCCTGCACCTTGCGGTAATCTCTGCCTCGCTGCAGCTCGCGCCTCAGTCCTCCTTAAATTCTAACATGCCCGACGCGTTTCGAGGCAATCGCGCCTCTTCCTCATGGGCTGAACATAAAGGCACAACAGTTGCATCACCTGTTTATTCATTCTTTATTCAAGTGGAACCGCCTTTAGTGGGCGTGTCTTTGTCTCTGCTATGCCGTGTTGCATGATGGATTTCGCAGTTCTTCAGGTGAGTTTCCAGTGCTTTCCTTTAGTAGGTTGCGTGCCTTTGTGTTATCTTCCAGCTTGTCCTTTCTCCTATAGTAGGACGGAGTTTCTGGGGTAGCGGGCTTCAAATTTGCATATGAACAGCATGCTGAATGGAGAGGAATTGTTGTTCTTCCCAGCCTTTCAAATGTTCAAAATGGTGCTCAGCCTGTTACCGCGGCTCGGGCAGCCGCGTTCCAGTAATTTTATTCCAAAGCCCTTGCGCTCAGGCGGGCACTCAATGCTGTCCTGCACCTTGTGGTGTTCTCTGCCTCGCTGCAGCTCGCGCCTCAGTCCTCCTTAAATTCTAACATGCCCGGCGCGTTTCGAGGCAATCGCGCCTCTTCCTCATGGGCTGAACATAAAGGCACAACAGTTGCATCACCTGTTTATTCATTCTTTATTCAAGTGGAACCGCCTTTAGTGGGCGTGTCTTTGTCTCTGCTATGCTGTCAAATGTCCTTCACCTGTAAGTTCCCACCTGTGTAAAGTACTTTCCAACACTCGATGCTCCTCCCCTAATGAGGTTGTCACACCCGTAGTAGTTCAGTGTCCATGGATGAACTACAACTCCCAGAAGGCTCTGTGTCGGCCAGTCCGGGGGGGTGGTGTGAAGGAGTGAAGCCAAACGATGGATTAGTGCTGGTCTGCAGGCGGGTTGTGAAGTGTTCAACCCAGAGGAAATATCTATATATGAATGAATTCCTAACTATATAACTCCTGAAACCTATGGTTTTTTCAGTGAATTTCAAAGGTTTTTTTAAATGCTAATTCCTAACTATATAAGGCCTGAAACCTATGGTTTTTTCAGTGAATTTCAAAGTTTTTTAAATGCTGATTCCTAACTATATAAGGCCTGAAACCTATGGTTTTTTCAGTGAATATATATATATATATATATATATATATATATATATATATATATATATATATATATATTACCTACTGGCGGTCGCCAGTAGGTATATATAGTTAGGATTTTTTCTCTATGGGTTTTTTGAAAATTCTATGTCTAATAACTTTGCCGTTTGTGGACGGAATTGGCTGAAATTGTCAGGAAAATGGCACATTTTGTTTCTGAGCAGCCTTTGAAAATTTGGGGGGGGTTCGTCAAGGGGGGGCCGAGAAAAAAGGGGGGTCCCAAAACGCGTTTTTCCCATGTTAATTTCCATAGGGCGGTTGGCCTCACTTTTAGCCCGAACGGCTGAATGGATTTGCACGAAACTTGGCAAAATTGTAGGGACTGGTAGCCCGATGTGCCTTTTGTAGGTCTCAATATATGTGCTCCAGTGGATTTGGAGAAATTAACGTTTAAAAAAAGATATATATCTGTAACAGCGGACCGGTTAGCGCTCTGGTTCGCGGACTTTTCGCGCAACGGAGCTTTGTGAAGCGAAGCTGATTGGTTCTCCGGCGTCTGTCAACATTCCAAACAGTCCGTAGCGGCCGCCATCTTGTCTCTCGGTAGGATCGAGAGACAAGAGGAGGTCAAAACAAAGGGGGAAATAACTATAAGGGGGCATAGTAGATCCTCGCTGACCCCCTAGGTTTGATGTGGAGGTTTTAAAAGGGCCCCGCGGGGCAAAAAAAAATAATAAAAATAATAATTGAACGGCTGAATGGATTTGCACGAAACTTGGCAAAATATTAGGGACTGGTAGCCCGATGTGCCTTTGCTAGGTCTCAATATATGTGCTCCAGTGGATTTTGAGAAATTAACGTTCAAAAAAAGATATATATCTGTAACAGCGCTCCGCTTCGCGTAACGGAGGTTTGCGAAGCTGATTGGTCATTCTGTCACTGGGCTATAGTTGGGCTACATCTGGCTGATATTTGGGCTACATTTGTTTTTTTGTGTGTCTGGCGGCCATCTTTGGGCTACATTGGGCTACATTGGGCTTCATTGGGCTACATTCGGCTAATTAGCAAATAGCTCATCGCAAACTAGGAATGGTAAAGAATCGCTATTTATTCCTTAAAGTTCGCTATTTAGGAAATGCAAATAACTTTGATGATACATATGGCGGTTCATCTCTAACAAGATAAGAAGCATAGGGATAGATTTATGATGACTGGCGCATCACCAGGGATGTGTTAGTCATTCTGTGCCGCTGTTCCGTCACCTATGGTGTGCTGCATTTACAATGCGGCGCATCACGGGGCAAAAACAGCACAGATGCGTGATGTATCTGTGCCGTAAAGGTGGCGCATTGCTGGAGTTGTATCGCAAGTGTGATGAAGGTCCAGCAAGGGTCGGGGGTGCCCCTGTCGCAGGGTTTCTGTTCTCACACAGAACTGTGGACAGAGGATTGGAACCTCGGCGAATTAGGGTGTCCCAAAACTCACGTTAGTAATCAAAAACTATTTAGCAAGCTAGGTACAGTGTCACATTGGATATAACAAACTCTCAATGTTTAGACAATCCAGAATATGAACTTATAGTACCTCAGGATACGTGGAACTCATGAACAGTCGGTCGTTATATATTTCTTAGAAACCAGAACATGGAGTTAAGAAGAACACATGTGTATTTGAAATGTTTATTTACTAATGCCGTCTTCTCAGGCGTAGTACCTTAGATAATAAAAGTACACATATTATCAGTAGCAAAATTACCAGCATAGTTACTAGTACATAAAAAGTGAATGGTGATAGTATGTTAACATGCTGTAAATGAATAAGAGTTAGCAACACTTATAAGCAGCCGCGGGCCGTGGAGGGAGTTACGGTGAGGCAGGGAGGCGGGGAGGGGGAGAAGCAGGGTGGAGAATACAAGTACACATATTATCAGTAGCAAAATTACCAGCATAGTTACTAGTACATAAAAAGCGAATGGTGACAGTATGTTAACATGCTGTAAATGAATAAGAGTTAGCAACACTTATAAGCAGCCGCGGGCCGTGGAGGGAGTTACGGTGGGGCAGGGAGGCGGGGAGGGGGAGGGGCAAGGTAGAGAGGGCTCCACCCTGCTTCTCCCCCTCCCCGCCTCCCTGCCTCACCGTAACTCCCTCCACGGCCCGCGGCTGCTTATATCTCACCCTCCCTAATACACATATTATATTATTTGCTAAGAAGGTCTCTTTGTGTTGGTTTAGGGCGTGCCCATACTTTAGTGTCTTAGATTTGAAGGAATCACATCAGCATACACCAGCTCTCTCTTCATGTGAACCGCATCAACTGTTGTGTATGTGTGTTCGGCAAAGCAATATAAAACCCGCCTCATGCCCAGAATTGGCAGAAGTTGCACTTATGTTATGAGTATGAAGTCGTGGAGATCAGACCTCATAACAATTCTGTATCGTGTTGTTCTTGAAACTTTAGCACTCGCTGTACAGATATAGTTTAACAAGTAAAGCAGATAGTAGACCAATAACATATTATTCTCATGTAAACCACGATGAACTACTAGGTGGAAAGCTAAAGCAACAACTAAATGTCGTGTGCAGAAGTTGCAAAAAAGGAAAAATGGCGTTTAAACCGGTAATGAGCCCATGCTAACTTAACACGGTGTAAAGATATCCAGGACCTAGATGACACCTCCTCATGATCCGGAAACGAACTGAATAAGATAATAGAAGTGCCATCTCATGAGAGCAGATTGCAAGTTTATATGTGGACGGTCCGCAAGGTAAAGCATTAAAAACTAGGAAAATTCAATGCTAAAGAAAAATAAAACAGCCAAGTACTTTATCGAGTCTTAAGCCAATAGGCAAGGTAAATAATAAAAACTTGACAATTAAGTCAATGAATTGTCAATGAAATGCTAGTACTCAGCATATGAAACATGAAAAAGGTCTATGACATAACTGTGTATGCAAAATAAGCTGCAACAGCCTCCAACAGGAAGTCACCGTCTTCATCCGAAAACAGTTCAGCCATCCAATTTAAAAGCGGAAAAGAACATACGTGCTCTCCCAGCACCGGATCCTCTATCACCATCAGAGGACAGCTCGGTGGGTTTTCAAGAAAGCTGTGTTCCAAGAAAGACTGTGCTGCCGCCAGTAAATTCCAGGGACCAAGTAGTCCATGCATCAATGCCACAGCCATAATCCTTTCGCCAGGACAAATCAACTCGTGAGTAATGATAGGAGTCATCAGCTGATTAAAGTCGACGTCAGGAGAAACCGGTCCGCAGAGACACAAATCAATGGCCCAATCGAAATCACAGGTCAGGCAGTGAAATACAGGCTGGACACAGGTGAAGTAGGAGAACCGAAAAGATAATCCATATGCCGTGCTTAATATCGCCAACGGCATTGTGCCATAATATTCTAGCATGCGATTGCGGAACAGTGTCAGCAGCTGCAGGGTCGGAGGTTGCATAGGAGGGACATCCATATTTAAAAATGTAAAAAAGCACAAGAGCGTCCGCTGGTAATGCAAGTAAAAATGCAATCCACGAACCAGAGTGGAGAAAATGGAATGAAAGGGAGCAGGGATGACTCCAAAGATTTTCTCAAATGAAGTCACGAGACCACTGGTAACAACTTTAAAAAAGTGTGTCAGGGATTTTGTGGAGGATGCGTTAAAGATAGTCGGAAACATGTTGCTGAAATTGAAAGGCAAACCTGTGTACGGGTGTTCGCTATGTGAAGTACGAAAGTTTCACGGGCCGAACTCAAGGCCACCTCTCTCTGAGACAAAAGAGCTCTTATTCTTGTCATGCCGTTGAAACGTGTCCCAAGGTTGGTATTTGTGGCCAGATTGAAAACTCCCTATGTTCATGTGTGGGAGGAAATAGAACATTTCTGCAGCAAATAACCCGTTCACTTACTGTTACGATAAAAGGAATACTTTTAATTAACTCAGAACAATCTTCATTATTGAGCATCAAATAACTACCATTTTCCAACAACTTGAACGTGGGGATGATAGCAGGAACTGGCGTGCCTTGCAACACGCAAGCCATATTTGGTCGGTGTTTGTTGCATGAATCGTGTAACTGTATGTGCCTACACATTAGTGAATGATCTGGCGTCTCAGTGCATTCCTCTCCATTCAGATAAACTTCTTGATCATCTTTGAAACATCTGTATGTGTATGGAAGCGACCAGACCTCATGAACAAAAGCACTACCTAAAGGTTCATAAAGACCTATTGGTATATATTTCATACAATTTGAAAACTTATATAAAGCAAAAGGCAGCGTTATTAAACCGTGGATAAGGCATGTTGCCAAAAAACCCGCAATCCTCTGCTGATGATGTCACTGAGCATGTCATGAATGATGTAATATGTGACATCATCAGTAGTGGATTATGGGTAATAGTATCTCTAGTTTACTCCCCTATAGCTGTCTTTCTTTTAACATAAGTGTGTGTTTCCTTCCCTTATACTTACTGTTTTTGGTTCGCTTCCAGTTCGCGTACCAGCGAGCGAACTAGGAAGCGAACTAAGAGAAATAGAGGTTGGCACAGTTCCAAATATTGTACCAATTTTTTAATAACGGGGAGGTAGTTCTGAAAAGAACTTTTTTTTTTATTTTTCTGAACATTTTTTTAATGTTTTTGAATTTTTCGGAACAGTTTTATATTTTTTGGGGTTTTTCTTGGAGGGGGCAATGAAAACGATTCATTGTAAAGGGCTCAACAGGAGCAACAAAACAAAAAAAAGAAGTATTTATTATTTTGGGCGTTTCGGACAAACTTGCATATGATAGTCAATAGCTCTGTTGATCAGAGTGATGCTTCTTTCTCCGTAGGAAATGAATCCATCGCAAAATACGCAGGTGTGTTTTACTTCACCAAATCTCATTTGTATATTTGGCACCATCTCCCTGCCCTCTGGTCCCGTTACTTCCGGTACAACAGATCTTCTGGCCATAATAGGGAGATTATCTAGGTCGTTCCGAAACTGTGCAGCACTGTAGTTGTTAGGATGCCACCTAGTCATATGGCGATGCATTGTGTAGTTTCCGAAACTGTATTTTTTGTCGGTCCCTCTGGACAGTCTATCTTGACATATAAGGCAAGTAACGTATCTTGCATTTACTTTTTTCTGACCTTTGGGAATTTTAAAAAATTGCCAAATGAAGTTTTCTTTCCGGTGAGACGTCTTGGGCTGCTCAGGCAAAAACTGCCTCTCTTCGTGCTCGTCCTCCTGTTCCTCTTCTTCTTCTTCTTGTTGAATTACAACTTGAGCAGGTGGTCCACTCTTCCTTGGATGTGGTGGAGGTGGTGGGGAAGCACCAGCTGAAGCTACTAAAGAAGCCATTGCTCAGTGATCACAAAGGGTCTTTCTCTCACAATGATGAAAGTCAGAGTGAGGAAAGAAGGAGGGATTTTCATCATTTGGGAAAAACAAGAGTTCTCAACCAATCAAAAGTGTTCATTTTAGATTATATGACCTAGTCTTACATCATTAGGAAACCAAAAGTGAAATGAACCAATGAAAAGTGTTATTACCAAGTCACATGACTTGCTGTGTTTACGTTAAGCGCTTTGCAGGGCCTCCCGGTTTGCTTCCAGAAACCTGCGCTTTGGCACTCGCTTCGCGTACCAGTTCGCTAACGTAGCACGTCATATGACGTATCACGCGACAACGTGGAACGTCATGCGGACGGGAGGCGTCACGATGTTGTTTTCTAACGCGGCACTTGCGGTAAAGAAACGTTTACCGGCTCGCGGTCTATTTCGCGGCATCAAGGTCAGCTAACGGGAAGCTTCCCGATTCGCGAAGCGGGAACGAAGAAAAAAAAATATTTAAAAAAAAAATTATTCATAAACATATAAAATATATTTTTGGATTTAAAGAAGAATACATTTTACAGCTACAGATATTAGCTGTTAAAAAAACAATGAAATTCACAGAAAAAACCATAGGTTATAGACCATATATAGTTAGGAATTAGCATTTACAAAACCTTGAAAATTCACTGAAAAAACCATAGGTTATAGACCATATATAGTTAGGAATTAGCATTTAGAAAACCTTATTTTACTCACACAAAACCATTGAAATTCCATATATAGTTAGTTGCACTAACTATATATCGCGCACCCGCAATCCACTGCTGATGATGTCACATATTACATCATTCATGACATGGTCAGTGACATCACTGATGACATCACTGATGACAACATCCAGTGATTATGTGTTTCTGTAAAGTTTAAATATGTTTTACATATTGAAGAATGAGTGGATGTATAAGTGTCTGAATGAAGGTTTTAGTAGGTGCGTGATTGACTGTATGAGTGAGTGATTAAATGCGTCTTACTGAATGCACGGGTTAGTGACTAAACTGTCTTAATTTGTGCATCATTATGTCTGTTGTGATGTAAACTGCTGCATGTGTTGATCATTAGCTATACGAGAGGCTATATGTGTTATTAATTGGTTGCCCAAGTATTTCTATGGGAGATTGAGTTTGTGTGGGGGTGGCTGGAAGGTGTGTGACTCTGTGCATAGATGTGTGAGCAGTTTATTCACTAGGTGTATGAGTTCAAGAGTGCATGTGGAAACAGCTACATGGGCAGTTGACTGTGTGCATGAGTGTATTGATGAGTGAATGGATATCTCAATGCTACATGTCATAGTAAGTACATATGTCAAACACAGTACATGTGAGAGTTGGCATATATAAATAACTGTGCATGAGAGCCACTGAGTGAGTGGTTGTATCGATCATTGTGAACTTGTATCAGGGATTGTATAAGAGAGTAAATATGTGTTAGTATATGTTTCAATAAGTAAGGTGTGTATAACTGTATAGTTGAAGAAATGGAGGTGAGATTGTTTCTTTGCATGACTGACTGGGTGTGTGAGTAACTCCATGGATGAGTGGCAGTGTGTGAGTGTCTGTATACACTGAGTGTATCTAAGGTTATATTAGAGTCTGAAGAAGTTTATCGTATTAGCACAAGAATGATGCCAAATGAGACGTCATCAGTGATGTCATCAGTGATGTCATTTGAGATGTCATCAGTGATGTCATCAGTGATGTCACTGACCATGTCATGAATGATGTAATATGTGACATCATCAGCAGTGGATTGCGGGTGCGCGATATATAGTTAGTGCAACTAACTATATATGGAATTTCAATGGTTTTGTGTGAGTAAAATAAGGTTTTCTAAATGCTAATTCCTAACTATATATGGTCTATAACCTATGGTTTTTTCAGTGAATATATATATATATATATATATATATATATATATATATATATATATATATATATATATATATATATATATATTCACTGAAAAAACCATAGGTTAGAGACCATATATAGTTAGCTGGACATTTTATTGACATAAAACCAATGAAATTCCATATATAGTTAGTTGCACTAACTATATATCGCGCACCCGCAATCCACTGCTGATGATGTCACATATTACATCATTCATGACATGGTCAGTGACATCACTGATGACATCACTGATGACATCTCAAATGACATCACTGATGACATCATCTAGTGTCTGTGTGTTTTTGTAAAGTTTAAATATGTTTTACATATTGAAGAATGAGTGGATGTATGGAAGACTGAGTGTGTGTGTGGCTGGCTGGGAGGTGTGTGACTCTGTGCATATCAATGTGTACTTGTATCAGTGATTGTATAAGAGAGTAAGTATGTGTTAGTATATGTGTGAAAAGTATGGTGTTCTGTGTTTAACTGTATAGATGAGGAAATCGAAGTGTGATTGATTCTTCACAGGACTGACTAGGTGTATGAGTGCATATGATAGTGTTGTAATAATGAGTGACTGTATGTATGAGTGATTGTATGGGTGAATGAGTGAATGTGTGTGTAGATGTAGGAATCAGTGAGTGCGTATGTAGTAACTGGTATTGGTGTGTCATGATGTCATCAGTGATGTCATTTGAGATGTCATCAGTGATGTCATTTGAGATGTCATCAGTGATGTCATCAGTGATGTCACTGAAGTATGGTGTTCTGTGTTTAACTGTATAGATGAGGAAATGGAAGTGTGATTGATTCTTTACAGGACTGACTAGGTGTGTGAGTAACTCCATGGATGAGTGGCAGTGTGTGAGTGTCTGCATAGGTGTATGAGTGCATATGATAGTGTTGTAATAATGAGTGACTGTATGTATGAGTGATTGTATGGGTGAATGAGTGAATGTGTGTGTAGACGTAGGAATCAGTGAGTGCGTATGTAGTAACTGGTATTGGTGTGTCATGATGTCATCAGTGATGTCATTTGAGATGTCATCAGTGATGTCATCAGTGATGTCATTTGAGATGTCATCAGTGATGTCATCAGTGATGTCACTGACCATGTCATGAATGATGTAATATGTGACATCATCAGCAGTGGATTGCGGGTGCGCGATATATAGTTAGTGCAACTAACTATATATGGAATTTCATTGGTTTTATGTCAATAAAATGTCCAGCTAACTATATATGGTCTCTAACCTATGGTTTTTTCAGTGAATTTTCAAGGTTTTGTAAATGCAAATTCCTAACTATATATGGTCTATAACCTATGGTTTTTTCAGTGAATTTCATTGGTTTTTTAAAAGCTAATATCTATAGCTGTAAAATATATTCTTTATTACGTGACGTATCACGTAGCCACGTGAGACGCCTCATGGCGCGTCGCATAACCGTGACGTATCGGCTCTGCAGCGCAAACAAAACCCGTAACGTAAGCATGCCGGAGCACGCTTACAGATATATATATATTTTTTAACCTTAATTAGACAAAATCCACACGTGCACATATCTTGAGGCCTTGCAAAGGTACATCAAACAAACAGTCCCTACAATTTTGCCAAGTTTGCTGGAAATCTATTCCCTTAATTTTTTTTTTACTGTTTCTCTTGGTTTTCCCCTTGTTACGCTTACCGGGCCGCTACCCGGTACGCGAACCGGACGCTCCAAAAACACAAGATGGCAGACTCCCGTTACGCTGCCGGTTAGCTGCCCGGTTCGCGTACCGGGAAGCGCCTCTACCGCGAAAAATCGCGGGGGACTTTAATATCCCCCTCATCAATCCTAGGGGGTCAGGAGGGGTTTACCTTGCCCCCTTTCCTTCATTTCCCCCTTCTTTTTTCACCACATCTTGTCTCTCGAACCTACCGAGAGACAAGATGGCGGCCGCTCCGGACTGTTTACAATGTTGACAGCTACGCTGCCGGTTAGCTGCCCGGTTAGCTGCCCGGTGAGCTGCCCGGTGAGCTGCCCGGTGAGCTGCCCGGTGAGCTGCCCGGTTCGCGTACCGGGATGCGCCTCTACGGCGTAAAATCGCAAAAAAAATTTATTTTTTATTTTTTGCCCCGCGGGGGACTTTAATATCCCCCTCATCAATCCTAGGGGGTCAGGAGTGGTCTACCTTGCCCCCTTTCCTTCATTTCCCCCTTCGTTTTTCACCACATCTTGTCTCTCGATCGTACCGAGAGACAAGATGGCGGCCGCTCCGGACTGTTTAGAATGTTGACAGACACCGGAGAGCCAATCAGCTTCGCTTCGCAAAGTTCCGTTACGCGTCAGGTACGCGAACCGGGGCACTAACCGGAGCGCTGTCACAGATATATATATTTTTTTAAACATTAATTTCTCAAAATCCACTGGAGCACATATATTGAGACATAGCAAAGGCACGTCGGGCAAACCATATCTACAATTTTGCCAAGTTTCATGTAAATCTATTCAGCCGTTCGAGCTAAAAGTGAGTCCAACCGCCCTATGGAAAAATGAATGGGAAAAACGCGTTTTGGGACCCCCCTTTTTTCTCGGCCCCCCTTGACGAAACCCCCCCCAAATTTTCAGGGGCTGCTCAGAAACAAAATGTGCCATTTTCCTGAAAATTTCAGCCAATTCCGTCCACAAACGCCAAAGTTATTAGACATAGAATTTTCAGAAATCCCATAGAGAAAAAATCCTAACTATATATACCCACTGGCTATCGCCAGTAGGTAATATACATATATAAACATATATAATCTGCATATCTATATAAATATAAATGCATGCATACATATACATATATGCATACATATGCCTGTTATTTACATGAAAGTTTTAAAAACACTAATAAAAGCAAAGCTAAAAAGCCACCTCATTACAAACAGAATGGCTTTAACTTAAACGAGGGCGAGATCTATTGCATTTTCAATGCTTGTTTACTTTGGTTCTACCAAGAAGGCATTCAGATGTGTCACACATTTGCCATAAATTCTGAATGTTAGCACTCTAGTTGCTCATTAGATCACTGTAGTAAAGCTAGTGCTCACCAGGGAAGTCTGCTGCTAATCATGGTTTGCAGCCATTTTCCCGCATTTTTTATCCCGCAGACTTTCAGTCCGTATACCATTATCCCGCAAGGTCATTGACCTCGCATACCATTATCCCGCATTGTTTCAAAACGCATGTGCATTTATCGCGCATGCCTTTACAAAGAATTACGTTTTAAAGGCATGTATGGTAAATGCATTTGCGTTGTGAAAACCACGATGACGAGAGAGGTAAGTGGGTTTGTGTTAATTTTTTCGTGGGTTAGTGATTGTGTAGTGTAGTGTAGTGTTGTGTAGTGTAGTGTTGTGTTAGTGTAGTGTAGAGTTGTGGTGGTTGTTTAGTGTAGGGTCATGCTGGGGGTAGTGTTTTAGGGTTTAGGGTTGTGTTGTAGTGTTTGCGTAGTGTAGGGTCATGCTGGGGGTAGTGTTTTAGGGTTTAGGGTAGTGTTGTAGTGTTTGCGTAGTGTAGGGTCATGCTGGGGGTAGTGTTTTAGGGTTTAGGGTTGTGTTGTAGTGTTTGCGTAGTGTAGGGTCATGCTGGGGCTAGTGTTTTAGGGTTTAGGGTAGTGTTGTAGTGTTTGCGTAGTGTAGGGTCATGCTGGGCGTAGTGTTTTAGGGTTTAGGATAGTGTTGTAGTGTTTGCGTAGTGTAGAGTCATGCTGGGGGTAGTGTTTTAGGGTTTTGGGTAGTGTTGTAGTGTTTGCGTAGTGTAGGGTCATGCTGGGGTGTAGTATTTTAGGGTTTAGGGTAGTGTTGTAGTGTTTGCGTAGTGTAGGGTCATGCTGGGGGTAGTGTTTTAGGGTTTTGGGTAGTGTTGTAGTGTTTGCGTAGTGTAGGGTCATGCTGGGGTGTAGTGTTTTAGGGTTTTGGGTAGTGTTGTAGTGTTTGCGTAGTGTAGGGTCATGCTGGGGTGTAGTGTTTTAGGGTTTTGGGTAGTGTTGTAGTGTTTGCGTAGTGTAGGGTCATGCTGGGGGTAGTGTTTTAGGGTTTTGGGTAGTGTTGTAGTGTTTGCGTAGTGTAGGGTCATGCTGGGGGTAGTGTTTTAGGGTTTTGGGTAGTGTTGTAGTGTTTGCGTAGTGTAGGGTCATGCTGGGGGGTAGTGTTTTAGGGTTTTGGGTAGTGTTGTAGTGTTTGCGTAGTGTAGGGTCATGCTGGGGGTAGTGTTTTAGGATTTTGGGTAGTGTTGTAGTGTTTGCGTAGTGTAGGGTCATGCTGGGGGTAGTGTTTTAGGGTTTAGGGTAGAGTTGTAGTGTTTGCGTAGTGTAGGGTCATGCTGGGGGTAGTGTTTTAGGGTTTAGGGTAGTGTTGTAGTGTTTGCGTAGTGTAGGGTCATGCTGGGGGTAGTGTTTTAGGGTTTAGGGTAGTGTTGTAGTGTTTGCGTAGTGTAGGGTCATGCTGGGGGTAGTGTTTTAGGGTTTAGGGTAGTGTTGTAGTGTTTGCGTAGTGTAGGGTCATGCTGGGGTGTAGTGTTTTAGGGTTTTGGGTAGTGTTGTAGTGTTTGCGTAGTGTAGGGTTATGCTGGGGGTAGTGTTTTAGGGTTTAGGGTAGTGTTGTAGTGTTTGCGTAGTGTAGGGTCATGCTGGGGTGTTGTGTTTTAGGGTTTTGGGTAGTGTTGTAGTGTTTGCGTAGTGTAGGGTCATGCTGGGGGTAGTGTTTTAGGGTTTACGGTAGTGTTGTAGTGTTTGCGTAGTGTAGGGTCATGCTGGGGGTAGTGTTTTAGGGTTTAGGGTTGTGTTGTAGTGTTTGTGTAGTGTAGGGTCATGCTGGGGGTAGTGTTTTAGGGTTTAGGGTAGTGTTGTAGTGTTTGCGTAGTGTAGGGTCATGCTGGGGTGTAGTGTTTTAGGGTTTTGGGTATTGTTGTAGTGTTTGCGTAGTGTAGGGTCATGCTGGGGGTAGTGTTTTAGGGTTTAGGGTAGTGTTGTAGTGTTTGTGTAGTGTAGGGTCATGCTGGGGGTAGTGTTTTAGGGTTTAGGGTAGTGTTGTACTGTTTGTGTAGTGTAGGGTCATGCTGGGGGTAGTGTTTTAGGGTTTAGGGTAGTTTAGTTGTTTAGTGTATGCTAAAGGCATATTCGTTCTAAAAGTTTTCGTTATTTTAATTTGCGGCCTAATAGTACATGCGGGATTTCGTCATATATTCGCTAATCATCCTTTCTATGGCAAAATGAACCCCCTCATTTTGTTCCTTTTTAAATTAAATGTTTTAAGAGTTACCACTTTATTCCAATCAAGATGGCTTCAGGTGTGCCATACCTTTGTAATAAGTAGGACTGTTAGCACTCTAGTTGTTCTTTAGAACACTCTGGGACATTCTGTCATTGGGCTATAGTTGGGCTACATCTGGCTGATATTTGGGCTACATTTGTTTTTTTTGTCTCTGGTGGCCATCTTTGGGCTACATTGGGCTACATTGGGCTACATTGGGCTACATTTGGGCTCCAACATATATATAGCCCAATGTAGCCCAATATATATTTTTCAAAGTTAATTTTCGTAAAAACCACTGGAGCCTATATCTTGAGACATAGCAAAGGCACATCGGGCTACCAGTCCCTACAATTTTGCCAAGTTTGGTGGAAATCCATTCAGCCGTTCAGGCTAAAAGTGAGGCCAACCGCCCTATGGAAAATTGCATGGGAAAAACACGTTTTGGGACCCCCCTTTTTTCTCGGCCCCCCCTTGACGAAACCCCCCCAAATTTCCAGGGGCTGCTCAAAAACAAAATGTTCCATTTTCCTGAAAATTTCAGCCAATTCTGTCCTCAAACGCCAAAGTTATTCGACATAGAATTTTCAAAAATGCCATAGGAAAAAAATCCTAACTATATATACCTACTGGCTATCGCCAGTAGGTAATATATATATATATATATATATATATATATATATATATATATTCACTGAAAAAACCATAGGTTTCACACCAGTTATGGTTAGCTGGAAATTTTACTCGCATAAAACCATTGAAATTCCCACGTTATAGTTAGTTGGACTCACTATAACCTGCGCGTGCAATGCACTGCTGATGACGTCACATATTACACCACTCATGACATGGTCAGTGACATCACTCATGACATCACTGATGACACCATCCAGTGAATGTGTGTCTTTTTGAAAAATAAATATTAGTGAGTAATGTTTAAATATTTAAATATATGTACTAGTGTTTCACTTTGTGTATAAGTGGCTGCATGGGTTGGTGAGTAGGTACATGTGTATGTATATAGGTTATTAGATGTTTTTCTTAGTATCAGTATGAGTGTTTGTATGGTTTGGTGGAGGTATTACTTAGCACATAGATGCATGAATGACTGACTCTCTCTTTGTATGTGTTTTGAAGATAGCATATGTGCAGGACTGTATGGGTGGATGACTGTGTATATGTGTGTGTTACTGAGTGAATGAGTGTCTCACTAGTTTCTTTATCAGTAACTATATATGTTTTAATCTAGTGTATGTGAATATTGATGTATATAAGTGAGTATATCTGAGAGTAAGAGATTGTAAGAGTTCCTATTTAAATTAGTATGTGTTTCTATAAGTGATTGTTTAAGAGAGTAAGTAAGTATGTGTAAGTTTCTTTAGAAGTAAAGTGGTAGTGTGTGTATAGCTGTATATGCAAATAAATGGATGTTCAATAGTTTTTTTGCATGTGTGAGTATGTGTGAGAGTATCTTTTGGATGACTGTCGGTGTGTAACAGGATGTATAGGTGTATCACTACATATGATGAGTGAGTATATGTATGAGTGACTATATAGAACTGTTGGTGACTGAGTGCATGTGTATATAGATGGTGGACTTATTGAATTGGTTGTTGTAACTGGTATGGGTATCTCCATTTTTTAGAAAATTTTTGTTTCTATTTTTGAATATTTATTTCAAGGATTACATTACAGTGAAAGGAGCTCTGTCACTCTGTCACAAGGATGTTGTCATGAGTGATGTCATGAGTGATGTCACTGACCATGTCATGAGTGATGTAATATGTGACGTCATCAGCAGTGCATTGCACGCGCAAGTTATAGTGAGTGCAACTAACTATAACGTGGGAATTTCAATGGTTTTATGCGAGTAAAATTTCCAGCTAACTATAACTGGTGTGAAACCTATGTTTTTTTCAGTGAATTTAATAGGTTTTTTAATGCTAATTCCTAACTATAACTGGTGTGCAACCTATGGTTTTTTCAGTGAATTTCATAGGTTTTTCAAATGCTAATTCCTAACTATAACTAGTGTGAAACCTATGGTTTTTTCAGTGAATTTCAATGGTTTTTCAATAGCAAATCTCTATTGGTATGAAATGTAATATTTTTTATAACAAATTTTATATTGTATAATTATGTAATAGTTTTTTTATAGTTTTTTTTTTACCCTGGGGCGCTCCCGGGGCGCGTACCGGTGAACGCACGGGTGTGCGCAATGTTACGGCGCGCCCCGGGGCGCGTACCGGTGAGCGTCCCGGTAGCGCTATTCCCGCGAACGAAAACAACATCGTGACGTATCACGTAGCCGCGTGATGCGTCATATGACGCACAGCGTAAGCGCACCCGGAAGCACGCGAGCGTATACGATCGCGGAACGTCCTGACGCGCTTACGCTACACACCCCCGGGCGTGCCCCGGAGCGCGACTACGGGCGCGCCCCAGGGCACGTAGCGTAAGCGCGTCGGGTCATGTGACCTGAAAATAACACTTTCTATTGGTGCAGAACAGTTTTGGTTTCCAAATGATGAAAGTCCGGGTCATGAGACCTGAAAATAACACTTTTCATTGGTTCAGGACAGTTTTTTTTTCCAAATGATGAAAGACCCCACCTTTTTTCCTTATTCTGACTTTGTCCTTTGACTGAGGAAGACCTGTTTCAACAACAAAGTGAATTATTTTGTACTTTAAAATGGCTACAGTAGCAGCAGCAGCTGGAGCATCTGCACCACCACCACCACCACCAAGAGGACCACCACAACAGTACATTGGTGGTCAAGAAGAGGAGGAGGAGGAAGAGGAAGAGGAGGAGAGGAGAAGATGGCTGCCTGAAGACAATACCCCATACAAGCCAAGGCCACACATTGTATGGGAGTTTTTTTCAATCCCTGAGGGAGCTAGAAAAAAGTCAATGCGGCCAAGGTAACTTGCCTAATCTGTGGCATGGAACTCTCAAGGGGCAACCCAAACAAAAAATATTCTTTTGGTAATAATACCATGATTAGACATATGACCCGCAAACATCCAAACAACTATTCTGCTGCAGAGATCAGGGAACTGGCCAGTAACCTCCCCCAGTCTTCAAGGACCACCTCCAAAAGAAAGCAACCCACTCCATCGGGACCAGAAACAACGGAGACGATGCCTTGCATTCAACAATGATTTGCAGATTTTAGAATTACATGTATTCATTGTGGCAAACTCATCTCCAATGGTGAAAAGCGTAAAGCTCATCGTCCTTGCTGGTGACAATCACAATTGCCCCAAAAACCCCTAATTTTTTCCGTTTTTTGTTTTTTGCTCCAGTTGAGCCATTTTCAATTCCCTTTTTTTTGTTTCTCCCCACAAAAAATACAGAAAAAATATAAAACTGTTTTGAAAAACCAAAAAAAGTACAAAATGTTAAAAAAAATAACAAAAATATAAAACAACAAAAAGAAGAAAAAAAAACCTATATTTTTAAAGAATCTCTGTTAATTTTTTTTCCTTAGGGTACACGTACCGGGGCGCGCACCCAAAAAATAGAAAAAAAAATTAATGAAGGAGTTAGCATGAGGGAAGAACACAAAGAGAGTAATGTTAAGAGAAAGAGAGCTACAGGGAGAAACACAGAGGGATTGTTTATTACATAGTAAAAAACAGAGAAGGTGTGATAGGGTGAAAGTGAGAAAAGTAAAATGACTAAAGGAGCGAAAGAAAGGAAGAGAGAGGAAGAAGACTAAAGTAGAGATAGTGGGAGAAAGTGAGTGGGTGTTGAAAGAAAAAGAAAGGACAGTAAAAAATGGAGAATGAAGGGTAGTGGCGGAACCGGGATAAATGAAGAACGGTGAAGGAGGGTGAGAAAAGACCAGTTAGTGTAAGTAAAGAGGGGTGAAAGAGAGTGAAAAATTGAATTAGGATAAGACATGGGGAGTGACAAAGAGAAAGGACAAAGAGAGTAAAGGAAACAGTGCCTGAATGGGTTTGAGTGAAACAGCAAAGAAAGGTAAGTAATGCAGTGTGTGTGACTTATAGGGAGTCAGTGGGTGTAGGTCGGGGTGTGGGTGTGTAAGGTGTGTCTGTGGGTGTGGGGGGTGTTTTGGTGTGGGTGGAGGTGAGGGTGTGTGAAATATGTGTGAGGGGTGTATGGGTGTGGGGTGTATATGTGTGGGATGTATGTGTGTGTAT
Organism: Lissotriton helveticus; assembly: GCF_964261635.1. Taxonomy (NCBI): domain Eukaryota; kingdom Metazoa; phylum Chordata; class Amphibia; order Caudata; family Salamandridae; genus Lissotriton; species Lissotriton helveticus. The sequence continues at coordinate 508,974,425 of NC_136072.1, read as the reverse complement.
GGAATGTGTGTGTGTGTGAGGAGTGTGTGTGGGGGGATTTTTTGTGTGTGTGGTGTGTGTGTGGGGTGTATGTTAGAGGTGTGTGTATGTGTTGGGAGGGGGTGAGGTGTGTGTGTAGGAGTAAGGTAAATAATTAAGAAAAACAGAATGAGTGAAGAAGCAAAGGAAGGGAACAGAGGGTAAGTGAAGTAAAGAATAGGGACTGAAAGAAGTTGAATATGAGAGGGGAAATAGGGAAATTGGAGTAAAGATGGAGAATAAGAATAAGTGAGGGAAGCAGAGTAAAGAAACAGGAGTGAGGTTGGTTGAGAACATATTAGTGAGCTTAAAGCAAAGGGTGATAATAAACTACATTTTTTTAGTCACACTTACCATATAATAAATGTAACTTTAATTACATTTTTTTTACTACACTTTGTATCTGTGAAAGAGAAGAAGAAATAAGTTATAATTAGTAAAATATGTATTTTAAATTAAAAGATACAAATGAAGAGGTTAAAAAGCATAACAGTGTATTTAGAAATAAAGTAAGGTAGAAGGACAAAAAGAGAGAAAAAGAAATAGAAGGAGAGCAAATTAGTAAGAGTAAGGCATATAGATTCACTGACAGAGAGGAAGAGAAGAACAGAGAAATGAACTGTAGGTAAGAAAGATACTAAAACAATGTGAGTTAGCAAAACTAAGTCAGGAAACAGTAGTAAGTAAAAAGATAATGACAGAGACGGAAAAGAGTCTAATTAAGGATGCATTTAGAAGAATGAGGAATAGAAGATAACTGAGAGTAAGTGAAGAACAGTCATAGAGTGAAGGGATGAAGGGAGAGAGGATAATATACAATGATTGAGGGAAATGGAGTGAGGAAGTTAGTAGACAGACACACTAAGAGAAAAACTGAGTGAGGTGGAGTACAATGAGTAAGCAAAGGAAATGAGTAAGGGAGCAAAAAAAGGAAACAGAGGAGAAGACGACTAAAACAGTGGTACTGAGAGAAAATAATTTGGTGATGAAAGTAAAGAGAAGGACATTGAAAGAAAGGAAATGAGGGATAGTAATGGAACCAGACTAAAAGAAATGGGATGAAGAACGATGAGAGAAGAGCAGTGAAGTTGTTATAAAAGAAATGATAGAAGGTCGTAAACACAAGTGAACATAACACAAGGAAAGTGAGGCACTGAGGACATAGAGGTAGTGAACGAAAAATAGAGAGAAGAGGTCATAAGAAAGGAGCAAACAAAGATAGGCGAGGGAGAGTGGGTGATTTATAGTGATAGAGTGCGACAATACTGCTGAGTGAGTAAAGAGGAATTACTAAAAGAGCAAAGGAGGAAAATACGGAAAAGGGAAGTAAAGCAGAGAGACTGAAAGCTGAAAAGTTATGCAAGGGAGAGAGGGGATGCAGACAGTTGAAATGAGAATGAGGGGTTGTGAAAGAAGTGGAGTAAAGGAACGGGGGCTACAAAGAGTGAGAGAAAGACATTATAAGTGAGTAAAAAGACCTGAAAGAGGATAGAAAAAGGAAAGTGAGTGTCAGACAATGGGAATACAATTTAATTTACACAATCCAAAGTATAGAATAACTTGTACAACATGTTACATAGTTTAATTTTGCTGTTCTCAGAATATATTGAATTTCACTTAAAACAGTGAGTTCAAATTACTCATCATATGACAGCGGGAAAAAAACCCACAATCTAAAAGATTGTGTTTTTAAAAAAAACTTAGATACTGACAAATGACAAATGTACACTAATCTTTGATTCACTTACTTTTCCTTTAGGCCAAATAGTATATCATGAAGGTCCTTTTCTCGTTGGAAAGTACTCTGCTGTTCACTAAAAAATCAATTTCATCGACTTTCTAGAAGAAAAGCTCCAAGAACATCTGAAATATTTTCATTATTTCATATTCTCCTTTTTTCAGTCAAGACTCTTTACTCATTCCTTCACCATTCCTTAAGGCCAAATAGTGTCAGATGTATCAGTATATTTTCAAATTACTTAAAACAAACTCTAAATTTACCGTTTTTCCGACGTTCTGAAAGAAAGACTCAAACAACATTTTCACAATATTTAAATTTTCGTAATTCTATCTCTGACTCACTCATGTTCATCATTTCCTTTAATACTGATATCACTTACTATGAGATCCACTTACAGTACCTATATGACAACTCAATTTTTTATATTATCTTGATCACTTTTACTCAGACTATAATTTTAAACAGCAAACTAACCTTTATTAACTGCTCCCGTCTTCATAGGCCAATTACCTTTACTTAATTTTTGGTTGTAAAAACACTAGATATGAATTTTTTAAGTCAAAAGGCAAACGTTGTTTTAAAGTCAAATGAGTGTTATTACAAAGGGTCCAACCTTTACAACTTTTTAAATAGCATGTGTAATGCCCTGATGTTGTTGAAGGACCGTCATGATAAATAATAGCTACAGTTGCAAACGTTCTTCCTGAAATTGATAACTGAGAAGCCACAACATTTTTGATAGAAGTTGTCAATTTCGTTCCATCAGGTCTACATCGTTGGAACATTAAAATGACATAGTGACCATAACTTTGTAGAAATAATGTGGACAGCATTGCAGACTTACATTGGGTACACACCATATTGTGATCAGCTGCTTTAACGAGATTATTAAAAGGCACTGATTTGCAGTCTGGTAAACTCAAATATATAAATCTTTCAGTGTCTATTCTAGTACTACTTGATAAAGTACAGTTATCACAGTCATGCTGCCATTGATAAGAAAGGTTAAAAAGATTTTTTATATCTACTCCTTCATCTTCCAATACATCAAACATATACATTAAAAATTCCTGACAATCCTGCTGAATTATCTGTGAAAATTGATTTTGACCAGAACATATGTCTAGAAGATTTCTAATTTCTGCAACACTTTCTATTTTTGCTCTATCACTGCTACATTTCTCAAACACAGAATTCAATAAACAGCAGAATGTTTGATCCCGATTTTCAACAATCTGTTCTTGTAAATTTTGAAGGAAAAAAACAACATTAACTACTACATTAGCATAGCAGTTGACACCAGAACTGTTTTCAAACTGAAATCCAACAACATCTTTAACAGAATCCTTTTTCTTTCTCCTTACAATTACAGTTTCATCTACTTTTTGTCTTTTTGCTAGTACCTCACTGCAATTATTCTCATTTCTTCTTTTTCGGCCTACCACACGTTTTTCAAACAGAGGATATTGAGGCAAATGTGGAGCATACTCTCTTCTTAACCTATTGTATTCTTTAACACAATCTAGATCAGCGCAAATCTTTGTTTCATCACACTCAATCAAGTACAATCCTGATAAAGTTCTGACTCGTGATAATGCCACATATGCCATACCCTCTTTAAATACAGAACTTCCAATGTTCACCAAAGCACTATCTACACTTAAACCTTGAGATTTATGAATTGTCACTGCATATGCCAAACAAACAGGAAACTGTTTTCGGCGAACATATAAGTCTTTCACTAGCAAAAATCTAGCTGAACAACTACAATTTTTTTCTATTTCGTCAATGCCATCAAATTTAATTTTTAAAATTTCAATTCCATCTCTATTTTTGTAATTCACAAAACCAACAACATGACCCATTGCTCCATTTACCAGACCTCTTTCAACATTTAAATTCCTTCTCAAAATGATACGACAATTTAAACACACATTTAGAGTCTTTTCAAAACCAGCAGTTTTAGATATAGTCTTCTCTAATGAATCCAATTTTGATTTCACATTTTCTGACAAAATAATTGTTGCTCCCATATGCTCTATTTTATCTATAGCTTCCAGTTTCACTATTGCTTCATTTTCTAACTTTACCATTTTGTTGTTGAACATGGAACATTCTTTCAGAGTAGGCATCAAACATATGCCAGATTTCTTCTTGTTAATTTTCTTAAAAATATTCTCTGGAAGAATTTTTTCATTTGGGTACAAATTTGAAATTAATTGTCCATGTAAAGCTTCTTTCCCATGCTGACTTATTTTTCCGATTCTTACATCTTGTAGAATATTTTTATAATCTTCATCCTTTGCCTGCAGCATATTTTGGAGTAGTTCTGCATATTTGAAATGTAACCATATATTAACGTTTCCAATGCTTCCTAGGCACTTCCTGGTATCTTCATGCGTGACCATTTTAAACACTGGTTGACCTTTCTCTGGAGTCAACTGCAGTAGATCTCCAAAAACAATAATGTTTTTTTCTCCAAATAAGACACCATAGTCTGTTCTAAGAATTTCTTGCATTCTCAAATGCACAAAAGCAAGCATTAGATTTGAGACCATGCTTACTTCATCAATGATAAGAAGTTTCATTTTCTTCAGGACTCTGGAAACTTCAGAACACGCATCTCCAGATAGCTTGTGGTATTGCAATGTGTTATCATGCTCCACTGGCAGCATCAGTAAACGATGTAAAGTAATCCCTTTAATATTATGTGCTGCCAGCCCAGTTGGAGCGGTAACAACACAAGACAGCGGTGATTCAGTCCTTTTCTGCAGATAAGTTGCAATTGCTTTAATCAGAAAACTTTTTCCAGTTCCCGCTTCTCCACTCACGTACAGTCGGACAGGCTTAAATGATGTACATGAGCATTCTTTCTTCTCATGACTCAATCCATGTTCAACCTGTTCTGTGACTTCGTCATATATCTGTTTCTGCTCAAGGTTTAATTGTTTCACGAAATCTTCTAAATTAATTACATCCTCTTGAGCTTGCTCCATAGCTCTTTCCACCTCATCCATGGCAGTGGCAGCTTCATTTTGGATAATTGGTCCTCCTAGTGGATCCTGACTCAATGAAGCAGAACTCTGACTGTCTTGAGAACTGTCTCCCGCAATCTCTGCAGCAATTGTTGCTTCTTGCTATTTCTTTATTCAACATTTGCAGATAATTTGGAAAAACAGGACATTCTATGGTATCCTTCGTTGCATTAAAAGAGTCTTCATAACAAAGAAAATCTCCAAGTAGTTCCTCTTCTGTAACGCCATGGTTTAAAGAGTTGCAAAAGAGCCAAATAGTAAAATTCTCTTTTGTCTGGATTTTCATAACTCAATTTTCGATGATTAATCAAATGACCTTTTCTCTGTTTCACTAGACATCCTTCACATCCAATGACAGTATATATTCCATTATTGATATCTTCTCTGATGTTCCTCTTATAAATATAGCTTTGAAGAACTTCATTGAGACAAGCGTTGTCAAGGTGAGGACTTCTATTTGGATAGTATGTATCCAACATGTTTGTCTTCAAAATATCTGTACTTTCTGGTTCTTTCTACGCCAAATACTCTATCTCTTGTACAGATTTCAAAACTCGGTTTCGTGTTGCAGCAAGACCTAGACTTATCCAAATGATGGTTCTAGATTTGGCATAGAGACTTGCTGATGACAATCGATCAGAACATTCATATGCTCCAATTTCTCGATGCGACAACATCTTCAGACTGTAACTGTATAATTTCTTGCTTAGACTCTTTTCATGTGAAATGTCCTCCCACATTTCCTTCAGTTCTGTCTTTTCTTTTTTTGTGATGTAAGACGTCACATATCGAGCCACAGCAATAGAGATGTCAGCAATGAATTGAATATCCATGTTAGCATTCCACATGGACAAAATCACTGGGTTGTAGTCGTTGATGTACTTGGACTCTTCGTTTCTTTTTAAATTGTATGTATTTTTGGGTGATCTCCTCGTCACAGTATGTCGTAGAGAAGACATCAAATTATTGACTCTTCCTCTAGAAATCACTGGTCGTGGAAGCCGAAACGACATTTTGTGTAGAACTTGTCCTTGTTTATGAATTTTCGACTACAGTACTTTCCACAACGATGGGATTGAAAGCGTAAAACTTGTTGCCTTAAACTGTTTTCTTCGGTAGTTTTCGGAACAGCACATGTTGAATACTCTTCAATGAAGCTCATCACTGTCTCATCCGAATCTGTTCCAAATTTGGGTGCATCTTTAATCCACAACAACATATGTATATGAGGAGCACCTCTCGCTTGATACTCCTTTCTCCAAAAGAAATCCAAAACCTCTCCAAGGGGAGGATTTTTTTTGTTGGTAATAAAAGACATCATAGCTTCAAATCTATGATTAAAATATCTGCATACATTCACTGGATCCAAAGAACACAGTTCTCCAGGTGTATTGAATTCTATATTTTGTATATTTGCATTTGACTCTCGTAGAAACTGAAGTAAGTCGTCCCATGCATACTAGGCACAGCTAAGAGTGAGGAACCATGTAGGAGTTCCTAAGTTTCTTAGCATACATTTCAATTCCCCATGACGACGGTACCAATACTCGTTTGTACCACGCTGACATGCCATGAGATTGATTAAATAAGATTCTGAAATATTATCTTGCAGATTCACTTTCTCCATAAAGTCCCTCGCCGAAACATTTTGCAGATGTGCTCCACTTTTCAGTATATGGTTTACTGCATAAGAAAGCCCAGACAAGTCACTTTCATACAGTAGATGAAACAAATAGGGAATGCATTGACGAAACCTTGGATCTTCAGCATATAATCTTACAGTTCGATATTCAGATGCAGGAATTTGAAGTGGTCGATCGTCATATTGTCCACCTCGACCTGTTGGAAATAAATGTGGAAAACAACGAGCTTCCAAACTTTCTTCCCATACACTAATGGGACTTCCTTTTGCTGCTTTCATTTGAAACAAGTCAATTGCATTCCCCATCACTTCTTTGGAATGCAAAGGATGAACAGTATAATGTTCATATATTTCTTCACTTCTAGACACATCAACTTTTTCAATTTGGCCAGCTGAACAATCACTGTCTTCATCTGCAGCTGTTTCCTCTGCTTCAACACATACATGTTTGTAGTACTCATTGTTTTTGACCAAATACAACGTTGCCTTTTTGACTTTCCTAACATCCACTAAATCTTGCCAGATTTTCTTACACTTTGTCGGAACCCCATTAACTAGAATAACCAGAGGTTCCTCTTCCACTTTCTCTACACCAATGGTATCAATATTTTTCTTGAAATCTAGAGGCAAATAAACAACTCTTCCCTTTTATCCTCTCTGTAAATCTGAAGGAGGCAATTTCCCTATCTTAGGCTCCATGCGAACAATAGCCTGAAAAGGATGGACACATTGAATCAAAATAGACTCATATGTATTTAAATCCATCAATTCAGGAGGAATGTCTACCAACTCCAGATTATTATGAACAGCTCTAGCAGGCATTCTGTTTTGATTTAATTTATCATAACAATATTTACAAATACGCTGATCAGAACTCAAATCAAAACAATTCTCCACCCACAAATAAGTTGCAAAATCCTTCCACTCACAATTATTTATCTTTTAACTTTTTACGTATAAATCAACTAATCTAGTTTGATGCTTATAATGAGTTCGTCGACAACACACACAAGTAGAATTCGGCCTTTCACTTGATTTCACCTTAAACCTTGTAATTTCCTGGTCAAACTTTTCTGTACTTGAAATCTGTACATTGTCTTCCACATTACCTTGAATTTCTATGTCAATTTCTACACTGTCCTCTTTTTCACAAAAATAAGAAATCTCAATTTCTTCCCAAATCTTCTTCACATCTAATTCAGTTTCATGCAAAAGAGCACTGTTTAATTGTTTAAGCTTAAGTGCTGGACTTTTTGCATATTACAACATTCTCACTAATTTCCTCATTTTGGTATGATGCACTGCTAACATCCTAAAATGATGAAAAACACTCTGACAGACTTTTCTAGAAAGACAAGCCAGTGAATGCCCTTGCAAACCTGTGTTTTCTCCCACTCTACAAGGATCTAAGTCTTGCAACAACTTCATTTATGGTTTTAGACTTTTCTTACTATATGTACGTAAGAAATTACAAAACAAATCAATTGATTCCTGTCGCACAGTACAAATACTACTACACTTCCAAGTGTACACTGGACCCTTAGTATGTCTCCCTAAAACGTCATCAGTTAACACCTCTTCTGGTTCTCTAGGCACAAGTTTCTCTTTTTCAATCGGACAACCGTCTTTCACCTCATATGCTCGACCACTGGTGTCAACTGCATGCACTAAATCATTCTCCTGGAAGTAACTCTCCTCATTAAAACATGGCTCACAACTTGAACTGTGCATCCATTCTCCTGAAAAAACTTTACAAAAATTAGTCCGATTCATTACTCTTTTCCATCTACTGTTTGATTTAAAAACATCAATTGTCTTGTTAAGTGTCCTAATTCTATTGATTATTAAAATAAATAATTTTTTCTTAACTTCAAAAGCCTGATCAACATTCTTCTCTACATTTTTCTTTTTCTTATAAAAAGCAGCTCTCTGTTTTCCTTTCCTAATGTTTTGTAACAAATTTAAAACCACCCTATTGCGAAACATTCGTTTACGAATGTCTCTAAACTGATTCTGCCTTCTATTCCGATACATATTATTCTCTCCTGCTCCAGTAGTAAGATTTTTTGATGGCCCCTCCTTCCTTTTCAAATTTACTCTCTCCTTCTCTTTTTCTATATGCTGTCCAACATTTTTTTTGATCTACATATGTTCCATAAGAAAGACTTAGTTATCTTACCAGGAGCTTCTTTCCTGTTTTTTGAAGTCTTTGTTGTGAAGGAGTGCTGTAATTCCGATGCTGTTTTTGTTTTTTCCGCTTATCATTTTTCCTTCTTCTTTGCCTTGAGGGCATCTTTCCTTACTCTTGAAATCTTGATTTCAATCTGTGTTAAAGAAAAAAATAGCACATTATAGACCATTATTATCAAGCAACAAAGCAATGACAAAAAGCAAACGGTCTATTCAGGGTTACAGATTAGGTGAGGATTCTCCAGGGGTGCAGAAGAGGTAAGACCTCTATTGAAGAGTGTAGTGGAAGAGAGGTATATCCACAGGTACAAAGAAAGTGAGACCTGTGTCTAAGAGTGCAGTAGGAGATAGGCTTCATGAAGTCTAGTCCACTGCACTCTTACACACAGACTTCACCACCTATGCTTTCCAGGAAAGGCCTCTCTCCCACCACAGTCTTGAACATAGGCCTCATCTCCTCTGTACCTCTGGACATGCCTCACCTCATCTACACAATCTACTTCCTAATCTGAGGCAACACAGGTGACATTATTGTGAAAGGATGAAATATATGTATTTAATCATGCAGACACTATTTATTCCTTCTCAAAAAACTAAAAGTCATTCATTTTCACCAAAATCGTTTTTTAAATAACATTTTAGACACACAGTGCAGGTCCTATGTACAAGCATTCAGTGTCCATGACTACAGTGGATAGGACTAACCTCATCTCACTCTTGGACAAGCCTTACCTCATCTCTGTCCTCTAAACAGGCGTACGTGCGCTTTACAAACAAACCCTAACATGTATTGAGTATAATTGATGGTAACTGGGTGCAGATGAGGTGACGCATGTCTAAGGTTTTAAATAAGCTGAGGCCTGTCTAAGCATGCAGATTAGTTGAAGTCTATTCAAGGTTGCAGATGAGGTGAGGATTGTCTAGGGGTGCAGAAGAGGTATGGCCTGTATTGAAGAGTGTACTGGAAGAGAGGTCTGTCCACGGCTGCAAAGAAGATGAGACCTGTGTCTAAGAGTGCAGTGGAGGATAGGCTTCATGAAGCCTAGTCCACTGCACTCTTAGACACAGGCCTCACCACCTACCCTCTCCAGGAAAGGCCTCTCTCCTACTACAGTCTTGAACACAGCCTCACCTCCTCTGTCCCTCTGCACATGCCTCACCTCATCTGCACAATCTACTTCCTAATCTGAGGTAACACAAGGGACATTATTGTCAAAGGATGAAATATATGTATTTAATCATGCTTGCCCCATGTGAAAGGACACATTGCTGGAATTGCGTCACTTTTGTGACACACTCCAGCAATTCGTCACTTTTGCGTTTACAGATACATCAGAAATACTGACTTATTTGTAAGTCCTAGAAACATGATGCGTCATACATTAAATATAATGCATCATTGGTGTTACAAGGAGTGCACAGTGAAAAGTGACGCATCGCTGTTTTCATAAATAAGGCCCTCAGTGTGCTTCCTAATCTGAGGTAACACAGAAGACATGATTGTGAAAGCTTCAATTTTTTTTATGTAATCATGCACACACTATTTATTCTTTCTCAAAAATGTAAAAGCTATTAATTTGGCCCAAAATCGATTTTTCAATAACATTTTAGAAACACAGTGCAAGTCCTATATACAAGCATTCCATTTCAGTACTGAAAAGTCACTATTTTACAAAATACATTTCCTATCTCTTGCAAACATTCCTACCAAGCATTACCCAAAAAATGAAACAAACCAACAGCAAAGAAACTCAGTCTGCTTCCTAATCTGAGGTAACACAGGTGAAATGATTGAGAAAGGTTCAAATATTTTTTTGTAATCAGGCACACACTATTTATTCCTTCTCAAAAATCTAAAACGAATTGCTTTGCCCCAAATTTTTTTTTTTAATAACATTTTACAAACAAAGTGCAGATCCTATGTACAAGCATTCCATTTCAGTACTGAAAACTCACTATTTTACAAAACACATTTCCTCTCTCTTGCAAACATTCCTACCAAGCATTACCCAAAAAATGACACAAACCAACAGCAAAGAAACTCAGTCTACTTCCCAATCTGAGGTAACACAGGTAACATGTTTGTAAAAGATTCAAATATTTTTATGTAATTATGCACACACTATTTATTCCTTCTTAAAAATGTAAAAGCCATTGATTTACACTAAAATCGTTTTTCAATTACCATTTTAGGAACAGAACACAAGTCCTATGTACAAGCATTCATTTTTACTACTGAAAGTCATTAATTTGCCCTAAAATCGTTTTTTAATTAATATTTTATGAACCAAGCAAATGTGAAAGTCATTGATTTGCGCCAAAAATGTTTTAGTAGTGTAATGAAAGGCTTATACATATGACCTTTTCTCTGTTTTTCAAATGTTATTCTAAAAAAAGATTCTGAGGCCTAAGCAGGAGTGCAGATGAGATGAAGCCTGTCCAGGGGAGCACAAAAGGTAAAGCTTGTGTCCAAGAGTGCAGTGGACAGGACTAAACTGGAGTAGTGTGCAAAAAAAGATTAACCTCATTTATGAGGCCCTGCGTCAGTTTTTCACTGCTGATGCGTCACTTTTTGTGACACATCGGCGGCATAAAACATGTGCCTTTTTGCGCCATATTTAAAAAGTGATGCATGTAGGTAGATGCATCACTTTTTAAACCTCTGCGCCACATTATACCTCTGTCAGGTGTAATGTACACAGAGGGGGCATTCCCACGCAAAAAGCCTCGTAATAGTGACGCAGTGAAATCTATGAGATTTCACTGCGTCACTTTTAGGACACTGTTACGTCAAAATCTTGCACCTGCCTCACAGCAGGCGTAAGACTGAGGCAAACGCTTTCACATGTGGCTTTCCCCATGTGAAAGGATGCATTGCTGGAGTTGCGTCATTTTTGTGACACACTCCAGCAATTCGTCACTTTTGCGCTTACAGATACATCAGAAATACTGACTTATCTGTAAGTCCTAGAAACATGATGCGTCATACATTAAATATAATGCATCATTGGTGTCACAAGGAGTGCACAGTGAAAAGTGACGCATCGCTGTTATCATAAATAAGGCTCTCAGTATGCTTCCTAATCTGAGGTAACACAGGTGACATGATTGTGAAAGCTTCAAATTATTTTATGTAATCATGCACACACTATTTATTCTTTCTCAAAAATATAAAAGCTATTAATTTGCCCCAAAATCGATTTTTCAATAACATTTTAGAAACACAGTGCATGTCCTATGTAACCGTGGAGGCAATGTGGAGGAAAGATTGAATCAACGTGAAGCTATGTTGATAATGAAATTCAATACTGCGGTTACTGGACTGAATGAGATCTCTGAAATCATGAGAGTGGATATTTAAAAACATTGCATGTACACTGTGATTCCATGAGCTGGGGCCCGTTTGGTAGTAATCCTGGACATGCGTATGGGTATATCTTTTAAAGCAACTCGTGGGGCTACTGTTTAGAATCTTATGCACCCCTGTTTGGATTGTGCATGTTTTTTTTAAAAATCGACATGTTTCGCAAAGACAGAGCCATTGGATTGCTGTCTCCATTATGACTAAACGTCAGACGGGTCTAGAATCAAACATATTCTTCGCATACAACAACCAGCTGGAATCTACTCTTCATGAGTGTATTAATACACCGTTTTAATACCATATCATGTTTGGATAGATCATTTGCCTCCTTGCGTCAAGCGGCAACACAATCAGTGTCCACAATCAATAAAGTTTGAATCCAATACGGCAATCCATGACGCTACCGCTTTAAACATCTTCGGGAACCACACGGAGCTTGCGGTCACGTGCTATAGGAAGCGTCCAATAACAGTGGTTGTGTCACAACACTGTTACCGCACACCACGCCAGTCTACTATTGAGGAAACGAACTAGTTACTGCCGGTAAGCGAGAATCCTCGTTCGTAATTTAATATAAACTAAGCTCAGTTTAGAACCATGCGCTATAAACTGGACTAAATCGGTATCGCGGTGTTTCTTTGTCTTTGTCTTCAGGCTATGTGCGAATAAATTCACTGCGCGCCGGCTATTGGCTTGAAACCAAATGTTTAAAGTACATGGTAAGTGACTTTCCTTGACGTTTAGTCGAATGATCTGCCGTCAGAGAGCTTCACTTACAAAATCTGCTATATATCTCTTTATCCTATAGATATGGCAACAAATACTCCAATATAGGTAAGTGGGGTTTCCCTACTTAGGACAATTAGAGCTTCAATAGATATAGTAGGTGTGTCCATAAATGTATGTGATGTCTCTCCATTTACAGCTGTCTATCGTACATACGCCATCCACTGGTGGAGTGTTTTGTTCACTTCTTTAAGGTATGGTGAGAAGGGTGAACTGGAGATGCTACTTCATTATTGAGAATGTTTTTTTGTATTCATTGAGTCTTAAAAAGGTTTGTTTATTTTGTAGGTTGTTGGTCCTGAGGAGAACTCCGCATTGGGGAGTTCGAAACGCGTCGACCTGCTTTTGGGTCCTTTTGTCAAATTTGAAACAGCTATCTTAAATAGGGTGTATTAACAGGACTAACCCCTATGAATCATAATAAGTTTCAATTACATGATGTGCAATTGTATATATGTACATAGGAACTAAAATACTATATATTTCGCTTGACATTAGGCCCTGAGGACTAGTGCTGTTGTTTTGTATGACTGTGTATGCATGAATGTTTTGGCCAGTGTGAAAGGTTGGATGTATTGTAAATACTGTAAATTGATTTGTTTAGTACGAATTATTTGTAAATATATTTCTTGTGTGATTTTCTTTGTTCTAATTGTATATACACCATAACTAAGTTGGCTATTCAAGAAAATAAAGTTTTCCACTAGTGTCTAAATAAATAAATAAACTAGTGACGTAACTCAAAAAACGGACCTTTATGCTTTTTTTCATAGGGGTCGCTTCTAAAAATAGTGAAGCATTATCCGGTATTGGCACTTGTTTTGTTGTTTATGGTCCTATGTACAAGCATTCCATTTCAGTACTGAAAAGTCACTATTTTACAAAATACATTTCCTATCTCTTGCAAACATTCCTACCAAGCATTACCCAAAAAATGAAACAAACCAACAGCAAAGAAACTCAGTCTACTTCCTAATCTGAGGTAACACAGGTGACATCATTGAGAAAGGTTCAAATATTTTTTTATAATCAGGCACACACTATTTATTCCTTCTCAAAAATCTAAAACCAATTGCTTTGGCCCAAAATTGATTTTTGAATAACATTTTACAAGCAGAGACCCAACACCGGACAACATGACTGCCCTCAAGCTCGCCACCCGAAAACACCACCAACTCATCCATGCCACCAAGAAAACTGCTTTCAAAGAACGACTGGACTACAACGCACACAACAGCAAGGAACTCTTCAACATCGTTAAAGAGCTCTCCAACCCCAGCGCCGGAAACAACGACATCACACCTTCGCAAGACAGCTGCAACTCCCTCGCCACCTACTTCCACAACAAGATCACGGACATACACAACAGCTTCAGCACTCAACCAACGCACGCCATGACCGAACCACCGCCCCCCACCACCACCCTCCGCGCCTGGACCCCGATCAGCACCGAAGACACCGTCCGCACGATAAACTCCATCCACTCCGGATCTCCGACCGACCCCTGCCCCCAACACGTCTTCAACAAGGCCGATGCTGTCATCGCACCCCACCTGCGGGACATCATCAACACCTCCTTCGACACCGCTACCTTCCCGGAGAGCTGGAAGCACGCCGAACTCAGCGCTCTCCTCAAGAAGCCATCAGCCGACCCCACCGACCTCAAGAACTACCGCCCCATCTCGCTGCTCCCGTTCCCTGCAAAAGTCATCGAGAAGACCGTCAACAAACAGCTGGCCGCCTTCCTCGAGACGAACGGATCCCTCGACCTCTCGCAGTCTGGCTTCCGGGCCAACCACAGCACCGAGACCGCCCTGATCGCAGCCACCGATGACATCCGAACACTGCTCGACAACGGAGAAACAGCAGCCCTCATCCTCCTAGACCTCTCCGCGGCCTTCGACACTGTCTGCCACCGTACTCTAGTACAGCGTCTCAGCAACGTCGGAATCCAGGAGAAGGCACTGGAGTGGATCACCTGCTTCCTCGCCGGAAGAACACAGAGAGTCCGCCTCCCAGTGTTCAGATCTGAAGCCACCGAAGTCATCTGCGGCGTTCCCCAAGGCTCCTCGCTAAGCCCTACCCTCTTCAACGTCTACATGAGCCCCCTCGCAGCCATCGCACGCCAGCACAACCTCAACATCATCTCCTACGCCGATGGCCGATGACACCCAGCTGATCCTCTCCCTCACCAACGACCCCGCCGCCGCCAGAGCCAACCTTCATGACGGGATGAAAGAGGTAGCCGAATGGATGAAGAACAGCCGCCTGAAACTGAACTCGGACAAGACGGAAGTCCTCATCCTGGGATCCTCACCCTCCGCCTGGGACGACTCCTGGTGGCCCCCCGCCCTGGGCAGCGCACCCAAACCAACAGACCACGCACGCAACCTGGGATTCATCCTGGACTCCTCCCTCTCCATGACCAGACAAGTCAACGCCGTCTCTTCATCTTGCTTCAACATCCTGTGCATGCTACGTAAGATCTTCCGGTGGATCCCCACCGAGACCAGGAAGACGGTCACCCAGGCCCTCGTCACCAGCCGCCTGGACTACGGCAACTCCCTCTACGCCGGAACCACCGCCAAACTCCAGAAGAGACTCCAGCGGATCCAGAACGCCTCAGCACGACTCATCCTGGACATCCCTCGTCGCAGCCACATCTCCGGACACCTGAGAGACCTGCACTGGCTCCCGGTCAACAAGAGAATCACCTTCCGTCTCCTCACCCATGCACACAAAGCCCTACACAACCAAGGCCCAGGGTACCTCAACAGTCGCCTCAACTTCTACGCTCCCAAACGCCAGCTCCGATCAACCGGCCATGCCCTCGCTGCCATCCCCCGCATCCGAAGAGCCACCACAGGGGGACGGTCCTTCTCCTACCTCGCCGCCAAGACATGGAACTCCCTCCCTACCCACCTCCGCCTGACCCAGGACCACCTCGCCTTCAGGAAAGAACTCAAAACCTGGCTGTTCGAGCAGTAGCGGACCCCCCTCCCCTAGCGCCTTGAGACCCTCTGGGTGAGTAGTGCGCTCTATAAATGCTTTGATTGATTGATTGATTGATTGATTGATTGAGTGCAAATCCTATGTCCAAGCATTCCATTTCAGTACTGAAAACTCACTATTTTACAAAATACATTTCCTCTCTCTTGCAAACATTCCTACCAAGCATTACCCAAAGAAATGACACAAACCAACAGCAAAGAAACTCAGTCTACTTCCCAATCTGAGATAACACAGGTAACATGTTTGTAAAAGATTCAAATATTTTTATGTAATTATGCACACACTATTTATTCCTTCTTAAAAATGTAAAAGCCATTGATTTGCACTAAAATCGTTTTTCAATTACCATTTTAGGAACAGAACACAGGTCCTATGTATAAGCATTCATTTTCACTACTGAAAGCCATTAATTTGCCCTAAAATTGTTTTTTTAATCAATATTTTAAGAACAGAGCACAGATCCTATTTACAAGCATTCATTTTCACTACTAAAACCCATTGTTTTGCACTAAAATCGTTTTTCAATTAACATTTTAGAAACAGAGCACAGATCCTATATACAAGCATTCATTTTCACTACTGAAACCCATTGATTTGCACTAAAATCGTTTTTCAATTACCATTTTAGGAACAGAACACAGGTCCAATGCAATCATTCATTTTCACTACTGAAACCCATTGATTTACCCTAAAATTGTTTTTTAAAATAACATTTTAGATACAGAGTGCAAGTCCTATGTACAACCATTCAACTTCACTACTGAAACATCACTATTTCACAAAATACAAATCCTCTATTTTGCAAATATAGAAACCATGCATTTTCAAAAAGCATCACACAAACCAACAGCAAAGAAAATCAATGTGCTTCTTAATCTGAACTCTCTATCTAAATGAATCATAACTCACCTTTACAAATGCTTTGGGAGATTCAGAACAGTGTAAGATACACACACCAATATTTCTTTAGCAGAGCAAAAGGTATGTTCTCCAGGCACTGCAACCATTAATGGCACAAAAAACCTCTAATTCTACACACATATTGCTCATGGTAAACAATCAAAACTCTTCCCTCTCTATTTTCAAACCAACACCCTTCCCCCCCTCAGCCTTTTCTACCTGTTACCATAGCAACTCCCTCCTCACTGAGCTCTCAAGGTTAAAAGTTTATTCTACAATGTTGCAAATGAACTCAGCAAGGATGCTTGACCTCTCAATACACCAGCTTATCCGCTGCAATCTTTCTTTAAATGACTTTTTCTTAACCATTCAAATTACATCTTTCACAGAACAGAACCATGCACCCTAACTTCCAGTTTTCAACTATCTGAATCCACCAATCATTGCTTATGATTCAAGAGCACTGAAACTCCACAGTTTTTTTTGTTGCAAACTCCTACTGTTCCAACTGCCATTTTATTCCTACACTTCATCTGACTGCACCAGAACCTCCTCTCACCATGTATTCTGTCTGGATTATTGGACATAGCTATATCCACTGGGCTCAAAGGTATGCAGCTCTCATAAATTTTCACAACCTTGATTTACCAAATGTGCACATCAAATGGATTGGCCAAAGAGGATTAAGATGTCATCAATTGATACCATTGGTGAAAACCTTTCACCATCTGCCACACCCTGACCTCATAATTTTGCACTGTGGTGGAAATGACCTAGGCACTTTGACTGGGGTAGGTCTGGAAATGGTTTTAAAGGACACCTTTGGGCAATTGATGACACTTTTTCCACAAACTGCCTTGGTATATTCCAATATATGCCAAAGACAGAAATGGAATTGGTCCAACCAATTTTGTCCACAATTTGAGAAAGCACGGAAACATGTGAATAAATCTGTTTCTGCTTACATGAGAGACGATGGAATGGGTTCAATATACCACAATAACTTGCGTTACAACATGCAAGATATTTACAGAGAAGATGGTGTGCACTTCTCAGATGAGGGGAATAGAATATTCCTCCTGAATTTAAGACTGTGCATTGGTACCTACTTGTAGGTACCTAAATCAGCCACAGAACCCAAAAGCTCTTTTCAGGGCTACCCTAACTCTGATCACTCCAAATGATTATCTTTTTCTAACCTTTTTCACTATTTTTCACCAAAGTACGCTCCCCGGTACGCTTCCCGGTGCGCGTACCGGGCGCTCACCCCGCTAAAAATAATTTCTTTTTTTTCTTTTTTTGCCTATATGGGCCTCCTAAGACCCCCTCAGAAAACCTAGGGGGTCAGGGAGTGCCTACCGTGCCCCCTTATACCCATTCCCAACGTTGTTTGTCCTCCATTTTCTGTCTCAAATCTACCGAAACACAAAATGGAGGACTCCCGTAGTGCTGCCGGTACGCGTACCGAGGCGCGCACCGGGAAGCGCTCCCAAAATTTTTTTTAAATTAATTTACATAAAAACCACTGGAGACACTTTCACCAAATATAGAATAGGCTATACTACATACCAGTACCTACCATTTTCCCAAATTTGGTGGAATTCCATTGAGCCATTTGGCCTGGAGCCCACTCTAAATATCCTGAGGTTAATTACATGACAAAAACACATCTGAAGTGTTAGAATTTACAACCAATTAAAATGTTACTTTCATTTTCTACTATTATTTCATGACATTTGATTGGTTATGTACATGAATATATATAAAGAAAGAGAGGGAAAACACAGCCATTTTGACTACTACTTCCTGAAGTACATTTCAAAAGGATTTTCACTGAGAACTTAAACAGCTTTTTCAAAGGTAAGATGTTATTTTGAAAACTGAAGTATGTTTTGCACTTTAAGTTAATTTGGAAAACATTTTCTGATAGTTATATACTATCCCTCTGTAATAGTTATAGATTGAGATAGGCTTCTCTGTTATAGTTATGGATGGAGTTAGGCTTGCCTTGTATAATTATGAATTTACTTAGGCTTTATGACATACACTTTTTTATATTTCTACTTCCAGCCTGATACCATACACTGCCCAAAGATAACTTCACTGTTAAAAAATCAAAACCACCTGTCAGAACTTAAACCCAACAGTGCCCTATCTCTACTGATATATTTATTTTTTATGCAATTTACAGCAAGAAAATGGAAGGAGAGCAGAATATTTCCTTCAAAATTGTTCTGGAGAACAACGCTGAACAAATTATTGAAGACAATGATGACTTTGATTTTATGGATGAGTCACTGGACCATGAATTAGTTCAGTGTGTAGAAGCAGTAGATTCACTGATTGAAAATGAGGACCTTTCCGACAATGTGTTGTTAGAAGTTCTATTAAATTTTGAAAAACAATCACAAAAATATATTTATATTTAATAATCAAAAATTGTTCGAGACATTATTCATTTTTATATGTAATTCATAAACTAGTACCAAATTGATTATAATATAAAGTCAGACTTATAGTATACTGTGCAACTTATTTGTGTTACATAGTAATTTTGCTCATAGTTACTTCCTATCTCCCACTTTATTATCTCCAATGTGTATTTGACATCTCTTTTTCATCTCCTGCCTCCATGTTCTTTCTGCTTTCCTGACAGACTATGATATGGATTCCATATACTACAATAACTTCTGTAACAACATGCAAGATATCTACAGAGGAAACGGTGTACATTAAATTTAAGACTCAGCATTGGTACCTACATATTGGTACTTAAAACAGCCAAACAACACAACAACTCTATGCAGAGCTACCCTACCTCTAATCACTTTAAATTATTATTTTCCTATTTCACTGGGTTTTTCCCGTGGTACGCTCCCCGGTACGCTCCCCGGTGTGCGAACCGGGCGCTCCCCCAGCGAAAATCGAAAACAAAAATTATTTTATTTTTTTGTCCCGCGGGACCCTTTTATGGCCCCCACATCAAACCTAGGGGGTCAGGGGGGTGTACCCTGCCCCCTTTTGGTCATTTCCCCCTTTGTTTTTTGCCACCTCTAGTGTCTCGATCCTACCGACACACAAGATGGCGACCGATGCGGACTGTTTCGAATGTTTACAGACACCCGAGAGCCAATCAGCTTTCCGTGCGCAAGTCGCGTTGCACGTCCGGTGCGCTCCCTGGTGCGCGTACCGGGGCGCGGCTATAGATATATCTTTTTTTTAAACCCAAATTACTCAAAATCCTCTGGAGCACATATCTTGAGACATAGCAAAGGCACATCGGGCTACCAGTCCCTACAATTTTGCCAAGTTTGGTGACAATCCATTCAGCCGTTCGAGCTAAAAGTGAGTCCAACCGCCCTATGGAAATTAACATGGGGAAAACACGTTTTGGGACCCCCCTTTTATCTCGGCCCCCGCTTGACGGATCCCCCCCAAACTTTCAGGGTAGGACCGGAGCGCCGTGAGGCAAAGTTAAGAAAATTTCAGGAAGATTCCTCAACCGGCGCCAAAGTTATTTCCAATAGAATGTTGCGATTTCCCTATGGAAAACAATCCTAACTATAACTACCTACTGGCGACCGCCAGTAGGTAATATATATATATACATATATTACCTACTGGCGGTCGCCAGTAGGTAGTTATAGTTAGGACCTGGTTTCCATAGGAAATCAGCAACATTCTATTGGGAATAACTTAGGCGTTGATGGACGGAATTAGCTGAATTTCTCCAAGAAAATGGCCAGCTCCGCTCCGCTCCTTCCCTGAAAGTTTGGGGGGGGATTCGTCAAGCGGGGGCCGAGATAAAAGGGAGGTCCCAAAACATGTTTTCCCCATGTTAATTTCCATAGGGCGGTTGGACTCACTTTTAGCCCGAACGGCTGAATGGATTTCCACCAAACTTGGCAAAATTGTAGGGACTGTGTAGCCCGATGTGCCTTTGCTATGTCTCAAGATATGTGCTCCAGTGGATTTTGAGTAATTTAGGTTAAAAAAAATATATATATATCTATAAGCGCGCCCCGGTACGCGCACCGGGGCGCGTACCAGCGCGCTACGCGAGTACGCGAGCGGAAAGCTGATTGGCTCTCGGGTGTCTGTCAACATTCCAAAAGTCCGGAGCGGCCGCCATCTTGTGTCTCGGTAGGATCGAGACACAAGAGGTGGCAAAAACAAAGGGGGAAATGACCAAAAGGGGGCAGGGTAGACCCCCCCCTGACCCCCTAGGTTTGATGTGGGGGCCATAAAAGGGCTCCGCGGGGCAAAAATGTTTTTATTTTTTTCCGATTTTTGCGGGGGGAGCGCCCGGTACGCGCACCGGGGAGCGTACCGGGGAGCGTACCCTGGAGAAAAAAGAATGACAGAGTTTTTTAAAAATGTAGCATTTTTTTATAAATTGGAGGTAGTTCTAAAAAGAACTGTTTTTTAAATTATTTTTGTTGTTTTATATTTTTTTATTGTTTTTTTGAACATTTTTAACTTTTTTGGCTTTTATGAACAATTTTATATTTTTTTGTAATTTTTATGGGGACAAACAAAAAACAGGGAATTGTAAACGGCTCAACTGGAGCAAAAAAAATCAGGAACAAATTAAGGTTTCTTTCTGCAGTTGTGGTTGTCTCCAGCGCGGTTGATTAGTTTTATACTTTGCTCTCCATAGGAAATTGTAGTCCCGCAAAATATACAAACTATTTTAAAATCTCCAAACTGGGGTTGGATATTTGGGACCATCTCCATTGTCTCTGGACCTGATGGAGTGGGTTGTTTGCTTTTGGAGATGCTGGGAGAAGATTGGGGAGGGTTTCCGGTCAGTTCTCTGACCTCTGCCGCAGCATAGTTGTTTGGGTGCCTGCGTTGCATATGGCGAATCATAGTATTGTTGCCAAATGAGTACTTTTTTGTAGGGTTCCCCCTGGAAAGTACAGTGCCACAGATCAGACATGTCACTTTTGGCGCATTTACTTTTTTTAGTCCCCTTGGGATTTTAAAAAACTCCCACACAATGTGCTCCTTTGGTTTATAGGGGGGATTATCTTCAGGCAGGAACCGCCTCTCCTCCTCCTCCTCCTCCTCCTCCTCCTCTTCTTCTTCACCACCACTGTGGTGTTGTTGTGGTCCTTGTGGTGGTTGAGATGCTCCTGCTGCTGCTGCTACTGTAGCCATTACTACAAACAGGTCTTCCTCAGTCAAAGTACAAAGTAAGAATGAGGAAAAAAGGTGGGGGCTTTCCTCATTTGGAAAAAAAAACTGTTCTGAACCAATGAAAAGTGTCATTTTCAGGTCACATGACCCGACGCGCTTAGGCTACGCGCCCCGGGGCGCGCCCCGGTGCGGGCCAAGGGGCGCGTAGCGTAAGCGCGTCGGGCGCGCCCGGGGGCGCATAGCGTAGCGCGATCGTATGCGCTCGGGCGCTTCCGGGTACACTTACGCCGTGCGTCATAAGACGCATCACGCGGCTACGCGATACGTCACGATGATGTTTTCGTTCGTGGCAATAGCGCTAACGGGACGCTCACCGGTATGCGCACCGGGGCGCGCCGCAGCACTGCGCTTACCGGTGCGCTCACCGGTACGCGCACCGGGAGTGCTCCAAAGCAAAAAATGAAATAAAAAAAACATGAAAAATATACATAAAAAAAATAGTATTACATAAATATACAATATAGGATTCATTATAAAAAATATTATATTTCATAGTGGAGGAGTGTGGCTCACTGATTAGAGCGGCAGACTCTGATGCAGATGTCTGGCCCGGGACCAGGGTTCAATTCCCGACGCGGCAGGGTCCTGAGCCCAAAATGTCCATGGACTCCATAATTCTCGCCTCGGTGCCTATTCTAATCATGGGGTCCCACGCTGCAACTCTGGGCAATAGTTGCTTAATCTCCACTACGGCGGCCCACCCCGCTGCGGGATGCCTGGCTTTCACCCTGGGCATACCCAGTAGGGGTTATCTCACAGGGAAAAAGCCAGGACGGGTTCCCAAGGCAAGCGCCTTGATGCCTTCGGGTAATACGTGCGCTATATAAGTCGCAATACATTTACATTTACATAGCTATAGAATTTTGCTATTAAAAAACCTTTGAAATTCACTGAAAAAAACATAGGTTTGAGGCTCTATATATTAAGCATGGGCGTAAAATCCGTTCTGCTCGCGGATTTTGCGGATTTTCGGCAAATTCGCAATCCGCGAACTCGCGCAAATTTGCCAAAAATCCGCAAATTTGCACGCAGCGGATTTTTTTGCTTGGTGATACAATTTTGCGGCGCGCGGCGTTCACTTACCGTCATTCAGCGTTTGCAGAGTTGTTTTTCTCCATATTTTGCGTGTGCTGCGCCATTTTGGATCTTGCTGCGGGATCCCGCGGGAGTTTGGCGACCGCGATTACGTCATCGCGGCTTGCCACCTTGCACAGCACGCATCGCGAGAGTTCGCAATTGCGAACACGTAGATGCGGCGAGCAGCAACAATCTCGCACTCGCAAAATTTCAAAATTTGCATTTTTGCACAAGAATCCACCAGCAAGCAGCATAAACCTTCTAAAAATGATTATTTTTATCAGAATAACTCCTAAGGTTGACATTTGCCTGCACTTTTTTTGCAAGGAGTCCATTTTTGGGGGGGGGGAAGGAAGTGCCCCACAGTCTCCAACTTCCTGTTCCTGTAAAGCAGGCTCCTCCCAGTGCTTTCTTCATGTGCTGGTCATTTTCATTTGGATCTTGACCTGGAAGGATTACTTTTTGTGGATACTGCTGGATATTTGGATTTGAGGCCTTTTTGACTTTCTTTGGATCACTTTTGGATTAGAAATCAACTTTCACAAGTAAGTTTGTTTGGGGCATTACAGTTGCTGCAACTACAATTTTTGAACTTTTTCAGAACATTAAATAAAATATATTGTGGGTAGCCACAGTATCCAGTAGGACCAGGGTTAGTTATGGGTGCATCATACAACTGTTTTGTTGAATTTAAACATCATTGAGGGCATGGATGGCATGGGATTGTGCTGATTTTTGTGTGTTTTTTTATTTTTGGGGCTGCTGTGGGGGCCTTTTGCCCAGGGGTAGTGAGTGGTGCATGGACTGAGTCTTTCTGTGGGGTCTCTTTAATGTAAACATCATGGAGGGCATGTATGGCATTGCATTGTGGGGATTTTTGTGTGTTTTTCGTTTTTTAGTGGTTTACTGTTGATGGGGACTGGCCATGTGGGTGGGGGGCATTTTGAGTGCTGGTACAGGCAGGCCCTGGCCATGTGCTTGGGGTGCAAGGGGCCATTTTGAAGGCAGGCAGTGTTCTCAGGCCTGCACCCATTTTGCCTAGCTTTCATCCATTATGCCCAGGGGTAGTGAGTGGTGCATGGGCCTAGTCTTTCTGTGGGGTGTCTTGAATTTAAACATCATTGATGGCATGGGATTGTGCTTATTTTTGTGTTTTTTTATATTTTTTTTGGCTGCTGTTGGGGCCTTTTGCCCAGGGGTACCCAGTGGTGCATGGACTGAGTCTTTCTGTGGGGTCTCTTTCATGTAAACATCATGGAGGGCATGGATGGCATTGGATTGTGGTGATTTTTGTGTGTTTTTCGTTTTTCTGGGGTGTACTGTTGATGGGGACTGGCCATGTGGGTGGGGGCCATTTTGACTGCTGGTACAGGCAGGCCCTGGCCATGTGCTTGGGGTGCTAGGGGCCATTTTTAAGGCAGGCAGTGTGCTTTGTTGTGTCATAGGCCTGCACCCATTTTGCCTAGCTTTCATCCATTATGCCCAGGGGTAGTGAGTGGTGCATGGGCCTAGTCTTTCTGTGGGGTGCCTTGAATTTAAACATCATTGATGGCATGGGAGCTCGGCGGTTATGGGCGGTTATGGGTAGGTCTCCCCACGCGGACACAGGAGATTAGAGCTACACCCTTAGGGCTCATCCCTGATGTCCTGTCCCGCCGATCCCTCATGTGGCTATTAGTGTTTTGACCAGTAGGCATAGGAGAATCCACAGAGGTAACATACACCACACACATGACACTAGCATGATGTTGTTTTTCTCACTTTTATAAGGTCCTGAAGAATCGCGGGTGATTAACCCATTGCGAGATACATGTCGACCACGTTCACATCTAGTCTCCTCTAGGGTCACTCGACCTAACCTGTTGACACCTAGCGAGCTAGCCCCACGTTTTAATTGCAGCCAGGGGACCCCCAGAATAAAGTGAATTCCGGTACCCCTTGCTACATTTTAATAACCCTACCACAACAATACACCATTCTGCCCACACACCCTCACCTCACCATAAGGCTGTTGGATAAAAAGATCTCCGCCAAAGAGCCCCTCCTTGAGGTGAGCCCGTCGGGGGTTGCACCGCCTCCCCGACGAGGAGCAACCGCCGATGATGAAGCATGACACCCTTATGGGTGTGTGAGGCAACTACATCCAACATAATGGATGCCCCAGGGTGTCATTCTAACACCCTTGGTCACGCCAGGTAAATTTTCCCTATCCCTCCATAGGAACAGTTCAGCAACCCCCTTTTGTATCCACAGGCAGGCCCTGGCCATGTGCTTGGGGTTCAAGGGGCCATTTTGAAGGCAGGCAGTGTGCTTTGTTGTGTCATAGGCCTGCACCCATTTTGCCTAGCTTTCATCCATTATGCCCAGGGGTAGTGAGTGGTGCATGGGCCTAGTCTTTCTGTGGGGTGTCTTGAATTTAAACATCATTGATGGCATGGGATTGTGCTGATTTTTGTGTTTTTTTCAGTTTTTTTGGCTGCTGTTGGGGCCTTTTGCCCAGGGGTACCCAGTGGTGCATGGACTGAGTCTTTCTATGGGGACTCTTTCATGTAAACATCATGGAGGGCATGGATGGCATTGGATTGTGGTGATGTTTGTGTGTTTTTCGTTTTTTTGGGGTGTACTGTTGATGGGGACTGGCCATGTGGGTGGGGGCCATTTTGACTGCTGGTACAGGCAGGCCCTGGCCATGTGCTTGGGGTGCAAGGGGCCATTTTGAAGGCAGGCAGTGTGCTTTGTTGTGTCATAGGCCTGCACTCATTTTGCTTAGCTTTCATCCAATATGCCCAGGGGTAGTGAGTGGTGCATGGGCCTAGTCTTTCTGTGGGGTGTCTTGAATGTAAACATTATTGATGGCATGGGATTGTGCTGATTTGTGTGTTTTTTTCATTTTTTGGGCTGCTGTTGGGGCCTTTTGCCCAGGGGTACCCAGTGGTGCATGGACTGAGTCTTTCTGTGGGGTCTCTTTCATGTAAACATCATGGAGGGCATGGATGGCATTGGATTGTGGTGATTTTTGTGTGTTTTTCGTTTTTTTGGGGTGTACTGTTGATGGGGACTGGCCATGTGGGTGGGGGCCATTTTGACTCCTGGTACAGGCAGGCCCTGGCCATGTGCTTGGGGTGCAAGGGGCCATTTTGAAGGCAGGCAGTGTGCTTTGTTGTGTCATAGTCCTGCACCCATTTTGCCTAGCTTTCATCCATTATGCCCAGGGGTAGTGAGTGGTGCATGGGCCTAGTCTTTCTGTGGGGTGTCTTGAATTTAAACATCATTGATGGCATGGGAGTGTGCTGATTTTTGTGTTTTTTTCGATTTGTTTGGCTGCTGTTGGGGCCTTTTGCCCAGGGGTACCCAGTGGTGCATGGACTGAGTCTTTCTGTGGGGTCTCTTTCATGTAAACATCATGGAGGGCATGGATGGCATTGGATTGTGGTGATGTTTGTGTGTTTTTCGTTTTTTTGGGGTGTACTGTTGATGGGGACTGGCCATGTGGGTGGGGGCCATTTTGACTGCTGGTACAGGCAGGCCCTGGCCATGTGCTTGGGGTGCAAGGGGCCATTTTGAAGGCAGGCAGTGTGCTTTGTTGTGTCATAGGCCTGCACTCATTTTGCCTAGCTTTCATCCAATATGCCCAGGGGTAGTGAGTGGTGCATGGGCCTAGTCTTTCTGTGGGGTGTCTTGAATGTAAACATTATTGATGGCATGAGATTGTGCTGATTTTTGTGTTTTTTTTTATTTTTTTGGCTGCTGTTGGGGCCTTTTGCCAGGGGTACCCAGTGGTGCATGGACTGAGTCTTTCTGTGGGGTCTCTTTCATGTAAACATCATGGAGGGCATGGATGGCATAGGATTGTGGTGATTTTTGTGTGTTTTTCGTTTTTTTGGGGTGTACTGTTGATGGGGACTGGCCATGTGGGTGGGGGCCATTTTGACTGCTGGTACAGGCAGGCCCTGGCCATGTGCTTGGGGTGCAAGGGGCCATTTTGAAGGCAGGCAGTGTGCTTTGTTGTGTCATAGGCCTGCACTCATTTTGCCTAGCTTTCATCCAATATGCCCAGGGGTAGTGAGTGGTGCATGGGCCTAGTCTTTCTGTGGGGTATCTTGAATGTAAACATTATTGATGGCATGGGATTGTGCTGATTTGTGTGTTTTTTTCAATTTGTTTGGCTGCTGTTGGGGCCTTTTGCCCAGGGGTACCCAGTGGTGCATGGACTGAGTCTTTCTGTGGGGTCTCTTTCATGTAAACATCATGGAGGGCATGGATGGCATTGGATTGTGGTGATTTTTGTGTGTTTTTCGTTTTTTTGGGGTGTACTGTTGATGGGGACTGGCCATGTGGGTGGGGGCCATTTTGACTCCTGGTACAGGCAGGCCCTGGCCATGTGCTTGGGGTGCAAGGGGCCATTTTGAAGGCAGGCAGTGTGCTTTGCTGTGTCATAGTCCTTCACCCATTTTGCCTAGCTTTCATCCATTATGCCCAGGGGTAGTGAGTGGTGCATGGGCCTAGTCTTTCTGTGGGGTGTCTTGAATTTAAACATCATTGATGGCATGGGATTGTGCTGATTTTTGTGTTTTTTTCGGTTTTTTTGGCTGCTGTTGGGGCCTTTTGCCCAGGGGTACCCAGTGGTGCATGGACTGAGTCTTTCTGTGGGGACTCTTTCATGTAAACATCATGGAGGGCATGGATGGCATTGGATTGTGGTGATGTTTGTGTGTTTTTCGTTTTTTTGGGGTGTACTGTTGATGGGGACTGGCCATGTGGGTGGGGGCCATTTTGACTGCTGGTACAGGCAGGCCCTGGCCATGTGCTTGGGGTGCAAGGGGCCATTTTGAAGGCAGGCAGTGTGCTTTGTTGTGTCATAGGCCTGCACTCATTTTGGCTAGCTTTCATCCAATATGCCCAGGGGTAGTGAGTGGTGCATGGGCCTAGTCTTTCTGTGGGGTGTCTTGAATGTAAACATTATTGATGGCATGGGATTGTGCTGATTTTTGTGTTTTTTTTTATTTTTTTGGCTGCTGTTGGGGCCTTTTGCCCAGGGGTACCCAGTGGTGCATGGACTGAGTCTTTCTGTGGGGTCTCTTTCATGTAAACATCATGGAGGGCATGGATGGCATTGGATTGTGGTGATTTTTGTGTGTTTTTCGTTTTTTTGGGGTGTACTGTTGATGGGGACTGGCCATGTGGGTGGGGGCCATTTTGACTCCTGGTACAGGCAGGCCCTGGCCATGTGCTTGGGGTGCAAGGGGCCATTTTGAAGGCAGGCAGTGTGCTTTGTTGTGTCATAGGCCTGCACCCAGTCTGCCATCCTTTCATCCATTATGCCCAGGGGTACTCTGTCAGTGGTGCATTTTATTGGACTTTATATTTTGGGGGGTGGGTATAATAAAATTGCTTACTTGCAAACTATTAATTGAAGCGCTACATATGCAACATTTATTTAACTGATGTTCCTCTGGCTTCGTTTGCTTTTAGGTGCAGAAAGACGAATCATCAGCCTCATCGTTCCTCATCAGTGCCAGGAAGAAGTCCTGCTGCGGTGTTTGCAGCACAACGTCACGTGTGGCCACACACAACTCTGCAACTTGTGCAACTGAGGCCTGCTGTTCTGTAATCTGAAGAAGATGGCCCCAAAAAAAGTTGCCCGTAGCTCCTCTAGCAAGAAAGTTGCCAGCAAGGAGCAGAAGAAGCAACTGGCGCCACTTACCAAGGAGACTGGTGTGACGACCGCCACATTTTTTGGGATTAAAAAAAGTACGCCTGCTGCAGCAGCGTGGTCTGCTGGGAACCAAGCTGGGAGCAGCACCTCCGCTGCATTGGGCTTAGTGCCACCACCACCACGCCAACGTAGGTCCAAGCCCTTGAGTGCTGCAGAGGCAGCCAGTATAGTTGCTCAATCACCATCGACCAGTGATGTTGGCTCATCGCAAGAAAGTAGCAGCATCCCTCAATCAACACAGGTTGTTGTAACTCATCTGACGAGTGTTGAACAACCACAGCCGCAACAACAACCACATGTGCAAGTACAAGCCCAAGTACATGTGGAAGGAGAGGCGGTGCAAGGAGAGGAGCAAGCAGAGGTGCATGGAGTGGCACAAGTGCCCACAATAGTTGTTCCTCCCGAAGTAGGGGCACATCCGGAAATCGACATTCAAGCCGAGGTATCACATGAGGAAGCCACTCCTCCTGATGATTCATTGTCTTCCAGATCCCCAGCAAGGAAAAGATCAAGGATGGTGTCTACTTCTTCTTCAAGCCCCCTTCCTTCTGATGATATGGATAAAACTTGGGAACCACCACGGCCGTCTGAGAGTGAGGCACACCATGATCTGACAAAGGTAGCTAAGCGTAAATGGAAGGTCCCTGAAAGTCTCAGAGTCATGGAGTGTGATGATGACGCTGAACAAGAAGGGGCGTATACTGCTCCTGCTGATGAAGACTCTCACGACGAAGACGCAGTCATCATAGGCGTCAATCCAGCCTCAGCGGGCATGCAGCACACAGACATTTTCACCCTAGCCCGAAATGCTGCTGAGCGTGATGATGATAATGGCGACGTGGGAATGGGACCACCAGGAATGCAGTTAACTAGTACACCAACACCACCACCTACAGCTTCCATATTTTCTCGCCAGAAGGGACCTCCATCCACCTCGACCTCCATGTCCTCAATTAGTGGTGCTGTAAGTGCACAACGTACTAAATTTCGGCAACACACATCCTCCAGTTCATCTGGCATTAGCAGCATTCCCAGTATCGCCTCCTCCGCTCCCCACAGACATTTGAAATCCGCAGTTTGGGACTTCTTTAGTGTTAGCACAACAAGGGAAAACATAGCCATTTGTACCATTTATAAGGTTCGAGTTAGTCGTGGTAAGCTTGGTACTAACTATGGTACCGGAGGCCAGAGAGGTCATCTTGAGAGAGAGCACACTGTCAAATGGCTGGCGCACCTAAGGGAGATCAAGGATGCCCGAATTGCAAATCAACAAATAGTATCCGTTGATGTTTCATCTGCTGATGACGAGGAGGAAGAAGAAGCGTCAGACATTTCTTCACTTACACCCAGTAACCCTGTCAGCAGCAGATCTATGAGCCACACTAAGAGTGTGGGAGAGAGTGAGACACCAACGCAAAAAAGTTCATCACGGAGCGTAACTGGGTCGCAGAAGTCATCATCATCCCGTAAATTGGTCCAGCCCACCATTAGAAGCATGTTGTTTCTAGAAGAGCCATATGAACGCAACCACCCAATGGCGCGTCTGTATAACAGTAAGCTGGCTAAAATGCTAGCGCTGGACCTTCTCCCTTTTTCTTTTGTGGAAGGGGTGGGTTTTCTTGAAATGGCTGGCAACGCTCTGCCCTAAATGGAAGGTTCCTAGCCAGTTCTATTTTGCCAGAGTTGCGATTCCAGCACTACATGAAGATGTGCTCGAGGTGATTGGGGCAGCTTTGCAGAAGAGTGCTGTTCACACTATACATCTGACAACAGACATGTGGAGCAGTTGTGCAGCCACTGATTACATGTGCATCACTGCACACTGGGTCTCTTTTTCAGGGGTTAAAGGCAAAATAAGGCAAGGTGTTGATGAGGACAACGTTTATAAAGCTGCTCAGAAACATGCAACAATAGCCATGTTTGCCATGGAGAAAAGTCATACAGCAGAAAACATTTTGCATGAGTTTAACACAACGGTCTTTCAATGGCTGTCCCCAAGAAAACGCATGATTGGTTATGTTTCCACGGATAATGGCGCCAATGTAGTTAAGGCCATGGATATGGGTAACTATTTCAGAGTGCGGTGTCTGGCGCACTGTATAAACCTGGTTGTTAAAAAATTCTTGAGTGAAGAAAGTCCAGTCGCCGAGTTACTGACCACCTGCCGAAGAATGTGCACACATTTCAACCATTCTTTTAAGGCCCGGAAGCAGCTGAGGTGCCTGCAATATGAACGTAAATTGCCAGTGAAAGCACTCATCCAGGCGGTGGCAACACGTTGGAACTCAACCTTCTACATGCTTGAGCGTCTGTATGAGCAGTATGCGGTAGTCGATCAGTATTTCTTTAAACTGGGTACACCTATGATGGACATGAGGATACAGGTGGAGTAATGGCACCTAGTTAAAAGCCTGACAGACATGCTTCGTCCTGTTGAGGTCTTCACGCGTGCAGTCAGCAGGGAGGACTGTAATTTGGGAAAAGCTATCCCATTGTTGAGCATGCTAGAGCACCGACTGAAGGCGGTGTGTTCTAAGTTTGAAAAAGATGGAAAGGAAGAAGCATTAGAGTTGGCGGAGAAGTTATTACACCGCCTACTTGGCGATGATCGTCTTGAAATGATCAAGACAGAACAGCATTACATTTGTGCTACTATTCTGGATCCACGGTTCAAAAAGGCAGTGGCAGGCAGAGTATTCTTTCCTTTTGATGACGCAGATGTTACAAAGTCCAAACATTGGGTAGCTGTGTCAGCCACTCGGTTTGAAAGAGAACGGCAGGAAATTGAAGGAAAAGGCAGTACATCAGCATCAGCAGGCCGTCCGCAGTCAAAAAAATCCCCTTTTGCATTTGTGGCTGTGGCAGAAGTGAGTGATTTGCCCTCTCAGCCGTTAACGACACCAGCAACCGTATCATCTGCACCAGACACAACAGTAATATCGGGTGATGAAGAGGATTGGCTAACTGAGCTTGGGTTTGCTTCTGAAATGGTCCCAGAAAAAAGTAAGCAAAGTGGAGGAACCCGGGAGAACCTCGAGTTGATGGTGCAGGCCTATCTGACTGACTCAACAGAGGTCCATCTTTCTCATGACCCATTGGCGTATTGGCATGGGAAAACAGTTGCTTGGCCAGAGATCACCAACCTGGCTATAAATGACTTGTCTTGCCCACTTGCAAGCGTGTCTTCTGAACGAGTTTTCAGTGCTGCTGGTGGCATTGTAACTTCCAAAAGGACCCCCCTCTCGCCCAAAAATGTGGAGAGGTTAACAATGATCAAGATGAA
The DNA here is from genome assembly GCF_964261635.1 of Lissotriton helveticus. Classification (NCBI taxonomy): domain Eukaryota; kingdom Metazoa; phylum Chordata; class Amphibia; order Caudata; family Salamandridae; genus Lissotriton; species Lissotriton helveticus. The sequence continues at coordinate 508,942,459 of NC_136072.1, read as the reverse complement.
TCAGCACCTCATACCACCAGATTACAAAATACGAGAATGCACGCAGGAAGAAGACGAGGAGGACACCAACTTAGATGAGGGAAGTTCTTCTCTGTTAAGTGACCTACTCCCGTATGAATTCGCAGAGTTTGACGACAAGCTCTTCTTCCCTGACACCGAGCCTTGAAAATAAATGAGTCAATGAATCACTAACTTTCTGTTTCGTCCTCATTCACTTTTATTCCTGTGTGTCTCTTTCTTTGTTTTGCAAAATCTATATAACAAAAACTTTAATCACCTAATCACAAAAAACAAGCCCATCAGCAGAACTGTCTTCACTTATTTGCTTATTGATTTGAAGGTGCCGCAGTCTGCATTCCTCAGGTTCACAAGTTCACAAGAACATGCTCCTCTATCCTCCTCCTCCAGACTCCTATTTCCCTCAAAGCAGACTTGTGGGGGTGTTCTACTTCTTTGCGGGTGAGTAGACGGCTCTGGGGCCATTGCTGGGAAGGTCTAGTACCGGATAAAAGTGTTTTGGAGAAAATCAGAGCAAAAAAAGTGTTTGCCTTTTTGCTCACTATCATGTTTTCGGTGGCCTGTTTGGGGGGGTTCCTGGTGTTTGTGGGTGGGTTTTGGGGTCTGGGAGCAACGCTGGCACAGTATAATTTTGATTGCATTTGTTTTCCAGGACATCCATGGTGGAAAAGTCGAGTTAGGACCTTGCTGCACAGCGCGTTTGGACAGAATTGAAAGAAGGCCGAAAAAGAATTCTAAGTATGAGATTTTCCATTTTTGCTTTTTGTCTGTTTGGGGGTGTTGTGCTTTTTTGCGAGTGGGTTGGCGGGTCTTGGGGCATTGCTGGGAAGGTCTAATACCGGATAAAAGTGTTTTGGAGAAAATCCATGAGGAAAACGTTTTTTAATTTTCTGACATTTCGCTCACTACAGCGTTTTTGGGGGCCTGTTTGGGGGGCTTCCTGGTGTTTGTGGGTGGGTTTTGGGATCTTTGAGAAACGCTGGGTATGGATACTTTTCATTGCAAGTGGTTTGAAGAAAATCCATGGTGGCAAAGGGGAGTTAGGGCCTAGCTGCGGAGCGCGCGTGGAGTGATGTTGGAAATTTGCCAGGAAAATTACTAAGTCCCCACTTTTGTAGTTTTGCTTTTTGGCTGTTTGGGGGTCTTCTACTTGTTTCCGCCTGGGTTGACGGCTCTGGGGCCATTACTGGGAAGGTCTAGTACCGGCTAAAAGTGTTTTGGAGAAAATCGGAGCAAAAAAGTGTTTGCCTTTTTGCTCACTATCATGTTTTCGGTGGCCTGTTTGGGGGGGTTCCTTGTGTTTGTGGGTGGGTTTTGGGGTCTGGGAGCAACGCTGGCACAGTCTAATTTTGATTGCATTTGTTTTCCAGGACATCCATGGTGGCAAAGGGGACTTAGGGCCTAGCTGCAGAGCGCGCGTGGAGTGATGTTGGAAATTTGCCAGGAAAATTACTAAGTCCCCACTTTTGTAGTTTTGCTTTTTGGCTGTTTGTGGGTCTTCTACTTGTTTCCGCCTGGGTTGACGGCTCTGGGGCCATTGCTGGGAAGGTCTAGTACCGGATAAAAGTGGTTTGGAGAAAATCCATCGTGGGGAAGGGGGGATTTGGCCTAGTTAAAGAAAGCGTTTGCCACTATTCTTAACTTAGGGCTCGTTAGGGTTAGCAGTATTTGTATTGCATGTGTTTGGGCGGGGGGCTGTTTGTGGGGGGGTTTGCGAGTCTTGGAGCAATGCTGGGTATGGATACTTTTGCTTGCTTGCAAGTGGTTTGAATACGATCCACGGTGGGTAAGGGGGGATTTGGGCCTACTTTACTTTCAAAGTACATTTTGTCACCATTTTCTACTAGGACTCGTTTTTTGAGATCTGATTGGGGGTCTTCTTAGGGTCTTCTACATTTTTGCGACTGGGTTTAGTAAGGGTCTGGGAGCACTGCTGGGAAGGTCTAATTTTGTTCTAAAACACAGTTTACAGTACACCTAGCTTGAGGGGAAGTATCCGCTAAATTAATTCGCCCATACTTATTTATCCTTCAAAAGGAGACTCAGACAGAGTAGGCACTTTCAAAAATATTGTACTGTCTATTAGGAATCTCAAAGTGTGACTTTTTGCACTACACAGCGTACATACCTTATATTTATTTGTCATTGGTGTTCTAATATCACTTCCTGTTTTTCCATCAATAATTACAGGCCGGGTTTCAGCCTGTGCAATGGGAAAAAAAGGATGAAGTCAGGCTTCACATTAGCGAGCCGCAATTCAGCATCCGGCAGGCAGTGGACAGGGTGTCTTCTGGTCACCAACATTGATGGACGGAGCGTCAGATGGAATGGAGGAGTCCCGCTAATAAGAGGAATGGTTGGATGCATCTTACAACTTCCCAAGTTCAACAGGACAACTACAACAACATACAGATACAGTATCCGTTCTTTTCTAATTATCTTTAAAGTAATGTTATTGCTGTGAACTTCTAGGAGTGTGACTCTGCATTTCTTTGATCTCTGCTTCTAAATTCATCCCTACAGCCATTGGATAGGTTTTACTTCTGCTATTTTTCAAACCTAATTTAATGTACGAAGTGTTTCTCTGAGTGCAGAGATAGGCAAGTGAAAACGCATAATTATTACTGCAGCCCTGTACTGTCGCATTCTTTCATTCACGGTTGTCGAAAGTACTAGTTACTTTTCAGTAACCATGCATGCAGTAGTGCATGCACTTCCTTTATGTCACTTAAAAGATTCATGGTTAGCTTTGTACCCAAAGATTTGTTTATCTTCAATTAATGTTTGTCCATGCTGTGCTTTTTTTTTCTTCTCTCAACAAAACTTTCCCAAAAACCCCCATTCCCATCCATTTTCCAAACACTAGCCCTCTTCCCCCGGGCTGTGTGGTTTTGATTGATGTGTGACTAAATGACAGCAATAATTCCACACACATGCTGGGGAGGATAAGGTCATAGCAACAGGATGGTGAAGGAATCCGAGGATATATTCTTACTCAGCTTGACACCGAGTCACTATTGGCAAATGAAAGCAGATTTTCATGTGCGCCATCAACTTGATTGGTCATCAAGAACATCCTCCTCCTAGACGTGGCAAATGAAATTATTACGCTGCTGTGTCCTTCACCTTCAGTACTATTTCTTGTAATAGTAGCCAATGTCAAAGAAATTCAACGCAAGTAGTAGTTATACTTTAAATACTTTACCATTTGTTAGGCGACATTGTGGCACTGTTCTAGTGTACTGTCACCTGCTATATTCTCTATCGTACCGTTCTAATGCTACGATAAGGACAAACAAGGTTTCATTTTCTTTTTTTTCAGATGCTGCAACTGCCACTGTGTAACACCACAAGTACCACCGCAATGATGACATTTCATCCGCCCAGGATTGCCAACCTTAATCGCCATTTCGCGTGCAGCCAGCCCTGTGCCTAGCCCTATTTCCAAACACAAATTACAGGTAAGATAAGCGTTTGGGGGAGGTAGTATAATGAAGTATTAGGAGATACGAGAGACTGACACTAGTCCTAGGACTATTTAATTCACTTACTCTGTGAGAGGCACTTAGTTTTGAAAACATTTGGGCCATTAGTACTTACACAACTTGAATCAAGATGCCACTTAAGTTTCAGGACTGTTAAACCCCCACCCACCAGCCTCAAAAGCAGTAAAAAACACGTATGCTAAGATAAAGTTTAAAGTATATTTATATATCCAGTAACATAAATCTCCCGCAAGGCCCAACCCCCCCCCGAACCCCAAGGAATGTCCCTGAAAACAAAGTCCAAAAAAGTAGAAAACCCAACTCCCAATTCCCACCCCCCCAGAAGTCTTTAAAAAAGGGGCAAGGGACAGTCTCCTCCTACTGGCTGCTGTTGACTTTTCGAGCTAGGTCAGCATGCTCCTTGCGGAGGGTCTCGAGCAGGGTCTTGGTGTTGAGGAGCTCCTGCTCGAGGTAGGAAACCCTCAGGGAAAGGCGGTGCATCCTTTTTTTGCAACTACTGTGGGGGGCAGCTGATTTCTTTGCTGCTCGGTGGTGGCGGGTGGCTGCGGTACCCCAGCTCCATACCGCTGGAGACCTGCGCTGACTGGCTGACCCAGGGAGCGCGGAGGAGGATGCAGGTGTCGCCGTGGATGTTGTTGACATACTCTGCGTGTCCTCCTCCTCCTGGGCCACCAGCCGCCGATATTCGGCGACAGTCGCCTCCAGCCTCCGTTGCCGGGCCCTTTCAGCCAGCTCCTTCCTTGTTGGTTTGGAAGGAGCATCTATATGAAGAAAGAAAGACATAGTCTGTAACCAATGCTCTTTAAGATTAACACAAAATGATTCAGCAGAAAGTTATGTCACAGTAGAACTAGCAACTTGGAAGCGCAGTACATAACTATTGTGGCCAGTATCTATCTAACCTCCCACTTCTTCATCCTTGCTCTAACATTAGTGGGAGTTTAAGGAATCAATTCTACGAGCACTATGGACTCACTCCATTAGAGTCGACTATGACGGTACACCAGTCTTATTCTTCTTCTTCTCTCTTGTTTAGCAAAATTGGTACGTTAACTTCTGCAAGCCAGCATAATGCCAGCGCAGTCAACTTGCACCCGAGAAAAACAGACGCCCGCCATGATGAGAGAGACAGACTTGCGTTACTGTACCAGTCCAGTACATGTAGATGGTGATGCTCTTACTTTTCTATTACGGGTGGCACTGAGAATACTCTGTTACAAGGGCTACTGCTTAATTAATTTAACTTTCACCCTACAGTGCCAATGAATAGATACTAGAAAAGGAAAATGAAGAAGATAAATAATCTGATTATCTATCACTGCATATGGTATGTATTTGCTTACATATGGGATGACTTTAGGTGCTTTGCTTTTTATTGAGTGAACAGTGATATATTCACACAAGAATGACCGAGTTCTAATAAACTTATTAACAGATGTAGTGAGCGGCCATCGTAATAGCCAGATATATGCTGTGCTTGCAATAAAAACTACTGCTACTATTCATGGTAGTATTTGGACAAAATTACAACTTCTTTTCCTTGCCTTTCCTACACTGGGACGGACGTGCGGGTGCGGTGTTACATGCTCTTCAAAGTAACACTTAGTTCATCCAGTGACCGTCTACTCTGTCGTGATACACATATGCTATCTAAGAGTCAGATAGTACCATGATCCAGGCATCCATCCATTCAAACTATATGTCAATCATTCTTCTTCATGTCTCTCATCTGGACAAACCTTACGTTTTCTCACGGGGAGCACACTATGCAGTCTGCAATCTCAATAAGTAAGGAATATAAGAGCTTACCACTGCCCGCCACTACCGTGGCAACCCGCACAGCAGTTTGGTCCGGCACGTGCACCGCCTCCTCCCCAGAACTTTCCTCCTCCACCTCCGCGCTGGGCCCAGCACCAGATGTTCCACCTACAAAGTACATTTAAGAATGTTAGATGTCATAGACATACACCAATCACTAGTATTTTGTCTAGGAATGAAGAAATGTGAATACTGAAAACAAGCTAATAATTTGTGACTGTCTACTCTAAAGTAAAAATGTCCCTTTTTACAGGGAAGGGTGTTGTCTTGCTGCACTTTTTGGCACAACTGATGAATGCTTGCTTTTTAACACGCACCATTTGTCTCATAACAGACAGAATCTTCACTTCTAAGAACAAATCATCATCACTAGGACGGAGGGACCAACGATTCAGCACCAAAAAGAAAAATTAAAGTTCAAACCAGGTGAGGGCTCGGCTCGCCCACAATAAATGTGTGAAATAAATCACTATAAGCACTTTTCTATTTTTAATCAACCGTTTATGTTTTATGACAAGCTTGATTTCAATAAATATTTTTACTTTTAATAAAGCTTTAAAACTTAAATAGACTCTGTGGTTTTTGGTCATGAGTGAATGAGCAAAAGGTTTTGCAATTTGCAATGCATGTACAGGAATGTACAGGAATTTTTTATATAGCGCAAATCACCAAGCGGTTTCTAAGCGCTTGCTTAGGGAACCCGTCCTGGTATTCCCCTGTGAGATAACCCCGGCAGGGTATTCGCAAGGTGAAAGCCAGGCATCCCGCCGCGAGGGGCCGTTGTGGAGATTAAGCAAGCTATTGCCCAGAGTCGCAGAGTGTGAACCCGTGAATCAAGTAGGCACCGGAGCGAGAATTGTCGAGTCCATGGACATTTTAGGACTCAAGACCCCGCCGAGCCGGGAATTGAACCCTGGTCCCGGGCTGACCTCTGCTTCCAGGTCTGCCTCCTCTAACCACTGAGCCACACTTCTCCCGTGAGCCCGTGCCTCTGACACTTCTGGACTCTGACTCCGTACTCTTGTCCTGCGTTGGATAATTATCATTGGGGATCAATCATCGATGAATTCGGGAGCTAAATGACTCTGCCACACTATCTAGTCAGTAAGGAGATTGGGGGTTCTTCAAAGTCTGATATCACTGAGGTATGTGGAAAGTCGACCTGTGCCTATTATAATTGATAAACAATGCACTTTAGTGTCCATAGTTCTGTTTGTACAGATTTGTCCCTGCAACAGTAGTAGTATGGATTGTCCTCCTATCCAAACCAAAAGTAAAGTAGTATCTTATTCTTTCTTGGTGGTCATTCACCTTTTTATTGTTGGTAATTGTCAAAGCATAAACATTTAGAAGACTTGAAAAGACATTATGGACAATCCCAGAGGACTGCACTCAGAGCATAGAGCTATTGCAGACTAGAATGGGAGTTTCGTTTTACACCTTTTGCCAAATGTTCAATCTTAGTTAGCTACACAGACAGACAAATAAGAATAATCTAGTAATACCACAGGGAGTCATAGTCGAGGCAGGATAAGAATTTAGATACAGTGTACAAGAAGATCAAAGACGATTTAGAAAAAATCGAATGAGGAACGCTAGGAAAAAATAGGTACTCTATATTAAAATTAAAACTTACCGGGGCCAGCAAAGGAGCCCTCGCCTGACTGATCCTGGCCTGGTTCAGCAGCAGCTGCCTCCTCCAATGTCCTCTTGCCCCTGGGGGGAGCTGATGTACAACATGAAAGAAAGAAAGACCCAAAAACATGGATGATTGTTGTCAACCAAATTAAACATTTCAAAAGAACAATAACAAAATCTTTTGGCGAAATAGCAAATAGACAACTATTGAACGGGATATATTGACCTATCTCATGTGGTCTACTACGATATTAGTATTGCTTGATTTGCGGACCGTCGACTTGGAAAGTTATGCAACTCACTAAACAAACTACTAAAAAGGTTCGCATAGGACTGGCAGGCAGCAGTCCGCAGCACGCGAAGTGACAGACAAACTCCATCGTGATTGCAGATCAGCGACAACACTAAAAAGTTTCCTACTACATTAACCAGTCATTAAAATACTGAAACTATCAATCCACCACCACTATTTCTTCTTATTGCCAGGTGTACAAAGGAAGGACTGGACTGGAGTCTGTAGGGGCAGATTTACAAGCCCCTTGCGGTTCTTTTGCTCCATTGTTGCGTGACTTTTGTGACGCAGAGGCATAACAAAAGAGGCGCCATGGTGCGGCGTATATTAACAACGTGACGCATATGGGAGATGCATCACGTTGTAAAGGCCTGCGTCATCAGGGGGCGTTCCGGCACAAGGGAGGGCGTTCCTGCGCAGGAACGCATCCTAAAAGTGGCTGAGAGAAATCTACAAGATGTCAATCAGTCACTTTTAGGACAATGATGCGTGACTCAAACCCTGCGCCTGCTTGAAGCAGACGTACGGCTTGACGCAGCATTGGGGAGATAGGGCACCCCAGAGCATTGCTGGAGCTGCGCCATCATTGTCACGCAACTCCAGCAATGCGCCGCCTTTACGGCACAGATGCGTAAGGCTTCTGTGACGTTTTGGGCCCATGGTACGCCGCATTGTAAATACGGCGCACCATGGGTGGTGGTGGCGTGGCGCACAATTACTGGCGCATCCCTGCTACTTTGCAGGGATGTGCCGGTAATTGAAAATCTGACCCTTAGTGTCTAGCATTACGCAGTTCTTTACCCTACACTCATACATCATTTCTCAGGACAATGAAATGAACACAAAACAGAAAACAAATAAGCATAGTAGCAAGGCTACTGAGAAGGAGAGCAGTGCACCTGAAATGCACAGAAGATTTTGAAATATAATTTACCTACAATGTAATCGGCAGCATTATTGCTCTTGGTAAAAAACAAAAATTTGCAATATCATAACACACAGAGCGGGAGAAAACAGAGTAGTGATGAAATAGCTAGAAATAGCTACTACTACTCGCCAAGCCCGGGGATCTCGACGCCGAGCACGTCCAGCAAGTCGCGTTCCCGGTCCATGAGATCCGTCTAGCGGTGGGTGGCCTGGTTGTAGGTGCGCAGACCCCAGAGTGTTCAAACATGGCCCGGCACATCTTCTCCCACCGCTTCCGGCGCTCCCGGATCCCGTAGCCGGTAGCGATGATCTTGCCGCCTCCCATGATGGTCTTGGGGAGGCGGCGCTGGACATGAAAGACTAGTGCGGCCACCTCCTCCGCACTAAAAATTTCCCGAGCTATAACTTGCTCCCCCCTCAAACACCCGCACGGGAGCCGGGCACGGGGTGCCGGACCCTTCCCCTTCGCGGGCTGCTTCCCGGCTCCCTTTACCATGGTCTGGGCAGAAAGGAAGGTAAATAATAAAGAAGAAATAGAATAGGGAAGAAGAAAAGAAAAGAGGTAAAAAAAAGTAGTTTAAAATTAACCCAAAGTAGCAGAAAACCGAGAAATATAGAGCTAGAAAAATAGAGTAAAATAGAACAAAAAAACTTCAAACAAGCAAAGGATGGCAGAGAGTGACAGAGGATACAGAAAGCATGCCCAGAACCATAGCAATGAATGAAAAACAAGATGGCCGCGCCCGTTGACGACCACGTGGGTAAGTTCACGCGAGATTTTCCCCGCGATCACACACGAACATGTACTAGCGAGCCGCACACTTTGCGAGATTACACATAGCCCCCGGAAACGGAATTACGTCACGCAAACAAGATGGCCGCGCCCATGTACGACCGCTAGGGTAACTTCGCAAACGTTGCGCTACAAGCGGCTTGCGAACACGCAAAAAATCACGCGAACAAACACGCCGCAAAAAAACCAAATCGTGTATTTGCACGAATTTGCGGCTTCCGAAATCGATCTCGCACAAATTCACGCCCCGCGAATCGCGCGAAATTGCAGAAAAACAATTTTTGCAAAACTGAAAGCACTCAGCAGGTACAAAAGTTCAATCTTAACATTAGTAACAATTCCCTCTAGTGCTTCATGAGGGGCCCCCTCCAGAGTTCAGTTGCCTACTTGCAACTATTCTATGACCCTGCTCTGACCCTCACAGCAGGCTCAGAGACTAGCTACAAGTATGCCAAAGGTCCTGCTAAAAAAAATTAGACTGCAACAGAAAGCAATTACAGATAAGGAAGCAGGTGCCAGACTGGAAGTTCAAATTCAGTGACACATTAATCAATCAGCCATGTCAGTTGAGGCAGGGCAGGTGTGCTTTCCCCCCCATAATCTACAGTGATGAAACAGAGGGTGGCATGGGTGAGCCAGAGGGTGGCAGTGGTGAAACAGAGGGTGGCAGTGGTGAAAAAGAGGGTGCTGTGATGAACCATACGTAGAAACAACATGGTCGCGACCGTTGCTACCTGACAAGTAAGTTCGCGTTTGCGAACTGGTAAAAAACTCTCGCGAAACAGCAGAAACTCTTGCGAAACCCAAAAAAAAATCCGCTAAATTCGCGAGAGTTCGCGGATTTTGCGGATTGCGAATCCGTAAATACGCAAGTTTGCGGATTGCCAATTCGCAAAATCCGCCCATGCTTACTATATATAGTTAGGAATTAGCATTTACAAAACCTATGAAATTAACTGAAAAAACCATAGGTTTGACACCAGTTATAGTTAGCTGGGAATTTTACTGACATAAAACCATTGAAATTCCCACGTTATAGTTAGTTGGACTCACTATAACTTGCGCGTGCAATGCACTGCTGATGACGTCACATATTACATCACTCATGACATGGTCACTGACATCACTCATGACATCACTGATGACACCATCCTTGTGACAGAGTGACAGACCTCCTTTCAGTGTAATGTAACCCTTGAAACACATATTCAAAAATAGAAACTAAAATTTTCAAAAAAATGGAGATACCCATACCAGTTACAACAACCAATTCAGTAATTCCACCATCTATATACACATCCACTCATTCACCAACAGTTCTATATAGTCACTCATACATATACTCACTCATCATATGTAGTGATACACCTATACATCCTGTTACACACCGACAGTCATCCAAAAGTTACTCACACACATACTCACACATGCAAATAAACTATTGAACATACATTTATTTGCATATACAGCTATACACACACTACCACCTTACTTCTAAGGAAACTTACACATACTTACTCTCTTAAACAATCACTTATAGAAACACATACTTATTCAAACAGGAACTCTTACAATCTCTTACTCTCACATATACTCACTTATATACATCAATATTCACATATACTACATTAAAACATATGTAGTTACTGATAAAGACACTAGTGAGACAGTCATTCACTCCGTAACACACACATATACACACTCATCCACCCATACAGTCCTGCACATATGCTGTCTTCAAAACACATACAAACAGAGAGTCAGTCATTCATGCATCTATGTGCTAAGTAATACACCCACCAAACCATACAGACACTCATACTGATACTAAAAAAACATCTAATAACCCATATACATACACATGTAGCTACTCACCAACCCATGCAGCCACTTATACACAAAGTGAAACACTAACACATATATTTAAATATTTAAACATTATTCACTAATATATGTATTCACTAGGATACACTTAATAAGCCAGTTAACCAATCAATTTTTTTTATTTAAAACAACCATTTAGACACTTTTTTAAACATTTATTCTTCCATCAACTTTTACATATACATATATAAAACATATTTATTTTTCAGAAAGACACACATTCACTGGATGGTGTCATCAGTGATGTCATGAGTGATGTCACTGACCATGTCATGAGTGATGTAATATGTGACGTCATCAGCAGTGCATTTCACACGCAAGTTATAGTGAGTCCAACTAACTATAACGTGGGAATTTCAATGGTTTTATGTCAGTAAAATTCCCAGCTAACTATAACTGGTGTCAAACCTATGGTTTTTTCAGTGAATATATATATATTCACTGAAAAAACCATAGGTTATAGACCATATATAGTTAGGGATTAGCATTTAAAAAACCTTATTTTACTCACACAAAACCATTGAAATTCCATATATAGTTAGTTGTACTAACTATATATCACGCACCCGCAATCCACTGCTGATGATGTCACATATTACATCATTCATGACATGGTCAGTGACATCACTGATGACATCACTGATGACATCTCAAATGACATCACTGATGACATCACTGATGACATCTCAAATGACATCACTGATGACATCACTGATGACAAAATCCAGTGACTGTATTTTTCTGTAAAGTTAAAATATGTCTTACATATTTATGAATGAGTCGATGTATAAGTGTCTGGACGAAGGATTTAGTAGGTGCATGACTGAATGTATGAGTGAGTGATTAAATGTGTCTCACTGAGTGCATGGGTTAGTGACTAAACTGTCTTAATTTGTGCATCATTATGTCTGTTGTTCTGTAAACTGCTGCATGTGTTGATCAGTAGCTATATGAGTAACTATATGGGTTATTGATTGGTTGCCCAAGCATTTGTATGGGAGACTGAGTGTGTGTGTGGGTGGCTGGGAAGTGTATGACTCTGTGCATAGATGTATGGGTTCAAAAGTGCATGTTGGAAACAGCTGTATGGGCGGTTGACTGTGTGCATGACTGTATTGGTGAGTGAATAGATATCTCAGTGCTACATGTCAAATTAAGTACATATGTAAAATACAATACATGTGAGAGTTGACATATATAAATAACTGTGCATAAGAGCCAGTGAATGTGTGAGTGGCTGTATGGATCATTGTGAACTTGTATCCAGGATTGTATAAGTGAGTAAATATGTTTTAGTATATGTTTGAATAAGTAAGGTGTGTTTAACTGTATAGTTAAGGAAATGGAGGTGTGATTGATTGTTTGCATGACTGTCTAGGTGTGTGTGTAACTTCATGGATGAGTGACAATCTGTGAGTCTGTGTTTACACTGAGTGTATCTAAGGTTATATTAGAGTCTGAAGAGGTTCATCGTATTATCACATGAATGATTTTATCAGTGATGTCATCAGTAATGTCATTTGAGATGTCATCAGTGATGTCATCAGTGATGTCATTTGAGATGTCATCAGTGATGTCATCAGTGATGTCATTTGAGATGTCATCAGTGATGTCATCAGTGATGTCACTGACCATGTCATGAATGATGTAATATGTGACATCATCAGCAGTGGATTGCGGGTGCGTGATATATAGTTAGTACAACTAACTATATATGGAATTTCAATGGTTTTGTGTGAGTAAAATAAGGTTTTTTAAATGCTAATCCCTAACTATATATGGTCTATAACCTATGGTTTTTTCAGTGAATTTTCAAGGTTTTGTAAATGCTAATTCCTAACTATATATGGTCTATAACCTATGGTTTTTTCAGTGAATTTCATTGGTTTTTTAATAGCTAATATCAAAACCTTTACAATGTATTATTCTTTAAATAGAAAAATATTTTTTACATGTTTTTAATACAATTTTTTTTTTATTTTTTTTTTGTTTCGCTCCCGGTACGCGTACCGGTTAGCTTCCCGTTAGCTCAATCCGGAGGCGCGACCCGGTACGCGAACCGGTAAACGTTCCTTTTGCGCACCTCTCGCGTTACAAAACAACATCGTGACGCGTCGCGTCAGCATGACGTTTCGCGTTCTCGCGTAATACGTCATATTACGTGCTACGTTCGCGTACCCGGAAGCGCAGCGGTACGCGAACCGGAAGCGATCCGCGGCGCGGCGCCGACCGCGTAACGTAAACACAGCAGGTCATGTGACTCGGTAATAACACTTTTCATTGGTTCATTTCACTTTTGGTTTCCTAATGATGTAATACTAGGTCATGTGATCTAAAATGAACACTTTTCATTGGTTTAGAACTTTTGTTTTTCCCAAATGATGAAAACCCCTCCTTCTTTCCTCACTCTGACTTTCATCTTGGTGAGAGAAAGACCCTTTATTTAGACTTTGAGATGGCTTCATTAGTAGCTTCAGCTGGTGCTAACCCACCACCTCCACCAAATCCAAGAAAGAGAGGACCACCTGCAGAAGTAATTTTGCAAGAAGAGGAAGAACAGGAAGAGGAGGAAGAGGAGGAAGAGCCAAGGTTTTTGCCAGAGGAGCCCAGGAGGTACAATCGAAAGGAGAATTACATCTGGCAATTCTATAGAATTCCTGAGGGGCAAAAAAAAGTGAATGCACGCTACGTGTTTTGCCGTATATGCGGTGATAGATTGTCAAGGGGAACTGATAAAAAATACAGTTACGGCAATCACACTATGCATCGGCATATGAGTAGGTGGCACCCAAATAATTATAGTGCTGCCCAGCTACGTGACGAGCAACAAAATCCCCTCCCAATGGCAAGAAGATCGGTTGTTCCAGAGGTGTCGGGACCAGAGGCGAGGGAGATGATCGCAAACATCCAAATGTTGTTTGGGCACGTAAAGCAAGTGTGCGTGGAATGTGGCGCTTTCATCTGCTACAGGGAAAGTAGCATCAGTTTGATTTTGCGAGCTATTCAAAATCATGTTAATGTTTGTCCGAGACGCCCCAAAAAATAAATTATTTTTTTTTTGTTGCTCCTGTTGAGCCCTTTACAATGGATCGTTTTTGTTTCCCCCCCCCCCAAAAAAAACCAAAAATTTTTTAAAAACGTTCAGAAAATACAAAAAAAGTAAAAAAATGTTCAAAAAATACTAAAAAAAATATAAAACAACAAAAACATAAAAAAAAAGTTCTTTTCAGAACTAACTCCCCATTACAAAAAAATTGGTAGAATATTTGGAACTCTGCCAACCTCTATTTCTCTTAGTTCGCTCCCCGGAGCGCTACCCGGTACGCGTACCGGAAGCTAAACCAAAAAAAATATTTTTTAAAAAAAAGAACAGTAAGTATAAGGTAAGCAAACAGACAGTTATGTGAAAAGAAAGACAGCGTTAGGGAGTAAACAAGAGATACTGTTACCTACAATCCACTGCTGATGATGTCACATATTACATCATTCATGACATGGTCAGTAACATCAACAGCAGTGGATTGTAGGTAACAGTATCCTTAGTTTACTCCCTATAGCTGTCTTTCTTTTAACATAACTGTCTGTTTCCTTCCCTTATAGTTACTGTTCTTTTTTTAAAAAAATTTTTTTGATCAGTCATAAACAGTGACATTAATAGAAACAGAGAGAGTGAACAAGAGTGAAGAACTATGGTCCTCCTCAGCCACCCTCAGAAAACCAAGGGGGTCAAGATACATCTACCGTGCCCCCTTCTACCCATTCTGAACATTATTTGCCCTCCATCTTGTATCTTGATTCGACCGAAACACAAAATGGTGGACTCCCATAACGCTGCTGGTTTGCGAACCGGGCAACTTCCCGGGAAGCGGTCCAAAAAAAAAGGTGGGAAAGTAATTCACAGACACTAAGAGTAATAGAGATGGAGTGAGTGAACAAGACTGAGGAACTATGAGAACAGAGGGACTGAGAAAAAGAGTGGAAGGAGTTGAGTAAGTAGGTAATAGAGAAAGGAATGAGGAAAGTAGCAAAGGCAGGAAACTGAGGATTAAAGAAGTGAAGCAGTGGATCTAATAGTAGGTGAATGTGATAGAAATGTAACGAAAAGAGTACAACTATTTACCTTGTAATTGCCGTTAAATTAATCACATTTTATTTTTATACTTTCAATCTGTGAAAGAGAGAACCAACATTTGAAAAATATTAAAACATGTATTTAAAAATTACAAAAGACAAGGGAAAATATTGAAGGACAAATAGTTTTTCAACAACTTTGACACTGACAGAAGCTTCTGCTTCTCCAGGTCCTCTACACAATCCTAAAGATATACATTTTAAACTAACAGTATCTTGATGCAGATGAAGTGAGGCCTATCTTAAAACATGGTGCATCTTTTGCATTGCTCTTGTTTCAGAAAAGTGTCGCTTCAGGATGCCAATAACATGTCTCCTATCCAGAGATTTGTTTGAGGTGAGGCCTACTCAGAGTTCAAGATGAGATTTACACTTGTTGAAGTGTACAGAGGAGATAATATCTGTGAAAGTCTACCAATGAAGTGAGTCATGTCCACTGCACTCTTCAACAAAGTAGAAACCTCCTATGTTTCCCTGGACAGACCTAAACTTGATCTGCACAATGTGATTCATAATGATAGGAAACACAGGTGATGTAATTGAAATATGTGCAATTTATTTTGCTCATTTCACAATCACATCACTTGTGTTTCCTTTGCTTAGGTATCTCATTGTGCAGATGTAGTCCAGCATATGAAAGAATACGTAGAAGTGCAGCACTGCATGCAATAAATTTAACACTTACAGAAAACTCACCTTCTCCATGCCTCCTACACAGTTCTACATATACATCATAAATGCAAACAGTACAGAATTAATTATACATGTTAAATGGTTTATTTTTGCTGTTCTCAGAATGTATCAAAATTCACTAAAAACAGTGACTTGAAGGTATTCATCATGTAACAGCGGGGAAAAAAAAACACAATCAAAATGATTGTGTTTAAAAAACCCATACAACATCAGAAATTAAAATTCAGAACTCCTTAAAGTTAACTTACTTTCCATGACGTCCAAGGATGTCCTATGAACAGCTTACACTCTTTTGTGCTGTTATTACTTTCAGCCCGCCACTTTCTGAAAGAAAACCTCCATCGTTTTTAAAAACACGTTACATGCAATAAATGACTTCTTGCTCTCTACCACTATTTTCCACAAGGCCAAATCTAGTCAGAGATATTTATAACTCTTGGATTTCTTGTAAGCCAATCCCATCATTTGGCATTTCCGCAACTTTCACAATTAAAATGTTGAAGATCATTTTCACAATCCTGGAATAGTAATATCTTCCCCTTCTTGCTCAGTCATGTTCTACATTTCCTATGACACTGATACTGCTTAATATGAAGCAGACTTACACTACCTCTATGAGTACTACAATTATTTAATTCTCTACATCACTTTTAATCACAAAGCAATGTAAAACAGTAGACAGCATTGCAGACTTACATTCCCTCTACTCCATGTTTTGATTGGCTGCTTCAATTAGCTTATGAAAAGAAACAGTTTTTCTGAACTCATTCAAAGTGCACATATATCTCCATGATGTCCAGTCCTATGATTAGAAGTTATGTCTCTGAACTACACTTATCCTCAAGGCCAAATTGTGTAGGAGCCATTAGAACTTCTTGAAATTCCACAGAGCACATCCCGAGATTATTTCCCTAAAATGTTGGTTTTAAAAACACCAGGTAAGAGTTTTTAAGGTCATACGGCAATTTTTTTTTGAAAACTAAAACAGAATCATTGCAGAATGACCAGCCATTTCTAGACTTTAAATAAGCTGTGTAATGTCCTGATGTTATTGAAGGGCCGTCATGATATATAATTGCTGTAGTTACAAAAGTCCTTCCTGATATTGACAACTGCGAAGCTACAAATTTTTTTATTAAAGTTGTCAATTTTGTTCCATCAGTCCTACATCGTTGGAACATTAAAATGACGTACTGGCCATATGTTCGTATAAATAATGTGGACATCATTTCAGATTTACATTGGCTACACTCCATGTTGTGATTAGCAGCTTTTACTAGCTTATTAAAGGAGACTGATTTACTGTCTGGCAAAGTTAAATATATAAATCTTTCTGAGTCTACACTAGTAGTACTTGATACCATACAGTTCTCGCAGTCATGCTGCCATTGATAAGAAAGCCCAAACAGCTGATCTACATCTACACCTTCAGCATGTAATACATCAAGCATATACATTAAAAACTCCTGACAATCTTGCTGAATATTTTGAGAGAATTGTGTTTGGCCTGAACATCTATCTAACAGATTTCTAATTTCAGACACACTTTCTATGTTTCTTCTATCAGTGGTACATTTCTCTAACACAGAATTTAACAAACTGCAAAATCTTTGATCAGAATTGACCACAATCTCTTCTTTTACATTTTTTAGAGAAAACAAAACATTAATTACTACATTAGCATAGCAGTTGACACCAGAACTGTTTTCAAACTGAAAACCAACAACATCTTCAACAGAATCCTCTTTGTTTCTGCTTGTAATTTTAGGTTCATTCACTTTTTGTCTTTTTGCTACAACCTCCCCAGTATTGTTCTCATTTCTTCGTTTCCGGCCTACCAGACTTTTCTCAAACAAAGGAAACTGAGGCAAATGTGGCGCATACTCTCTTCTTAACCTATTGTATTCCTTAACACAATCTAGATCTGCACAAATGTTTCTGACATCACACTCAATCAAGTACAATCCCGATAAAGTTCTAACTCGTGACAATGCCACATATGCCATACCCTCCTTGAACACAGAACTGCCAATATTCACCAATGCACTGTCTACACTTAAACCTTGCAATTTATGGATTGTCACCGCATATGCCAAGCAAACAGGGAACTGCTTACGGCGAACATATAAGTCTTTTACAAGCAAAAATCTAGCAGAACAACGAGCAATTAGCTGTACTTCCTCAATGCCATCAAATTTAATTTTTAAAAATTCAATTCCATCTCTATTTCTGTATTTCACAAAATCAACAACATTACCCATTGATCCATTTACCAGACCTCTTTCAACATGTAAATTCCTTCTTAAAATTATACGGCAGTTCAAGCACACATTCAGAGTCTTTTCAAAACCTGCAGTTTTAGATATACTCTTCTCTAATGAATCCAATTTAGTTTTCAGATTCTCAGACAAAATAATTGTTGATCCCATATGCTCTACTCTATCAATAGCTTCCAGTTTCACAATCTCTTGCTTTTCTAAATGCAACATTTTGTTGTTAAATTTGGCACATTCTGCAAGAGTTGGCATCAAACATATTCCAGATTTCTTTTCAGTAATTTTCTGAAAAATATTCTCAGGCACAACATCTTGTTCTGGATATAAATTTGACAGTAATCGTGCATTTAAAACTTCTTTCCCATGCTCAGTCACTTTTCCAATTCTAACATCTTGTAGAATAGTCTTGTAAACTTCATCCTTCGCCTGACGCATATTTTCATGCAGTTCAGCATAATTGAAGTTTAACCATATATTGACGTTGCCAATGCTGCCTAGGCACTTCCTGGTATCTTCATGCGTGAGCATTTTGAACACAGGTTGCCCTTTCACTGGTGTCAGCTGCAGAAGATCTCCGAAAACAATGATGTGTTTGCCACCAAATAACACATCATACTCTGTTTTGAGAACTTCTTGCATCCTCAAATGCACAAAGGCAAGCATGACATTGGAAACCATGCTTACTTCGTCAATGATAAGAAGTTTCATTTTCCTCAAGATTCTTGAAACTTCAAAACAAGCATCTCCAGATAGCTTGTGATATTCTAATTTGTTGTCATGCTCCACTGGCAGCATCAGTAAACGATGTAAAGTAATCCCTTTAATATTATGTGCTGCCAGTCCAGTTGGAGCAGTGACAACACAAGACAGCGATGACTCTGTCCTTTCCTGCAAATAGCATGAAATTGCTTTAATGAGGAAACTTTTTCCAGTTCCCGCTTCTCCACTCACGTACAGTCGGACAGGCTTCAACGACGTACATGAGCACTCTTTCTTATCATGACTTAATCCATGATCAATTTGCATGGTAACTTCGTCATATATTTTCCTCTGCTCAACGTTGAGTTGCCTTTCCAACTCTTCTAAGTTAACCGCATCCTCTTGAGCATGTGCCATGGCTCTTTCCACTTCATTCATAGCAGTGGCAGCTTCATTTTCAATAAGAGGTCCTCCTAGTGGATCCTGACTCAATGAAGCAGAACTCTGACTGTCCTGAGAACTGTCTCTGGCAATCTCGGCTGCAATCGTTGCTTCCTGCTCAATTTCCGCATTCAACATTTCTACATATTTGGGAAAAGCAGGACATTCTATGGTCTCCTTGGCGGCATTGAAAGAGTCTTCGTAACAGAGGAAATCTCCAAGCAGTTCCTCTTCTGCACGCCAAGGCTTGAAAAGTTGCAAAAGTGCTAAATAGAAAAACTCCTTTTTTTCAGGAGATTCGCCACTCAATTTTCGATGGTTTATCAAGTGGCATTTTCTTTGCTTGACCAGACATCCCTCACTTCCTATTACACCATACACTCCTTTCTCAGTATCTTCTTTGATGTTCCTCTTGAATATGTAATTTTGCAGAACCTCATACAGACAAACATTCTCTAGGTGACTGCTTCGATTTGGATAATATGTATCCAACATGTTTGTCTTCAAAATGTCGGTACTGTTTGGCTCCTTTTCCGCCAAATACTCAATTTCCCGCACAGGTTTGAGAACTCGATTACGCGTTGCAGCAAGACCAAGACTCGCCCAAACGATACTCCTGGACTTGGCATAGAGACTTGCTGAAGACAACCGGTCAGAACGTTCGTACGCTCCGATTTCTCGATGCGACAACATCTTCAGACTGAAACTGTACAACTTCTTGCTGAGGCTCTTTTCATGGGAAATGTCCTCCCACATATCCTTCAATTCTGTCTTCTCTTTTTTGGTGATGTAAGACGTCACATACCGAGCCACAGCCATACAGTTATCAGCCACAAACTGTATATCCATGTTAGCATTCCACATGGACAAAATCACCGGGTTGTAGTCGTTGATGTACTTGGACTCTTCATTCCTCTTCAAATTGTATGTGTTTTTAGGTGATTTCTTCATCACATTATGTCGCAGCGAAGACATCAAACTGTTTACTCTTCCTTTAGAAATCACCGGTCGTGGAAAGCCGAAACGACATTTGGTGTAGAACTTGTCTTTGTTTCGGAATTTACGACGGCAGTACTTTCCACATCGATGGCTTTGGAAACGCAGAACTTTTTCTCTTAGGCTTTTCTTCTCCTTTGCGTTTGGAACAGCACACGTAGAATACTGTTGGATGAAACTCATCACTGAGTCTTCTGGATCCGTTCCAAATTTAGGTGCATCCTTGATCCACAGCAACATATGTATATGAGGAGCACCTCTTGCTTGGTACTCCTTTCTCCAGAAGAAATCCAACACCTCTCCAAGAGGTGGATTCTTCTTATTCATGATGAAAGACATCATAGCTTCAAATCTATGATTGAAGTACCTACATACATTGACTGGATCCAAAGAGCACAGTTCTCCGGGTGTCTTGAATTCGATGTTATCTACGTTAGCATTTGCCTCTCGTAGAAATTGAAGTAAGTCTTCCCAGCCATACTCGGCACAACTCAGAGTGAGGAACCATGTGGGAGTACCTAAGTTCCTCAGCATACATTTTAAATCACCATGACGACGGTACCAGTACTCATTAGTACCACGCTGACACGCCATGAGATTAATCAGGTGAGAATCCAAAATACTATCTTGGACATTCACTTTATCCATAAAATCACTTGCCGAGATGTTTTGCATGTGTATACCACTTTTCAAGATGTGGTTCACTGCATATGACAGTCCAGACAGATCGCTTTCAAACAGGAGATGAAACAAATAAGGAATGCATTGTCGAAACCTAGCATCTCCTGCATACAATCGCAAAGTCCGGTATTCAGAAGCAGGAATTTGATGAGGTCGCTCATCATATCTTCCTCCCTGACCTGTTGGAAAAAGCTGTGGGAAACACCGAGCTTCCAAACTTTCCTCCCAAACACTAATGGGACTCCCTTTGGCTTGTTTCATTTGAAACAACTCAATAGCATTCCCCATGACTTCCTTGGAATGCAAAGGATGAACACTATAATGTTCATATATTTCCTCACTAGTAGAGGGTTCTACTTTCTCAATTTGACCAGCACACAAATCGCTATCCTCTTCCTCACTTACTTCCTCTTCTGCAACATATACATTCTTATAGTATTTATTATTTTTTTTCAAATACAATGTTGCCTTTTTAACTTTCCTAA
Organism: Lissotriton helveticus; assembly: GCF_964261635.1. Classification (NCBI taxonomy): domain Eukaryota; kingdom Metazoa; phylum Chordata; class Amphibia; order Caudata; family Salamandridae; genus Lissotriton; species Lissotriton helveticus. Next base: position 508,921,181 of record NC_136072.1, on the reverse strand, counting down.
CATCTACTAAATCTTGCCATATTTTCTTATTCTTTGTCGGAACCCCATTAACTAAGATAACCAGAGGTTCCTCTTCCACTTTTTCTACTCCAATTGTGTTAATGTTTTTCTTCAAATCTAGAGGCAAATAAACAACTCTTCCCTTTAATCCTCTCTGTAAATCTGATGGAGGCAATTTCCCTGTCTTTGGCTCCATTCTTACAATAGCCTGAAAGGGATGGATACTTTGAATCAAAATAGATTCATAAGTATTTAAGTCCTTCAATTCAGAAGGAATCTCAACCAATTCCAGATTATTATGAACTGCTCTAGCAGGCATCTGGTTTTGTTTTAATTTGTTACAACAATAAGTACACACACGTTGATCCAATCCCAAATCAAAACAATTTTCTACCATCAAGTATGTTGCAAAATCCTTCCATTCACTATTATTTTCCCTTTCACTTTTTGCATATAAATCCACTAACTTAGTCTGATTCTTATAATAAGTGCGTCTACAACACACACAAGTGAAATTAGGCCTCTCACTTGATTTCATGTCAAACGTCGCAATTTCCCTCTGGAAATTATCTGTACTGGAAACATGTACACTATCTTCCAAATGACCCTCTACTTCTTGCTCAATTTCAACATTCTCCTCTTTACTTCCAAAGTAATAAAACTCAATTTCTTCACATATATTCTTCACATCTATTTCAGAACCATGCAAAAGAGCAGCGCATAATTGTTTCAGCATAATTGCTGGACTCTTAGCATAATACAACATTCTAACTAATTTCCTCACTTTGTTATGATGCACTGCTAGCATCCTGAAATGATGAAAAACACTCTGGCATACTCTCCTGGAAAGACAAGCCAGTGAATGACCATGCAAACCTGTCACTTCTCTTACTCTGCAAGGATCTAATTCTTGCAACAACCTCATTTTCTGCTTCAAACTTTTTTTGTTAAATGACCGTACAAAATCACAAAGCAAATTGATGGAATCCTGTCGCACACTGCAAATACTACTACACTTCCAGGTGTACACAGGACCCTTAGCACGTCTTCCTAAAACCTCATTACCTAACAACTCTTCTGCCTCTGTTGTCACAAGTTTTTCTTTTTCAACTGGACAACCATCTTTCACTTCATAAGCACGACCACTGATGTCAACTGCATGCACCAAATCATTATCCTGGAAATAACTCTCTTCATTAAAAAATGCCTCACAGCTTGAACTATGCATCCATTCTCCAGAAAAAAACTTCACAAAAATTACTACGATTAACTATTCTCTTCCATCTACTATTTCTTTTGAAATCAAAAATTGCCTTGTTTAGCTTCCTAATTCTATTGATTATCAAAATAAATAACTTACGTTTAATTTCAAATGCCTGATCAATAACTTTCTCAACTTTTTTTTTTCTCTTATAAAAAACTAGTTTCTGTTGACCTTTCTTAATATTTTTTAACAAATTGCCAATTATCCTGTTGCGGAACATTCGTTTACGAATCTCCCTAAACTGTTGTTTCCTTCTACTATCATGCACAGATTTATCTCTTGCTCTAGCAGTAACATTTTCCATTGTCCTTTTCTTTCCATTTGATTTACTTCTCGTGTTATGGACTGAAACATTTTCTGTAGTAATATTTTTTTTATTACAAATATTTCTTATGAAATATTTAGAGCTCTTACCCGGTGCTTTCTTCGTGGCTTGAGAAATCTTTTTGTTAGAGGACTGCTGCGTTTTTTTTTTCTCCTGCTGTCTTTGACGTTTTGCAGCCTTTATCTGTCTTTGTATTGTAGGCATATTGAAATCTTGAAATGATCTGCAGTTGAATCTGAGGAAAAATATAATAAAAAATGTTAATAAACATTATTATCAAACAGTAAATCAGTAATAGTGATCAAAAACATAACACACTACTTACAATCAGATAGGAGAAAGCTGCGTCAAAACCCTGCGCCTGCTTGAAGCTGGCATAGGTCTTGATGCAGCATTGTGGAGATGGGGCACCCCTGAGCCTTGCTGGAGCTGCATCGCACTTGCGATACAACTCCAGCAATGCGCCACCTTTACGGCACAGATGCGTCACGCATCTGTGCCGTTTTTGCCCCATGCTGCGCCGCATTGTAAATGCAGCACAACATGGGTGGCGGAGCAGTGGCGCAGGATGACTGTCACATCCCTGGTGATGCGCCACTCATCATAAATCTATCCCTAAGCTTCTTATCTTGTTACAGATGAACTGCCATATGTATCATCAAAATATTTTACATTTTCTAAATAGCGAATTTTAAGGAATAAATAGCGATTCTTTACCATTCCTAATTTGCGATGAGCAAATTGCTAATTGCAAGTTACCCATTCATTTCCATGGCCTAGGAGGCTAATATGAATGAAGGTTTAATTTGCGATTAGCAATTTGCTCATCACAAAGTAGGAATTTTTCCAAGGGTGCAGGGGTGTCTCAAGAACACCTGCTGCACCCCTAAAAAAACAAATTTGGGGGCATATGGCACACATACATGCCCTAAGGGCATGTGTTGGCGTCATATGGCACCTTTTGTTTTTTTGAAAAAAAGCTTTTTGAAAAGAATTCACAAATTACCACTAATTTACCACAATAGTTTCCAAATCCTTAATGTCATTTTTTACATAGTTTTTGTTTGATACATTGCATTTAAGTAGTCACAAAATTTACAAATGCTTCAGTGCAATCGCAAAATAAGGAATAGCAAATTTTGCTACTCCTTATTTTGCATCAAAGTTGTTTGATACATACCATTTGTCTAATTAACATTCGCAAAGGCCGAAATTCATAGAATTTTGATCTTTGCAAATGCTAATTAGCTTGATACATATGGCCCCAAGTGAGGCCTGTCTTGCGACATGGTGCATCTTTTGCATTACTGCTGATTGGGTTTTATGTGGTACGTTTTTTTTTTACACCATGACATATCTGCCTAAATGCATCAATTTTTAATGTTGTCACCTCATAGCAAATATTTTGCACCACCGCTGCATCATAAAAGTGACGCACAGTGGCAGAAAAAAGGCATACACCTATCATAAATCTATCCCTAGCATTTTAAATGATTAATCCAGGATGACAATAAAGTGTGTCCTATCCAGAGGTTTGTTTAAGGTGAGGCCTACTCAGGATTGCAGATTAAAGTTACGCTTGATGAAGAATACAGAGGAGATAATACATATAAAGGACTACCAATGAAGTAAGTAATGTGCACTTTATTGCACCAGTCATCATAAATGTATCCCTAAGCTTCTTATCTTGTTACAGATGAACCACCATATGTACCATCAAACTATTTTGCATTTCCTAAATAGCAAATTTTAAGGAATAAATAGCAATTCTTTACTATTCCTAATTTGCAATGAGCAAATTGCTAATTGCAAATTACCCATTCATTTCCATGGGCTAGGAGGCTCATAGGAATTAAGGTTGCAATTTGTGATTAGCAATTAGCTCATCACAAAATAGGATTTTTTTCAAGCGTGCAGGGGTATCTCAAGAACACCCTGCTGCACCCCTGAAAAAGAAATTTGAGAGCACATGGCACACCTACATGCCCTAATGGCATGTATGGGCGTCATATGGGACCTTTTTTTTTTTTGAAAAAAATGCTTTTTGAAAAGAATTCGCAAATTACCACAAACTAGAAGTTGGTGGTAGTTTCCAAATCCTTAATATCATTTTTTACATATTTTTTTTTTGATACATTGCATTTAAGGAATCGCAAATTTTGAATTATTGACATTTTAAGTAATTTCCACATGTGCAGTGTTTTCAAAATATAATTTGAAAATCGTTTTTGGGGAATAGTAATGGTTTGCAAATTTATGACAAGGACATAATGGTGTATGCTTCTCTATAAGGCATTTCAGTGTCTCTAATGTCATTTTTCCCATATTACATTATAAGACCTTTCCCCATGAAGCACATTCCTTGTAAATATGCTCCCACCTGTGCATTGCAAATTTAGATTTTGACTGTTTCAGTCACATAGCCATGTTGAAAGTGACCCAAAAAAATTGCAAACGTTTTAAAATAACACATTCATGTGTCTTAAGGACATTTTAAGTCATTTCCCCATGGACAATGTTTTCTAAGTGGCACAAAAGAGGTATACACCTATCATAAATCTGTCCCTAGCATTTTAAATGATTAATTCAGGATGACAATAGGATGTGGCCTATCCAGAGGTTTGTTTAAGGTGAGGCCTACTCAGGATTGCAGATTAAAGTTACGCTTGATGAAGAATACAGAGGAGATAATTCATGTAAAGGCCTACCAATGAAGTAAGTGATTTCTACTTCATTGCGCCAGTCATCATAAATGTATCCCTAAGCTTCTTATCTTGTTAGACATCAACCGCCATATGTATCATATAACTATTTTGCATTTCCAAAAAAGCGAATTTTAAGGAATAAATAGCGATTCTTTACCATTCCAAATTTGCGATGAGAAAATTGCTAATTGCAAATTACCCATTCATTTCCATGGGCTAGGAGGCTCATATAAATGAAGGTGCAATTTGCGATTAACAATTTGCTCATCACAAATTAGGAATTTATTCCAAAGGTGCAGGGGTGTCTCAAGAACACCCTGCTGCAACTCTAAAAAAGAAATTTGGGGGCATATGGCGCACATAAATTTTAACAACATTCCTTTACCTCAACAACGATTTTCAAATCATAACTTCAAAACACTACACATGGGAAAATTACTTAAATTGTCCTTAAGACACATAAAAGCGTTTTTTGATTGGCTTTCCTGCATGGTAGGGTCACTTTTAACATGGCTATGTAACACAAACATTCAAAATCAAAATTTTCCATGCACAGGTGGGAGCATATTTGCAAGCAATTTGCGCCACAGAGAAAGGTCTTACATTAAAATGGGAAAAATAACATCAGGGACAGTCAATTGCCTTATAAAGAACCATACACCATTATGTCCTTCTCATGAATTTAAAAACAATTCCTTTTTCCCAAAAACGATTTTCAAATCATAATTTCAAAACACTGCACATGAGAAAATGACTCAAAATGTCATTGAAACACATGAAAGCGTTTTTTGATTGGCTTTCCTGCATGGTTGGGTCACTTTTAACATGGCTATGTAACACAAACATTCAAAATTAAAATTTTCCATGCACATGTGAGAGCATATTTACACACAATTTGCGCCACAGAGAAAGGTCTTACACTAAAATGAGAAAAATAACATCAGGGACAGTCAATTGCCTTATAAAGAACCATACACCATTATGTCCTTGTCATGATTTTATAAACAATTCCTTTTCCCCAAAAACGATTTTCAAATCATAATTTCTAAACACTGCACATGGGAAAATGACTTAAAATGTCATTAAAACACATGAAAGCGTTTTTTGATTGCCTTCCCAGCATGGTTGGGTCACTTTTAACATGGCTATTTAACACAAACATTCAAAATCTAAATTTTCCATGCACATGTGAGAGCATATTTACAAGCAATTTGCGCCACAGAGAAAGGTCTTACACTAAAATGAGAAAAATAACATCAGGGACAGTCAATTGCCTTATAAAGAACCATACACCATTATATCCTTGTCATGAATTTAAAAACAATTCCTTTTCCACAAAAACGATTTTCAAATCATAATTTCTAAACACTGCACATGAGAAAATGACTTAAAATGTCATTAAAACACATGAAATCATTTTTTGATTGGCTTTCCAGCATGGTTGGGTCACTTTTAACATGGCTATGTAACACAAACATTCAAAATCAAAATTTTCCATGCACATGTGAGAGCATATTTACAAGCAATTTGCGCCACATAAATCATAATTTTCTCCTTAAAGCACACTATTCTCTATCTAAAATAAAGAAATATTTTCTCACCTTAGCAAATACTTTGAGTTTGAAAACAGTCTAAGAAACACACCAATTTGTCTTCAGCAGAGCAAAAGGTATGCACTCCAGAGTCTGCAGCTATCAAAAGCACAGAAATGCTGTAATTCTTCACACATATTTCTCATGTCACCCAATCAAAACTCTTCCCTCACTTTTTTTCAAATGAAAACCCTTCCCCCTCTGCCCTTTCTGCCTATTTTCCATAGCAACCACCTCTTGGAGAAACTCTGGTGTTTGCAAGTTCACACAACAATGTTGCAATTGAACTCTGAACTCTCAGTGCACCTGCATATCCAGTGCTTTCTTTCATTTAATGATTTTTTATTGACCACTCAAAATACATCTCTCAAACAACACATCTGTACACCCTAACTTTCTGTTTTCATCAATCAAAATCCACCAATCACTGTTACTGCTTCATGAACACAGAAACTCCACAGTTTTTTTCATTTCAAACTCTCATTTTTTCAACTGCCATTTCATTGCCACACTTCATCTGACTGCAGGAGAACCTTCTCTCACCATGTTTTCTGTCTGGATTGTTGGTCATAGTTATATTCACTGGGCTCAAAGGTACGTTGAAAGCAGGAATTTACCTAACCTCAATTTACAAGATGTGGAAATTAAGTGGTTTGGCCACAGAGGATTAAAATGTCACCAATTGATACCATTGGTGAAAACCTTTATGCATTTGCCAAAACCTGACCTGTTAATTGTGCACTGTGGAGGTAATGACTTGGGCACTTTGACTGGTGTAGGTCTGGAAATGCTTTTAAAGGACACCTTTGAGCAATTAATGGCACTTTTTCCTCAGACTGCCTTGGTATATTCAAATATATGCCAAAGACAGAAATGGAGGTGGTCAAACCAATTTTGTCCACAAATTGAGAAGTCGAGGAAGCATGTAAACAAATCTGTTTCAGCTTACATGAGAGACCATGGAATGGGCTCCCTGTACAACAATAACTTGCGTTACTACATGCAAGATAGCTACAGAGGAGATGGAGTTCACTTCTCAAATGAGGGCAACAGAATTTTCACTCTGAATTTAAAAATGTGCATTGGTACCTACTTATAAGTACCTAAATGTACCATAAACCCAAAAGCTCTTCTCAGAGCTACCCTACATCTAATCACTCACAATTATTATTTTACTCTAACTTTTTTCACTAATTTTCAACAAAGTACACTCCCTGGGGCGCTACCCGGTACGCGTACCGGGAGCTAACCTCGCGAAATTTTTTAAAAAAATGTTTTTTTTTCGCACATATAAACCTCCTCAGCCACCCTCAGAAAACCTAGGGGGTCAAGATAACTCTACCGTGCCCCCTTCTACCCATTCCGAACATTAATTGCCCTCCATCTTGTATCTTAATTCGACCGAAACACAAAATGGTGGACTCCCGGAACGCTTAAGGTCCGCGAACCGGGGCGCTCAACGGTTCGCGTACCGGGTCGCTCCCTGGGAAGCGCACCATCAAAAAAGGTGGGAAAGTAGTTCACACAAAAGCCACTTGAGACAATTTCTCCAAATATAGATTAGCTCATACTACATACCAATCCCTACCATTTTCACAAATTTGATTGGAATTCCATTTAGCCATTTAGCCTGTAGACCTCTCTAAATACCGTGAGGTAAATTACTTCACAAAACACATCTGAAGTGTTGGAATTGACAACCAATTAAAATGTTACTTTCATTTTCTACTTTTTTTACCTGACATTTGATTGGTTATGTACCCGAATATATATAAAGGAAGAGAAGGAAACACAGCCATTTTGACTACTACTTCCTGGTGTACATTTCAATAGGATTTTCATTAATAACTTCAACTTCTTTTTAAAGGTAAGTTGTTATTTTTAAAACTGAAGTATATTGTGCACTTTAAGTTAATATGGCAAACTTTTTCTGTTAGTTATATACTATCCCTCTGTAGTACTTATAAATTTAGATACACTTTTTTATATTCCTACTTCCACTCTGATACTATACACTGCCCAAAGATAAATTCACTGTTAAAAACTGCCTATCTAAAATTAATCCCAACAGTGCCCTACCTCTACTAATATATATTTTTTTTATGCAAATTTCAGGGAAAATGGAAAGTGAACAAAAAATTTCATTTGAAATTGTCCTTCCAGAGTCCAACACAGAAATCATTGATCCAAATGAGATTGAATTTATGGATGAAACTTGGGACCAAGAACTACTGCAATGTGTACAAGCAGTAGATAACCTCCTTGCAAATGAGGACATTTTACAACCTCAGAGACTACAATGTATATTCCATGATAATTATGAAATTTCTGACAATGAAATTTTAGAAAGTTTAATAAATTATGAAACACAATAAAAAATGCTTAAAAAATAAAAATAAAATAAAAAATAATCAACAAAACCAACAATCAATTAACATACAGCATTTGAAAAGTCTATCATTCATTTTTCATTGTAGTACGCTCCCCAGAACGCTTCCCGGTTCGCGTACCGGGCGCTAACCACGAAAAAAAACAAAAAAAAAATTTTTTTTTTTTGCCCCGCGGGACCTCTTTAAAACCTCCACATTAAACCTAGGGGGTCAGCGAGGATCTACTATGCCCCCTTTTAGTTATTTCCCCCTTTGTTTTGGCCTCCTCTTGTCTCTCGATCCTACCGAGAGACAAGATGGCGGCCGCTCCGGACTGTTTAGAATGTTGACAGACACCGGAGAGCCAATCAGCTTCGCTACGCGAAGTTCCGTTACGCGAAAAGTACGCGAACCGGGGCGCTGCCTGGTCCGCGCTTACAGATATATATCTTTTTTTGAACGTTAATTTCTCAAAATCCACTGCAGCACATATATTGAGACCTACAAAAGGCACATCGGGCTACCAGTCCCTACAATTTTGCCAAGTTTCGTGCAAATCCATTCAGCCGTTCGGGCTAAAAGTGAGGCTAACCGCCCTATGGAAAACTCAATGTTAAAAACACGTTTTGGGACCCCCATTTTTTCTCGGCCCCCCCTGGACCAACTCCCCCCAAATTTCCAGGGGCTGCTCAGAAACAAAATGTTCCATTTTCCTGAAAATTTCAGCCAATTCCGTCCACAAACGCCAAAGTTATTAGACATAGAATTTTCAAAAATCCCATAGGGAAAAAATCCTAACTATATATACCTACTGGCGACCGCCAGTAGGTAATATATATATATATATATATACATACATGTATATTATAACCAGTCCAAAGTAAGTAATGCGATCACTCAAATGATAAGTCAACAGCAGTAGTTTTATTTACAGTTATGCGTTTCGCTCGCACAGCGAGCTTGCTCACACACTAAGGACAAAGGGACTAGTGGCACAATGCAATGTGTAATTGGCATCCATTTTGAAATGTCATATTCCAGTTACTAGCGATCAAGTTACTTTCATTACAGGTGTACAGACGTGTAAAACTTATAGAAAAGTGGTGTATTGTTTTGCTTCAAACTGTACAAATACAACAGTTACGTTTAGCAGTCAAGAGAGGTTCTCCATAATGGCTCAAATAAAAATTGTTACTGCTTCTGTTGTTGATAAAGTTATGTGCATTTCAATTGTACAGGCTATTTACAGACAGTGCAATCAATGTTGCAAATAACCATCTTGAGTTCGCGTATGGCTGTGGACCCGATTGCCAACGCTTTCTAGGACAGATAACTGTTGGTACAAATAAACTTTCAGGTGACATAGCGTGCCAAAGAAATACCAGTTTAATAACACGGACTAGTGGAGTGGTACTCTGGTAGTGTGTGTCCTTGGTGTCTGTATTACGCAAGTATAGGTGTGGCTGGCAGATTGTGAGGTGTCAACAGGACGTGCAGTTGTGGTGTCAAAAAGGCAGCAACGCCGAAACCGGTCTGCAAAGTTGGTCTGAATAAAAGAAACCGCAAAAGAAAGCCCCGCTGTGTCCTGTCATCTCTTCAGAGCGGAGAAGTATTTTGACAGAATATTTCCGTGTTTTCCATGGCATGCAGGCAGGACCCTCTCATACTTGAGGCCAGAAAACCATGGGACTTTCCAGAGTTTACCGTTCAAACGGAGTACTTTTCTGGCCTTCCACCGTACCATCTGCTGTGTCACGAGAGTGACGATTGAGAAATGCGCAGCAGGCGGTGGATGAGAGAAGGGGTAAAGAACATTTTTAATGTTAATTTCGTTCCTGAACTGCACTGCACCAAAGCAGCATCTTGGGGCATCATGGGACTGGTAGTCCCTTTCTATTCCTAATTGCCGGCACGAGGTGTAGAGGAGCCAACCACCACTGGGCAAGGAGGAGCCAATCAGAATACAAGAGAAGGAAACGAAATGCTGGGACCACGAGCATATGAAAAAGGCAGCAACGCCGAAACCGGTCTGCAAAGTTGGTCTGAATAAAAGAAACCGCAAAAGAAAGCCCCGCTATGTCCTGTCATCTCTTCAGAGCGGAGAAGTATTTTGACAGAATATTTCCGTGTTTTCCATGGCACGCAGGCAAGACCCTCTCATACTTGAGGCCGGAAAACCATGGGACTTTCCTGAGTTTACCGTTCAAACGGAGTACTTTTCTGGCCCTCCACCGTACCATCTGCTGTGTCACGAGAGTGACGATTGAGAACTGCGCAGCTGGCGGTGGATGAGAGATGGGGTAAAGAACATTTTTAATGTTAATTTCGTTCCTGAACTGCACTGCACCAAAGCAGCATCTTGGGGCATCATGGGACTGGTAGTCCCTTTCTATTCCTAATTGCCGGCACGAGGTGTAGAGGAGCCAACCACCACTGGGCAAGGAGGAGCCAATCAGAATAAAAGAGAAGGAAACAAAATGCTGGGACCACGAGCATATGAAAAAGGCAGCAATGCTGAAACCGGTCTACAAAGTTGGTCTGAATAAAAGAAACCGCAAAAGAAAGCCCCGCTATGTCCTGTCATCTCTTCAGAGCGGAGAAGTATTTTGACAGAATATTTCTGTGTTTTCCATGGCACGCAGGCAGGACCCTCTCATACTTGAGGCCAGAAAACCGTGGGACTTTCCTGAGTTTACCGTTCAAACGGAGTACTTTTCTGGCCCTCCACCGTACCATCTGCTGTGTCACGAGAGTGTCGATTGAGAACTGCGCAGCTGGCGGTGGATGAGAGAAGGGGTAAAGAACATTTTTAATGTTAATTTCGTTCCTGAACTGCACTGCACCAAAGCAGAATCTTGGGGCATCATGGGACTGGTAGTCTCTTTCCATTCCTAATTGCCGGCACGAGGTGTAGAGGAGCCAACCACCACTGAGCAAGGAGGAGCCAATCAGAATAAAAGAAAAGGAAACGAAATGCTGGGACCACGAGCATATGAAAAAGGCAGCAACGCCGAAACCGGTTTGCAAAGTTGGTCTGAATAAAAGAAACCGCAAAAGAAAGCCCCGCTATGCCCTGTCATCTCTTCAGAGCGGAGAAGTATTTTGACAGAATATTTCCGTGTTTTTCATGGCACGCAGGCAGGACCCTCTCATACTTGAGGCCAGAAAACCATGGGACTTTCCTGAGTTTACCGTTCAAACGGAGTACTTTTCTGGCCCTCCACCGTACCATCTGCTGTGTCACGAGAGTGACGATTGAGAACTGCGCAGCTGGCGGTGGATGAGAGAAGGGGTAAAGAACATTTTTAATGTTAATTTCGTTCCTGAACTGCACTGCACCAAAGCAGCATCTTGGGGCATCATGGGACTGGTAGTCTCTTTCCATTCCTAATTGCCGGCACGAGGTGTAGAGGAGCCAACCACCACTGGGCAAGGAGGAGCCAATCAGAATAAAAGAAAAGGAAACGAAATGCTGGGACCACGAGCATATGAAAAAGGCAGCAACGCCGAAACCGGTTTGCAAAGTTGGTCTGAATAAAAGAAACCGCAAAAGAAAGCCCCGCTATGCCCTGTCATCTCTTCAGAGCGGAGAAGTATTTTGACAGAATATTTCTGTGTTTTCCATGGCACGCAGGCAGGACCCTCTCATACTTGAGGCCAGAAAACCATGGGACTTTCCTGAGTTTACCGTTCAAACTGAGTACTTTTCTGGCCCTCCACCGTACCATCTGCTGTGTCACGAGAGTGACGATTGAGAACTGCGCAGCTGGCGGTGGATGAGTGAAAGGGTAAAGAACATTTTTTATGTTAATTTCGTTCCTGAACTGCACTGCACCAAAGCAGCATCTTGGGGCATCATGGGACTGGTAGTCCCTTTCTATTCCTAAGTGCCGGCACGAGGTATAGGGGAGCCAACAACCACTGGGCAAGGAGGAGCCAATCAGAATACAAGAGAAGGAAACGAAATGCTGGGACCACGAGCATATGAAAAAGGCAGCAACGCCGAAACCGGTCTGCAAAGTTGCTCTGAATAAAAGAAACCGCAAAAGAAAGCCTAGCTGTGTCCTGTCATCTCTTCAGAGCGGAGAAGTATTTTGACAGAATATATATATACATGTATATTATAACCAGTCCAAAGTAAGTAATGCGATCACTCAAAGGATAAGTCAACAGCAGTAGTTTTATTTACAGTTATGCGTTTCGCTCGCACAGTGAGCTTGCTCACACACTGAGGAAAAAGGGGCTAGTGGCACAATGCAATGTGTAATTGGCATCCATTTTGAAGTGTCATATTCCAGTTACTAGTGATCAAGTTACTTACATTACAGGTGTACAGACGTGTAAAACGTATAGATCAGTGGTGTATTTTTTTGCCTCAAACTGTACAAATACAACAGTTACGTTTAGCAGTCAAGAGAGGTTCTCCATAATGGCTCAAATAAAAATTGTTACTGCTTCTGTTGTTTATAAAGTTATGTGCATTTCAATTGTACAGGCTATTTACAGACAGTGCAATCAATGTTGCAAATAACCACCTTGACTTGTACGATCATTACAGTTCGCGTATGGCTGTGGATTGCCAACGCTTTCTAGGACAGATAACTGTTGGTACAAATAAACTTTCAGGTGACATAGCGTGCCAAAGAAATACCAGTTTAATAACACGGACTAGTGGAGTGGTACTCTGGTAGTGTGTGTCCTTGGTGTCTGCATTACGCAAGTATAGGTGTGGCTGGCAGATTGTGAGGTGTCAACAGGACGTGCAGTCATGGTGTCAAGTAGTGGATGTGTCCGCATGTTGCCCGATACTCTGTAATTACTCTGCTACAAGGAAATGGAGAAAGGGCGGTTTTGGTGCCCCAAGTGGGTTATGATTTGTTCCTGGTAGGGCTGTGGGTAGCATTGAGCGTGACCTAGTGTCAGGAGCAGTGTCTCATGAGAAGAGCACTATATTATGGTACCCCGCGCACTACAGTACCGTTGCTACGGATCTGCTCTGCCAGTGCTATAATACGAAAAGAACACACTGTTGAATATCTCTGTTGCAGTAGTAACAACATTTCTGTTCCTTTCAAAGATCTTCCCTGTATGCCTTCCATGCCCAAATCCATCAGCTATGGATTCCACAAACAGGTGAATAAGTGAAACAAAATATTTGGAAATACATTATTCTGCTTGATGCCCCCCTACATGACAAGTATCGTAAAGAACAAATGTTCAAAAAAGACAAAGAGCTATCTCTTATTGGTCTGTGCTGCCCTACACCCAGTTGCAGATGTGGACGAAGAAAAGGGTAGGGGGTGAGTCAATGTTTCCTGTCCTGGAGATGGCCCCTTCCTTTTCTCCTGTGATTAAAAAAAAAAAAACATAAATGTAACGGTTTCAAAACAGTACTGACAGACATTCCACAATATGTTGTTATTGCTGGAGGTGCAACAACACAGCTTATAGTTTGGTATCTTTCACTTCGGCTGAGCTTAGTTTTCATAGAGATGGATACCTAATTCTTCGTCCGAGTTGTGTCCTCCGGGGGTCTTAGTTTGGAGGTTTATCATATGCCAGGATTCTCTTTTGCAAAGGTGAAGTACACTGTTGCCTTCCCTAGCATTCTGTTGTATTTGCTCAATAGCAAAATACGTCAGAAGTGAGTTGTTTGAGAGGTGGTACTCAGCTTAGCAACAGAGTAATGTGGGTCTTTGTTAGTAATGGCTCTCATATGTTCAAGAACTCTTTTCTTGGCAACTAGTGTTGTACTTCCTACTTAGCGTAGTTTGCGCTGGCATTCTAGTATGTAGATTACAAAATTCGTGCCACATGTGAGAAATTGACTTATGGTTTTTTCCCTATGTGTGTTTGGTAGGTCTACCTCATGGTGCTGTTACAGCATGACTTACAATGACCACACAGGAAACATCCCTGTAGGCCAAGGTGGGTGTTAGGGCTTGTGTTGGCAATGTCCCCCTTCACTAGCATATCCTGAGGTTCCTACCTTTTCTGTATGTGATTTCTGGGCAATTTGGTACCTTGGTGGGATCTGTTGCTCGGTCATTCCAATTCTGGTTAAGAATTTTTTAAATATCTGGATTCTTCATTGTACATGAGAATAACACTTGTGGTACCTTTTTCTAGTGGTGTGGGTTTCTCTTGGACTGTATTTTCTCTGTAAATTTTTTTTAAATATATTTTTATTAACATGTATCGACATGAACATACAGTACAGTGGATATGACATGTGAAATTACAGTGGAGACAAATACCAATACTAGTACAATAGGATATTTCATTGGGGTCAAGGAGAAGGGGCATCGTCACAATCAATATTATTTATTTATTTATTTATTTATGAAGCTTATAGAGCGCGCAGCTACCTCCGATGGAGGTGTCCCGGCGCTAAAATTACATGACTGTCCCCATGAGGAGTAACCAAGATCATATCTTACAGAGAAAAAGGGGAACGGTGAGGAGTAGGAAGTTCCAAGTCCTACCGCCTAGTGAACAGCCAGGTCTTGAGTTTGCGGCGGAAGGCTGGCTCAGATTCGCAGAACCTGAGATCAAGGGGGAGGCTATTCCAGAGCTTGGCGGCAGTGACGGTGAAAGATCTGCCGCCAGTCCGAGAAAGCCTGAATCTAGGAACCAACAGAAGACGGAGGTTATTGGATCTAAGATGTCTGGTGGTGGGATACAGATATTACCACAATATGTATTCCAGGGGTCCCAGATCTCTCCATTTACGGGGGCAGCCATGGGCAATATAGACCATTTTTTCCCTATGCATACACCAGTTGAGATCTTTCTTCCAGTCTGCTATTTTGGGTGCGTGCGTACCTCCCCAGAGCTGTGCAATGTTTCTTTTGGCTACCATGAGTCCAAGTGTGACCAATTGAGTAGTGTGAGTGTTGAGGTCAGTGGGTTTCCAGATATTTAGGAGGCATCTACGCACCTCCTGGTGGAGATAAATTGCCAAAACTTCACTAATCACGTTTTGCACCTTTTGCCAGTAATGTTGAATAGAGTCACAATGCCAGAATATATGCATGAAAGCGCCCAATTGATTACATCCCCGTCTGCAATTCCCGTCAGCTGGCCCTCCCGTGTGTAGTAGTTGAGACCCCATGACATAGATTCTGTGGAGGACCTTCAATTGTATTAATTGGAGACGTGCTGGGATTGCGACTGTTCTAGGGGAGGAAACTGCTACTTGCCAATCCTCGTCCTCTATTTCAATGCCATCTCTAACCCACTTATCCTGCAACGTGCGGAGAGGATCCTCCATGTTGTTTATAAGTTTTTTATATATGAGGGAAATGCCCTTCTCAAGCAAGTGTCCGTCAAGTATCCTGTCCTCTAGTGGGGAAGCGTCAGGAGGGAAGGACTCTCTGGGCAAGGCCAATCGCAGAGCATGTCTGATTTGCAAATAACGGAACCGCTCTGAATCTGCCAGCTCATGTTGGCGCTGGAGTGTGGCAAAGGGTTTTACGTCGCCCTCTCCCCAGAGATATTTTATACGCAAGATGCCTATTAGCTCCCACTTGTCAAAGCCCTTTGTTTTTCACAAATCGCCCAGTCTTTGAGAATCCCATAAGGTTGTTGCTAGTCTAAGTTTCTGGTCCCGTCCGAGCAATTTATTAGTTGAGTGCCAGACATCAACCGCGTGTTTGATGGGACCGGTGAGTGGGTGTCTGCCTGGTTTGGAGTAGAGTACTCAATTGTAGACACCTCCGGGGAGAAGACATCTATCCATTTTGAATCCCGGGTCATCAAAGCAGCCGTGAATGCCGTGATTAATGGTGGCAAGATGTGCAGCCCAGTAGTATTTTTTGATATCCGGCAAACCGATTACCCCATCATACCAGTTGAGTGTAAGTTTGTGCAAGGTGATGCGTGGTTTCCCATCCCACAGAAGCTCACGCTGGAGCCCTTCTATTTTATTGAAGTAGGAATTAGGGGCAGGGTCGGCCGACTTTTGTAGTGCATACAAAAAACGGGGCAATGACATAATTTTAAAAAGGGCCGCCTTGTACAGCATTAAAAGTGGAAGTGACTTCCAATTTGTGATATCTCATTTGAACCTCTGCAGTGGAGGGATGAGGTTCCGGGAATACCGGAGTGACTGATCGAGAGAGATAAATATCCCAAAATATTTGAAACCTTCCGTGACAGTTTGTATTGGGCAATTTGGAGGTAACGGAGGAGGGTCTCCACAGAGGACATAGAGGAGCGATTTTTGCCAGTTAATACAAAACCCAGAGCATCTGCCAAAAATAGCTAGAATGTCGAGAACTGCGATCAGAGATTTCTTGGGGGATGTAGCAGGATATCATCAGCATAAAGAGAAATACGGTTCTTCCCGATCTGGGGACCAGGGCATACCGCGAATAACTGGGTCTCTCCGGATCCATGCCGCAAGGGGTTCCAGGGCCAGTGCGAACAGAAGGGGGGCTAGAGGGCATCCGTGTCGGGTCCCTCGACTGAGAGTAAAGGCCTCCGATTTTTTTGTTATTTACTACTACTTGAGCCATAGGTTTGCAGTATAGAAGACGCACCCACGAATAAAACCTGGTCCAAATCCCAACTTTGTGAGTACGGCAAAGAGGTAGGGCCACTCAACCGTATCAAAAGCCATGGTGGCCTCCAGGGAAACAACAATCGCCTGTTCTCGTATGGTGGATGCCCAAATCAAAAACCCGTGTTACCTGGCCAGATTTAACGCAGTGCATAAAGCCTGATTGGTAAGGATGTACCAGGTCCCCTATGACATTGATTAATCTGTTAGCAAGTAACTTGGCAAGGATTTTGGGTTCGCGTTTAAAAGTGAGATAGGATGGTAGGAGGCGCAGTCGTTTTTCATTTTTCCCTCTTTATGGACTGTGACAATGGTTGCAATTTTTGATCTGTAGGCAGTAATCCTCTTTCAAGGCTTTTCTCGTACATGACCTTTAGGTAAGGGCCAGCTTATCTGGATGGAGTTTATAAAGTTCAATAGGGATGCCGTTTGGCCCTAGGGCCATGCCGGGGTGTAGTGCAGGTATCGCGAGTGCTATTTCGTCAGTGGAGAGGCTGCTGTCCGGGTATGTTCGATCCTCGACTGAAAGAGTGGGGAGAGAAATGTCCCTTAGGAGGTCCAAGGATTCATTTTCGGTGTGTGGCGCCACCGAGGTGTGAACAGTTCGAAAGTGGTCGGCAAAATGGGTAACAATATCCTGGGGGTCTGTTATTAGAGCCATCTGAGCATCCTTGAGCTCTGGGACCAGCCTGCTAGTGTACTCTTTTTTGTCAAGCCAGGCAATCAGTTTCCATGCCTTGTCCCCCCCAGTCGTAAATCTGACCCATCTTATCCTGTCCCAGTGTCTTGGCTCTGTCAGTCACTAATGCCCTGTATTCGTCTTGGTGGAGGTGGAGTGTGTGGAGTGCGTCATGTATGATATCTGGACCCATATCCTGTTACAGGCGATATATCTCTTACTCCGCATCTCATTCCCCCTATCAGTGAGAGGGCCTGACCTTGGAGTACAGTTTTGAAGGCCTCCCACAGAGTTTGGGGAGAGTCCACTGATTTCTTGTTTTCTAGAAAGTAGTTGTCTATGGATTTGATCAGGTCTTTACATATTTTCGGATCTCGTAAGTACCACGGATTTATGGGGATGATTCTTCCCATTTGTGTGTGGTCAAGGACTATGTGCACCCATAGCGGGGAGTGGTCAGAAATGCCCCTGGCAAGGTGTCTGATCTCATGAATGTTTGCGACCTGTGGGGTGGGAACTATAATGTAGTCCAGGCGGGGGAGGCTATTATGCGCCTCGGAATGGAAGGTGTGTTGAATTTTGTTTGGGTTGTAAGTTCTCCACTCATCCAAAAGCCCCATGACCTCCAGGAAGCCGGTGAAGGAATGCAAAGATTGAGGCAGTGCACGAGGGGGGTTCCTGTCTAGTGTACCAGAGAGTATGGAGTTAAAGTCTCCCCCAAGCACCAACAGTCTATCTGGTAATGCTAGCAATATAGCGCTTAGATCAGTAAATGTGGTGGATTGTAGGCCCGGTGGTGCATATATGGACATGAACATTATGGTTCGCCCCTCCCATGTGCCAGTGACCCCGATGTACCTACCCCGATCGTTAGCCCAAGTGGACATGAGCGATAGGGGAAATGTTATTTTCATCATTATGCCCACTCCCCGTGAGTTGGTTGTGAAGCTCGCGTGTGCGACCAGCTGAAAATTTGTTCCGCTCGCGGAATTTGCGGATTTTCCGCGATTTCGCGATCCACGAATCTCGCGAAATCGCGGTAAAACCTGCAAATCAGCGGGGACGAATTTTCAGCCAAGCACTTACAGGGTTACAGCAGCAGGTGCAAAAGTTGAAGCTAATTTTTTGTAACCTTTTACAAAAGGGTTACAAAGAAATTAACTTCAACTTGGGCACCTGCTGCTGTAACCCTGCTGTAACCCTGCTCTGACCCTTGAAGCAGGGTCAGAGAATAGTTACAAGTAGGCAATGAGGCGCCTGTCACGAAAATTAAACCTCAACAGGAAGCACTGACAGATATAAAAACAAGCAATTGCAATGCATTAGGTCTCGCATTAGGAAAGTTTGAGCTATTGGTCTTGTAAATGACAATTTTTTATAGTTATGTGTTGGTTTTGAAAATAGCTAAATTAATAGCTTTGTCATTTACAATGCCAATAGTTATAACTTTCGCAAATGTGACACCTATAGCATTTGTAATGCAACATGTTTTAGCTGTATTGATATTACAAATTACAATGGCTTTTAATTTTTTTAAATAATTAATACTTAAATAAAAGTGATTTTAATTTATAATGGCAATAGCTTAAACTTTTGTAAATAACTTTTGTGAAGATTATGTTCAGTGTATTTTATTGTGACGAAAATCCAAGAACAGAAGTGAAATATTAACATCTTTTTGTGACATTTGTAATAAAGTTTGAAACATTGAGAGAACATATTTGAACCAGTTGTTGTTGAATGGTTGCGCAGATTGATGCTGGGGTGGCGCTGAGTGGTGCTGTGGTGGTGCTGAGTGGTGCTGTGGTGATGCTGAGTGGTGCTGTGGTGGTGCTGAGTGATACTGGGATGATGCTGGGGTGGTGCTGAGTGGTGCTGTAATGGTGCTGAGTGATGCTGTGGTGGTGCTGAGTGATGCTGTGGTGGTGCTGAGTGGTGCTGTGGTGGTGCTGAGTGATAATGTGGTGGTGCTGAGTGATGATGTGGTGGTGCTGAGTGATGATGTGGTGGTGCTGAGTGATGCTGTGGTGGCGCTGAGTGGTGCTGTGGTGGTGCTGATCGGTGCTGTGGTGGTGCTGAGTGGTGCTGTGGTGGTGCTGAGTGGTGCTGTGGTGGTGCTGAGTGATGCTGTGGTGGCGCTGAGTGATGCTGTGGTGGCACTGAGTGATGCTGTGGTGGCACTGAGTGATGCTGTGGTGGCACTGAGTGATGCTGTGGTGGCACTGAGTGATGCTGTGGTGGCACTGAGTGGTGCTGTGGTGGTGCTGAGTGGTGCTGTGGTGGTGCTGAGTGATGCTGTGGTGGTGTTGAGTGGTGCTGTGGTGGTGTTGAGTGATGCTGTGGTGTTGCTGAGTGATGCTGTGGTGGTGCTGAGTGGTGCTGTGGTGGTGCTGAGGGATAATGTGGTGGTGCTGAATGATGCTGTGGTGGTGCTGAGTGATGCTCTGGTAGCACTGAGTGGTGCTGTGGTGGTGCTGAGTGGTGCTGTGGTGGTGCTGAGTGATGCTGTGGTGGTGCTGCGTGATGCTGTGGTGGTGCTGAGTGGTGCTGTGGTGGTGCTGATTGATAATGTGGTGGGGCCTGAGTGATAATGTGGTGGGGCCTGAGTGATAATGTGGTGGTGCTGAGTGATGCTGGGGTAGCGCTGAGTGATGATGTGGTGATGCAGAGGGCAGAAAGGCACAAAAAGCAGTCTAACAAAGGGCAGAAGGGCAGAAGGGCAGAAGGGCAGAAAAACAAGGGAAAAACGAGTCTAACAGAGGGCAGAATGGCACAAAAAACCAGTCTAACAGAGGACAGAAGGGCAGAAAAACAAGGGAAAAACGAGTCTAACAGAGGGCAGAAGGGCACAAAAAACGAGTCTAACGGGGGCAGAAGGGCAGAGAAACAAGGGAAAAACGAGTCTAACAGAGGGCTGAAGGGCAGAAAAGCAAGGGAAAAACTAGTCTAACATAGGGCAGAAGGGCACAAAAAACGAGTCTAACAGGGGGCAGAATGAATCCCGCCCTGCGTGTTTGTCCACGAAGATGCCACCTTTTTGTGCAATACCTCTACTCAACTGGAGTACTTTCTACTGTCTAATCAGTAAGTGCTCTCTCGTTGGCTAAAAGTATAGGGGCAGATTTACAATAACTGGCGCAACCCCAGGGATGCGCCAGTTATTGTGCGCCGCAGCTCCGCCACCCATGGTGCGCCGCATTTACAATGCGGCACACCATGTGGCAAAAACGGCACAGATGCTTGTGACGCAGCTCCAGCAATGCTCTGGGGGCCCTATCTCCCCAATGCTGCATCAAGCCTTGCGCCTGCTTCAAGCAGGCGCAGGGTTTTGGCGCAGCATTGGCCTAAAAGTGACTGAGTGAAATCTTGTAGATTTCACTCAGACACTTTTAGGAGGCGTTCCTGCGCAGGAACGCCCTCCTCTGCACAGGAACGCCTCCTGATGGCGCAGGGCTTTACAACGTGACGCAACTCTCAGATGCGTCACGTTGTTAATACCCAGCACCATGGCGCATCTTTTGTGCTGCCGCTGCGTCACAAAAGGTCTCGGTAGAGGGTGGCAGTGGTGAACCAGAGGGTGGCAGTGGTGAACCAGAGGGTGGCAGTGATGAACCAGAGGGTGACAGTGATGAACCAGAGGGTGGCAGGGGTGAACCAGAGGCTGGCAGTGCTGGACCAGAGGGTGGCAGAGGTGAACCAGAGGTTGGCAGTGATGAACCAGATGGTGGCAGGGGTGCACCAGAGAGTGGCAGTGGTGAACCAGAGGGTGGCAGTGCTGAACCAGAGGGTGACAGTGGTTAACCAGAGGGTGGCAGTGGTGAACCAGAGGTGCTGTGATGAACCAGAGGGTGGCAGTCGTGAACCAGAGGGTGTCAGTGGTGAACCAGAGGGTGACAGTGCTGAACCAGATGGTGGCAGGGGTGAACCAGAGGGTGCTGTGATGAACCAGAGGGTGGCAGTGGTGAACCAGAGGGTGAAAGTGGTTAACCAGAGGGTGGCAGTGGTGAACCAGAGGTGCTGTGATGAACCAGAGGGCGGCAGTCGTGAACCAGAGGGGGGCAGTGGTGAACCAGAGGATGACAGTGCTGAACCAGAGGGTGGCAGGGGTGAACCAGAGAGTGGCAGTGGTGAACCAGAGGGTGGCAGTGGTGAACCAGAGGGTGGCAAGTGTGAAACAGAGGGTGGCAGGGGTGAACCAGAGGGTGGCAGTGGTGAACCAGAGGGTGGCAGTGATGAACCAGAGGGTGGCAGTGGTGAACCAGAGGGTGCTGTGCCCATACACGACCGCATGAGTAACTTCGCCGTGCAAGCGGCCCGCGAACACGCAAAAAGCCCCGCAAACACGCAAAAAAACCCGCGAACACGCAAAAACCCCCGCAAACACGCAAAAAAACAAAAATCTGCAAATTTGCACAAATTCTCGGATTTTGCAGATTGCGAATTTGCGGAACGCGAATTCGCAAATTTCGCCCATACTTATCGAATAGCCCCATCTATGCATTACCCTGCATGAGTTCCCAACCAGATGAGTTTCTTGGAGTAGCACAATGTCTGGCACAAATCTCTTAATATGTTGCAGGACGACACAGCGCTTAATCTTGTCCCCAAGGACATTGACATTCCAAGTCAATATTTTAATATCGTTCTTCCACTGTGCACACATTGACGACAAGTTAAAATGTAACTTCTGCTACAATAATCACTTTCTGTACTGTCAATACAAACCCAATAACCACAAACAAATGAAGTCAATCCCGCCCAACAACCCCCCTACCTGCTTCCCTGCACTCTGGGCTCAAAACTGCCCATAATTTACAAAATGCGGAGTGCCTGTCGCCCAACAAATTACTAAAAGAAGAAACTGGGGGGAGGCCTAGGAATCTTGTCATTCCACCTCCCCAATACTCTAAGATATAAGTTATCTGGGCCATGTTGAACCAAAATTTCAGTATGTATTATTGTTCAAAGTCCACGAGTGCACACCATTCTTAACTAATTTCTACTTGAACCAGTTATCGGCTAGTGACAACCAAACCAGAGGGTGGGCAGGAGGCTAGGGACCACTTGGAGTTCTACTGCTGAAATCAGGTGGTCAGCTTCAACTGCCACTGGAACTCTTCTCCATCAATTCCGTCCAACCATCAAGCCATTCGGACTCAGCTTCAGGGAGATCAAAGAAACTAGTCTTTTCCTCGGCCTCGACGATGAGTCGGGAAAAGCATGGCGTACTTCAGGCCCTTGTCACGTAGTCTCTTTTTGACATCAAGACAGGAGCGCCATTGTTTTTGCACCGCTTGTGTAAAGTCTGGAAAGAAAGTGATTTCTGAGTTATCCACTTTGATTGGTGGGGCAACTCTGGTGGCTTGCAGGAACGTATCCCTATCTCTGTAATTCAGCAATCTGGCCAGTATCGGCAGGAGGGGGGTTCCTGGCCTCGGGCAACTGCCCGCATCCTGTGAGCTCTTTCGATCACAAACAGGTTGGATAGGCCCTTTGGTTGCAGGTGTGAAGTGATTAGGGTTTCCACAAAAAGATCTGTGGCAGGCCTTTCCGATTTTTCTGGCACGCCTAGGATGCGTATATTATTGCGCCTCGTGCGCCCTTCATAATCATCCAGCTTATTTTCAGTGAATTTACGAAACGCTTGGAGTTCTTTGATTTCGGTTTGTAATTGCGTGGTACCTTTCACAAGGCTGGTCGTAGTAATTTCCAATTGTTTAACCTTTTCTCTGTGTTTTGTAAGGTCAGCTCTGATAAGCATCATTTCAGAAGAAAGGCTGTCCATTCGTTGCTCCATGGAGGTGCGCACCCCGTTTATGGCCTCCATTACGTCTCTCAGTGTAAGGTCTGGAGAGTAATTTTCTGCACCTCCTGGTTGCTTGTCTCCCACCAACTCGCGCGGGCAAGTCTGCTTTCAGGCAGGTGTAGCGGTCCAGCCTGCTCTGTTGGGTTGATTTTGTGTCCTTTGTTCCAGACATGGTGAGGCCCCTATGGTCACCCAGTCCAAGCTCCGCAATTGGTATTACCACCACTTATCCCAGGCCGGTCCCGCTTGGAGCACTACTGGCAGGAAGGGGGGGAGTAAGGAGCGTGCCCCCCTGGTCTTCTGATCTTCAGCTGACTTTTGTGGCCGTTGGAGCTCCTTGATTTTGGCTGGGTCTTTTCAGGGTGACCGTAAAAGGCTGATCGACGGTCAGTTGCAAAGGATAAAAGATGCAGAGGGGGCCACTTCACGTCAAGGAGCTTGCAGGCCATCACAGCATGTTAAGTGATGGGCATGAGCGGGCAATCCGGAGTGTGGGGCCTTAGATGTTGGCGCCACAGTAGCCGCCCATGGAGGCCCCCATGATCGCTTTAATCAGGTTGTAAGGGGGGAATGGCTTCACACCCCACAATAATCAAGGCGCAGCAGCACCCTCTCCTGGTCCCCTCACAAGTCCGCAGTTCTTGACCCCTTTGTGGGTCCCTCCAGCACCCGGTCCACTCACCGCATGGATCCTCGCTGCATACGCTGTGTTTAGGGCAGTGCCACTCATCAATACTTGGGGCCCGACGTAAGTAAGGCAGCAAGAGTCCAGGGACAACGGGATCGCGGAGCATCTTAGCTTGCTCAGATTTGGCAAATTGGGACTCAGATAATCCGGGCCGTCCGGGGAGGAGTCACGCCGGCAGACACGATCACCCTCCCGGTCCGGTCGCCATGCAAGGCCCCAGTTCCCACGTCGGAGGCAGTCTCAAATGTCTGCGCCTGTAACTTCGGCTCTGGATGTCCGTCGTTCACAAAACCGGGGTCGGTGCTCAGAGGTAAGGAGTTGTGAGTCGGATTAGCGGTATCGGGAGGGAGTCACGGAGACACCTTAACTAGGCCCATTTTGCTCAGCCACGCAGCTACGTCCTTCTCTGTCAATTTTGCTGACCCTTTCCTTCACTCTTTCCAATACCCATTCAGGGTAACCTCTTTCATTGAACCTGCACATCATATTCTCTTGTTCGGTCAGGAAATTGTCCTGATTACTACAGCTCCTTTTCGCTCTTAGCAGCTCCCTATAGGGGATGCTCCATTTCAAAGCCTCTGGGTTACTACTGAGAGCGTAGAGGAGACTGTTGCCTGCTGTCAGTTTGCGGTGTAATTTAGTGCATAGCTGGTTATTCCTGACTTCAACCACAACATCCAAGAATTTGATCGATTCTCTACTCATCGTGTATGTCAATTTAAGGTTAAACTCCTTTTCATTCAGTTTGTTTTGTTTGTTGATTGTTCTTCTAGAACTCTCATCACTGCCTTTCCATTCAATGAATACATCGTATATATACTTGAGGCACTTTATTACCTTGCCCCCAGTGTTGTCTGGTTCTAGATTTTTTTTAACCTCCTCTTTTCACACTCCGAAGAAAAGGTTGGCAAAACTGGGGGCAAAGCAAGTCCCCATGGCAGTACCAAGGATTTGCTTGTATAGTGTGCCGTTAAACATAAACATGTTATTATACAAACAGAATTTCATCATTTCGACTAACATCCCTGTGTGTTCCAGGTAGCAGATTTTCTTTTTTTAAGAAAATGATGGCAATACTGTATGCCCAGGATGGGGTCTATTATTGAATACAGGGAGTTCACATCCATCGTCACTGAGAGGAAGTCTTCCTCCCACGTGATGTCTCTTATTTCCCCCAAAAAATCCTTGGTGTCCTTGATGTATGGTAGTAGTGACATGACATACTCACAGAGAAAGTGGTCTACATATTTCGATATGTGTTCGGAGACACACCCTATAGAGGAAACTATCAGTTTCCCTGGTGGTTTGGTGGGATTATTGTGAACTTTGGGAAAGAGGTAAAAGATAAACATTTTAGGATAATCACATTTTAGGTAGCAGTATTCTTCCCCATGAAGAATCCCATTGTCCTTCCATGTTTTCAACATCCTCCATATTTCGACTATGCTTTCATTATACTCTTGCATATTGGTTACAACATATAATGTGGAGTCACAAAGTTGTCTCTGCCTCTTCGATGTACATGCTTCTGTCCCAAAGTACAATGCTCCCTCCTGCAGGTCGTACAACTAGATTCTCAACATCAGATAGGCTTTTAATGATTTCCTATTGCTTCTTGGAGAAATTGGAGGATGTGTGTGTTTTTCTTTTCTTTTTGCGGAATTGCATGATATCTCTTACTACTATATTGTGGAATGCATCAATGTTGTTGTTTGGCATGTTGGGGAAGAAGATGGATTTTGGTTTGAATTTGGTTGTTGCTGGTCGGTCAGTAATGATCTCCCAGTTCTCTTTTATGGGACCTAAGCCTGTTTCTACATAAAGGTCTTGAAAGGCTTGTAGAGTGTCCATATCTCCTACACTGAGGATATTACTGTCTTCTCTGTTCTTATTGCCACTGGGTTCTGTACTGTTAGTAATATATTCTTGGTCAGGTGGTCTTGGTCCCCTGAGAGTGTGCCATTTTTAAAGTTTGAGTTTTCACATGTCTATTCTAGTTTCCGGATAATTGAAGTTGTTGGACGGGCAGAAAGACAGGCCTAGGCAGAGTGTTTTCTTTTCTAGCATAGATAGAGGTTGGTAGGAGAGGTTTATGATTGTTTTATTTACCGTGTCATCATCCATTACATCTGTGTCTTTCAGCCAGTTGTTTTGTTTCCCATGAGCCTCTTTCCTCATATTCTTACTCTTTTGTTTCCTCTGTCTGAGTCACTTTCTTCTCCACCAATTCCTTCCTGGCTTCTTCCTTTTACCCTGCCACATTGTCCTCGTCCTCTCCCTCGTGTCCTTGGTGGTGGCACTGTTCTTGGAGTCTGCCTCCCCGTCCATCACTATTCCATTTAGATGCATCCTATAAAAAAAAAGTCTGTTTTGAGACTTGAAAATTGAAATCTAACTTGACGAAATCTTCTATTCTAGGTTACACACCTTCTGCAGGACAAGCAGGGGGCACATCCTCACTGCTGATGTTGCCATCAATACTGTGTACGTCTTCTATTTTGGACTGCGGGTAAGAACACAAAAACACTGTGAGCAGCTGGATGAGTGACTGAACATATTACGTATATCACAGGAAGAGGCGAGTGCAGGAATTATTGTTAACCAATAGTTCAAACTCACTAAGGGCCTAATTATGATGTTGGGAAGACTTAAGTCTGCCCAACACTGTCTCGATCCTGAGACCGACTGACCGACCTCAGGTCCTGATGAGGCTGCAAATACTTTGAAGGCGGAAATGCATTGACCATTACCCCTCTGGTAGAAGCAAACATTCCCAGATTGAAATGAGGAATCAATTATCCTTGGTTGTGGAACTAAATTAGAAAGTCATAAAAAAGACTGTGGTCCGCAAATGTTAACTTGTGGTTTGATTTCAAACTAACACGGAGGAAGAATGGAACCAACATCACATATGTGAAATTGGATGTACAAATATTTCCGGGAAAGGCAAAGAGGGACAATAATTTTGTTTGTGTATATTGATGAGTGTTTGTTAAACAAATGACATATGAAAAAATATGCTAAAGAAAATAAAATTATGCCAACTACTAGGTTTAGAAATGTATGGTTTCAGGAGTTGTTTTAGATATCTGTTGCCATAATTAACTTAGATGGCTTTCCAGACACATTTAGTGATTTTTTTAATAAGAAATACTTGTTAAAAATAATTCCTGCACTCACCTCTTTCTGTGACTTATGGTTAGTTAGCCTAAAAGTGTCAGTGTTGATTGGGTATCCCCTTCTTATTTAGCTGAATACATTACATGGGCAGATGTGCAGAGTGCAATGTACCATTTATGGATTTTGTGGAGGGTGGGCAGGGGTATGGCTCATGAGAAGTAAACCCTTATGTGGGTCATTTGCCCACCCAACAACACTAATATCTTATTGCTCTCTGTGGATATGCATACATGCTTTATGCCATTGTGCTACTTCAGGTGTAACATTTATAAACAAAAACATATAATTCGAACCCAGGCACAATTTAATTGGTTCAGTCAAATGTCATACAAAACAATATAATAATGATCCAGAACAACTTAGGAACTATGAATGAAAAGGGGAAAAAGGAACAAATACCAATCAGGAATGTTGGTGAGTCTGAGGAACATTATATAAGAAATAAATATCCCCAGCAATGCATGCAAATAATATTGCAAGTTGCCGCTGGGTTCAATGAGCCAGGACGGGTTCCCCAGCGGTCGAAGCGTGGAGATACTCCTCCGGGAGTCGATTCCTAGCGCAATATAAACCCACAATAAACCCACAATGAAGAAATAAAGCCACTCACCAGATGCTTCTTGTCTCAATTTGTTCATGCAAAATGGAAAATTCAATTGAAGCACGATGCAATAATGAGATTTGCATCAAAATCCACAGTCTGCTATAGTGGAGGGATAAGGATTAGGTGCAATGGGCCAGATGTACATAGCTTTGTGTTTCCGGTTACCTAATAGCGAATCTTTGCAGTTCGCTATTAGGCAATCACAATCAGTGATGTACTAAATTCTGTTTGAGATTCTTAGTGAATCGCAAATAGACCTGCTCGTTAATATTCCTGAGGTAGGTCGCAATTTGCTACTTATTGGGAATCGCTAAAAAAACAAGGATGGTGGCCTGCGTGGATCAGCAGGCCACCATGTCTGTGATTGCTTTGAAATAAAGTACTGTTTTTTTCTTTAAATCTAGCCCATTTTACTTACAGGAAATCTGGTGGAGTTTCAAAAAGAAAAATGTAAAGTTTTCTTTTCATTTTTTAAGAGTAGGCAGTGGTCCGTGGGACCACTGTCTGCACTTTAAAAAAGTTATTACAATCACTCATCAAGGAGAAGGGGTCCCAAGGGACCCTTTCCCATTTGCGATTTGGTTACCAACTACTTGAAGTAGTTGGTAAAATGCAAATGTTTTGCAACTGCATTTCATCCACAAAATATTCACACATGCAACTCTGAGTCGCTATTAGGAAGGGATGGACTAAACACTCCCTTTCCTAAAAACATATCGGAAACCCATGTTGCAATTTGGTAATCGTTTACTGGTTCACAAAATAGGGTTCTGTACATCCTAAAAGTTTTTTTGTGGTTGCAAACGGCCCAATGGGCCACTTGCGAGCTCAAAAAAGATATGTACATGTTGCCTAGTATCAAAGTTGTAAGTTAATCTTTTCTGTGATACCAATCTACAATAGGGCCCTACATTGTGGAAATATTTGTGAATAATTTTACTTGAATAATAGCTGAAATTTAATCTTCAGCATCAACCGTGTTTCCTGTTATATGTAATACAAGATAAACTGTAATAAAGAAGTTAACAATCCATGAACTGAGTTTCAGATTCCATTAAATTATGATAACTTTATTGAGAGAAAATAGTAATAATGCATATTATGATTTGTACATTTTGTAGTTTGTTGCTGCAGAGGATACACTGAAATTCTGGCTGGAGTTAAACTCGATTGTGGACTTCTTTACGATCACTCCTACTTGGATTGAATATTATATGGGGAGGAGCATTATTGGTGAGTTGCCTGTTTCAAGTAGTATTGCTATATGTGCCTTAAGCTGTTTAATCTATATCATTTTTGTGCATGGAAATGAAAAACTTCACTTTTGATAGAAACATTGTGTTTGCAAACTCATGAATCAATATTATACAATTTAAATTGCTCTGTAATTTTGTTTGATGTTCTTTTTTATGGGGGAAATACTTTTAACGGAATTGAGTTGATCGTCCCACAACATTCAGCTACATTTAGAATTTGGCTGACAGGGAATTGTGCCACAAACTTGGCGGAGGATCCTTTCCCCCAAACTGACAGATTTCCTGACCTATTTAGATTCAGGTGAATCCTCTTGTTTCTGCTGGTGGTGCTCCCGCTGGTTCTGATAGTGGAAACGGCCCAAAAGACTAGGGACCTTTCGTGTAAGATCAGATCATCCGCTTAACCCCTTTGATGCTGATGACGGCCCCCAGCCGTCATGCATCACGGGGCTCGTGTGCTGATGACGGCTGGGGGCCGTCATAAACCCGCCCACTCGCGATTCTGCCACACAGGCGCAGAATCGCGGCCGCGCCCAAGGGGTTAATTTAAAGGGTACAGTCTATTGTACTTTTATTCTCTTCGGGACCAAGAGGAAAAGCCTTGAAAAGAGAAAAAGCAAAAATGACTATAGGAAAACTCCTGGAGTGTCATGGTCATTGTTTATTTGATTTATAAAATATAAACATTCAGTTTGACTTTGTTTTATTAAAGCAATAATGTTTGCTAATCAGTTGTATGAAACGTGGAGGCCTCTCAGCAAACTTACAGTGCTTCAGAGAAATCACCGGTCGGTGGCTGCTTCGAAGACATAGAGGCCTATTAGGATGGCGGGCAGACTTTTGTCTTCTCGCCTCCCTAGCGGCATTGGGACCGGCTGTCAGTGGTTCGGCGGTCCCGCACCGGCAATTAGGATGCCACCGATATGGTGGCATCCAACATGCACAACATTGTGGAGGGTGGTGCTCACAGCACCGCCCGCCAGAATGCTGTGGCTGCACTGTGTGCAATAGCAGGCACAACGTGGCAGGCACCACGCGGTGCCTGCCATGTTGTGCATGCAAATGCTCTGGGGTACCATAGGTACCCCTCATGTGCTTCCACACTCCCTCAACTCAGGAATCGCATGCCTTTCCATGGTGGCAATGCCGCCACCATATGCAACCCTTTTCCACCTGGTCGACCCGTCGACCAGGTGGAATAGCGGTGGAGGATCTTCCCATCTGCCGCGGTCACCCCTGCCAACATAATATGGTGGGGGGAAATTGGAGGTGGGCAGGGATGATGTAGGGCGGATCGCCACTGCCATGCAGGCGGTGGCGACCCGCCCTATTATCATAATACACCCTATAGACTCCACCAGCCTGGCAAAGATCTCGAAATATTGAGGGTTGTAGCTTGCAAAGGCAGCAGAAATGTTTATCTCAGCAGAGCTGGTGGATGGAGGGCCACCCATCAAGATCTATAAAGGCCAGGTTATGACTTTTGGCAGTGTGAGGATGGGTGGCTCGCCACCACCAGCCCCTACACCACCATGAGTTGTCGCCGCCCACCCTCCATATTACTATTTTTTTTGTAGTCTGGGGGCGGGCAGCTCAGCGGTCCTGTGGCGGTGCTGTTTAAAAGGCTCATTGTTAGCCTGAAACAGCACCACTGTGGGACCGCCAGTGCACTTTGCGGCACAAGAAGAAATGCACCATGTCGTGCATTTCTTCTTGTGCAGGAACTGGAGGTGCAGAAATATAGGGGGCACAATATGTGCCCCCTACATGCACCCCCATGCAGAGGGGCAAGAGCTTTACTCGCCGCCAGCCTTTTCATGGGGGAAGAACCTCCATGACAGAGCATGTCGGGCCTCAGGGCACCACCAAGCATAGTGCAGCTCTCAGACTGCTGCTAGACTGCCAGGGAACACCGGTTCCCTTGCACCTGTGGCAGTTCAATGGTGGTCTGCCTGGGAAGTCCTTATAGGGTGTTTGGACCACCGGTGCAGCAGTGGCTCGACTGCCACCGCCTTGCCCAGCGACTCTGGCAGTTCTTGGACCTCCATAGTCGTAATTAGGGCCTTATGAGAGCCATTATTAGTGGTCTAGATACATTACCATTTTTCCACTATTTCTAGAATATAAATGTGGTAAGGTGACTGTCACAGATCATAGGCAGAGTAGTCAAAATTGTACAATTATGTATAGCATAATAGCAGGAATTCTGAGTAGTTAGATAAATTAATAAGTCTTGTCCTTAACTATTGGGGCAAAGTTTTTTTCAAAGATCTTAAACGCAGACACCTTCTGCATATTGTAAGTGGATAGAGACGGGTTTTAGTAATCAGGAAGTTGTGGCGCTCAAGCAATAGTTACGTAGTGTGTGTGTGTTACAGGAGGAAGCTGAGATCAGGCGGGGACAGGAACAAATAGGAAGAGCAGATGATTCCCTACAAGTCATTAACCTCTCCTCCAAAGACCTTGACACAAATATGATCTCCCTATTAAACAAGGGACTTAGTTTCAATCCCAGAGACCCGGGTGATCTGTGTAAAATGAAAGTTGATTTATTCAAATTTATTGGAGGGCTTACATTGAAGAAATTGTTCACATGTAATCCTGCATTAAATAAAAAAGTCCCAAATGCAATTTTGCGTGATGTGTCTGGTGTTCCTAGTATTCAGGATATACAAGCCACTAACCTACTACTGTCAATTACAGAAGTAGAGGACTCCCCCCATACGATCACTCGTCTCTTGGAAGACCTCGAAATTGACATGGATCTTTCCATTTCGAGTGGACTTAAAAATAAGTCCAGATGGACACCCACTCTCCCGGGGGAAAATTCGATTGATACTTTTTATAAAAGAGTTTTACATGACCTTGACGATTGGAACTTTAATCAGTCTTCTAAAAAAAGGCATAGATTCTTCAAAGATAACCTCAACAGTGGTGAACGACATGCTTTAGAAGAACTTAGCAATGACAAATATATTCTTATAAGGGAGGCAGACAAAGGAGAGAATGTGGTCATTATGAACAGATCAGATTACAACAAGGAAGTAATGTCACAATTGAATGATTCCAACTGCTAATAACAAATTGCACATAAACCGATGGGCCCCCTCACTATTCTAATCAACAGACACCTTGCTGAGTGGCACTCCAAGAGCCTACTTGATGATGATGAACTAGCATACCTTAAGGTTTTCAGACCCACTTACCCCTACCTATATACCTTACCAAAGGTGCATAAACAGGGAGCTTTTCCACCTGGGAGACCTATAGTCTCAGGCATAGGGGGTCCTACAGAAAGACTTTCTGAGTATGTGGACCTTTTCTTGGGTCCCCTGGTACAGAACTTGCCTAGCTACATACAAGATTCCAAACATATACTAAGTGTACTTTCAGATTTAGAGTGGCAACCAGATTTGCTGCTAGTGACACTTGATATCGTCTCTCTTTATACCAACATTGAACCAGATCTGGGGCTGCACACATTAGCACGTATACTTAGTTCTAGGCCGGCCTCTGAATGGCTACACAATGAGATGCTGATCATGATGATGCGTATTATCCTTTACAATACTTGCTTTCTGTTTGATGAGAAGTGGTACAAGCAAATCAGGGGGGTCGCAATGGGGTCGAAATTTCCCCCCTCTTTTGCTTGTCTATTTATGGGTGGCCTGGAAAAAGATTGGATTTGGGGTGACAGTAGAAATGAATGGATTGACAAAATAATTTTTTGGGGCAGGTATATAGATGATTGCCTACTATTGTGGGCTGGTACACAGCATGAACTGGAATTGTTTCATAACTATATGAATAGTAACAAATTTGGTATGAAGTTCACCATGGAATACAACCATACACATATCAATTTCCTTGACATCAAAATATATATTGAAGGGAACAAGCTTAAGAGCCGTTTGTTCCGCAAAGATACTGCATGTAACTCTGTCCTGCATGCTGAATCCTCACATCCAGTACATCAGATTAGCTCGATACCTTATGGTGAGTACGTGAGGGCGAGGCGTAATTGCAGCGAGGAGTCGGAATTCATTAGGTGTATCAATGACATGAGATTTATGTTCCTGGACAGGAGTAACTCTACTATACACCTCAATAGAGCTGAGAACAGAATAATGAAGGTCAAGAGGGTGGATACTCTGAAACCTAAGTTAAGACAAGCAACTACAAACCAGACTACGTGTATGGTCACTGACTTTAATGGACTGAGTCATATCTTACGTAGAAGCCTGAAGAAACATTGGAACATTTTGATAGTGGATGATACCCTAGCTAGTCACATTACCAAACAACCACAAATCAGATTCAGGAAGGACAGAACACTTCGCAACAGACTTCGCCCCACTGTTCCGAGAATGATAAGGACTGACAATTGGTTTACTACAACCAATACTGGTTTTTACAAATGTGGATTTTGCGGGATGTGCAGATGGGCTAAGCACAGAACCAAGAAATTTAGTGGATGTGACAATAGAACGTATAACATCAAAACCAACATTAACTGTTTGACCAAGTTTGCAATCTACATAATAGAGTGCAAATGTGGCAAACAATATGTAGGAAGTACGATCAGAACCCTGAAGGAGAGAATAGGGGAACACATCAGAGCACTTGTGCAACAAGACGTGAGATACCCAGTGGCTACCCATGCTGCATGTTGCGCAGCACAGGGCCCACATAGAGAAATTTGTTTTTTTGGAATTGAACAGATCCCTCTAAATCTCTGGGGCGGTAATAGGGAACTTAACCTCAGGAGAAGGGAAGCCACCTGGATCATGAGATTACATACAGTAGAACGGGGGTTAAATTGCGATTCCGAGATGCAATATTTTCTGGGGGATTTCAGCCCTGTCAAGTATCACGCATCGGCCGTGACACTAACGCATTTCAGTGTGGTGGTCCGCATCACCGCACTGAAATGCAACGTCACGCATACATGGGATAGCAGCTCATCGCTGATAGTGCTGATTAAAGTAAAAGAGTGGCAGCGGCGTGCTGTGTCATGCACGCTGCTCCTGGGCTTGGGGGCTGACAGTGACTCACTCACTTGGCTGTTGTAATTTAATAATAGTTTTCCCGGTGCTGCATTCATAGCGACTGACGTCACAACTCGGCAGTGCTGTGTCCAATAGGCGCGTAGCGCACCGCAGGACGTAATGTCCTGCTTCCGCTGGCTGCAGTTAAACTTGTGGCAGGCCAGCAAATGTTGGCAGCGCTGGCGCTGCTCGGCGGTAAATTTAAATAAATGACCCCGCGACACACCACGGACCCGGCGGCCGCTGAAGAACAACACGGTGTACCTGAGCTGTTCGTGCTGCTGAGGCAGTGCGTGAGTCTGATGGTCTGGCGGCTCAGAAGCGACCCCAGCAGGAGCAGCATTGAGCCTGCCCGGGGCTTTAATTAAGCTGAACCTTGCTCCCGCGTGAAAGATACCACATGGATTTGTCAGCGCACCTGGCATATAGCTGAGACCCAAGTTGAATTTGTCCCCGGATACACCAAGTCTGCCGGCTGCAGTTTCTGTTTCATTGGCATGCTAGCACTGGTGCTGCCCGGTCTCCAGAAGGCACACGACGTGTGAGAGGTCAGACTGTATAGGCTGTTTAATTTTTGTGGACTTGTCAGCTTAGGTGCTGTTGATTGTCCGAATGCAAAAACGCTGCCTGCATCAAGTTTAAATGGATGGGTGTCGTCTCACATCGCTTGCAAAACATGTATGTATCACATGAGGAGGCAGCTTTCTCTTTCCTTGCCCTGCCCTCTGCCAGTACATACCCCTTGTGGTCGTTCTCACACAGGACTCCTGCTAACTTCCTCAAGGTGTGATGGAAGATGGTACTGCTATTGTTTTACAGAGGGTCATCTTAGAAAGAGATTTTTGGTTAGTGAGCTTCTTATTTGGAGATGTTTGTACACTGTGCTGGAAATGGAAATCCTTTTACT
Organism: Lissotriton helveticus; assembly: GCF_964261635.1. Lineage (NCBI taxonomy): Eukaryota > Metazoa > Chordata > Amphibia > Caudata > Salamandridae > Lissotriton > Lissotriton helveticus. The sequence goes on along the minus strand of NC_136072.1, from coordinate 508,886,195 downwards.
CTGGCCGTCCGCAAATTCCAAGTGTGAGCTAGCAGCAGAGAGGGGCCAAAGTCACGAGGGTCGGTGTCATGCAACATTATGAAGCTTTCTCACACCCCTCTCCTTCCTACAAAAACCCTAAATCTGGGGCATGATTCCAACGACACAAACCCTTCAGGCGGTACCCCTTCATGCATGTAGCCTTCTCACACCTCCCCCTACCCTCAAAACCCCTGAACCTGGGGCCTGGCTGCAGTGATGCACAGCTTCCAAGCAGCACCACTATATAAGGACACTAGGTTAGTACCCTTCCATTCCTGGTGTTTTTGCAGGAGTTTTAAGATATTCTTAGAGTTTTTCGTTGCTCAAATGGGTGTAATTTCCGATATTTATATGTTTCTCTAGTCCTCATTGCTTGATTTTGCTCACGAGAAAGTGTCACTCGTAGTTGTTGAAATGTCACTCATAATTACACTGAAATTATGAAAATGTCACACATAAGCAATCTGAAACCTTGGCAGCTATGGGATTAGCCTCATGGTTCATTTATGATGCCATTAAACGTTCACTTTTGTGGTACCACTTACAGATATGCAGGGTATTTACTATCAGAGTAACTGTTGTAAACTCCGGTAAACCATACTATAGTGGCATCCATAATTATAATGTTAGATATATGCAGAAACTTAGGACTTTGGACAATAAGACACTACTGACACCACCATACTAAATATAGGATTTGTTTTTAAATGAGAAATGTTCTGACTTCGAATGACTAATTCTTGATGTATTTATTTCCTTTACAGTTGTAGAGTTCATATACTATCGGTGTAACTGTTTTTACAATTGTACCATATTATTGAGTTAAGAATGTGCAGACTCTTAGGACTTTGGGCAACAAAAGACAATTCACACTGCCAAATATAGGTAGAAGATGTGCTCTCATTCCTTTTCTCCTTCAGATTGCTAACCTTTTAACCTTTTTTCTCAAACTCCTCAGACTATTGATACGGCGGGATTTTTGATCTATGGCTATAGGTCTAGATCCCAACTCAGGTCGACTGAACCGTTGGTACCTGTCATAAAGTAAAAGGCAATCCACTACTAGGTCAATTAATAAGGACTTACACCAATCTAAAGAACCACCTACTACGAATAAGTTTTAAAAGTTTATTATAAAGCCAAAGTTACCTGGAGATACAAACATCTCAAAATAAGGTTCAAAAGATATACTGATATCAATACAAACATAAATTTTCTAAATGCTCTTAGTCGGCAAAAGAATATCACCAAAACCAATTCGAAAATCATCAGAGTAGCAAGAATCGACACAAGCTGTAGCTTATGAGTCATTTACAGGAAGGAAGAAAATTCAGATTAGATTGTCCCTACACTAGACTAAGTGACATCCCTGCTTAGCAAAATCTTAACCTAAAAAGGTGTCAGCAGTGGTGACTTCCAAAGAAGATCACTCACTTCCCTTAGTCTTCGTTGTAAATCGGTATCTCGCAGTTAACCTATCTGCCTACCCATCCGCTCTCTTAGGTTCCTCAGACCATCTGCCCTAACTCCACCCAGGGGTGCTGTCCCTAATACAAAATCACATTTACAATAGAAACGCCCTTTAGAGACACCCCTCACGTGGTGTTGGTTCTGGCATTTTCCATGCTGATACTCCTCTGGGCCCATCGTTAGCGTTGACCTTGCTTCTCAGACTCTTCTCCGGCAGGACGGTACCCCCGAGGAAATTCCTGAAGCCTCCTCCAGGCCTGTGCCTGGCGCCCTGAACAAAACCCTATTCATCACTCTCTTGATTGGAACCTCCTCGCACCTGCAAACAGACACTTATGCAGTGGGCCCCAAATTCCGGCCTCCACCATATCTTGCATAGACTGGCTGACCAAACATAAAGGGGTTGGATATGATATATCAAGAGAAATTATATCGGTCCGTAGGGTGCCATGGATCGGACCATTACCTAAAGATAAGGACGGTGATTGCATAGTTCTTAACTTTAAAAATCCAGGCATCGTAAGGCATTTGCTCAACATAAATGGTAACTGTTCGGCCATTTCTACGGTTGCTACTATGCTACCTTTAGGTTATTTCTACAGACAACCCCCTAAGCATTTTCAACCACCTTTTTTGCAATTTCATCCACCACCTAGGTATTTTCAGCCACCTGCTATGCAATTCCAGCCAGTAGCTTTCCCTTTTAATACATACAATAGATTTGCACCTTTGTCAGATTTGGATATGTTAGATTGACCCTCTCCAACAAAGAAAGTTGACCCAGCTGGTATATTACCAATTCTGACGCCCGGAATTCAGGAAGCCTCGCGTTCCTTGGCAGGGACTTTCGGAAGAGGCCAAACTATGAATAATAATCATGGGGATCCTGCCCTCTCTCTTGTAAGTTGGAATATAGCGGGTCTTAATTCCAAACTGAAAATTAAAGAATGGTTGGAGTGGGTCAACAATAATTGTGACATCTTGTTGCTCCAAGAGACTTGGTGTTTAGCTAACCCCACAGTGGAGGGCTTTTGTTGTTATAACTTAAAGGCCTCCACTTCATCTATGGGACGCCCCAGTGGGGGGCTATCAATCTGGTCTAAGATAAAACCCGGGGTACAAACCAAACAGATCCCTACAGTTGGCAAATGTTTTATGGCTGTGAAATACATTCATAGGATGATTTTATGTATAATTAATTTTTATAACAATGATTTTGTTAACCATCCCAATGGAAATTTTTTGTCTTTATTTAACTTTATTGATGACATCGTGGAAGGGAGGAAGTATGGGTCTTTTGACGGAATCTGCATTGGGGGTGATTTTAACGCTCATATGTTTCGCACTAGTGCTCCATGTCGCAACGGTGAAGAGCTTAAGAATTTATTAGCATCCCGTAATTTAGTTAATTCTATGGAAATTGCTGGAACTAATGCTGAAAACATATCTGCACCAACTTACATAGGTCAAGGCTGTGCTTCCACGATAGATTATATATTTCTTTGTCCTTCCCTGTGTGATGTTATCCAAAAAGCTGAGGTCATTTGTTCTGCATATAGTGACCATTACCCACTTAGAATATACTTAGACAACCCTCAATCCATAAAGGCTGCTTTGAGAACTGAGAATGGGCCACAGAATCTGGTATTGTCTACCGATAGGCTAAAATTAATATGGAAAGGGGTGGATAATAAAGCTATCCTGGCTAAGGTAATTAAAAAGCACCCTCTGATAATAGAGACTTGCTTGTCGCTTGATAGTACTGGCGAAGCATTAATTGTTGCTTTCAGTAATTTATGTGGGGCTATTAAAAGGGAATCTTCTAAACCATCTAGGCCCAATATAGATCATAGCCCCCGATGGTTTGACTCTGCATGCTCAAAGGCCAACAGGGAATTGAGGGCAGTTTTACAACAAAATCCTAGGGATTTTAACCTAGTGAGAGAATTAAGATCCAAATATAAACTCGCCCTGCGGATAAGATCCGAGGCCTTAGTGGTTAACCATTGGGAGTTACTCACACGGACAGCCTCGCTAATAGATACTGCGGGGTTTTGGAGAGAAGTCAAATCACTCAGGTCCTTTGGTTCAAATATTCAACCTATTAGCTGTAATATAAACGGTGAGGTCTGGGTGGAGCATTTCTCCACAATCTATACTGTAGCAGCCCCTATTGCAGATTCTGCATCTTTATTAAATAACGCTAAACAACTGAAGTTTTTAATATCCGAGGTGGAAGATGCAATCTTGGAGAGCGCCAGTAATAAAGCCCCTGGCCCCGACGGTCTATCTATTGACCAGATTAAATCAGAAGTCAATTTTTGGGCCCCTTTATTATGCAATCTATTCAACAATCTGACAGACAGCTCAATCCCTGAATCTTGGTCAAACAGTGTCATCGTACCGATATTTAAGAAAGGTGACAGGTCTGACCCGGCCTGCTACCGTCCGATCTCACTGATTGACAACACATTAAAAGTCCTTGGTAGGGTACTATTTAAGAGGATAAGGGGATGGGCTGAGGATAAAAACGTGCTTCATAGCAGCCAACTGGGGTTCAGAAGCCATGTGGGCACGGTTGAGCAGTGTCTCAACTTAAATTTGATCATGGCTAAATATATTATTGTTAAAAAATCCCCACTTTACTTAGGTTTTATGGATTTGAGTTCAGCTTTTGATTTTGTCAACCGTTCTAGGTTATGGTCTCAATTGCTTGACTATGGTTTGGATGATGCATTAGTATATTTTCTTTCATATCTACATAGGGACCTCAAGGCAAGAGTACGCATTAATAATGATGGTGAACTATCTGATGACATTTTTATCAGAAGAGGCGTCCGACAGGGCTGTGTACTCGCCCCTTTGCTTTTTATTTTATATATTAATGGTTTGAGCCCTGCCCTGTGTAAGAATTCCAAGGACGTTCCAATTATTAATGGCTTCCCCATTACTACCTTACTCTATGCGGACGACGCAGTATTAATGGGGCGAACTCCTAATGCTTTGCGTTCATTAATTACTGGGTTTGTTGTTTTTATGTCAGATTTAGGTTTAAATACCAATTTTAAAAAATCGTTTATCATGAACTGTGGACCAAAAAGATACAACATTCTTTCAATTAAAAGTGGTGAAAATGAATTAAAATGCACCAGCACTTTCCCCTACTTAGGGTTATTATTCTCCAATACTGGTTTATGGCAGCATCACACTGCCCACGCAAGAAATAAGATTGGTAAATCTATTAACTCAATCCTGTCCCTTCGTCAACCAAGAACGGCTGATGTGATTACGCCCCTATTAAACATCTACCGCACCCAATGTCAGCCATCTGGGACATATGGTGCAGAAGTGTGGGGCTACTGCAACAGTCTGCCTTTGCAGTTGGAGGAAAATAGATTCTGTAGGAGGGTGCTGGGTGGCACTTCATGTGCGCCAACTTTCATTTGTCACCAAGAACTTATGTTGCCATATATAGCTGATTTCATTAGGTCAAGGCCTACGCTTTTTTGGATAAAACTATGGACAAATCCAGCGGCTTCCTTGACTCACAGTATAATCACAGATTGTCTATTACATGAACGATCCCATCTCATACCTTGGCTAAATGCAGTTAATACTAGCCTGTTGAGCGTGGGACTTGGCTCTTTGTTTAGCTCTCCACATACAATTGTCCCTGCTCATAAAAATATTGTTAAACGGGCACTGTTTAAATTATATAAAGAGGAACGTATGAGAACTGTGCTAATGAAACCCGCGATTATTAAATATCTTCCACTAACTGAGACAGGAAATGATATTTTAAATAAACTTTACAAACCCTGTAGCTATCTGTCGAAACCTATAGGAAGATGGAACCGGAGCCTTCTATTTAGGTTCCGAGATGGTAGTATTGTAAATTTATTGAGTTTTCCACTTGGCTATAATAAGAATTTAGAAGAACTTGACTGCCCTTGTTCTGCCGGAGGGAAACAAAGTTTATTGCATTACTTTATTTTCTGTGGCCACTATAAACTGTATATTCATCATTATTTAATGCCGATATTTAGAAAATATAATTTGAGAGATTTTAAATTGGCACTTAAATTTTTGCAAATGTTACCAACTGATGATATTATATACACTATAAGCTGCTTCATAAAAGCCTGTGTGAAATCAAGGGCAAGTATGGAACATGCATAATTGGTCTATGTACGCATAATGCACTTTAAATTGAAAATACAACCAGGATAAATGATTAACTGTATGTATGGAACTAATGACTACTGGCATTGGCCAAACAGAAACTCATGATGCATCTTTTAAATTGTATAACGTTTTATATTTTTTGAGTCATGCACTTTATGTAATATGCTGCTTATACCATTGGGTTGTTTTTAATATTTTTTATGTATTTTAAAATGTTTTATTCTGTATGTACTTTTATGGATTTATCATAATCCGAATAAAGATCATTTCATTCATTCATTCATATCTTCTTAAGTCGTAAACCATCGAGTAGTTTCTGCAATTTAAGCTTAACATGTCATTCTTCTAACTAGCACATGCAGATCAAAAATAAATGACCTTCTCTATTCAGGCCTATTAGAGTTACATGAAACGGGCCTGTGCACTCTGTAAAACATTTAATTTATTAGTCTAAACAGTATTCTAACTCAATATACACAATGGTTATATGAAACACTTCTATAAAACATATTTTTCAGTTCTATGATCAATAATACCTTGAATTACAACAACATTAAAATCCATCTCACGTGTGTGTGTACCAACCCCTTTCATTCTCTGTGAACTGCCATGTGGCCTACACATTTCTACGTTTACCAGAATTACATTCTCCTCTATAGCAGCCACATAACATGGGATTTCAACATCATTATAACATCTTTACACACTTCTACATTAGCTTTTCACCTTGATATATGCATTCTATTCTAGTTAAACACTCTTATGTATTTTCACTCTATAAATTCGACACTCTTATGAAATCTTTACTAAACTATTGCAACGTGCTTGTAAATATGGTGCACTTCTAATTTTGTTTTTGATTTGGGCTCTCTCAGTTCCCCCCTTTGATGACTTTTCAGTAGTCCTCACCATCACAACACCATCCCTGAGGAATGACTAAATCAAACTGCACTCGTTGCAGTACTCCCTCGTTTCATCATCTCTAGAGCCCTCAGACTCCTGTACTGATTATCCTGCATCTCAGCTAATCTCCTCCCCTGCTCTCTCATGGATCTCTGCAACCTATTTGATCTATACCATTGGTACAGCCGCACCAATCCCCACAGGGTGATTATACAAACCACTATTATGATGATAGGTTTCAGTATGTACCAAATGAAACCCTTTCCTAGGTTGGCAAACCAACTTCCAACCTTACCCATTCCATGACCTACCTTTTCCCACACATTTACCTGTATCAAATCCTCAATCTCATGATGAATTTCAGTGATGTTCCGTATATACTTTTCTAGAGGTTTTGAATTGTCTGGAATGTAAGTACAACATTCCTGAACCTTCAAAGCCTTACAGACTCCTCCCTCTTTGGCTAACAGAACGTCTAGAGCAAGTCGGTTCTGAAGAACCATTGCCCTTATCGATTGCATCTCTCCCTCCACCAGCATTAATGATCTAGCAGTACTGGCGGACAACCTATCTACAACTGTTGCCAATCTTCTGATCTTAACATCATTCAGTGCTATCCCTAACAGAGGAAACATAGCACCAAATACATCTCCAACTACCTCCTTAGCGCTTACATGCCTTCTTCCTCTAGCTTGAGTTCTTCCCTCTATAGTTTCCAAATCCTTAGCATGGTATATTTTGGGGAAGACAATTGCTAAGTAACATGATCCATACCAATTATCCGATAGTTTCACGTATGCATTTCTTCCACAAAGAAAATATACATTCGGGATCACCTGCATTCCCTTCAAGAAATCTTTAGTATAATACTCTAATTGGAAAGCATGTTCACAATTTACTTCTCCCACAAACACATTTTCATCATAGGTTTTACCCCTATATATACACAGTTTCCCTTTCTTCTCTCGATCTAAAGCTATTGGACCATTACTACCCTTTCTTTGGTGTGATCTTTCTTCCTCTGTCCAATCTGTTTTCAATTGGCCAGAAGCTTTTAGGATCTTCTGTCTCCGGTACCGATCATCCACCTGCCCTATAAACCTTTTCTCAATTTCTGACACTTTACAAGTCAAATTATTTCTTCGGGCATGTGAAGTATCTAACGTTTTCCAAGGAATGAAAAATTTCTTTAGCCTATCTTCACTCTTATAATAATCCCATTTATTCATATGCTTGTAGTTTGTAACTTCTGGTAAACCAGCATCAAAGTTTGAAAAATAATATTCAAAACCATCTCGTTCATAAAATATACTAAGCAACAAACTACATGTGATTCCATAGGTCAATGGAAGATGATGATATCTAATACCTTCGTCTACCGAGGCTGGCAATTGCATGCAGACATAACAATCTTTAGCCTCCATAGCATCAATATATTCATAAAGCAATTTAGCATATGCATTTGATTTGAAATTTCCCTGTGATTCATTCACATGCAACCTACGAGTCTCTGCCGCTAGTAAAGCTTTATCTTTCTCTGTATTGTCCCCTTCTTTACCAGCAATAGTAGGTTTCTGTGTCGATACAATTTTTGCTTCCTTTGCAGCCTTTTCTTCATTTTCATGTCCCACTACATATGATATAGTAACCACTAAAACTATAAGAAAAATTACTCCCACTAAAAGTGTGCCTACTATGCATTTTGTCCTGCGGTTTGGGTTGCCAGCCTCCATGATCTCAAGACAGTGTAGTTCTGGTTTTCTTTCACAACACAAAGTCTCTTTTCTTTGCTTATTCAGTCTCTCCGAACCACATCTGGAAGCTGATAATCCCTTCAGCAAGATCAGTTTTTGAGTTCTAAAACAAAAGACAACCCTAGCCCTTCTCCGTCCACTAAATAGGAAGCCCCTAAATTTCTTCTTCTTCCACTTGGCGCTAGGTCAGCTTTCAATCTTGTTTATTTACAAAGTCTTTAACAATCTGGAATCAGGCGTGTTCCAGCGGCTCTAATCATGTATTCCAATATTTCCAAACGAAGAGTGATCTCCTCATGCGTTGGCCTCGTTGGACAAAAAGTCGGAAATTCTATTCTGTTTAAAACCATGTCTCTTATCCCGCTCAGATAAGGAGGATTGGGGACAGTGAGTGTCAGCAACCCTTCGACCTTCACTCCGGGTATCACCAACACTATTTCCACTGTTATGATTGGGTCAGTACTGATCAATGTCACTTCCCTCAACCTCCCAGATCTCCATGCACTGGACATCTGCAGCTAGGTAGGTCCACTCAGGAGTAGCGTATCTTCTGCAGGGCACTCGCACCCTCCTCGATCTTCTCGGACCTTCCTGTTCCTGTCCTTGTGCACCTTCGGCCAAATCCGAGTCTTCAGATATAGGAGCAAGAGTTCTCTCTGGAGTTGGCTTCAAGCTCGGCCTCTTCTTTCTTTCAGGCCAAGTAGCTTCTCCACGCCTTGTTCTCCTATTTCTTGTCTTCACACTCGGTTCTTGATCGCTCTTGTCTTGATCTGTCTCTGAGCCGTATTCACAGCAACTTTCTCCTTCAGTGGCAACTTCAGTTTCACTGTCGTCCTGTCTTTCTTCTTCTGGATCTGTAGCACTTCCAACTTCTTCCGACACCCCTACAGCTTGACTGATCCCCTCTAGTGGTTCACCGTCCACCGCTGGGTTTTCATCTGTGAGAGGAGCTGTTTCTTCTAAGGGTGCTGGAACTCTTCGAGTATGGGAAGCGTGGATCCAGTTTGGCAGCCCTCCACACTTTACAGCAGTATTCGTTGTCAGGATTATTTGGCAGGACCCCTTCCAACGCACGTCTAGGCAGTTCTTCCGGACGTGCTTCTTAATAAGCACCCAGTCCCCAGGGCACAAGTCGTGACATAGGTCTCTTGAAGATGGAACTTCAGCAGCCTGCACCTGAAGAGACACAGAATGAATGACATCAGAAAGTCCCTTGCAATAATCCAAGATCAGGTCATCTGTAATATTCAACAAAGCTGTAGTTGGAACAGACGGAAGTCTCATTGCCCTCCCTATTAACACCTCATGTGGAGAGAGACCTGTCCTCCTGTCTGGTGTGCTACGCATACTCATGAGTACCAAGGGCAAAGCATCAGGCCAGCTTAAGGACGTCGATGAACATACTTTGGCTATTCGGGATTTTAAGGTTCCGTTTATCTGCTCCACGATACCTGACGCCTCTGGTCGATAGCTACAGTGCAACTTCTGATCAATGTTCAATGCAGAGCAAAGCATCTTCACAACTTCGCTGTTGAAATGAGTTCCTCTGTCTGATTCCAAAGAGGTCGGCACCCCAAAGCGCGGGATCAACTCTCTAAGCAACAACTTTGCCACTGTGAGTGTGTCGCACCTGCGTGTAGGGTATGCTTTGACCCATCCGGAAAATATACATACAACCACCAGAACATACCTGAGGCGGTTGCTTTTTGGCATCTCAATAAAGTCTAATTGCATTCTGTTGAAAGGCCCCCCAGACCTCCCAATGTGACTCATTGTAACTGGTGTTCTTTTCCCTACGTTCAATTGCTGGCAGGTGACACATCTCCGACACACTGCTTCTGCTGCTATCTTAAACCTAGGATTATACCAAGTCTGCCTAAATAACCTCAGCATGGCATCTCTTCCTAAGTGTACTGGACCATGTATCTGTCGTGCCATTGGACTCACTAGTTCGTCAGGTAACACTGCCCTTCCATCTGCTGAAACCCACAAATCCATTTCATTTTTCACACAACCTGCTGTTTCCCAGGCCTTTTTCTCAGTATCTGGTGCTTTCTCTTGCAGGTCTGTTAGATCATCCCAAGTATCAACTGTTTCAAGCATCATGTTTAACTCTGTCTTTTCCTGAGTCCCATCTACTTCCACTTCCGTGAAAGAATATCCTTGCTCCGCACAGTAGCGGGCAACTTCGTCTGCATATCGATTACCTTGCGACACAAAATCTGTATTTTTGGTGTGGGCTACACATTTAACAACCGCAATTGCTGCTGGACCTTGTAATGCTTCTAACAACAGTCGCACAAATTCCCCATTTCGAATAGGCGAACCAGAGGAGGTCATGTAACCTCTCTGAGACCACAATTGCCCATAATCATGAACTACACCGAAACCATATTGGCTATCGGTATAAATGGTGACTCTAATTTTGCTACCTGCTATACAGGCACGTGTCCATGCAATGATTTCGGCTACCTGAGCGGAGTGTACTCCTTCCAGGCAAGCGGCTTCCACAACTCCAGTAATGGTGCAAACAGCATAAGCTGCTCTCAACCGACCAGAATCGTCTCTTAAACATGAGCCATCCACAAAGAAAATTTCATCAGGGTCAGTCAACGGCTCATCCACAATATCTGGTCTTGGCTTGGTGCATTGTTCAGTCACATCAAGGCAATCGTGATCTTCACATTCTTTGCCTTCTATATCATTAGGAAGTGGCATCAATGTAGCAGGGTTCAAAACAGAGCACCTCTTAATGGTCACGTTCTCCGCAGCAAGAATAACTTGCTCGTAGCGCGTGAGCCTATTATTGGTTAAGTGCTGTGTCTTTATCCTGGTCATTAACAGTTCTACAGAATGAGGTACATACACCACTAATTGGTGTCCCATAACTATATTTTCACACCGTTCAATGCTGACACCTGTTGCAGCAACGGATTTGAGACATCCGGGCAACGCTGCGGCTACCGGATCTAAAGTAGCCGAAAAGTATGCAACTGGTCTACGGGCATTTCCATGAGATTGTACTAAAACTGACAGAGCACAACCTTCTCTTTCGCAGCAGTAAAGTGAAAATGGTTTTTCGTAATCAGGCATCCCCAAAGCTGGAGCACGGCACAAGTCCTCTCTCAGCTGTAGGAATGCCATCAAACAATCCTTGTCCCATGGTACCGGATCACTCACCTCCTTGTGCGTCAGTTTTTGTAAGGGTTTTGCTTTCAGGGAAAAGTTAGCTATCCACTGTCGGCAATAACCCACCATCCCTAGGAACATCCTGACTTCTCTCTGTGTTGTAGGCGCGTTCATCTTCATTATCGCCTCTATCCTATCTGGTGACACCTTGCGCTTTCCCTTCTCTATCCGGTGACCCAAGTACTGTACTTCTGTCAGACAGTACTGCAATTTGCTCGGAGATACTTTATGCCCATTTTCAGCTAAATGGTTCAACAAGGCGATGGTATCTATCTTGCAAGCTTCTTCCGTTCCTGACGCAACAAGTAGGTCGTCTATGTACTGGACCAGAACAGAGTTCTGCGGCAGTACTAGACTTTCAAGATTTTTCTTCAATAGCTGATTGAAAATTGATGGGCTTTCTGTATACCCTTGTGGGATACGACACCATGTTAGGACACAATCTTCCAGCTTAAAAGCAAAAAGATACTGTCTCTCCTCATCCGATGGGATTGAGAAGAAAGCCTGACAAAGGTCTATCACTGTGAACCACTCAGCTTGGAATGGTATCTGAAACAATATCACTGATGGATTCGGTACCACTGGACAACATGAAACAACTATGGTATTAATCTTTCGAAGATCTTGCACTATTCTAAATTTCCCACTAGGTTTCTGCAAACCCATAATCGGGGAGTTGCATGGACTACCCACGATTTCCTTCAGTATTCCCTGTTGAATCATAGAGTCGATTACGGGTTTTATTCCTGCAATCGTCTCCGGGGTCAATTTGTATTGAGGCGTTCTTGGATATTCAACATTTGGTTTTACCATGATCTTCACTGGTTCTACTCCTTTGATCAATCCTATCTCTTCTCCAGTAAAATCCCATACCTCTGATGACACTGTATCTCGCAAGTCCAGAGGAAGGTCCCCCACAGTCAGGGTAGGATACAGTTCTACACACGCTCTCGAATTTGCAACTTTAAAGGTAGCATCCTCGTCTGTAGTCTGTACCTCTACTCCCTGAGGTGTGCAGTAAATTGTGCAGTTCAGTTTGCACAATAAGTCCCTTCCTAACAAACACACAGGACTAGAATCACATACTACAAACTGATGTTCATAGTTGTGGTTTCCTATTCGCACTAGCACTGGTTCCGTCAAAGGGTTGGTCATTCTCCTATTTGCGACTCCTACCACTTGAATAGTTTCCACCGACATTGGTAGATCTGGAACCACTGCCGATCTCAAAGTTGATCGAGTAGCTCTGGTATCTACTAAGAATGTTGTAGGACACCCTGCCACTTCAGCCTCAACAAACGGTCCTCTTTGATCCACTTCTAGAACTGCCCCGAGGGTGCAGTCCTCCTCTCTACTTACACGTCGTCCCGTCAATGGATCAACGTAGTAACACTCTTCTTCGTCTATAAAAAGAGGCATTTGTCTATAGACCTTTCCCCCTGTCGTAATCTTTGGTGGCTGCGGGAACTGGGCTCGTGGAGCCGACGTCCCCCCTTTGACCACCTTACTTTTTGGCACGGTCACCCTTTGAACTGGAACCTCTAGTACTTCCTCCTCCTCTACTTCTAGTTCTCCGTTTTCAGTGTTATAGGGACACTCGCGTTTCCAATGTCCCACCTGGTGACACTGGTGACACTTTGTCGTTTTTTTTTTTTTAGTAGCAATGTCTATTCTAGGTCTCGAGTTTTCCTCGCTGTCCTTATTCTGACTATTTGGTTTCCGTCCCATTGTCCCTGTTCCCTGATGCTGCTGTCCACCCTTTCCAGCCGACTGCATCTGCACCATCATCAGTTTCTCTTTTAATTTCTTTGCTTTGGAATCTATTTCATCACTGCAATATCTTGCGTATCTCAAAATCTCATCCAATGGTTTGTTTTGCCAACAAATTAAATGTTGCTGAATCATCAAACAAATATCAGGTCTCAACCCCAAAACAAACTTCGATACAAACTGTCCTATATCCTTGGGATCCATTACATCTAAACCACTGTATTGTTTGAACGTTTTCAGCAATCGCTCATAAAACTCATGGACTGTCTCCTTGGGTTCCTGTCTTGTTCGGTCTATTTTTACCCAATCTATGTCTTGTGGTGGCACCTTCTCCTTCAGCCATGTCATCACCCTATCGTATTTTAACATTACTGTTTCTGACGGTCCATTAGTACGAGTATCCCTTTCTGGTTCAGCAGTTGGCCATTCGACACTAACCTTGCATGCTATCCACAAGTCTCCTGGGACCACAATGTCAAATAAGGTGTTCAAATCAATCCATAATACTTTTGAAATCTTGACAAACCTCTCTACCTGCTTGTACCACTCTACGGGATTTTCCCTTAACTTCGGAAATGAGTTGGTAAATGCAGCCAAATCTCCCCCACTCCAGGGCTCATGTACATAACTCCCATTCGCTATTTCTCGCAAAGGGAATGCCTCCATCTGCAGTAGCCTTCCCTCCGGAGACATCACATTTGCGCTCCGCCTAACTGTTCCCTTTTTGGACCACCTCTCTTCCCATTTATCCAGATTTCTCCATGCTCTTATTCCTGTGATCAGTTCCCTTATGTGTGTTTTTAATCCAGTTGTCCTCCTCCCATCTAAGTCCTGATCTGAATAATGCAACCTATGGTTACCCTGCAATGCCTTTGTTTTAGACAAATCTACCATATACTTGTCTGCCAGTTCAGACAGTTTCTCATGAGTTGCTCTTGCCTTCCGAGTAACATCCTTTGCTATAAACAGCAGCTCATCTTGTTCGTACATGTCAATCCTTTCTAAAGGCAACACACCGTCAATTATTTTGTCCAGGTCAGATTTTAAGCTGGTCACATCGAGTCTTTTAGCTTTTGTCACAGCTTTCAGTATGCTATCTCTAGAGAGTCCATTTACATCTCTCCCATCACAGCTCTGAGTCCTACGTCTGGGCTCAGGCGTGTTATGGGGAGTCCTCCCATGCTCCCATCTCTCCAGGTCCCATGCAGTTCCATCCTCTCTGGGTGTATAGTGAAACACTTCTCTATTTCCCATAGTCCCACATTTCCCATTCAGCATCGTTTCTCTCGGGACATGGTAAGACATCCCATTATTCCCCATGCCTTCGCAATTTGCCTGTGATCTCTGATCACTCGACGCATGGCAAGATCCTTCGCGGTTTCCCATGTTCCCACAATTCCAGTACGGTACGTTACCATCAGGTGCATGGGGAGTGCACTTAAACCTATCCCTGTACTCTTGTGTCCTTTGGTCTCCCTCACTTTGAATGAGACGAGACGTCTCTTCACACTCCGCACTTCTACCTTTTTGCTTCTGCACATTTCCACTGTCAATATGACGTGTAACTCCTCTACTCTCCTGACTTTTACCGTCCCACTCCTGACTGCTTTCGCTAGCCCCGCAGTGAGATAATGTCCCGTTGCCTCGACTTCCCCATCCAGCTTCTGCTCTTGACCTGTTGCTTGGTGCTTCTGTGGACCTATCCCATTCCCTCAAGTCAGCCCTCAACTCTTTATAGGATTTCGGCCGTGGTCCCCTCAGGTCCATCGGTCCTCTTTGACCCCCCTGTTCTACTACGTGATCCACTGCTGAATCCAATGGGGTGTTCCACGTTATCGGTCCTGGCAATTTCCTCCAGGCATTTGTCGTGTTATTCCTTCTTTCCATCTCAACTCTTTCTCTGTCTAGCCGTACCTGTTCTTCCTCTCTCCCTTTCTCTGGGTGATAAACCGACACTATAGGACCTATGGTAACGGGTACTTGAAGAGCATCTGGCAATCCATAAGACTCAACCCTCTCTGTTGCTGGCATCTTCTGCACCACAACCCTTCCGACTACTCTCTGTACAGGACTAGGTTGAGGTGTCTCCTCACCTTTGGTAGGTACCCAATCCGTTATAGGGAGTGTCCTGTTCTCTTCTATGTCAACCCTGTCTTCCCTTGGGAGCTCAGTACCTTCTATCTCCCTATTGTCCGGAGGCGGTCTATCTATCAACAATCTATTTATTAGACCATCCTCCGACTCGCTCTCGTCATCCTCTTCTATGGGTCTCTTTTCTCCTGTAACCTCTCTCACTGGGTACAACTTATCCACCTCAATCGTCTGTACTCTCCATTTCTTAGCTTCCTCATCCCACTTGGCATCTTGCACTGCCCTTACTGATCGCCGTACCCTTTCCTGGCGTCTGTTCTGACTCCTGTCGTGCGCCGCCCTAATCCACGCATTAAGCGCCTCAAACTGTGTTGGTCTAGGCAAAGGTCTCATTGAGGACATAACTGCTTTCAGCTGATGCAACACTTCTAGTCTAAATGTTCCGTATTTCGGAAAAGTCAGTTCCTCATTCCCTTCTGTAATCTTACTCCAAGTACCAAGCCACAGTATAGTATGCGACCCAACATTCGTTGCCATATAGTGAGCTGGTGTACCCTCTGGCGGTGCCTCTTCGCCGTAATAAGATTCTCTTCTTTTTCTCTTAAAGATCGCTCTCAAACATTTAAAACATTTCATGTTCAAATCTACAAAATTTCTATTTTCTCCGCGTTAGTTTACTTCCTGATGACAATCCACCAATCCCAGCGCTGTTCTCGCTAACTGGCCTATCACAGTGCGGCTTTTCGCTGATGTCACACCAACCGGCCTATCACAGCGCGGTTTCACACCAACCGGCCTATCTCAGCGCGGCTCTCGCTGACGTCACTCGTCCCCCTTCGCAGCAGTTCCCCTCCTTTCTTCGCTCGTCTCCCGGTCATGCATGCGTCCCATTCATACTCTGAAAAATGATTACTTCCGACCAAGCGATCACTTTCCTTGACTGTACGCCCACAGTCTAACTGTAATTGTCGCCTTAACTGACGAAATGTCTTTCCGTGTACGTCCAGACAATCGCCTTAACTGATAGGTTACTTACACACGGTAACTTTCGACCTGCGTCCGTTACCCACACACTCACTCTTACGTTCCCCCTATCTCGGTCCTGCGGGCGATCAATGGTACCTCATGACCCCCTTCTCTGGTCGACAACTACTCTGGATGTTCGATACACCCGAACCACTTAAGCTCCTCCCCGAACTTAATATTTCCCCTAGCCAGGTTGCACGTGCTCACAACCCTCTCTCACTCACACTACAGACATTCAACTCCGCATGACATTACAATACAAATACAACACAAAACACCGCAATCTGTCAACGCATGACCCTTGTTATACTCACTCTCGTCCGACACTGCTGCTTTTCTCTCGCACGTCAGCACCTTCTTCGGCAGGCGATTCTTCCGCTGCTCATCTCTCGATCTCTAGGGACCTTGGGGGTAATCTAACCAAGTCTAGATCACCTTCCTCTAGAAGGTAACCATCCGTCTCTGCTACCAACTGATACGGCGGGATTTTTGATCTATGGCTATAGGTCTAGATCCCAACTCAGGTCGACTGAACCGTTGGTACCTGTCATAAAGTAATAGGCAATCCACTACTAGGTCAATTAATAAGGACTTACACCAATCTAAAGAACCACCTACTACGAATAAGTTTTAAAAGTTTATTATAAAGCCAAAGTTACCTGGAGATACAAACATCTCAAAATAAGGTTCAAAAGATATACTGGTATCAATACAAACATAAATTTTCTAAATGCTCTTAGTCGGCAAAAGAATATCACCAAAACCAATTCGAAAATCATCAGAGTAGCAAGAATCGACACAAGCTGTAGCTTATGAGTCATTTACAGAAAGGAAGAAAATTCAGATTAGACTGTCCCTACACTAGACTAAGTGACATCCCTGCTTAGCAAAATCTTAACCTAAAAAGGTGTCAGCAGTGGTGACTTCCAAAGAAGATCACTCACTTCCCTTAGTCTTCGTTGTAAATCGGTATCTCGCAGTTAACCTATCTGCCTACCCATCCGCTCTCTTAGGTTCCTCAGACCATCTGCCCTAACTCCACCCAGGGGTGCTGTCCCTAATACAAAATCACATTTACAATAGAAACGCCCTTTAGAGACACCCCTCACGTGGTGTTGGTTGTGGCATTTTTCATGCTGATACTCCTCTGGGCCCATCGTTAGCGTTGACCTTGCTTCTCAGACTCTTCTCCGGCAGGACGGTACCCCCCAGGAAATTCCTTAAGCCTCCTCCAGGCCTGTGCCTGGCGCTCTGAACAAAACCCTATTCATCACTCTCTTGATTGGAACCTCCTCGCACCTGCAAACAGACACTTGTGCAGTGGGCCCCAAATTCCGGCCTCCACCATATCTTCTTAAGTCGTAAACCATCGAGCAGTTTCTGCAATTTAAGCTTAACATGACATTCTTCTAACTAGCACATGCAGATCAAAAAGAAATGACCTTCTCTATTCAGGCCTATTAGAGTTACATGAAACGGGCCTGTGCACTCTGTAAAACATTTAATTTCTTAGTCTAA
Organism: Lissotriton helveticus; assembly: GCF_964261635.1. Taxonomy (NCBI): domain Eukaryota; kingdom Metazoa; phylum Chordata; class Amphibia; order Caudata; family Salamandridae; genus Lissotriton; species Lissotriton helveticus. Next base: position 508,868,268 of record NC_136072.1, on the reverse strand, counting down.
ACAGTATTCTAACTCATTACACACAATGGTTATATGAAACACTTCTATAAAACATATTTTTCAGTTCTATGATCAATAATACCTTGAATTACAACAACATTAAAATCCATCTCACGTGTGTGTGTACCAACCCCTTTCATTCTCTGTGAACTGCCATGTGGCCTACACATTTCTACGTTTACCAGAATTACATTCTCCTCTATAGCAGCCACATAACATGGGATTTCAACATCATTATAACATCTTTACACACTTCTACATTAGCTTTTCACCTTGATATATGCATTCTATTCTAGTTAAACACTCTTATGTATTTTCACTCTATAAATTCGACACTCTTATGAAATCTTTACTAAACTAATGCAACGTGCTTGTAAATATGGTGCACTTCTAATTTTGTTTTCGATTTGCGCTCTCTCACTATCACCCTTGTGATCGGTTCGTTTAAGTCTATTTGCTATACGGGAGATTGGATTTTGGACTCCTTTCGTTTAGGATATTACTTACATATAGAGAGATGGCCCTTTCTACAATAGTGGGGATATTTATCCACGTTCACACGTGATCCCGAATTGCAGAATTTATTTGTGAGGCGTGTGAATGACACGCACAATAAGATTCGCCCTACGGGGAGGTTAGAAAAAACAAAGTGAATTATTCAGGTTAGGGGAATCGTAGGATTTTTTCGATAGCCTATATGAGTGATTACATGGACTTTTGGGCGTTTTTGCCAGAAGATACATAGTCACGATAATAATGGATGAATTTGCATGTAACTAATGGCGCAGGAGACTACTTTTGTTATGTGAGGGAAGATTGATTTGTTTTTCTTGACATTGTAGACATACATTGTGATCTTTTTTCTATGTCTACTCGACGTAGACACCGGTACTCGCGCTCTAGCCTTTTGGGAGGAATCTGGATATTTAAACACTTCTAGGTTCCCCTTGCCACGCACATAACTCAAACCAGATGCCAGACAGAGGGGAAGCTAATTTAAAGAGGTATGGTGGAATTTTTATGAGCACATTGCTCTGACCGTGGTTAGAGATGTGTTGGGGGATCACATAGAAAGCAGGCAAGATGTGCCGATCTTAAGTTTTATTTGACAAGCCCGCTCCCCCTTTTGTCTCCTTCGTGCAGCTTTTCAAGAGGGCACACACCCGTGCTGCACCGGGACTTCACCGGTTCTGTTTATAATCTGGTCGTGATTCAACCTGAGTAGTTTTTCGAGCATGTGGGGCCTGTAGTGTCCTAGTTTCAGGCCTAGTAATTAGAGGCAGGAGGACACTATGCTGTTAGTGGTCAGCACTCAACATAACCACGCCCGGAGCCCCGGGCTTTTTATTAGCTCCCTTTACGTCTCCAACGCTCACGTTGGACTTAACCAAACCCCTCTACGCTGGAGGGGCAAACAGGACAACAATGGGAGGGGGCGTGTGCTGCAGTGGTACGCCCCACTGCCAGCAACACTACATTCCTCCTTTACCTGGGAATAAACACAAAACTGGAGCAACGACAGCACACAAATCGCTTCATAGTCATTGGGTGTGCTGTAACAAACATAAAGTACTGTCCTTTACAGTCTCTGTGGAACATGTCGCCGGCCGAGTCCTTGGAGACACCATGAGACCCACCACATGCAAAATACAACAACAGAACAGTCTTACTTTATAGTCGGCGGGGTCACCAATGCAGTCTGCTCAACGCCAGCACTGTGCCACTAAGTCCCGATACCTCTGGGAGGGTCTGGGGCACGGACGTAGACTGTACTTTGCTTGGCTCCGCCCCTCCGCTACGATCTGGGATGGTTCTTCAGAGTCTCTGGTTTCGCTGGTGCTGGGGTCTCCTGCGGGTCCATTGGGTTCTCGATCGCTCTGGGTGGCGTTGCCGGGTTGGCTTATTGGGGTTTCCGTTCCAGCTGGTTCTGACGGTCTGCATTGAGGGGCTGGGCACTAGTCGTCCAGTCCTTGATCATCACCCCTTTCGGGCACCTTTTTAAAGAAATAAATATTTCTGGTCACGACCTCTCCATTTCTGGTGGCGGTGATCATTGTCCCCTTCATCTCCGTCACTCTCCAGGGGTCAAGTTCAAATGGTAGAAGGAACTTTCCGCTAGGGTGGCGGTCTTTAACTAGGACTGTATCTCCGACTTGAATGGGGCTTCCCGCCGCTCTCCGTCTCTGGGACGCGTCCTGGTTGTTCTTGGTGCGCTGTTCCATGGACTGGTTTCTGGGGGCTGGTGTTAGCTCCCATGTGGGATGGTGCGGGATAGTGTCCAGAATTGCTCGGTTGAAGGAGAGTCGACTTGGAGAGACTCCAGTGGTGCAATGGGGAGTCAAACGATATTCTCGAAGAAATTGGTATAGGGCTAGTTCTAGACTGTGGCCGTCGGCTATTGCAATTTGGATTGTTTTGTTTAGATTTCTCATTAGTCTCTCGACCTCCCCATTGGCTTGGGGCCATCTTGGTGTTATCCGTTTGTGTCTGATGCCGTGGCTCTGCAGGTATTCTGCGAACTCGCTGCCAATAAATGGGGGTCCATTGTCTGTGCGGATTTCTTTCATGAGTCCATGGGTGGCAATGATTTTTTCAAACTTTGGGATTACTTCCGACCCTGCCGTGGATGCCACGATTTCCACTTCAGGATAGCGAGAGAAATCATCTACCACAACGAGCATGTACCTGCCGCCGGGGAGGCTGCCGAAGTCTGCGCTCGCTCGCACCCATGGGGAAGTAGGACCTTCTTCAGTGATTATGGGTGCTGGGGGGTTAGGTAGACTTGTTGCTAGGCACACGGGGCATCTCTGGACCACTTCTTCGACGGTTTTGTCGAGCCCTGGGAACCACAGTTTGCTTCGAAGTCTGTTTTTAGATTTCACAATCCCTTGGTGTGATCCGTGCGCCAGCAAGGCGGCTTGTTGGGCAAGGCTGTTGGGCAGCACAAGGCGAGGGCCCCTCAGGAGACATCCTTCGGTTGAAATGGACAGTTCGTGTCTGACTAGGTATAGGGCTCTCAGGACAGCCTGGGCATCTGGGTTGCGAAATGACGCTGGGCTCTGTAGCGCCTTCCAATCGCCAGATCTTACGGCCTGGATCACAATCTGGAGGCAGTCGTCGTCCTTGGTGGCCCTCGCTACTTCCTCCAGGGACATTGGCCGTGGTCTTGACCGTTCAACGATTAGCCGGACGTACTCTTCCGTGGCAGCTGCCTCGGCTGCTTCTGCGTCGGTGACTCGACGGGCGTGCCTTGATAGATAGTCTGCGGGATTTCGGGTGCCGGGTCGATATTCCACCGTAAACTGGAACTCTTGCAACTGCAGCACCCACTTTTCGATTCTTGGGGGTGGGCGAGAGGATGAGCCTTGGAAAAGTGGGATGAGGGGCTTATGATCGGTGACCACTGAGAAAGGGTGCCCGTAGAGGTAGATGTGGAAATGGCGGCATCCCCACAGAATGGCGATGGCCTCTCTCTCGATCTGCGAGTATCTTTGCTCGGTAGGTGTTAGGGTGCGGCTGGCGTACGCAACTGGGGCCCACTCTGCGCACGCTTGCTGTTGAGACAGAACCGCTCCGAGGCCTGTTGGGCTGGCATCGACCACTAGTTGTGATTCGTGTTGCGGGTTGAAATAGGCCAGGGTTGTGTCCGCCGATAGAGCTGCTTTGGTCTTTGCAAACGACTCCTGTTGTTCCGGGCCCCATGTCCAGGAAGCAGTTGATTTCGTGAGGTCACGAAGGGGGCCCGTCAAATCCGACAAATCCTTGAAGAAACGCCCGCAGTATGTTACCATGCCCAGGAAGCTGCGGACGGCTGTCACAGACGTGGGGGCTGGTGCGTTGTGGATGTCCATGACCTTTTCTGGATCTGGGCCTACTCCTTGATCGGAGAACGTGTACCCAAAGAAGCTGATGTCTTTGCGTAGGAATTCACATTTGTCCTTGTGAAGGGTCAGTTCTCTCTCCTGTAACCGGGTGAATACTGCCTGGAGGCGTTGGATGTGTTCCTCCAAGGTCGGGGCGTGGACCAGGATATCATCGCTCACGTTGAGCACTCCATCTAGGCCTTGCAGTACATTGTGGATGATGTTCTGGAAAACTTCGGCTGCACTTGATATGCCAAAGTTGAGCCTGGTGTATCTCCAGAGGCCTACGGGGGTGGAGAAGGTCGTGATAGAGCGGGAGTCTGGGTGAAGAGGGACCTGATGGTATCCCGACCTTAGGTCCATCTTGGAGAACCACTTGGATCCTGCGAGCTCCCCGATGATGTCGTCGATGGTCGGTGTCAGGTGACGCTCTCTTTTGATGGCTAAATTGGGGAGGCGCATGTCCACGCAGATTCTTACTGCGTCGGGTTGCTTTGGTTTCTTGGCGACCACAATGGGGGATACCCATGGTGTGGGCCCGGTCACTCGTTCGATGATGCCAGCCTGTTCGAGCATTCTCAGCTCGGCTTCGACTTTCGGTCTGAGGTGAAACGCGATGCGTCTGTGCCGGAGGGCCACTGGGGCTACTGACTGGTCGATGTGGAGTCGGACAGGGGGCCCTCTTAGACAACCGATGCCTTCGAACAGCGAGGAATGTTCTGATACCAGGTGATCCAAACCTTGGGCTTGCACTGTTAGGGCAAAGTGAATCAGCCCGAGCTCTCGCGCTGTCTTGCAGCCAAGGAGGAATCCTGATCCTTCCTGGGATACGTATATCTTTGTCTGCAGTTGCATCGAGTCGTGGGACACAGTAGTTCGGAATACACCGCACAGACGCAGCGGGCGACGAGTCCCATAGGCGAAGACTTGCACTCTGGTGGGGTGGAGTGTGGGAGCGTTCTCTAGATCCTGGTATACGCTGGCGGCCATGAGGTTTATTGTTGCGCCTGTGTCGATGAGGGCTCTGACGGATTGGCCATGCACTTGGACGGTGCACATAGGTTCCGTAGATGACGTGGCTGCTATGGTGTTGAGCATTCGTACCACGTGGATGGATGCGGCGTCTTCTTCATCGTCATTCATGTCGCTGCTGGCGGATGTGTTCGGTAGCGGAGCCATCTGACGCCCTCTCCTGGGTGGGCCACTCTGCTTCTTCCTTTGCGACGACAAACAGACACTCGCATAGTGGTTGGCTTTGCCGCAGGCGCTGCAGATCTTGCCTTGGGCGGGGCACGCGCCTTTGTGGGGAGTGGCGCCTCCGCACCACATGCATGCTTGGTCATGGGCGGCCTGGGCTGGCCTCGGTCGCCCTTTGCGGGGTGGTCTCGTCCGGCTATCTGGAGTTTGCGACCTGATGGCGCAGACGGGTTCCGTTTTGATCGTGACAGCTGGGCTAGGCTCCATGTGGGCGGCACGGGCTTTGGAAAGTTATTTGGACCGCCCCAGGGCTAGGATGTCGCGCATAGACATGGCGTCCGTTTCTAGCACTCTCTCCCGCAACTTCAGGGATGCGCACCCTTGTATGAACTGGGCGCGGATTTCGTCTTCTGCATCCGGGAGGGTGCACGTGCTGGCTAACTTCTTGAGCCGAGCGTAGAATACATCTACGGACTCCTCTGGGAGTTGGCGGGCTTGGCGGAGCAGAAAACGCTCGTAGTCCGCGCTGGCAAAGGGCTCAAAATACCTTGTGATGGCATCCCTCAGGGTGGCGTACGTGTGGGGCGGGTCTCCTTCCGTGACGTCCTTGGAGATGTCGTGGATCGCTTCCCCTCCCGCGATGAAGAAGGTTTCGAGACGCTCCACCCATTTCTTCCACCGGGCCGCTTGTGAGGGGGGTGTCCCTGTGACGGCAAAAGGTTCTAGAGGCGGCACGGTGGCCATGACAGCTGAAGTAAGGCAGAATGGGTGGCAGGAGGGGCTGTAGGCGGCTTTGCAGGCTCCTGCAGGTACCAGAAATGGATTCTGGAGGCGTGGAGGGCTCGTAGGCCTCGCTCCGCAAGATGCATGAGGTTTGGCAGGGTCCGTTCACACGCGAGATGCGTGAGGGATAGTAGGCAGGCCGCGTCGCGCGCCAGAAGCGTGGTGCCGGGCGCTCACCGCGCATGCGCGGGGTAGACATGGAGCTGTCCGGGGCTGGGGGGCCGATCAGAGTGGTGCAGCCAGGGGCTAGAGGCAGCGGGGAGCAGCGGGGGCTCCTTGGGGTACCTGAAGGCAGCAAACAGGTCCGTGGTGCTGCGGAGGACGCAGGACGGCCTAGGAGGCAGGCTGGAGACGTCCTGGGGCACCGGAGAGTGGCGCGAGGCGCTGCAGGGTGCAGGCGTGCTGACGGTGTCACCGAGGCAGGCTGACGGCGCTCGGGAGTGCCGGGCAGTGCGCCGCGTGCAGGCTTGCACGGCGCTGGGCAGCGGAGCACACCCGGGTTGCTGTGGTGCGGCCGGGGCACGCGATGGGGTGGATCGTAGACCACCTCGTCGCCAGTGTAGTGTCCTAGTTTCAGGCCTAGTAATTAGAGGCAGAGGGACACGTGTATGCTGTTAGTGGTCAGCACTCAACATAACCATGCCCGGAGCCCCGGGCTTTTTATTAGCTCCCTTTACGTCTCCAACGCTCACGTTGGACTTAACCAAACCCCTCTACGCTGGAGGGGCAAACAGGACAACAATGGGAGGGGGCGTGTGCTGCAGTGGTACGCCCCACTGCCAGCAACACTACAGGGCCATGGACTAACTTTTACTTATTATTACTTATTCTTACTCCTAGTGAGTTACGAGTAATGACACAATTAATGCCCTTTCATGTCATTATGTAGGTTTAAATCCTCCAATTTGAATACCGTTTCAGTCCGTTTCGTTTAGGATATTACTTACATATAGAGAGATGGCCCTTTCTACAATAGTGGGGATATTTATCCACGTTCACACGTGATCCCGAATTGCAGAATTTATTTGTGAGGCGTGTGAATGACACGCACAATAAGATTCGCCCTACGGGGAGGTTAGAAAAAACAAAGTGAATTATTCAGGTTAGGGGAATCGTAGGATTTTTTCGATAGCCTATATGAGTGATTACATGGACTTTTGGGCGTTTTTGCCAGAAGATACATAGTCACGATAATAATGGATGAATTTGCATGTAACTAATGGCGCAGGAGACTACTTTTGTTATGTGAGGGAAGATTGATTTGTTTTTCTTGACATTGTAGACATACATTGTGATCTTTTTTCTATGTCTACTCGACGTAGACACCGGTACTCGCGCTCTAGCCTTTTGGGAGGAATCTGGATATTTAAACACTTCTAGGTTCCCCTTGCCACGCACATAACTCGAACCAGATGCCAGACAGAGGGGAAGCTAATTTAAAGAGGTATGGTGGAATTTTTATGAGCACATTGCTCTGACCGTGGTTAGAGATGTGTTGGGGGATCACATAGAAAGCAGGCAAGATGTGCCGATCTTAAGTTTTATTTGACAAGCCCGCTCCCCCTTTTGTCTCCTTCGTGCAGCTTTTCAAGAGGGCACACACCCGTGCTGCACCGGGACTTCACCGGTTCTGTTTATAATCTGGTCGTGATTCAACCTGAGTAGTTTTTCGAGCATGTGGGGCCTGTAGTGTCCTAGTTTCAGGCCTAGTAATTAGAGGCAGGAGGACACTATGCTGTTAGTGGTCAGCACTCAACATAACCACGCCCGGAGCCCCGGGCTTTTTATTAGCTCCCTTTACGTCTCCAACGCTCACGTTGGACTTAACCAAACCCCTCTACGCTGGAGGGGCAAACAGGACAACAATGGGAGGGGGCGTGTGCTGCAGTGGTACGCCCCACTGCCAGCAACACTACAGGGCCATGGACTAACTTTTACTTATTATTACTTATTCTTACTCCTAGTGAGTTACGAGTAATGACACAATTAATGCCCTTTCATGTCATTATGTAGGTTTAAATCCTCCAATTTGAATACCGTTTCAGTCCGTTCGAATACTGGCTTCTTCACTTCGATTTGCCTACTTATACCTATAAGAGCATTTTAGTTACTTAGGCTTGTTACACGTATGAAGAATGGGTCTATGGGCCCGTGTTAATTTGAGGTCGTTGTGATTACACCTTCGTAATAGCGATAGACTGAGACCAATTTTCTATGATAGACTTTAGCAATGGGATAATTATACGTGACGTCTAATATGATCAGATAGATGATTTAGCCCACCAAATGATCCTTGCTATCTACGTTTTTGGCAAGTTCATGATTAAAATATCTATCTAAGTAGCTGTATAGATGCTACATTCTCTGTGATGGTTTGGGCCATGGCACTGACTGGTATATATTTATTTTTGTTTTTCCCCGTGACCTGGTGGATATTTTAGCTTGTACCCTTATCTTCGAATACTTCGATTCAGGCATTATTTTTGTTACCCTGCCGGGTTGGAATTATCACCGTATGTGGGGTAAGTGTCGCTTCAGCAATATTGACTACACTTAATCAGAACCAGTATTGACATCTGAGTTAAATGAGTTATTAACACAACCTTTTTCTCTTCTTCCTCTTTTCTTTGTTACTTTCCTTTCTTTCTTTATCCTTGCAGCTCTCCTAAAAACTTTGGATCCAGCCTTATAGGTATCGATTTAAATAACTAATGAATTATAATGGGGGTCTATGAGTTTTTCTGTTTAAGTGGTTTTAGTCTCCCACCCACTATCTCAATAATGCACATTAATTTTAAATGAGGTGACGCAAGAGCAATTATGGAGGCATTACAGCACTTATTAATGTTGGTACAGTGTATTGAATGACTGCGTTATACTTATAATCATCTTGCACTGTGAATTTTTCGCCGTTAAGATTGTATTTCTTTTGGTCTCCACGCGTGTTGGGTGCTTTGTGTGTTTTTTAACTTGACACTCAAATACAGGGATTTGCTTGCTTACGTTTTCTAAGGTTAATTTGTATTAGTCTTAGGAGAACATCGACTGTCATTGTTCTTTTCTGAGATTATCTTTCTCTGTTTCCCAGCCCTGAAGAGTTGTGGAATACTGTTTTCTGCAACGAACCACGTGTCGGCTGGCGACTTGTACTTACTATATCTGATACACAATTAAAAAAGAAACAAGATCAGAACAAAGATTCCACCGCTTGGATTGTCCTATTTTTCTATAAAATGTATTCATTGTATTAAGGACTGTATATGTGTGCGCAGGATTCGTGGTACCTTCTGCATATTGAATGCACAATATAGATATTATGTTGACCATTTAATTATGTGATGATTTTAATATCGATTAACTAGAAATGTTTCCTAAAAAATAAATTGGACCAAACTCTTTTAAGGCTCATTTTCAAAACTAGTTTGTTTGTCTCTAGAAGTTTTCTAGCAGGGGTTGCCATAGTGAGGTGCACTGTATGGGCTTGGGATGGGCTTTGCTGCAGGTGCTGTCAGACTTTACTTTACTCGCCACCTGTACAACTTGCCCGAATTCCAGGCTCAACCACCCACAACAGATGAGTGGATCTTTTGGCAGCTGGAGCATAGGAAGCTGGAGATAGTAGGAGATCTTTACCCCGACGTGTCAATCAATCAAATATCTTTATTTGCATTTAGTAAATGCATAAAAGTACAGATAATTATCACAGTGCAATTTGATCGAAACATAATTCAAATCAGTTAATAATTAATTTTGTGTATTACCCCTTTAAAAATACCAATATTTACAAGTATCTTCATTGCTAAAACTAACAGCTATTCGTTATATAAAAAATATTATTACAGCTGGCAATTAAGATGGCACCACTCCCACATCATATTCCAACATATTCAAAGCCTTACAGTAAGTAATTACAGAACTTCTCCTAGTTTGAAGGACTAAATATCAAAAATTTGAAATCATAAAACATATATAAGGGGTTTCCAAGGAATTAATAATTGCAAAACCTGAGGGGTGGAAATATAGACTCAGTTTTGTTATCAGAGGAAGAATATATGTTTTTCTTTCCATTTTATAAAGACAACAAAAAAAAATATGGGACATTGATTGAATAGACAGGCCATCACAGGGACATGGCGATATTTTATTTAAAGAATATTCATGAGCTGGATATCCTGTCTTCAAGGGGAAGAAATTTAGCCTCATCCTCGTTAAGACATATCGATGCATATTGTTAGTAACAAAGGAGAGATAAGAGTCATGACCAGTAGTCCCTCTAGGCAGTGTTTGGTAGTAAGTAACCATAACTTTACTTTGGCTGCGTTGCCATCATTCTAACTCGCATTTTTTAATAAAGGCCTCTCTCAGCTTAGGGGCCGATTCCGATTTTGTCCGGTCAGTGCCGGCCGGATTCGTTTCCGACCGAGCCATTCCGATGGGCTCGGTCGGAAAGGAATCTGACTCAGATTTCTGAATTGCAGACGACAGGCTCGTAGAGCCTCTCCACAGTCCGGAAATCCCTCAGTACTCCCCCGGTCGCCTCTTGATGACCGAGGGAGTACGATGGCAGCTTTTCACTGCCTTTTTCTGCCAGTGTGTCCGGCACGAAAAGGCAGTCGGAAGCTGTCTCTCGGGGCCCCCAGCAGGGGCCCCATGGGTGTGAGGGATGGTGCCCCTCCATTGATCCCTGCACCTTGGGGTGCCGGCCACAGGGTGCAGGGATGAAATGCACCCCTCCTTTCAGCAATGCAGGCATGCATTCTGCTCGGAATGCATCCTTGTATTGCAAAGTATACGAATGCGACCGAACCCTGTTCGGTCGCATCGTACTAGCAGGGCTGTAACTGACGACAGCAGGTCGGTCCGTTACAGCTCCTGGCCGATGTCGTACGGACTCAGGTTCGTCCGACATTGGAATCGGTGCCCTAGTCTTAGAGAAAGACAAGCATTTGCAGGGTGTTGTGTACAGAGAAGCTAAGGCCAAATCTGTGAGGGACTTCCTGACATACACTAGCCAGAGAATACTATTGGCTCGGTCTAGATTAGTTATATCTTTTATTACAGCTTGCTTCAACCCAACCGTGTGCCTTTTCCAGATGCGCAACCATAAGAGTAGTGGGCCCGTTTTATTGCGTCAGTAATAAACGAGAGGCCAAGTTAACGCGTCATTTATTGAGCTGCGAGATGGATCACTGCCAGAATATCGACCACCACAATATCGACTTACAAAAATAACGTATGTAAAAAGAAAATAAATATATATATATGTATATATATGTAAATATAAATGTAAATGTATGTGTCTTGTAAAGCGCACTGCTGCCCTGAGGCGTCGTGGCGCTGTAGACCGCTGGGGAACCCATCCTGGCTATCCCTGTGAGAGGGTCCCTACTGGGTATCTCCAAGGTGAAACCAGGCATCCACGGCGAATGTGGTGGGCCGTTGTAGAGATGAGGCAAGCTAATGCCCAGAGTTGCTGAGTGTGATCCCTGGTTAGAGTAGGCACCGAGGCGAGAATTATCGAGTCCGCTGACCCTGGTCCACGACCCTGCCGCGTCGGGAATTGAACCCTGGTCCCGGGTCGTTCTCTGCTTCCGGGTCTGCGCCTCTAACCAGTGAGCCACACCATATATATACATACACCTGTAACATACAAATTAATTAAAAATAATATATTCTAAATTAAAATATTTAAATATTAAATATCTTTTAAACCTATATTTTGCACTACATTGAGAGCAACAGTAGAGAAAGTGCTGGAGAGCTGAGGGATAAATATTACTATTCCCACTCCACTAAATGCAACAGTAGGGAAAGTGTTGGATAGCAGATAGGTAAAAATTACTATTCCCACTCCGGCGAGTGCAACAGTAGGGAAAGTGTAGGATAGCTAAGGGTCAAAATTTACTATTCAAAATCCAGCGAGTACAACAGTAGGGAAAGTGTTGGATAGTGGAGAGGTAATACTTACTGTTCCCACTCCAGTGAATGCAATAGTAGGGAAATTGTTGGAAGCGGAGGGGAATAATTTACTATTTCCACTCCAGTGAGTGCAACAGTAGGAAAAGTGTTGGATAGCGGAGTTGAAAAAATTACCAGTCCCACTCCAGCTAGAGCAACAGTAGGGAAAGTGTTAGATAGGGGAGGGGTAAAAATTACTATTACCACTCCAACTAGTGCAACAATAGGGAATATGTTGGATAGCGGAGGAGTAAAAATTACTATTCCCACTCCAGCCAGTGCAAGAGTAGAGAAAGCGTTGAATAGCGGGGAGGATAAAATTACTATTCCTACTCCAGTGAATGCAATAGTAGAGAAAGTGTTGGATAGCGAAGGGAAATAAATTACTATTCCCACTCCAGGGAGTGCAACAGTAGGGAAAGTATTGGATAGAGAAGGGGAAAAAATACTATTCCCACTCCAGCGAGTGCACTGGTAGGGAAAGTGTTGGATAGCGAAGGAGTAGAAATTACTATCCCCACTCCAGCAAGTGCAACAGTAGGGAAAGTGTTGGATAGCGGAGGGGAAAAATAACTATTCCCAGTGCAACAGTAAGGAACGTGTTGGTTAGGGGAGGGGTACAAATTACTATTCCTACTCCTGTGAATGCAGCAGTAGGGAAAGTGTTCGATAGCAGAGGGGTAAAAAGGACTATTCCCACTGAAAACAATTTAACTTTAAAAACAAACAAAATGTGAACTCCATTACAAAAAAACTAAGCATGTATAAAAATATAAACAATTACAAAAGATATAAACATAATATATTGTTAAAAAATCTAAAAATTAAATACAAAGGTTACTTTTTTCAAATGTAAAATTAATTTACATACAAATAACTGTTTTGTAATACAAAGTATTTATATTCAGAAACATTAATTATTACATAAATGTAATATTTCCTACCCTATAACACCACACATTAACAACACACATCTAAATTAACACAATTAATTATCAATTAAACAAATATTATTAATTAAAAAACACATTAAAATTGTTAGAAATGACGTACTAACCAAACATTACCCCATAGAACCAAAATCCTCAGAATTAATAAAAATAAACATTTACCAAAATATTTACCAAGTAATAAATGAATCTTAATGATCAAGTAATGATTACTTATTTTAAATTAAATTAGTTTCCATACTCTACCCCAATAAACACAACACATACCTAAAATATTTACATCATTTCCATAACTAATTTTACATTAATAAATTAATATCAATTTAAAACAAATCATTAATTAATTTAAAAATATTTACTTCTCACCATTTACCACTAAAAACCCCACAACTCACACATCAAATTAATTACACAATTGCCAAATATAAATTTTAATTAACTAATTAGCATTACTAAACACATAATTAATTATTTAAAAACAAATTGCCCCTACCCTATTCTCATATAAACCCCACACCCATTTCTAAACAAAATGACAATTAACAAGCAAATTATAAATAATTATTAATAAATTAATTCCCATAGGTAACACTATAAAATAATATTAATCACATATTAAATAACAAATAGTAATACATGTATTAAAATTAAATTACTTCTCACCCTATTCCCCTATCAACCCACATCCCGCTCCAAAACAAATGGCACAAATAACATGATTATCAATGTATTTACAATAATTAACAACCAATTAAAAAAAAAAAGAAATCCCACAATTAACAGTATAAAATCTTAAAGAAATAAATAAATAAATATTAATACAAAATAATAAAAATGTAATTATAATTAAAGTACTTCCCACACTATTGCCCAATAAACCTGCTCCTAAACAAATGTCACAATTAACATATTTACCAATTAATTAATTAATAAATATGAACAGCAATAAAATTAGTTGAATAATAATAAATGTATTCCCACAGTTAACACTATAAGCCTAAATTGAAAAAATACTAATAAATAAAAATTAATATTTTATTTATTATAATGAATTGACTTCTCACCCTATTCTGCTATAAACACACAACCCGCTCCTAAATAAATGACACAATTAACATATTTACCAATTAATTAATTAATTAAAATTAACAGCCAACTATTAATTAATTAATAATACATTAATTAACACTATAAAATCTAAAATAAATAAATACTAATACATAAAAACGAATATTTAATTTATTATAATTAAATTACTTCCCACCTTATTCCCCTATAAACCCACAACCCGCTACAGAACTAAAACACATTTAATTAAAATAAAATTAATAACTACTAAAAATTAAATATATATATTAAACAAAAGAGCACTAAATACTAAATAAAAAAACGATATTTGTAACAACTATATTTTTGCAAACAATATTAATGACTGATAAAGGGGTGTGGCATGGAGCCGATGTGAGCGAACTCGATCTACGGGGCTCCGTCCGCTGCATCCCCGTAACTACACATACTGAGCCCAGGGCGCGGATATAGACAAAGATTTATAAATCGGAAGGCCCCTGTAACACGGGGTGATAGGCAGTGAGCTTTACTTCTCTTTGAAAAGGACCTCATGCCCCGGATTTGGTACTGCACGACGAGGCCGAGTCGTTAACAAGATAGTGCCCATGCTGTAGAGAAGTGCGCACAGACGCAAGAGGCTGCCAAGGGAGAAATAAAACTTGTGGGGAGAAGAGGCTCAATCACTGAGAAAACCCAGAAAAAAGCTGGCGCAAGGGGAGTCTGCAGATTGGGACCGCTGTGGTGACCGGAGGCATGTTATGTTATGTTATGTTATGTTATTGTCATTTTTATTGCGCACAGATGCTCCAGCTAAGGAGCGTCCTGGCGCAGGGAATGGTAGACACAACACAACACTAAAAGAAATGAAAAAGTGAAGGAGGAAGGGATTAAAACAAGAGGGTTTTCAGGGCCCTACGAAATACTAATAAGTCCTCTAACAGGCGGATTTCTAAAGGGAGAGCATTCCAGAGGATCGCGGCTCTCACGCGAAAGGAACGACCGCCCATCCGGCTAAGTCTGAAACGCGGGACAATCACAAGGGATTGTCCGAGAGATCTGAGAGGGCGGGTCGGAACATAAGAAGATACGAGATTGTTAAGTATCTCTGGTGCCGACCTTTTTAAAATTTTGAAGGCAAGGCTGAGAGCCTTAAAGTGAATTCTGCTTTTGATCGGTAGCCAATGTAAGGACCGTAAAGTATTAGAAGTAGGACAGGTCCGTGGCAAACCGACCACTGCCCTCGCAGCCGCGTTCTGTACACGTTGTAAGCGCAGGATCTCCGATTGGTTAGCTCCCAGTAGGAGCGAGCTGGCATAGTCCAACCGGGAGATAATCGTCGCTTGAATGACCAGCTGTCTTGTCGGAGCATCAAAAAATTTGAGCACCGGCCTTAGCCCACGTAGGACACCAAAACAACCTGCCGCCACTCTCTTAGTGTGAGTCGTAAAGCAGAGGGTATGATCTAGCCACACTCCCAGGTTTCTGAGTTCCAACACTGGTGAGGGGGCCGGCCCCAGCTCAGGCGGCCACCAACTGTCCCCCCAGCAATCCGCGTCTCTTCCAACGATCATCACCTCAGTTTTTTTCGCATTCAGCTGGAGACAGTTGTTATTCATCCAGCTGGCCACCTCTCTCAGCCCATTTCGGAACCTGAGGGCCTCCTGCTCGGCATCCCCGCTGATCGTAACCGCTAGCTGCGTGTCGTCGGCGTATGAGACCATGGTTAGGCCCCACTGCCTGGCGACATCAGCCAGCGGTTGCACGTATAGATTGAAAAGCGTGGGACTCAGCGAGGAGCCCTGAGGGACCCCCAGGTCCATAGGATGGTATTTGGAATGAAAAGGAGGGGTGGCAACGCAGAAGGAACGATCGCTAAGGAAGGAGCGGAACCACTGCAGAGCAGAGCCACATATGCCAATGCCCTCCAAACGGTGTAGAAGGATGCGATGGGACGCGGTGTCAAAGGCAGCTCTAAGGTCTAATAGAATAAGCGCTGCCGTTTGACCTGCATCCAACACAATCCGCAGATGTTCTACCATTGCCAGAAGGGCCGTCTCCGTGCTGTGACCAGCACGGAACCCATTCTGCGTGGGATCGAGGACATTGGCCCGGGTCATATGCTCAGAGAGGGCCAGGTTAACGTGAGCCTCCATGACTTTGGCCGGCCAGGGAAGCAAGGAAATAGGGCGGTAGTTTTCTGGTTTTAAAGGATCCAGAGATGGTTTTTTCAGGATCGGGGAAACCACCGCCTGCTTCCACTTGGCAGGAACGATACCTGAGGTCAAGGAGAGATTAATCAGCGAGCACACTGTCGTGCGCCCCTGAAAGGAAGGGTCTCTAAAAAGGGCAGATCTTAGAGGGTCTGCAGGAGAACCAGATTTGACTCGCTGTGCCCACTTACCAAACTCATCCCAGGAGAGAGTGGGGAGAGAGTGCAATGCCGGACAACTACGGGAGCCGTTCATGGGAATCGAGGGAACGATTGATAGATGTTCTTGACTTTGTCCAAGAAAAAGATGGCTAGAGTCTCACAGTGGGAAATGGAACCATCCACTTGCGGAGCAGCTCTCTTAACCATCAGATCTTTAATAGTTTTGAAGATGGTCTTAGATGGATTGAGGCTGTTACGGAATTCCGTCGCGTAGAACGCCGCACGGGTTCTACATATGGCTCGGTGGTAGAGCTTGACGGAAGCCAAATACGCAGTTTTTTTAACGGCATCATACGTCTTCCGCCACTCCCTTTCTGCCCGTCTACAGGAACCCTTCAAAGCGCGAAGAGCACTGTCATACCAAGGACTCGCCTGCCGGGAACTGGATTTAATAGAGATGATAGGCACCAGAGCGTCAAGCGCCTTAGTAATCCAGCTACAGAACTGGTCGTAGCCCGAGGTAGCATTAAGCAGAGGGCCTAATGGCTCTTCAGCCATGATGTGATGTAGGTCCTCTAGCCTAAGCTTGTTCCAGTGGCGCCGAGGAATCCACTTGGGAGGTGGAATAGTAGGGATTTCAGGAAGGGGTAGCCAGACGGACACCAAAAAATGGTCGGTCCACGCCACAGGAGAAACAGCCAGAACTTGGACATCCGTTAAGTTAGTAAAAAACGGATCCAAAATGTGACCAGCCACATGTGTGGGATGGGAAACAAGTTTGGTCAGCTGAAGGGCCTCCAAATCAGCCAAGAAACCACTGATAGCCACAGTCTCTTGCTTGTCAAAGTGGAGGTTGAGGTCACCTAAGATAGAAAAATTGGCGCAACCACTCGCCAGCGTGCTCACCGCCTCCGGGAAAGCTCCCCTGAAAGCTACATCACTGCCTGGGGGGCGATAAACAACCATCCCCGACAACGAGAACTGGGGGCTGATAATAATCTTAAACAGGGCGCTTTCGCACCCAGCAATATGCAGACCCGTCCAGGTGCACGCAAAAGTAGATTTTATAACTAGGGTGAATCCTCCACCTCTAGACAGGCGGTTCCACGTAAAAAGTGAATAACCAGAAGGACAGGCCAGATTGATTATGGCAGCATCAGTGTCCTGAAGCCAGGTTTCAGTGATGACAAACAGATCTGGCACCTCGTCCGTAATAAGATCTGCAATGGACAAGTGGTGTTTTACCAGAGATCTGGTGTTAAGATTTAGTATCCGTAGACCATGGACAGAACTCCTAGTCGGCAGGGGTGCACAGGTGCGTTTCCGCGGAACTGGGGAGGTGTCATAGTCCCGAATACCCACTGGCAGGTCAAGCGACCATCCCTTGCAGGCACACTGATAAGGGCCACACAAAGGATGGTGCGGTGCAAAAATGCACCGCGGGAGAGACTGCCCGATTGCCCGAAGCGAAACACTGGTATATACAATCATCCTGCCACCCAAAAAGGGGTTTACCAAGAGAAACCCGCAGCGCCCCGCGCATCCTAGCGCGGACGGGCGCAGACGGGCAGACTCTGGCTTGACTCAGGCGCGAGTCAGGCGCTACCGCTGCGCGTCACTGCTGTGCGAGAGGTGTGAGCTTTAAGTAGAGGCTCACCTGGACTCCTAAGAAGCGCTAGAGCGCTCAGGCAAGTGGCGCGTTGAAGAATAAACACCCCCAAGATGGCGGCCAGGCGCCACGAGCAGGCAGCAAAGAAAACATCAAACTCCGCTCTAAACGCGGTGAGGGCACAATTATGCTGTAAGTGTGTGGGCACAGCAATATTGTATTAAAATCAGGGGAATAAAAAATTAGGTAAACCAAGATAGAAAAAACAGTAAATTTAAATTTTAAAATAGTAATAAGCGCTGCACGCTTAATATCACAGCAGCATTAGCGCGCGTAGTAACACCTTTACCTCACAGCGGGGTTCCGAGACAATAGCACAGAGGGGGCTGCAGAAAGAGTGTGCCCCTGAGCAGGAGGTGGGCGGACCAGCTGATTACCCAGGAGGGGGAGACCGCCTGAATCAGAGCCCAGGGACCACCGAGGCAAGTGGCAGGCGTCTGTTGGCCCTGAGTAACGAAGATGGGTTGTCAGAAAGAGCAGTGATCTGAAAGCCCTGTGTGCCCTGAGATGAGAACGCAGGCGGCGGGGGAAGGAGATAAGTAGGGCCGATCTGGGTGGTGCGTGGCTCCAGCATAGGGGAGGTCACTAGCGCTTGAAGGAGCACCGAGATAGCGGCGCACAAGACATAGATGAGTCCAAGGTAGGAGGCATCCTCGCAAATGTCAAAAGCCAATCAGACCTGACTCTTGGAGGGCACTAGGCACGGAGCTCCTACAGGCCCTGGCAGCAGCTGATCTGGACACATGCAGCAGAACTTGGCATATGTGCTTCCTGTGGAGCTCAATGTGGACAAAAGCACAGTGGTCGGTCCCCTGAATGGTTGCTGAGGCGGTATTGGTGGTGTCTGTGCTGCAATTGGGGGGGCACTCTGATACCTTGCACAGGGTTGGCTTGTGCAGCTATTGAGGCATGCTAAGCACGATAACAACCACAGTGCGACGGAATTGCCTTCTTTACTGAGGGGACTACCTGGTGACGGAAGTGGAAGATCAGAAACTGGCCAAGAAGATGGGAAGAGTCCAGAAAAAAAAGGGATATGCTGTTCCCAACACCGAGGCCCCTGGTAACGACACTGGCGACGACAAAGGGGTGTTGGAGGTGATAAAGGACTCGGCTCCCTTGAAACCTATGCTGGCGGATATCATGCAGGCGATCACTGCCTCCAAGGAGGTACTGGAGGCAAAAGTTAACGTGATAGGCACAGACTTAAACCTCCTAAAGGATGATCTTCAGAAACTTAAGGAATGAGTCGTAACCAATGAGAAAGTGCTGGATGGACTGCCAGAGGCAGTGTTCAGGCTACAGAAAACGCTCATGGAATTGGAGTCTAAAGTCAAAGTTCTTGACGTGCAGGCTGAAGATAGCGAGGGAAGGTCCCGCAGGAAAAAAATATGGGTCATAGGAGTGCCGGAGAAAGTGGAGGGCACGAATATGTTGAGCTTCTTGGAAGATTGACTCTGAACAGAAGTGGCCCCAGAGAGACTGTCACCCTTCTACATGCTGGAAAGGACCCATAGTGTCCCTGCAAGACAGCCTAGGCCTGGGGCCCCTCCTAGACCGATAGTGGCACGCCTTCTGTATTTCAGGGACAGAGGTTATATTCTACAGCAAGCCCGCCAAAAACACAGGCTACAGATTATAATAGTGCAGTACTGATCTTTCCAGAGTTAAATAGGTAAGTCCAAAGAAACAGCATCTTTCTTAGCTGTCAAAAAGAAGCTTCATCAACTTCAACTGGCGTATGCAATGCTATTTCGAGTGCGGCATCAAGTGGCCGATCCAGCAGGGGCCTGATTCTTCACCACACCTCAGGATGCCTTGGAATGGCAAGAAACTTGACGACCGCAGGAACATCGCCACTTATCGGATCCACCTCAACAGAGTCTCTGCAGCAACAAAACTGGGTCCAGAGCTCAGTCACCTAGGGAGCTCAGTCTGGAACACCGAAGAGTGATACAGGCAGTTGCGAAACATAGCGAGACTGCATCAAGCCCTATCTCGAGTAAAAGTGGAATGGACGCAGAAAGATCAGAGGGTTCACCAGCACTCCGCGAGAATGACGCCTCGGAGACGGAGTTACCGGAGATAACGCCCCAGACAGTGGAAAAAAATGTCTGAAGGCTATACTCTGGAATGATAGGCCTGCAAGCCACTGTGAGACAATGTAGCCTGAACTGGAAGGGTGCTCTATAGAAACTGCAGATTGAACCCATGTAATGAATGAACTCAGAAGATTGTTCTGGGGCTGTTTATATGTTTCAGGTTTTGTGGGGAGCAGCGTGGTTGGCTTCCAGGTCCACAAGCGAAAGCCACATACCCCTGTAACCACTAGTAGACTTTTGTGAGTTCCAAAAGAGTTTGGATGGGAACTAGTTCTCCAGTACCTGTCTTGGGGTGGGGGAGATAGGGGTTCAGTTTGGTTCACAGGGTGTTACTTGGGGACAGGTGTGTCCCATTAGGGTTATTTAGTAGGGGCGTGTTCCACACATTGCAATGGGATCCTCACTAGGTTTAAAATGTATTTCTTGGAATATAAGAGGGATGCACTCAATGTTGCGGCATCATAAAATACATGCTTATTTGGTCCGAAGGGGGGGTTCAGACTGCACTACTCCAGGAGACCCACATAATGGCAAAAGAGGAGGCCGCACTGCAGCGTCGATGGAGAGGCCATTTCAGTGCATGAAACAAATTACAAATCCGAAGGACGTTATATTGTAGTAACTGGGAGGCTAAAAGGCAGGGACATAATGTTGGGGAGTCTATATGCCCCTAACTCGAACCATCCCACCTTTTTAACACAGCTTTCTGGGAGATTAGCTGCATTGTTAACAGCGTCCATACTATTAGGAGGCGACTTCAATTGCATAACAGATGTTGGTCTAGATCACTCCCATCCTTCACTCCCTGAAGCACCCATACATAAAATAATGGAAACAAGGCGGAATTGGCAGCAGCAGTGGTAATTAGTGGACTCATGGAGAGCCCAACATCCTGGAGTATGGGATTGCTCTTTTTTATCTGCAATGCATGACCTACATGTATGACTAGATGCCATACTGTACTCCCCTAATGTCCACGAGGGAGTGCACAGCAGTGAATATCTCCCCAGAACAATATCAGATCCTAATCCTGTATTGGTAAGAATTCGGTGGTCTCGCACGAGGCCCAAAATACCCACTTGGCGTTTACAACCTGACACCCTAGATGACCAGGTTTTCCATGACATAGTGGGTACTGCTATTGCACACTACTTCCAAGATAATGATAACACAGCAACAAATTCATTAGTAGAGTGGAATGCTTTTAAATCAGTCATTAGGGGGCGTTGTATTTCATAGATGGTAGGTACATGCCAAGTGCTCCTGCGGGATATACAGATTGCAAATCAACGTCTATGAGAGCTAGAACAGGAATGACCTGAGAGTACTGACAAGCAGGGGGAACTCTTAGATGCTAGAGCAGCAGTGGCAGTCCAGGAGTAAAGCATTCATTGTTTTGATTACAAAAATACACAACCTGAGCCCACTCCGAGAGGGATACATCTGAGGCCCTTTTTGCTTGGTTGGCTAATCCAGCCAGGAGAGGAACTGTAATTGTAGAGCTTAGAGGACAGAATGGGGATGTTCGTTATGATCAACAAGGTATTAATGACTTGTTCCTTGATTAGTATACAGAACTGTACAGGAATAGACTGACCAGAGCAGAAGAAGGAATAGACAGGTTCATACTCTAGGCCGGGATGTAGAAATGAGAGAAGTGAGAGGGGCTATTAAGAACATTGCAAGGAAAAGACACCGGGAACAAATGGTTTATCAATTGAATTTTAATCACCATATGTTGAATTATTGGGCCCCAGGCTTGTAAATTTATACAATGATGCAAGGTGAGTAGGTCACCTGCCTGTGTCGACCCGAGATGAGATTATCATCCCGTTGCTCAAACCTGTAAACCACCCTGGGATAGGTCGGCGTACCGTCCACTATCCATGCTTAACCTAGATTAAAAGATCCTGAGCCACATATTAGCCACCCGCCTCCTTCCTTACAAGACAACACTAATACAGGAAGACCAGTCCGGTTTCATTACCCCAGAAACACGGCCCTCAACATTCGGCACCTCTTGCGGGAGTTGGAGGCAAATTCCTATAGGAAAGATGCAGTGGCAGTTTTTGCAGTGGACATAGAAAAGGCATGCCATAGCCTCGAATGGCCTTATATGTTCCATGTGATGCGGAAATTTGGATTGGGGGATACATTTGTAGGCTGGACAACCCTTCTATATAAAGAGTCCACTGCTAGAGTTAAAGCAGGTGGGCTCCTATTTGACGCCAGCAGTATAGTCCGGGGGACAAGACAGGGGTGTCCGTTCCCCCTTTCTTGTTCGCCCTGGGTGTCGAACCGCTGGCAGCTAGAAATAGAATGGGGCTTTACTTTCAGGGCTTTAATGTTCATGGGCAGATCCACCACATTGCGCTCTGTGCGGACGATTTACTGATGTTCCTGGCAGACTTGAGGGAAGTGATTGGCAGTGTGAAAGAATTACTACAGGACCTAGGGAGGGTAGCGGGGCTCAAGGTAAATTAGGCGAAGTCTTGCCTTTTCCCAATGAAAAAGAATATAATCGTCCCGCAAGATAAGGAAGGAGTGAGCTAGGGGGACAGGTGCTTGACACACCTAGGAACACAGACATACCACAATCAAGGGGGCTTATTAGAGGGTAATATAGGGAGAGCCATTAGAGGAGCAAAAAATAACGTTGATTTCTGGAGTTCTTTACCATTATCTGTAGCTGCCCGGGTAGCCTTACTTAAAATGGTAACCCTTCCGAGATTAAGGTACTACTTTGGGTCATTGCCGGTCTGTAAACCGGCAAGATACTTTACCCAGTTAGGACAAGGATTTCGGGATTTCTGTGGGGGACTGGCAGACAGAGAGTAGCACTGGGGTTTCTCATGAGACAGGATGGAAGGGTGGCTGGCGGTGCCTGATTTTGAGGCCAACTACCTAGTGGGCAGTAGCAATGGCAGTCCAGGTGTAAAGCCTTCATGGCCTTGATTACAAAAATACACAACCTGAGCCCACTCCAAGAGGGATACATCTGAGGCCCTTTTGGCTTGGATGGCTAACCCAAACAGGAGAGGAACAGTAGTTTTAGAGCTTAGAGGACAAAATGGGGATGTTTGTTATGATCAACAAGGTATTAATGACTTGTTTGTTGATTATTATACAGAACTGTACAGGAATAGACTGACCACAGCGGAAGAAGGAATAGACAGGTTCATAAGGGATGTGAAACTGCTGGTACTGGATGAGGGATTAGCGGATACTCTAGGCCGGGATGTAGAAATGAGAGAAGTGAGAGGGGCTATTAAAAACATTGCAAAGAAAAGACACTGGGAACAAATGCTTTATCAATTGAATTTTATTCACCATATGTTGAATTATTGGGCCCCAGGCTTGTAAAGCTATACAATGATGCAAAGTGAGTAGGTCACCTGCCTGTGTCTACCGAAGAGGAGATTATCATCCCATTGCTCAAACCTGGAAACCACCCTGGGATACGTTGGCGTACCGTCCACTATCCATGCTTAACCTAGATTACAAGATCCTGAGCCACATAATAGCCACCTGCCTCCTTCCTTACAAGACAACACTAATACAGGAAGACCAGTCCAGTTTCATTACCCCAGAAACACGGCCCTCAACATTCGGCACCTCTTGCGGGTGTTTGAGGAAGATTCCTATAGGAAAGATGTAGTGGCAGTTTTTGCAGTGGATATAGAAAAGGCATTTGATAACCTCGAATGGCCTTATATGTTCCATGTGATGCGGAAATTTGGATTGGGGGATACATTTGTAGGCTGGACAGCCTTCTATATAGAGTCCACTGCTAGAGTTAAAGCAGGTTTGCTCTTATTTGACGCCAGCAGTATAGGCCAGGGGACAAGACAGGGGGGTCCGATCCCCCCTTTCTTGTTTGCCCTGGCTGTCGAACCGCTTGCAGCTAGAAATACAACAGGGCTTTACTAACAGGGCTTTTATGTTCATGGGCAGATCCACCACATTGCGCTCTATGCAAAGGATTTACTGATGTTCCTGGCAGACTTGAGGGAAGCGCTTGGCGGTGTGAAAGAATTACTACAGGACCTGGGCAGGGTAGCGGGGCTCAAGGTAAATTGGGCAAAGTCTTGCCTTTTCCCAATGAAGAAGAATAGAATTGGCCCGCAAGATAAGGCGGGAGTGAGATAGGGGGACAGGTGCTTGACACACCTAAGTAGACAAATATACCACAATCAAGGGGACTTATCAGAGGGTATTATAGGGAGAGCCATTAGAGGAGCCAAAAGTAACTTTGATTTCTGGAGTTCTTTACCATTATCAGTAGCTGGCTAGGTAACCTTACTTAAAATGGTGACCCTTCTGAGATTAAGGTACTACTTTGGGTCATTTCCTGTCTGTAAACCGGCAAGATACTTTACCCAGCTTAGGACAATGATTTTGGGATTTCTGTGGGGGACTGGCAGACGGAGAGTAGCACTGGAGGGTTCTCATGAGACTGAAGATGGAAGGGGGGCTGGCGGTGCCTGATTTTGAGGCCTACTACCTAGTGGCGCAGTGGCAATGGCTCACGAAGTGGGTGGTGGGTCGCATTAGGGGGACAGAAAAGCTAAGAGGTGATTCCCTGACCTTAACAGCATTATCTCAAATTATAGTACGACTTCTCATTAGAACCCACGCTATTTCTTCAGAACTAAGAACGACACGGAAATGCTGGACAAGGAGCCTGAGACGGGCAAAGATTAAATACCCCTATGCCCCGGAAATCCAGCTTCTTATATGCGAGGCTTTATGGGGCAGCTGGTGGGGATTGGAGGCTTGGAAGGAGCGAGGACTGTCCACAATAGGGAATTTTATCAGGAGAGCACCATGATTCCCTTCAACGACCTGCAGGAACAATACAATTTACCTGGAGAGGACTTCCTTCCTGCATTCCACCCTGACTGCGGCCATACGAAAACAGTGGAGAGGGGGATTCACTTCCATAGACTGCCAGCCTTTGAATTGTCCACAGTTCATCTGCTCTTTTTTCTATTAATATGTTAAACATACAGTGAAGTCAATTGATTGTCTCTGTGTATTTTATGTGTTTATGTACATGGTTTTCTTGGATATGAGAATGTGTTATAGGGTGTTTTACATGTAAATCAACAACCTATTAAAAAATTAACAAACAAAAACATATTTTTGATACTGATTAATAAAGTACTTTTAACATCTTAAATAAAGATTTTTTGAGAAATGTATACAATCAAACAACATAGTCATGTGGTCATATGCATTATAGTGCCCTTTGTTTCATGTATTATTTTCTGATTTGTTGCCTGAAATGTACATCCTATAATAATTGAAATACTTGCATCTAGGATTTTTTCTTCCCACCAGAGGGGGATTCACTGAACCACAGACATCATTGGATTGTCAGTATGTGGTGATGGCAGCAGCTACCTTCAAAGCAGCCACGTGTCTATATTTATTTTATTTATTTTTATTTATGGAATTTATTGAGTGCACCAATACCCATAGGTGTCTCGGCGCTAAAGGATAGAATGACTGTATAGTGGGTGATGATGATTGAAAAAACAGGTCTTTAGCTGCTTACGGAAAGTTATTAAGGATGTATTGATTTTGATTTGGTGTGGCAGGGCGTTCCACAGTTTAGCAGTCGTGATTGTGAAAGATCTATCACCCCAAGATACTTACTTAGTTTTTGGAACCTCTAGGAGGCTTGCTGTAGAAGGTCATAGTGTTCGTGCTGGTCTGTAGGGACATAGAGATTGTTTCAAGAAAGCAGGTCCTGATGCATGGATAGTCTTATAGGCTATACATAAGACTTTGAATTTAGTTGTAAGTCTTACCGGTAGCCAATGAAGCTGCCTGATTATTTTAGAGATAGGTTTAAACTTGGGTGTCCCTGTGATCAGTCTGGCAGCTGCATTCTGCACCAGCTGTAGTTTGTTTATTACTCTCTCTTGGGCATTAACCAGGAGTCCATTACAATAGTCAATGCGCGCCATCACCAGAGGGCTGACTAAGGTTTTTACCATGCTTGTGGGGAGATAAGGAAGAAGTTTCCTGATCATTCTTATAGTAAAGAACGAGGAGGAGACCACTGCATTAGCATGATACATGAATGACAATTTGCTGTCAAAAATCACCCCTAGATTTCTAACCTTGGTGACCGGTGTGGGGAGGTATGAGATCTACTGGCCACCAAGTTGGGGACCAGGCCGGAGAGAGATTGACAAAAACCATTACCATTATGTGGTCGCATAACACAGGAAACACTAGCACCCCTGTCTGAGCTGTGACTAAAGTGGGAAGCCGACCTTGGAGAGGTTATTCCAGAAAAAACCTGTAGAGGTCTAGTTGAAAGGGAATGGAAGAGCACTAACAATGCCAGATTTCAATTGGTACACTTTTATATCTTACACAGAGCATATCTCACCCCAGAGAAGATTAATAAATATTTTGAGTCCCAAGCTGCAGCATGTCCACGCTGTAATAGAGAAGGCGCAGATTTCAGACATATGTTCTCGGACTGACCGCAATTGTGTCATTTTTGGGGGGAGGTAACCACACTGCTGGCCAACATCACTGACAAAGAAAGGGCAAGGCATCCGGCCCTGATGGCCTGCCTTCAGAGGTCTATCTGAGCTTGTTGTCAATAATAGTCTCGTCTTTAACCCTGCTGTTTAATCAGATTCTTCAGGCTGGGTTGTCACCCCCTAATTCATGGAATGACGCCTCTATTACTTTGATTTTGAAGCCAGGCAAATCTGCTGAAAATTGTGGATCCTATAGACCGATTTCCATCTTAAACGCAGATTACAAGCTTTTTACGTCTGTTCTAGCAAATAGATTGGGGGCTGTTGCTCCTTCTATTTTACACCAGGATCAGCGGGGCTCTGTGAGGGGTCGCCAACTCTTTGAATTAACTTATGATCTTGTGGGGGACATAGATATGGCGACTGCGGACTCTGTTCCCCTTGCTGTCATCACGTTGGATGCTGCCAAGACCTTCGACAGGGTCAATTGGACATTCCTGTCGGGGGTCTTGGACAAATTCAACATCGGAGTGGGTTTTCGTAGAGTGATGAGGTTACTTTACCAGAGGCCCACTGCTTCTTTGTTGGCTAACGGTGAATTGTCAGCTCCATTTAACATCACTCGGGGTACCCGGCAGGGCTGCCCCCTCTCCCCTCTCCTATTCAATTTATATATAGAACCCTTTGCCCAGCGGCTAAGGGACGATTGTGACATCAAATCTTTTTCTTATGGGGGATGGGAGAGGAAAGTGGCCCTGTACGCGGATGCATTCTCATCTTTTCATCAGACCTCAGTACCGCTCTCCCCTCTGTAATTGCTCTGGCCTATGATTATGGAGAGATATCTGGATACCAAATCAACGCATCTAAAACCGAGGTGATGCAGTGGAATGACCCTGAGCCAGTGGCAGGGGCTCAGTTGAGTCATTCTATGCGATACCTAGGTCTCACCATCGTCAATGATATTGACAAAATAGCAACGCTGAATTTTTCTATGGCAGCAAGAGATTGCAGAAAGCTTATGAGGTCTTGGTCTTCACTCCCGCTTTCTATTCTAGGTAGAGTTAACCTTGTTAAAATGTCTATTTTGCCCAAAATGTCTTTTTTGTTTAGCACTGTCCCGCTTTATTTTGAGCCTTCCTTATAGCAAAACTACAAAGCGATATTAGTTCTTTTATTTGGAATGATCGCATAGCCCGTATAGCATGGAAAAAAATCAGGCGTAGGAGAGAAAAGGGGGGCCTCGCAGCTCCAGATCTACAACTATATGCGTGGGCTTTTTAATTCTCCCATGCAAGGATGCTGCTTAAAACACCTACAAACCTGGGAATAGGCACTATGTTTTCCGCACTACTTAGAGGAGAGGGAGTCGGCCAACACAGGTTTTTGTTTAAGTTTGGGGATCCTACGTTTTTTAAAAAGGTGAAGCTTAAGATTTTGCTGGGATTAATAAAAACATGGGTTAAGCTAAGAGGCGCCATAAAAGTGGGCTACTTTACATCTAGATCCCCTCTGTGGGATTCCCTGGGATGTCCGGGATGGCTTCTTGATAGCTTGGCAACACCGTTGAGGGAGGCCGGTTTGGAGGTCTGGGGGGACCTGTTTACAAATGGCTCTCTCCTCCCTTGGGATACTTTACTAGCTAGAGTTGGGCCGGGTCTCTCCAGATTTAAATACCCACAGATGGCGAGTTGGGCCCACTCGCAGAGGACAGTTAGGGGGAGATACCAGCTGGGAGGTGATAGCAGCTCAGGGGCCCTGATGCTGGATAAACCACCCGTAAGCAAGGAGATTTCAGTCTGGTATACCTTACTTTTGGAAGAGGCAGATGAAGCTTTCAATCTACCCGACACATTGTGGAGCTCTTCCTTTATAGACCAGAACCTTGATAACATCTGGCACTCCTCTTTTAAGATCTTGTGGGGCATTGTGAAACCAGCGTGCTTGCGGAAGAACCATCTTTTTACCCTTCATAGGGCATATTATTCACCACAGCGGCTATCCAAATTTTCCTTAGACTCCCCGGTTCCCTGTCCCAAATGTGGCTTGTCAGCAGCCTCAGACATACACATGTTTTTTGAATGCCCTCTGTTGTTCTCTTACTGGGATCCAATTAGCAAACTCCTGTCTACATCTTTGGGCTTAGCTATCTCAATTAATGCAATGATTGCAATTTTTGGAATATCCCCAGGAGTTCGAGGCCCTGCTAAAAATCTTCTTTTTTATTGTATGTTATTGACCAGAAGAGAAATATGTAGAAAATGGAAGGAACCAACATTATTGGACTGGCGTATCTCAGTACTGTAAACATCTAAAGTCGACCTTGTAAGAACTGGCAATCCCGACAAACGTAACTTCTGGCTTCTCTTGAACTGGAATTAGTTGATATTTGACCGTGGGATTTTTTTTTCCCACACTGTCCAATGATTAAGCTGCTTGGTCTACCCCCCTCCCTTCTTTTTCGATATACCCAATGGTTTCCCCCAACGGTAATGGGTATCGAACTGCAGCAACATCACCCTGCTATGGTTATATTGTGGTGCTTCATGGAGAGTTGTGATAATACTGAGTGTCTACATCGACTGTTGGCTTAAAGGCACTACCAGTATATCTGTGACAGTATATTCCTCTCTCCTAGTGCTCGATGCGATATACCAAGGGCGAAAATGAGGACACAAAATAAAAAATAAAAATAAATAAATAAATAAAAACAAACTTTAAAAAAACATCACTAACAGAGAAGTTGAGACTTCTCAGGGATCTAGCCTGGTTTCCTCACACAACCAAGAATACAGTAACAAGCAAATTCTTGGATCTGTGCTTACTATCAGCTAAAAGGGACATCACCATGCATTGGAAAGCAAGGAGGGGCCGAAGTGTAGCTAGATGGAAGAAGGAATTTGTTAAATGGGCAGAATGTGGAGGAATGGTCAGAATGCAAATAGCCAAAACAACGAGGAATGAGAGGGCGTGGGAAATGCTAGTGACGCTACTTCGGGTTCCAGACGACAGCGGAGATGAGGAATCGATAGCGGAAGCCCCTGCAGGAGAAGGTTAGACTGCATACCCCCGAACAAAATGTAAAACCTAGGAGTTAGGCGGAAGGAAAATCGCACTATCGTCTTTGCTGAACAATGGATCCCAATGCACTACCTAGGGCACTTAGGAAAAGCGACTTGGAACAACCGTGTACTGCAAATTAGCAATTTGACTATAAGTGACACGCCTGGTGAGAGGGCAGGGAGGGGTGTAGTTAGGGAGGGGAATATTGTTTTTGGGGTTAAAGGTATTAACGGACGCACATTCACTGAATGTTCTTAAATTATGGGGGAAGCAGGGAGGGGCCTTGTTCATCTAAATTACTTTTCTGCTGAACTAACTATATATGGAGGCTTGTTAGCTAAAACTCCTGATCAATGATAATTATGATAAATGTATTGCATATGGAACCTTTCCGAAAAAATCAATACAGTTAAAAAATAAATTAATTAATGACTTCAGTATTTTTAAAAACAATATTAATTGTTATTAATTGATATTTATATTAATTGTGTGTTTTTGTATGTGTAGTGTGTTGTGTGTTAAAGGAGGAGTAGTGTGGGAAGTAATTTTTACCCCCATGCTATCCAACGCTTTCCCTACTGTTGCACCCTCTGGAGTGAGAATAGTAATTTTTACCCCTAAGCTATCCAACGCTTTCCCTACTGTTGCACCCTTTGGAGTGGAAATAGTCATTTTTACCCCTACACTATCCAACGAGTTCCCTACTGTTGCACCCTTTGGAGTGGGAATAGTAATTTTTACCCCTACGCTATCCAACGCTTTCCCTACTGTTGCACCCTCTGGAGTGGGAATAGTAATTTTTACCCCTACGCTATCCAACGCTTTCCCTACTGTTGCACCCCCTGGCGTGCGAATAGTAATTTTTTTCCCTACGCTATCCAACGCTTTCCCTACTGTTGCACCGTCTGGAGTGGGAATGGTAATTTTTACCCCTACACTATCCAATGCTTTCCCTAATGTTGCACCCTTTGGAGTGGGAATAGTAATTTTTACCCTTACGCTATCCAACGCTTTCCCTACTGTTGCACCCTTTGGAGTGTGAATAGTAATTTTTACCCCTACGCTTTCCAACGCTTTCCCTACTGTTGCACCCTCTGGAGTGGGAATAGTAATTTTTACCCCTACGCTATACAACGCTTTCCCTACTGTTGCACCCTCTGGAGTGGGAATAGTTTTTTTTTCCCCTACGCTATCCAACGCTTTCCCTACTGTTGCACCCTCTGGAGTGGGAATAGTAATTTTTACCCCTACGCTATCCAACGCTTTCCCTACTGATGCAATATGTGGAGTAAGTATATATATTAATTTATATGTAGAGTTTTTAATTTATTTTAAATGTATATGTATTAGTTATTATTTTTTTAATATATTTTAATGTTTATATCTATAATTTGTTAAATTATATGTGTTTTTAAATTATTTTTACATTATTATTAATACATTTAAAAAAACGATATTTTTTAACTTCGATATTTTTGTACTACGATATTTTTTCCCAATATTTTTGTACTTACCTTTATGTAGATAGAACTCTGATATTTCTGATGTCGATATTTTTGTGTCGATATTTTTGTATGTCTATATTCTGTCTGTCGATATTATGTCATAGATCCCAGTAATACAGTGAAAACACTACAAATGGACACCACACCAGTTTAGAAAAATAAGTAATCTTTATCTAAACCAAAACAAGACTACACAACAAAAATCCACAATGCAGTGTTAAAAATAAGTCTTTCAAATGGTAGAAATTAATCAGTTCAATGCAAGTTGTAAATGCGACCCTTTTCCCAAAAGTACCTTAGATGCATCACGCAAAACAAACAAAATGGCCACAGGGGAGGTGATGCGTCAATTCCTTACTGCATGAGGAGTTGATGCGTCTGTTTCTTACTGCGGCCCCCAACCATGCGACAATCTTGGCACCTCAATGCGATGTGTCGATCCGGTATGATGAGTGGTTTCGTGCAGCCGCACAGCAGGCTTACATCTGGATTGGTGCGGTGATCTCGTACTTTGGAGATCATTGCACCCAATGCGTTGTGTGGCGATTTCTCGAGCCGCGGCAGGCACTGCGACGGTTTCTTCGGCGATGCATCGGAAAGCAGGTGCAGATGCGACATGCTTCTTTGTTTTTGCGTCGATTTTCCAGCTCCCAGCGACAAACAGTCCTAGAGGTCCTAAACAGCAGCAGGAACCTCTATGCAGGTTGGAATTCCCTGCAAGGAAATTCAGAGGAGCTGGTGGTGAAGTCTTTGTGTCCCTGAGATTTTAGAATAGGAGGCAAGCTCAGTTTCAAGCCCTTGGAGATCTTCCTCAAGATGACAAAGCAAACAGTAAAGTCCTTTTCTCCTTTCCTGGGCAGCAAGCAGCCACTGCAGGCCAATCCCAGACAGCAAACAGCACAGGGGCAGTTTTCCTCCTCAGCTTCTCTGGCTCTTCTCCTTGGCAAAGATTGTTCTTGATTCCCAGAGTTGATCTAAAAGTCAGGGGTCTGCGCCCCTCTATTTAGACACAAAAATCCTTTGTTTTCTGAAGGCAGAGACTGTCTGTATCCAGCCAAAACCAGTTATGTCCTCACTGGTGCAGCTTCCTGGCAGAAGGTAGAGACAGCATTGTTGAAGGCAGACCAGGCCCATTCTGGTGAAAAGGAAATTTCCTCCCCCTACTCAAAATGCAGCCCAGGTCTATTCAGCCCAGCCCTGACTCATCAGACTTCTTGAGCCACAGACCCTCTCCAGCCCCTGTCATCCAAAAGCCAGTCATGCAATGCACAAACCTAGCAGAGGCACACTGAATGGTTAGGCAAGAAAATATCTACTTTCTAAAAGTGGTATTTTCAAAGACAGAATGAAAAAGTCACCCTTACTAAAAGATGCACTGTAACATTCTGAGTTCAGGACTTTATTTTTCTACCTTGCTCCATGGGCCAGTTATGTATATAAGATGTTATCAACAAACTCCCCATTCTGTCCTATGGGAACAGGTAGCCTTGCAATTGTTAAAAATGAAATTGGCAGTAATTCACTATCAGGACATGCCGCACACACCAGGGCAAGTCCTACCTTTCGAATACAATGCACCCTGCAACAGGGGTACCTTGGGCCTACCTGAGGGGTGACTAACTTGTAGAAATGGGAAGGTTTAGGGACTGGCAAGTGTGTGCACTTGCCATGTCAACATGGCAGTCCCAGACTCCACACAGGCTCTGCAATGGCAGTCCAGAGGTACATTTTACCTGCTGCTTCTGTGGATGGCACATTCAGTGCTGCAGCCCACTAGCAGCATTTGATTTACAGGCCCTTGGCACACACAGTGCACTATACTCGGGCCTGACAAGTAATTCAAACATGCCAATCATGGAATCACTAATCCATAACCACAATTTCCACAGTAAGCATATGCACTTTAGCACTGATCAGCAGAGGCAAAGTGTCCACAGTCATAAAACCAACAAAAACTGGTCAGAAAAAATACAAGAGGAAGGAAAAAAGTTCTGGGATAACCCTACAAGAAGGGCCGAGTCCAAAAGTACCCATTATATATTTTTGCAATTTTTAAATGTAATCAAGATTTTAATTAAAAGAAGATGGCTTGAGCACTATGAGCCGGATGGTTTGAGAAACTACGAAGCTGAGCTGGGCACCTATGAAAGAGCTATTGTGGCTACTAAAGCAGCCTTTTATGGTTTAGGGATTTCTGAAGCCAATGACCTACAAAATTAAAGCATTAAGGTGCTTAAAGAACTAAGCCAGACTAAAGATAAGGTAGATCCAGAGGATTGTAATCGGATGTAGGACTTTTTCTTGAATGAGATTGGAGATATTCAGTATGAGATAAGGAATACCCTGCTGTGCCCCCTGTTCTTTGGCGCCAATTTATGTGTCTTCGTATCAGGGCTTGCAGTTATCTGCACTTCCACTCTTGGATTTGGAGACATTGACCTATTTTCTGGCGGTTGTCAATTATGGTTTGCCAGAGGACCCTCGTCCGCCAGAGGTGTTTGAAGTGAGAAACAGCATTTACAATGCTGCTGTTACTATGCAGGTAGGTAACAACGTGGTCGTTACAATGACTGCGTTTTACCACTGGTGGCTTTACACCGCAAGTCATTTCTACGACTTGCGCTGCTAGGTGGCGTGCAACACCAGGGAATGTGCTGGATTTCAAATCCAACACATTCTCTGCTGTTGCGCTAACTGGAGTAGAAATAGTAATTTATACTTCTCCTAGGTCCAACGCGCATCTAGCACACGTCGTAGAAATGACTTGTGATGTAAAGCCACGCGCGGAAGCAACGCAGTTGTTGTAACAACCGCGTTGAACCTACTGCGTGGTAATAGCATGCGTAGTAACATCATACATTTGCTTAAAGCAGCCTTTCCAGTAGGGGTAAACCTCTCTCTTCTAAATGCCTCTTTGGAGACCGGTAAAGTTCCATTGACGTTTAAGAGGGCTAGGTTAAGTCCTTTGTTGAAGACTACATGGGCAGACCCCAAAAAATTAAACAACTATCACCCTGTATCCCTGCTGCCATTTCCAGCTAAGATTCTGAAGTGGCAGGTAACTAAGATCATTACAAAATTGGTGAATGATCAGCAACTGCTTCACTCTCGCCAATCAGCCTTTGAGACCGATCATAGAAAAGACATGGTGATGCGTTCTGTACTGGGTGGACTTAGGTTGGCGGCAGATAAGAATAAATCTTCTGCACTGATTTTGTTAGATCTTGCGGCAGCGTTTGATACGGTTGATCATCAATTGCTATTGCACCGGTTACTGTCTTGCAGAATTACAGGGTCTGCCCTTCTCTGGAATTCGTAGTTCTTGAATGACTGCGTACAGAGGATGTAGATGGGAAGTCATGTCTCCAGGGGAAGGGTGTTAACCTGCGGTGTCCCTCAGGGATCCACGATATTCCCACTGCTGTTTAACATCTATATACAGTTATTACAGCACTGGCACAGTTGTACTGTCAATTGTTCAACTATACAGATGATCTCAGCTGGTTTTGTAGATTAAGAGCACTACGCAGTCACATGTGAACGTGCAGAATATCTTGCATTTTACTGTGAACTGGATGATAGCCAACTCTCTGAAAATCAATCCAGACAAGACTGAAGTGCTGGCAATCACCATGAAAGGGAGCCCCTGGATGGATAGTTTTTGCCCACTGGATTTAGGTTCTCCCCTGTGCACCGTACCAGCAGTAAAAAAAACATTGGCATTCAGCTGGACAGTCAATAAATCAATCAATCAATCATATCATTTGTAAAGCGCACTACTTACCCATGAGGGTCTCAAGGCACTTGAGGTGCGGAATGCTGCAACTGCTCAAAGAGCAGAGGTCTTGAGGAGTCTTCTGAAGGTCAGCAGGTCTTGGGTCTGCCGTAGGTGGGTGGGGAGGATGTTTCAGGTCTTGACGGCGTGGTGGGGGAAAGATCTGCTACCGGAGGTCACTCTTCGGATGCAAGGGGCTGTGGTGAGGATAAGGCCGGCTTAGCGGAGCTGGCGGGTGGGGGTGTTGAAGCTGAGTCGTCTGTTGGGGTACGCTGGTCCAGTGTTGTGGAGTGCCTTGTGTGGGTGGGTGAGGAGCTTGAAGGTTATCCTCTTGTTGACGGGGAGCCAGTGCAGTTCTCTCAGGTGGGGTGTGATGGGGCTTCGGCGAGGGATGTCAAGGATCAGGCAAGCCAAGGTATTCTAGATGCGTTGCAGCTGTCTCAGGAGTTTGGCTCAGGCTCCTGCATAGAGGGCGTTTCCATAGACCAACCTGCTGCTGACGAGGGCCTGGGTGACCATTCTTCTCTTTTCGGTGGGGATCCACTTGTAGATC
Organism: Lissotriton helveticus; assembly: GCF_964261635.1. Lineage (NCBI taxonomy): Eukaryota > Metazoa > Chordata > Amphibia > Caudata > Salamandridae > Lissotriton > Lissotriton helveticus. Next base: position 508,832,905 of record NC_136072.1, on the reverse strand, counting down.
CTGCGGAGCATGCGGAGGTTGTTGAAGCAGGAGGATGAGACGGCGTTGACCTTCTTAGTCATGGAGAGGGTGGGTCGAGGATGACCCCTAGGTTGAGTGCGTGGTCGGTTGTATTGGAGCTGTTCCCAGTGCGGTCATCCACCAGGAGTCGTCCCAGGCTGAAGGGTGGAACCGAGGATGAGGACATCCGTCATGTCTGAGTTCAGCTTCAGTCAGCTGTTGCTCATCCATTCGGCGACGGCCTTCATTCCTTCGTGGAGGTCGGTTTTGGTGGTGTGGGGGTCTTTGGTGAGGGAGAGGATCAGCTGGGTGTCATCGGCATAGCAGGTGATGTTGAGGTTGTGCAGTCAGGCAACACGGGCGAGAGGAGCCATGTAGATGTTAATCAGCGTAGGGCTGAGGGATGAGCCGTGGGGTACGCCGCAGATAATCTTGGTGGCTTCGGAGTGGAAGGTCTTGCGAAGGTGGGATGTCGTTGGTGTTGGAGCTGGGGTTGGAGAGTTCCTTCACAATGTTGAAGAGTTCTTTGTTGTTGTGTGTGTTGTTGTCTAGGCGGTTTTGAAGGAGGCCCTTTTGGCAGATCTGATGAAATGATGGTGTCTGCGGGTGGCATTCTTGTGGGCTGCATAGCTGTCCGGTGTTCGTTCACAGAGCTAGTTCTTCTCTAGTTTTCGGCAGGTGTGCTTGGAGGCCTAGAGGTCTTCAGTGAACCAGCTGGCTTTCTTGCTGGTGTGACTGTTGGAGGGTTTCTTGAGTGGGGCAAGGGTGTTGGCGCAGTCGTTGATCCATTGTCTGAGGGTGCGTGCGGCGGTGTCGGGGTTGGTGTGGTCGGCGTTTGGTCTGTGGGCGAGGGTGGTGCTTAGCTGGTCTTCGGTGACTTTGCTCCAGCAGTGGCGAGGGGTCTGTTGGGTGTGGTGGTGCATGGTGGGCTTCTTGAAGGTGAAGTGGATGCAGCAATGGTCGGTCCAGTGGAGTTCGGTGGTGTGGTAGAAGGAGGCATGGGGGCTTGCAGAGAAGGTGGGGTCATGCGTGTGACCAGCAGAGTGGGTGGGTGTTGTGACGAGTAGTCTAAGTCCGAGGTTGGCTAGGTTGTTGATCAGGGTGGTGGAGTAGGTGTCGTTGTTGTTCTCGAGGTGGAAGTTCAGGCCCCCGAGGAGGATGCAGTCTGTGGCGGCGAGGGCGTGTGTGCTGACGAAGTCGGCGATGGAGTCGCAGAACTGTGGTCGGGGTCCGGGGGGTCTGTAGATGAGGGTTCCTTTGAGGGTGGTGTTGTGGGCCGGTGTGGATCTGTAAGTGCAGGTGTTCTGCGGTGCTGAGGGTGTTGTCGGTGTTGGTTGAGACTCTGAGGGTGTTCCTGTGGACGATGGTGATTCCTCCTCCTACTCCGTTGGTGCAGTCCCTGCGGGTGATCTTGTAGCTTTCCAGGACGGCTATGGCTATGTCACTTGCTGAGGCGGGGTTTAGCCAGGTCTCCGTCAGGAAGGCGACGTCTGGGGAGGTTGAGTCGAGTAGGTCCCAGAGTTCAACGGCGTGTTTGCGGCCGTAGCGGGTGTTGAGAAGGATGCATCTGAGGTAGTTGGGTTCTTTCCTGGTTGGCCGCTTGGCGGGGCTGATGCTGGTAAAGCTGCAACTCCGGCAGGTGAAAGGTCCGTGGGTGCGCTTCGGGCAGCCAGGAAGCAGGTGTGTGATCGTCCGGTGTTGAGTGCGTGGAGGGTGCTGGCCTCGTAGTAGACAGTAGTCTGTCAATGTCTAAGCAAGTGTAGGCAGATTGTGGGAGTTGCACTGGTCTCTTGAGCCAGTTCCGGAAACTGATTCTAATTCTTTTATTTTTAACTATGTGGACAGTGGTGGCAGCAATGATATTGTCATGGTTGGATTATGGGAATGCCTTGTATATTGGCCTTCCCAATAAGCCGTTGGGCAAGCTCCAGGTGACAATTAATGATTTAGTAAGACTCTTGCTTAAACTACCGAGATGGATGCATGCCACGCTGTTGTTGCAACAATGGCACTCATTGCCAGTGAAGCAGAGGGCCATGTTTAAGGGTTTGTGTGTTGCACACAAAACACTTTATGGTACTGTGCCAGTATACATTAAGGAACATCTGAGGCACTCTGTGCCCGGGTGCTGCCTAAATTCCTCTGAGACAAATAGGGTGACGGATCCAGGCTTTATTAAAGCAACCTTGGGCAAATGGGCATTTCCAGTCTTGATACCTCAGATTTGGAATGGATTGCCTGAGAGTCATAGGAAACAGACTACCCTCCTTCCTTTTCGGAAAAGTCTGAAAACTCTTCTGTTTAACCCGTTCGTGCTTCTGCCGGCCAACGGCCATCGCGAGCACTGCCTCCGTAGTGCTGCAAACGTCTGTTGGTTGACGGGCCCTGCCCACTTTTCAAAGCCGCCGCACTGCAGCGGATTTTCGGCCGCGGTAAACAGGTTAAAAAAGCATAGCAGTAACATGTCATACAGCCCTCAGGTAAGTGCCAAGAGTCCAGTGATATTTGCGTGCTATATAAGTGTTAGTAACATAACATAACAAAATATAACAAATTACATGTTTACATATCTTCAAAGCACCGTTAACAATGGCTATTAATGGAAATTAGAATGCTTATGTTTTGCTTACATCTCTTGAACAATTGTTGATAAAAAGATGGGCAATGGTGAGATAAGCAGATGTATCAAGTTTTTAGGCAGCAGCTTTTAAAGTACAATCATGGATTTACTGCATTTATCACATAATTTCCCACATATTATGTAGAATTTTCACATTTCATTTAAAGATTTCTTTTTGGCTGAAATGGGTGGTAACAATACTTCCTGAGAACATGTTGCATTATCCACACCTTTAGGTTAAAAAATCTCTACAAAGTGCTGTGGAGGCTGTCATTGTTTTGATTACATCTGTATTTCACAGGAAACCTGAAATAGTTTACATCTGTAACGGTTCCCTGTGTTATATAGATTATGATACCATTGCATTTTGTTCAATAAAATCACCAAAATATGTAGTGTGTATGCGTGTGTGGGGGTGCTTTTGTGTGTGTGGGTTTGTGCATTTATGTGTGTGTGTCATGGCAGTGAAAATAAATGTGGTCTTTTACCAGATATTATTGAGAACAACTCTGCTAATAAGCACTCATTCACACAATTATTACGACAGACAGGAAACGGGGTCAAAGGGAGAAAACGTGGATGAAAAATAATCTTCAAGGGAGAGATAAAGGAGGAGGGAGTGATGTATGAAATATGCATCAGATGGAATTAAGACAAGGAAGTTTGGTATTCAACAACCCTGACATGTGAGTGTTTTAGACTGCCCTGGTCGCTGTTCCGGTAACGTTATGGTATATATGAATGGCTAAAGGAACACATAGTAGCAATTATTCGGATAAATGTTGTTCATATGTCTTTAGTACTTATTTTCTTTAGTGTAATTGTACTTATTTCATTTAATGTGATTTACTTTTACATTAAAGTGCTTCTGCAGCACTTTATTCCATAGTCCCCTTACTTAACAATAAGAAGATGTTACATATATGAGAATCATGACGACAAAATAAACCAGCAGAAAGAACTGAACAGGAAAAGGAAAAAATATGACAGCATGGCCAATATCACATTCGGTGTGGAGTGATGTCTCTCAGACAGTCCAGTCTTGACAAAACCGCTACATTTCGTTACCTTGTACTGATGTGCATTGCAATGATATTTACAGCATGGTATGTGTTAAATCCGTACGACTAGCACCTTAGCTGAGCTGGTACTATTATCATGTGATTACACAAAAGGCTCAGTGGACCGCTAGTTCAGGGTTTACCTATCCCATCGGCATTAGCATTTATGCAGGAATACAAAGCACGCTCTCACTTTTTCACTCAGACACAGCTTCTGCTAAATACAGGCAACATGTCTTGCTGAAAATCTGTATGCAAATCTGTAGGAAAACTTGGTTAATTGTTTAGGAAACACTGATTGCCAATGTTATCCGCCATTAACCCTTTACTTTCAGTAATCCCTCCATCCAGGAATTACCAATTACCCAAGTAACAATTTCGCGGAACCGGTGGGGTGAATGGGGGCAGTTTCCAGTCCCAAATCCATCTTGCTCGTAAACCTGGATGTTCTAAGAACCGCTTTTTCATATGTTGGCTGCTACCCAGGCGCCGAGAGATCCCCTTGGGGATTATTCATTGCACCCTATAAATTACAAATCAAATCAAAATCAAATGATCCTACGTGTGTGTGCGGATTTCTTTGGCAAATACCGAGAAAGAGCCAGGTGCATTCTGGGCTGCATTATAATTTTATTTTTAATTTAATCTCCAAATCTTCTATTGCACAGTTCCATTGCCCCCCCCCCCCCCCCCTTTGTGCCCCATTGCCTCATCGCTTTCTCTCTTTTTCATTCCATCTATACTCTGTCATCCACGTCTATCATCTATCTATCCAAGTATGCATCTGTTGGTTTTGTTCTTAATTATCTTTTTATCTCTTGGCACAGGACTCCGGTTTTTGAGGGCCCTCCTGCTTTTGGACTTCCCACATAATTTAAAATTTTTAGGTATTGTTAAGGAAAGGTAAGTCTGGCACTGAAGAAAGACACATTTTATTATGATGAATCTTTTTAAATATTTTGAAACTGGAACAGGAAATATGGCAAATGATGTAATGTGAAATGTAATTTCATTTAGACTTGCATTTCAATCTCACAGAACAGACACAGAAATGCATGAAAGAAATGTAATCTCTCTGGAGAAACTGTAATGTATTCCTGCTACTGAAGAAATTAAATATATTTTGGTTAAATAGCTACTTTGACCACTTGCACATTCTGACACGCTTACCATATAAAGAAGTTGTCTTAATTATTTTGTTATGAACATTTTTGGGGATGTTGGTTAATTTCAGTACTATACATTAGGTGGTGGAATGCTGCTTTGAACCCATGTCTAATCTGTAAAGAGTTACTTAATAGTGGCGCATTACCCAGTGGCGTAGCTAGGCCTCAGCCCTCCTGGGCTAATCCAAGGGGTGGGGGGACTGGCGATTCTTGTGGCCGCAGGAAGGAGCGGGCGGAAAACTTGTGCCTCCTGGGGCGGTCCACACCCACCCTCCCCCTTGCTACACCACTTGCATTACCTCAATCTAAGCTGTACAAGTAACCTTTACCAATGGTAAAATCAAGGGAGCCCAACAGGATGTTTGTGTTTGTGAGTAAAAATGGAATGCAAATACAAATAGCAATCATCTGTCTCCTGTCCTAAACAGCAAACAAGGCTACAATCGAAGCAGGAATGAATAAAGCCAATACTAACATAGTATTGCTGAAATTCAATACAACCCTTGTGGATCTACAAGTCCTAAAATTGACGTTACTAATACTTGCAATGAGTTCCATCTCTTCTAATTATCGCTACTAATTATACCCATAAGAACTCAGAGGCACATTTATCAAAATGGGACCTGTTGTATGACAGGGAGAGAGCAGGAATGCTCCATATTTGACTTTATATGTCACATTCCTGTCCTTTCAGTGTTCTGGCGCACAATGTTCTGCCTGGCGCCAAAGCAGACACCCTTGCACCATGGTGCCATGATGTCTCAATTGCAGATAGCTTTATTGTGTGCAGGAAGGGGCACCTTTCGGCACAAAAACAATTCTCTAATGTTTCTTTCTCTTTCTATGTGTCTGCAGCACATAAAGACTGAGGAAAAAACGAGGAAAAATAAAGATGTTTCTCCCTGTTACGCCTTCCCTGGGTAGGCATGAAATTTTGATGCATTCCCAGGTCTGCCACTCATGGTAAATCTGGGAATACACCAAAAATCTAGGACTAGATGCATGTGAACACCCAAGCTCCACCCATGAAATGCCTCCCTAGGGTAGAGTAACGCAAGGCAGTGACTTGTGCCTCGCTGTCTTGAGTGACTCCAGATTTACCAAGCCATCCAGGGTTATGCAAGGTGACTTTGTGTGGCTTGGTGAATCTCATCTAGAGTTTGTGTCGCCCTTGTGTTAAATTACGTGGCACAAGGGCAACACAAAACTTCAATAAATATGCTGCTCACCCACCAGTAGTGATAGTGCTGCCATTATGGCCAGGGACTGCCGGAGGACCCCCACCCCACCCTTCCGTTAACCAACATTATTAACAGGACGTGAGAGGGCTTTCCTTGGAAAGCGGGGGATCTTTCAACCCCCCGGCCGTATTTATTAAAACATACAAAATAAATCAAAAAATTGAAATAAACAATATTTACACAATTACACAGAAAATGTTACAATTGATATAAAAACCTTAACATAATTCAAGTACAAGGTATTTCCTATCCGAAACTAACATATCAATCACATTAAATAATATTTATTTTTCTGCGTAGCTAATTGGGCCTACGGCAAGGTCAATAACTGGTGTTAGATCCTTATCACTAAACCACGCCCTCCTGAAGGAGTGCGTATGCGCAGAGGGCCATTTACCGTGGGGGCACACCCTCTCCCCGGTTACACCCATACGCCCTATTAACCACGCATTTCCGTCGAAGTGCGCATGCGCAGAGGGCCCGCTTACCATGATGGTACTTTGGCCCCCCGGTTACCCCCGTACGCTCCATTAACTCCATTAAAGGGGGTCCTTGCATCTCTGCGCTGTTGACTGGCGTCATTGTGCACGTGCGGGGTGGCCATCCAGCCTAGAGAAAGTGTGACTCTCCCCTCCCCCGCACCCATGTAGCCAACCGGTTGTAACTGCCCCTGGAGTTCTATGAGAGACCACTTGTCCCTCCCTTTGGGCAACCCCATTCGAGAATGGCGCCGCCCCCTAAGGACCTTAAATTAACTGCTCACCAATCATGACCTTAGCGGCACAGGCCAGCGTAGTTGACCGATATCTGTCCCCCCACCCTCCTAAACTGAAAGGTCATGCCCTGCCTCAAAAATTCCCCTAGCCAAGCCATTATATTTTTTCAGCCCAACTATCAAGCCCTACCAACTCACTGCAAGGTCATGCCATGCCCTTATCGGCGCCTAACCAGGCAAGAAGACCCCCTGCGACTGCTTCATCCCCTGATGTGAATAAATGGACACCGTCTTCTTAGGAAGCACGGTTTCCCCCATATCCACCCCTGTGCTATAGTCTGTAAGTGTCAAGCCCTAGCTAACCTCAGCAGTTTGTTACTAGGTAAGTTTCCAATGGCCCAATGGCCTCACAGACTCGCGTCCTCCCCTTGGAGGCTCTGGAATGTCTGGGTGTACCCTAGTGCACCAACAGGTCACCCCACTATACACCACTAACCGGGCCTAAAGAATTCTCCAAAGGTTCCATTCCTTACTCTGGACGGATAGACACCCTCTTTAGAATCCCTGGAGTCGCTGTGACAGGGCGTATCTTGGCCCTAGACGTGTAAAAACCAACCTCCTTCAGTGTTCCTGACCACCCAATCCTGCTCAAGTTGCAGGGTCATAAAGCTGGGGCTGGCCTACTCATAGGCACTTGACACCCCCCCCTTGGAGCCACTACTTAGCCCCCGTCATCAGCATCATGGTGCACCGGGTATTCACACCTCCCCTGTCCAAGCTAATCATTGTTGTGCCACTATACCATTGTAAGGCTAAGCCTACCTTCCTACTACGGGGCCTCCTAACACCACGCAGTGTCAATTATGAAAGGCGCCCGCGAGCACAGACGCCGTCATAGCAGTAACCGTTCCACAACAAGGGTGTTGTTGTGACGCCTCCCCCATAATACTTGTGCTCCTGGTCAAGCTGTGACGGTATACACCTGTAATGCAATGCACTGCCCATTTCCCACAACTAGCAACACAAATGGGTGACAATTACACACTTTAACTATAATGCATGGTTAGCACCTTTTCATGCTGGCACCGCTTGAGCCGTTGAATTGATCGCTCATCACACTTGATGCCGTTGCTTAACACTCCTGTTCCGGGTGTACTGGTCCCCTTGGCTGTCCACCTCCTGCAGTTGTTGCGATTTCCAGGTATCCGCCATGGATCCGGTCATACATAAATGAAAAAACAAACACAAATGATTAGCGCTTCTGGTTTCCTGACGAAAGATCCAGTACACATGCCCGTATTACATTGCTGTCACATGCTAAGCATTAGCTAAGATTAGCCCCAAATGCACTCCCATCAAACTTGCAACTGCGAGTGTTTTAGCATAGCATCAATTTGTGTCACGTGCGGAGCATTTAAATTAGTGTTACAGAGAGGGTGCCTGGTAGTGTGACCTTCATTAAAGAACAGACCTGGAGTCTACAGTAAATGCAATAGCACTTAAGGACAGTACAAAGTGTGAAGTGCCTTGAAATAGCGCATTCTTGGTTACCAAAAGGTATGCTGCCTCCAAGCACATTTCTTGCCAGGCGAATGCTATTGGTATTCCGAAGTCCGTTACACATATGTGTATGAGCGTATCTGTGTGACACGGCACCCCCCCCAAAAGTTTACGTGTCCCTGCACATGGTGCCTAGGGTTTTAGACACAAGCCCCAACTTCCCATGTACCGCCGCAACTGTGCGCGGGGATACCCTTGAAGATATGGCAACAGGGCCCAGGGTGTACTGTTTTGACGTCATCAGTGTTGAGAGTGTACCTGAGTGACCCTCCTCAAGGCCTTTGCCAAGTAGGCCTGACCTCCCCACCATGCGAAGGAATCGCTGTAATATGCTAAGCACACCTCCCTACGTAAGTAATGACCCCCTGTTGAAACCTGGGGCCCGCCCGAGAGGTAACCTATATGTAAAGAAAAGAAGATTTGGGCCAATTTATTGGCAATTCACTAACTTTGTGAGCTGCCCCTACAGTGATAGGTCAGCAAACACCTTTTTAGGACACCCCTGCGGGTCGCACCACCGGTTTTGCAATCCCACTAGCAGGATTCGGCTTACAGGCTATGGCACCCCCCTTACAGCTCCATAAAAAAAGTAAACCTAGTTACTGTTACAATTTCCAATGCCGTATCTACAACGAATCAATAGCGCCTTCACGGTTACTTCAGGAAGGTGTCGGGTATAAATTGGAGCTCTTTCAGTGCCTTATTAAAGATACCCCCGCCAAGCCCAGACCCATTTTCTTACATGAGTAACATTGCCGTCTTACTTTCAAATGATAGCGCTTGCAATTAGTGTAGCAATGCGTCAGCTCTTTTCAGGGCTGGTTGACCTGAAGCTAAGGAACTCGGAGCATTCTAAATCCAGCCTAGTTGAAATAAGACATGATGTTGAGAGCCCATAACATATCCTAAGCCCATAACATGAAGACGCATTTGAATGTGTTTAAGCACGGGGAGATTAAGAGGTCTCCTGCCTTACTCTGCGTCTCATGTGATGTAGTCATTCCTGACAGATATGATCAATTGTGTTAGACCCCCCCTTGGTAGCACACATGTTGTGCCACGTGTTAACGCCCAGACGTTACACCTACCTGGTAATACCCCCCAAAGGCAATGTGATATGATCACTGCAGCCACCTCCATGCAATATAGCAGTCACACTGCACACAGTGCATAGGACCATTGACCTGTAAAGCAAGCTAGCCATGAAAATGGCTGCATTCTATCTGTTGATTACAATTCACAGCACAGAGGCAGGAAGGTATGAGCGACGTGCATAGCACCTTTGACTTGGAAACCAAGCCAGCAGTGAAAATTGGCCGCATCCTATCTGTTGATTACAATTCACACCACACCAGGATTTGCGCTCAGGTATCCATAGCCTCACTGTGAGTGCCCCACTAATGAAAGAATGGAAGTATCCGGTGGAATACCATATTGTTTTCTTGGTTAGGCTAATGTCATTGCCCCATCCTGGGTAAAATAAATGCTTCTAACCCATCCAATACTTCCTACTGCTTGATCCCACAAAGGCAGAATTCATACATGACCGGTTTCCTTGTGTGTGAAACAGATTGGGGGCATTCTTATCCCCAGTGAAACACATACAGAATATGTAATTTAGTATCAATACCCGTGCGCCCATAGCTTATGTCTGCTCTGTACCCTCAATTCACCCTACAGACTGTCCAAGGTATTATGTGCCTCACGTCTTGATTTAACCGATCCAAATATATATATCTAGTTCTATGTGGTGATACCTCGCACTTTGCGTGCACACACTCGTACTACAACATGCCCTTGTGTGAACCTGCCAATAAGCTACACGTTATTGCTGCCAGACGGACTCAGCTACTTAATGTTCGCCACTGAAATATGCAGTGATGTGCAGGTCACAAATTCAAATAGCAGGAAGTTCAATTCAGCCTTCCTATCTTCTGCTAGGTATATAAGTTGTTCATTATTATGGGCAACAATAACACCTGTTATTTACATGCTTTCAAACACCAGAAGTGAGATATGAAGCACTGGGGGGCAAGACTACAAGTTAGCAACATTTGTAAAGTTGTGCAAGGGTAACATCATCACCAAGTGAGTACACTGCAGTATTACACGTACATCAACGTTTATGTGTAAAGTAACTAAAAAGAAAGAAACACTCTACTCTGCACCTCGGAAATTTTTTTCCGCCATATTTTTGTAAGCAGTTTAAATCAAAAGTTTAAAGCGACCGGGGAGCACCGTGTGCATACAGCCTGCTACCAGAGAATAAAATGACTGCTGTACGAAGGTGGCAGGTAGCTAACTGATAATTATGTGATATCATATTCAAAAGCTCATGTCTGAACACTGCCTCCACAGTGTTGGGTGGTGCCACATTTCTTGAACAATGCCACTTGATTTCATACCACTGCTGAAATAATTTACTTGTCCCATGCTGTATTTTTCTTTGCATCCATGTACGTGTATACTTCAGAATATGCATTTAAATACAAAATTAGCGTTTAGTTAATTTATTTTCCAACTAGAGCGCTTAGTGGGTTGAGGTTAGTATGAAGCACTAGGCAGATGAGGCAGAATGTGAAGTCCCTGCAGCGGGGAATGTTTGTATTTTAGGAAAAACATGCTCTCATGCCGTGAAATACACAAGTCCTTCCGAAGAGCTGACAAGTTACAACAACAAAACGTAAGCATGCTACTGCTGCGCAATCTGCATTGAGTACTTGTTCAGTTAGTAAGATTGCATTGTCCGTTTGACTGTGAAAAGCGAACTGTGGACAACTACGGAAACTCATTTAAGTTAGGTAAGACCCTGGCAATCCGACTGGCTGCATTAAAAAACAGAATTTCTCTAATTCCTGAAGCAGATATCAGGAGTATAATGTAGGATCAAAAACAGATCTGTGGATCAAGCAGCCGCCAGCACGTCTGGAAGGAGACAGGGACATTAGGTAATTTTGCCAAGAATCGCATGATGTTGAGCCAAGGCTCAAACCCGGTTCCAGTTCCAAAGTCCACAGCTCTGGCAGCGTATATAACAGTCCACCAACCTGACACATACAGATTATTACAGATCTGCTACACACCTCTCTACAAAGTATACAGGCCATGCTTCCAGAACGATCTCTAGGACCCCTTCCGGTTGCTACATATTTGCACTCCAGATGCCGCGCTCGCACCCACTCCGCGAACCCGTAAACTGCGCGCCATAATAATGTGGCACAGGAAAGCGTAGCCCCAGACAATGGACTCTCAATATTCAGCGTGAAAATTACAGCCCAGTACGAGGATACCACCCGCGACCATCACATTTTTTCTACCACACTCTAATCAAATGAGCCCACAACGAGCTGCCCAGCATGCGCAGACACCCGCCCTGGGATAACACGGTCCCCACAGCCCATGGCTCACCTTAAAAACCAGCGCCCTGCCGAAGTCCGAGCCAAATGAACCACCGTTTCTGCAACACTTTGATGGCTCGCCATCCCTGCTTGGCTCACTCCGCACACTGCTTACTCCATTAGACAAGCATTGGAAATGCAATAGGGCTCGCATTAGAAGAGTTGGAGCTATTGGTCTTGTAAATCTTTTTTTTTTTTTTTTTTTTTTTTTTTTATTGAACATAGCAATGGTTAATCAGTGGTACAATGCATCTTTACAGTTTTAAATAAATAAATAAAGAAGAAAGACATCTATATACAGATATATATCAGACATGAGAATTAGGAAAAGGGGAAGAGATTCATCGAGCACAGCAAAAAGGGAATACAGATAACGATTTAATCTAGAAGGGACGGTGCAAAATCCGCAATTTATAAAGTGACGTTGTAAAAAAGTGCAAAAGCCTACAATAAAGTGCTACTGCATGTGCAAAAAACTATGATACAGCGATATCCAGAAAAAGTGCGAGTGCTTTTAATTGTACTAACCCTTTCTTTATCTTTATTCTTCCCTTGCTGCTCATCCCTCCTTCAGTTGAACCAAATCCCCAAAATATTTCCAATTCCTTTCAAATCTCTTAATAGAACCTACTCTGCCCGCATATGCTTTTTCAAAAAGACAGGTTCTCCTCATCTTATTGAACCATTTTATAAGTGATGGAATTTCCCTTGATTTCCAGTTTTGTAATATTAAAGAGCGGGCAATCGCACATGATATAAATATAAATACCTCCTCCGATTTGTTGATATTGCTTCTATCCTTGCTTATTCCAAACAAGACTACTTCTACCGTTGGCGGAAATGGTTTTCCAATGGCCAATTCAATTTGCGCGAATATCTCTTTCCAGAATGGCTCCAACATCGGGCAGGCAAAAAAAATATGATACCATCCCCCCTGGCCATGTGCTAAACATCTAAAACACTTATTTTCTGTTCCAGGAAACATTTTTTCCAAAGCCTCTGGCGTATAATAGGCTAGCCAACGAGACAGAAAGGCCATCCTCTTATAGTTGGCAGCACGCAAGGATTTGTTTCCCAGTAAACAGAGAGCCTCCCAATCTTTGAAGGAAAAAAAGCACTGGGTCGAGAGACTTACTTTGTTCAGATGTTTAACAATGAGTGGGGATTGGCCAGAGCCATGGAGCAATTTATACCCCTGCCCTATCCCGCTGCTCTTCCTACCATAAAGGTTGTTTAGTAAATTATCAGGGGTATTCAACAAGCCACTTCCTTCCTTTTTAATAAAATGAGTGATCTGAAGATATTCAAAAAAGGACAGTCGCCTTAAAATGTTGGATCTAGTTATCGCCTCTTGCCAACTAATAACCCTATTTTGGACTAGCAAGTCTCTCAATTCCCGAAACCCACACAATTCCCATTTTTTAATCTTCGAGAAACTTAACGGAAGTCCTATTTTACTACATTCAAACAAACTTAGATATTGGGAACCATCCGAACCATGTTTTTTAAAAAGCAGCAATAAGCGCGTAGTATATTCTTTCAGCGTCTTATACCTCGATTTTTTGGGGAGTTTTGCGGTCTTTAAAAAAATAGGGATTTGAGACCCTGCTTCTTGGACCATCTTCTCCAAAAAGAAATTGTCTCTTGTCTGATACATCCTTAAAAGACCTGCCACTATATCAAAGAATGCAGCTTCATAGTATGTTTTTAAGTGGGGTAGCGCTAGCCCTCCTTGATCTATTGTGAGTTGCACCACCGGGAGTTTAACTCTAGGAGTTTTATTACCCCAAATAAATCCTCTTAACATTGTTTCTAATTCTTTAAAGAAAGACACATTAATTTTTAACGGTACATTAGTAAACAAAAATATAAGTAGAGGCAGAACTGACATTTTAACCATTGACACCCTACCAATCACTGTCAGGGGTAACAAGAGCCATTTATCTAACATATGCTTGATTTTATTTTTCATTCTTATGTAGTTTAGTTCTAGAAGCTTATCATACTCTGCAGTTACAAAAATACCCAGATATCTTATTGGGTCTCTTTTTGCAGCTTGAGCTTGCAAGAAATTAGGGAGAAATCCTGTATCTGTATTTAAAGCAAGAACTTCAGTTTTTTTAGCATTTATCTTATATCCCCCTATCTTTTCATAAGCTTTAAACTCTTTCAATAAGTTCTCAACCACTCCCTTTTCAGGAGCAAGATAAAGAATAATGTCGTCAGCAAAAAGTTTTAGTTTAGACATGCCGAGGATGGGGGGTGTAATAGCTACATTATCCCTAATCCTTGCCACCAAGGGCTCAATGAAAAAAGTTAAAAGCAGGGGAGATAAAGGGCAGCCTTGCCTAGTGCCCCTGGTTACATTAATCCTGCCGGCCTGTTGTGCATTAATTATTACCCGAGCAGAGGGTCCAGAATATATATTATGTAACATCTTAATTATCTGAACCGGGAATCCAAATTGTCCAAGGGAATAAAATAGGGCGTCCCAATTTACCAAGTCGAATGCCTTTTCGGCATCAACCATTAAAATACAAGCTGGCAGCGAATTGGTGTTCAGATAGTCCAAGGCCTGAATTAGGTAGTCCGTATTTGTGGCCATATAACGTCCTGCAATAAACCCGGTCTGGTCATGATGGATTACTTCCTGAGCTGCCAGAACAAATCTTTCTGCCCATATTTTCATAAGTATTTTGTAATCAGAGTTCAAGAGGCTAATTGGCCTGTATGAATTTACATCATCCTTTTTTTTAATCTTTTTTTAAAAAGCATATAATTGTCGATTCTTTGAAAGCCCCAGGAACCGAACCTCCTAATTTTATATGGTTAAATAATTTTAATAGAGGTTGTTCTAATTCAGCAAGAAATACTTTGTAGAACTCTATAGGGTACCCATCCTGACCACAAGCCTTTCCCCCAGAGGTCGCCTTGATACTTGTACGAATTTCTAATACAGTTAATTCCCTATCTATTTGTATCTTCCGGGATTCCGAGATTTTAGGAATCTCTACATTCGCAAAATATTCGTGAATCTTTTCTTCCTCTACCTGGTAGTTTGTGGAATAGATTCTCTCAAAGTGATCTAGGAAAATCCCAGAGATCTTCTCATTTTCCACCACTTCGATCCCACTCAGAGGATCCTGGATTTTAAGTATATGGGAAGATTCCTGTTTTTTTTTTGCAGAGTTGGCTAGTAATTTCCCAACCATCTGACTATCTTCATAGATTCTTTGCTGGAAAGTTTTTGAGTTATTTATTTCTTCGAGAGTAAAAAAATCCCTTAAACATGCTTTAGTCTTGTAAATCTAATAATTTTTTAAGTATTAATTTTGTTATTGTAAATGGCAATATTTATAGAATTTGCAAATGTGACACCTATAGCATTATTTAATATTTTTTGTGTCATTTGTAATAAAGCTTGAAACATTGACAGAACATATTTGAACAAGTGATGCTGTGGTTGCGCTGAGTGATGCTGTGGTTCCGCTGAGTGATGCTGTAGTTGCGCTGAGTGATGCTGTGGTTGCGCTGAGTGATGCTGTGGTTGCATTCAGCCAAAAAAAAAACATCCTGCCAAATAAAAAAAACACGGTTTTCCGCATCGCAGACACTTAAGAAAAAAGTATTTGCTTGCACAAGGCCACTGCATAAAATAAAGTTACTAAAATTAACTCATTGAACCTATAATGTTTACAAAATCATGCATGCTGAAATCACAGGCGGGTGCGTAAACACATATGGTAACATGCACGCAAACACACACCAGAAGCTCCAACATATGCAGAAAACATGCACATGCACACAAACGTTTCACACACACACGACAGAAGGCGGGAAGGTTTAGAAGGTAATTGGACCCAGAGCAGGGAGAGTGGACCGAGCACAACGAGTTGCAACACAGCCGTGGAACAAAAGCTTGGCCACCATGTCAACAGATGAAAGGAAACCTGATCCAAGACATAATAACTGTGCCCTAATGCACGTAATAGCATAAAACGAAAGTGTGTATGTGCACCTCCAAGATGAGACAGAAGCTGCCAGAGTCCCTTGCCTTCTATGGCGGTGAGAGGTGTTTATTGACAGAATTGTGAGAAGCAGCTGATGTAAACAAGACTTAAGAATTGTGATGACCTGCTGCATTAACTATAAAGTAGCAAAGAATAGTATCTCTCACAACGTGTTTTAAAAAAACTGAACACCTCCAGAGGGCAGCAGAATGAGTCGGGCATCGCATCGCCAGACTGATTGGCAAGAAATTCCGTAATAAAAAAACAAAAACTAGCAAGAGCTATCAGATGAATGCAGGAACAGGCTGCCAGATGGTGCGAAAGATAGCATTTACAAAACCGTGTTTGAAGCAGCCAGAAAGGGCTTGGCGGACCGCAGGCTTGTCAACGAGCTCTGCTCTTCATCATGTCTGTCACTGCTGCTGCCTGCCCGCAAGCTTTTACTGCCAGCAGCTACAAGCAAATGCATACAAACATATACACAGACACGCACACACAGGCGGGTGCGTAAACACATAAGGTAACATGCACGCAAACACACACCAGAAGCTCAAACATATGCAGAAAACATGCACACGCACACACACAAAGGTTTCACACACATACGACAGAAGCCAGGAAGGGCTGTGGCATGGGTGACCAGCCTGCTGTTTCTGCTAGTGGAAGTGAAGTGAATAAATTAGAGGAGGAGGAATGCCTGAGGCAGAGAGGAGAGCACACGCTGGGGGATGCCTGTGGGAGGGGAGGCTGGTGGGAAGAAACACCAAAAAGACGCACGATTACTCTGATTCCTATCGGTATTTCCCGCGAAAACAATGTGAAACCATGTAGTTTTTAACAACATAATCCAAGAAACGGAACAAAATCAGTGCGCAGAACGCAGCAAGCTCTCTAGGAAAACAATATCCATTGAAAACACAGTGTTAATGAAAACACAATAATTAATTATTTTATGCTGTGTAAACCATCGCATTGTGACCTCGTGCATGCAAGTTCTTTACGCTTGTACATAGGCAGGTGAATTAGAGGTGAAAGTTTGTAGTATGACAGACTGAGTTGTGGCAGAGTTTTTACTCTACGTTTGAAGCGTCGTAATACAGAAATATAAACAAGATTAATTAACAAGTTACAAAAGAATAGCATGGCAGCTATTTTTAGTGCTGAGGCTGCTGCGATGTTAAACAAGCTGTCGCACCGGGAAGTGAAGTGAATAAATTAGGGGAGGAGAAGCACACGCTGAGAATCTTGTGGGAGGGAGGCTGGGCTGCCTTTGATGTGGTAATGCGAGGCAGGCAGGCAGGCGGCTGGTGGCATTGTGCACGCGCTTTTTAGGGCTTGCGCTTGCGCAATGACCTAAAAAGCACATGCACTTCATGGAATCGCCAGTGAAATCGTGCTCAGTTAAACTATGGTTAAGCCACTTTAGAGCTTCGCCAGCTATGCGCATGCGCATCAGCAGGCGAGCCCTAAAAAATGTGCAGATCGACTCAGCAACCCCCGGCAGCTACTGGCTTCCGAGGTGGTTGGCGATCCTTGTTGTTCATGGCACTCCTCTTGCTGAAACGGCTCCCGCTGCCAAATGCCCTGCAGAGGAGAGAAAACAGATTCCTCAACAGGAATTCCTCGTCGGACTGCTCCTGCTGACGGCGTCAGCCCCTAGAAGTCGATTCTCCTCCCGGAAGCTGATCCTGCCACAAAAAGGCACACCTGGGAGTAAGAGAAAAACAGAAAATAATTACAGCCTCCTGGAGGCTGGAAGGGCAGGCCATGGTGTGCAGGAGTCAAAGAGGCAGACTCTCGCGCTCCACGGCCTTTTAACACTTCTTCGGCCAGGCCGGATCTAATCGTCCTGGCCTTTGTTACCTTCATGAGCCGGAAGTGACTCAATCACTTCCGGGTCACCAGGGGACCTGGGGCGAGTGGGGGCCAGTGCGCCCCGCCATAACTGCGGCGGGGCCGATGTCGGCCCCGCTTTTCCTGAAGGGCACCAAATTTAATTTCGCCCGGGACGCTATCTTAGCAAACAATGGCCCTGCGTAAATGGTCGTGTTCTCCAATGTTCAGTTTTAGCTGCTAAAAAGATAAGGGTAGTTCGGCATACACACGCTGAAAATATAGTTACAGAAAATTGAATAGTAGAGCCCAATTCTACATTAAATGTGAAAGATCTTGTTTCTGCTGGGTTGCACTTGAAATATGTTCTGTTAAGGGATGCTTTATTTGGGAATGTATCAAACACAGGAATGTCCCCACGCGTATTACGTCACTCTCCCATCTGCGTTGGCCACCGACCTCTCTCTTGACCGGTCCTTCATTGCTCTTCCTAGATCACATCTGCTTTAAGAAACGCCGTTTCACATTTCAATGCTAATCTTAAATAACATTCTCCCCTGACCCCTCCCTCCCTCAGAACCGCTCAGCAACAGCGTGATCTCGGCGCAGGCCTCTTGCCAAAATCTCTCACCCAACGAGACTTACAGTGCAAAAGGCATTAATATAATAGCCGGACAGAGAAATTCACCCTGCTGTGCAGAACGAGGCAGAGGAGTCTGGTGGGGACTTTCTCCTAGAGGCTGGAAGGGCAGGCCGTGGCGCGCAGGAGTCAAAGAGGCAGACTCTTGTGCTCCACGGCCTTTTAACCCTTCTTCGGTTAGATCCGGCCTGGCCTTTGTTCCCTTCGTGACCCGGAAGTGACTCAATCACTTCCGGGTCACCAGGGGACCCGGGGCGAGTGGGGGCCGGTGCGCCCCACCATAACTGCAGCGGGCCGATGTCGGCCCCGCCTTTCCTGGTGAGCTTCAGTATCTCTGTTGACAAAATTATTTCAACTAGCCTGCTCCCTTCATCGTCTTTTCCATTCAACCTCTCTCTCTCTTTGTCTCTCTCTCTCTCTCTCTCTCTCTCTCTCTCTCTCTCTCTCTCTCTCTCTCTGTCTCTCTCTCTCTCTCTCCCTCTCTCCCTCTCCCTCTCCCTCTCCCTTTCCCTCTTCCTCTCGACTGCACATGGCAGCCGTAGGCCTTCTGAAATGGTATACAGTCATAATATATATATTATAGAATTACCTTAATATCGAGTTAAAAATATAGAATGGACAGAATATCGAATGGACAGAATATAGACAACAAAAATATCGAATGAAATGGACAAAATATCTAATGGACAGAATATAGACAACAAAAATATCGAATGAAATGGAAAAAATATCGAATGGACAGAATATAGACAACAAAAATATTGAATTTGAGGTAAGTAAGTTAATATCAATTTACATAAATATAGAAAGTCAAAATATCGAAGTATTTGATATAGATGTAAAATATATCGATTTTTAATAATATCGAATTTTTAAAGTGTTTGTTATGTTAGTATATGTGTGAAAAGTGTATATTTATTTTATCATTTATTTTAAGTAATGAATTTTATGGTATTTATTTTTGCGTAATTTAATTCTGTAGCGGGTTGTGGGTTTATAGGGGAATAGGGTGTGAATTAATGTAATTATACTTGAATTTATTTATTGGTATTTATCTAGAATTAATTGTTAATTAATTTTTAATTGGTAATTAATTAAATTATAATTGGTAATTATTTTGTATTAATTGATAATTATGTTAATTTTATTAATTTATTTTCTGAAGCGGGTTGTGGGTTTATAGGGGAATGGGGTGGGAAGTAATTTAATTATAATTGATTAAATGTTTTAATTTATTGGTATTTATCTTGAATTAATTGTTAAATATTTTTTAATTGGTAATTAATTAAATTAGAATTGGTAATTAATTTTTATTAATTGATGAATTGATGATACGTTTTTCTTGTTTTTTTTGTAGCGGGATAGAGGGTTTAAAGGGTAATAGGGTGGGAAGTAATTTAATTGTAATTGATTAAATTATAATTGGTAATTAATTTGTATTAATTGATTAATTGATAATTATGTTAATTTTATTAATTTATTTACTGTAGCGGGTTGAGGTTTTATAGGGGAATAGGGTGGGAAGTAACTTAATTGTTATTAATTAAATTTACTAATTCATTTATTGGTATTTATTTTTAAATAATTGTTAATTATTTTTCATTTGCTAAATAATCAATTGTAAATTGGTAATTAATTTGTATAATTAGGTAATGATCATTAATACATAATTTTAATTTTAATTTTTATTTTTATTCATTATTATATTATATTAAAGTTCACTTATTTTTTATAAATTTTTCATTGGTATTAATAATTAATATTTTTTTATTAATATATGAAGTATTAACTTTCCCTACTGTTGCACTCACTGGAGTGGGAATAGTATTTTTTAACCCTACGCTATCCTACGCTTTCTCTACTGTTGCGCTCACTGGAGTGGGAATAGTACTTTTTTCCCCTACGCTATCCAACGCTTTCCCTATTGTTGCACTCTCTGGAGTTGGAATAGTAATTTTTACCCCAACGCTTTCCCTACTGTTGCACTCACTGGAATGGGAATAGTAATTTTTACCCTCCCACTATCCAACACCTTCCCTACTGTTGCACTCTCTCGAGTGGGAATAGTAATGTTTACCCCTACGCTATCCAACGCTTTCCCTACTGTTGCACTCACTGGAGTGGGAATAGTAATTTTTACCCTCCCACTATCCAACGCCTTCCCTACTGTTGCACTCTCTGGAGTGGGAATAGTAATTTTGACCCCTACACTATCCAACGCTTTCCCTACTGTTGCACTGTCTGGAGTGGGAATAGTAATTTTGATCCCTACGCTATCCAACGCTTACCCTACTGTTGCACTCTCTGGAGTGGGAATAGTAATTTTTACCCCTACGCTATCCAACGCTTTCCCTACTGTTGCCCTCTCTGGAGTGGGAATAGTAATTTTTACCCGTACACTATCCAACGCTTTCCCTACTGTTGCACTATCTGGAGTGAGAATAGTAATGGTTACCCCTACGCTATCCAACGTTTTCCCTACTGTTGCACTAACTGGAGTGGGAATAGTAGTTTTAACCCTCCTGCTATCCAACGCTTTCCCTACTGTTGCACTCTCTGGAGTGGGAATAGTAATTTTGAACCCTACGCTATCCAACGTTTTCCTGACTGTTGCACTCTCTGGAGTGGGAATAGTCATTTTTATCCTCCCGCTATCCAATGCTTTCCCTACTGTTGCACTCTATGGAGTGGGAATAGTAATTTTTACCCTAACGCTATCCAACGTTTTCCCTACTGTTGCACTCTCTGGAGTGGGAATAGTAATTTTGAACCCAACGCTATCCAACGTTTTCCCTACTGTTGCACTCTCTGGAGTGGGAATAGTAATTTTTATCCTCCCGCTATCCAATGCTTTCCCTACTGTTGCACTCTCTGGAGTGGGAATAGTAATTTTTACCCTTACGCTATCCAACGCTTTCCCTACTGTTGCATTCTCTGGAGTGGGAATAGTAATTTTGACCCCTACGCTATCCAACGCTTTCCCTACTGTTGCACTCACTGGAGTGGGAATAGTAATTTTTACCCCTACGCTATCCAACGCTTTCCCTACTGTTGCACTCTCTGGAGTGGAAATAGTAATTTTTACCCCTACGCTATCCAACTCTTTCCCTACTATTGCACTCTCTGGAGTAGAAAGAGTAATTTTTACCCCTACGCTATCCAAAGCTTTCCCTACTGTTGCACTCACTGGAGTGGGAATAGTAACTTTTTACCCTCCCGCTATCCATCGCTTTACCTACTGTTGCACTCTCTGGAGGGGGAATAGTAATTTTTACCCCTACGCTATCCAAAGCTTTCCCTACTGTTGCACTATTTGGAGTGGGAATAGTAATTTTTACCCTCCCGCTATCCAACGCTTTCCCTACTGTTGCACTCTCTGGAGTGGGAATAGTAATTTGTATCCCTACGCTATCCAGTGCTATCCCTACTGTGGCCCTCTCTGGAGTGGGAATTTTAATTTTTACCCCTACGCTATCCAACGCTTTCTCTATTGTTGCACTCACTTGATTAGTAATAGTAAATTTCACTCTTTCCGCTATCCTACGGTAAAAATATGTTGTTATTTTTTTAAAATATTACGTTCATTTATATATATATATTCACTGAAAAAACCATAGGTTTTACACCAGTTATAGTTAGCTGGAAGTTTTACTCGCAATAAACAATTGAAATTCCCACGTTATAGTTAGTTGGACTCACTATAACTTGCGCGTGCAATGCACTGCTGATGACGTCACATATTACATCACTCATGACATGGTCAGTGACATCACTCATATCGCATCGCGTAGACGCGTGATGCGTCTTATGACGCACAGTGTAAGCGTACCCGGAAGCACGCGTGCGCATACGATCGCGGCGCGCCCTGGGGCACGTACCGGGGAGCGTCCCGTTAGCGCTATTCTCGCGAACGAAAACAACATCATGACGTATCACGTAGACGCGTGATGCGTCATATGACGCACAGCGTAAGCGCACCCGGAAGCACGCGTGCGCATACAATCGCGCAATGTCTCGACGCGCTTACGCCGCGTGCCCCGGAGCGCGACTACGGACGCGCCCCGGGGCGCGTAGCGTAAGCGTGTCGGGTCATGTGACCTGAAAATAACACTTTTCATTGGTTGCTAACATTTTTTTATAAAGAATGAAATCCCCACCCATTTTCTTCACTTCTTCTTTCACTTTTGTGACTGAAAGACCTGCCTGTTTTGCTGTCGGTTCTTTGTTGGATATCTTGGATTATCATGGCTGCCAGACCATCCAGCAGTGAAGATGACTCCAATGAATTCATCGATGAAGAGCCTCCTCAGCCAAAATACAAAGAACATTTCACCTGGAAAAATGTTTCCATACCTGATCACCAAAAGAAGGTAAATGCTCCAAAAGTGGAGTGCAGGATCTGTCACACAGTCCTGTCACGGGGTAACCCCAATAAAAAATATTCTTTTGGGAACTCCACAATGATTCGCCATGTGGAGAGAAGGCACCCCCAGAATTTTGCTCGGGAAAGTGTCAGGGCTCTGGCACAAAAGGTTCCCAGTGATGGGGCCTCTACATCAACCGGAGGACGAACACCATCGGTGAGGGGGAGATCACAAGAGCAGGTTCCGAACATTCAGCCTGCATTTAACAAAGGCGCCCTTAAATGCAGATACTGTGATCAGCTACTTTCCTGTGGGGAGCAAAGTGTTCTGCTCATGGTTCGAGCATTGGAGAACCATCACTGCCGTTACCAGCCCTAATTTTTTTTTTGTTTTTGCTCCTGTTGAGCAGTTTCCATTCCCTGTTTTTGTTGTAGTTCTAAAAAAAGAAAAAAGAAGAAAAAAAAAAGTTATTTTCAGAACTACCTCCAATTCTCATCAAAGAGCTATATTCTTAAAAAAATGAAAAAGAGTAAGTGAAGTGGAGTGCATTGATAAATGAAAGGAAAATGAGTAAGAAAGAACAGAAAAGTATGAGAGGAGAAAGGAAGTGAAGTAAGGGAACTGAAAGAAGGTGAGTGTTGGGAACGAAAGTAAGGAGAAGGAGAGTGAACATGGGGAATGTGGTTATTCAAACAAAATGTAGAAAAGGAACGGTGGTGTGGAAGGGTAAGAAAAGATGCATTGCTGGAGTTGCATCATTTTTGTGACACTCTCCAGCAATGCATCACTTTTGCGCTTACAGATACGTCTGAAATACTGACGTATCTAAAAGTATTTGCGACATAATACGTCATATATTTAATATGACGGATGAGTAGAAGATCTGAAGGCCTCATTTATGAGGCCATGCATCACTTTTATGCCACCGGTGCGTCACTTTTTGTGACGCACCAGTGCTGTTAAAAATGCACCATATTCAGTCGTATTTACAAAGTGACGCATCTAGGTAGATGCATCACTTTGTAAACCCCTGCGCCACATTATACCTACGTCAGGTGTAATGTATGCAAAAGGGACGTATTGACGCAAGAAAGGGTCGTAGAGGTGACGCAGTAAAATCTATGAGATATCACTACGTCACTTTTATGACGCTGTTGCGTCCAAATCTTGCGCCTGATTCACAGCAGGCGTAAGACTGGTGCCGGCCCTTTCACATGGGGCCTGGCCCCATGTGAAAGGATGCATTCCTGGAGTTGCATCATTTTTGTGACAGACTCCAGCAATGCATCACTTTTGCGCTTACAGATACGTCTGAAATACTGACGTATCTAAAAGTACTTGCGACATAATACGTCATATATTTAATATGACGCATGAGTAGAAGACTGAAGGCCTCATTTATGAGGCCATGCGTCACTTTTACGCCACCGGTGCGTCACTTTTTGTGACGCACCAGTGCTGTTAAAAATGCACCTCATTGAGTCATATTTACAAAGTGACGCATCTAGGTAGATGCGCCACTTTGTAAACCCCTGCGCCACATTATACCTACGTCAGGTGTAATGTATGCAAAATGGGTATATTGACGCAAGAAAGGGTCGTAGAGGTGACGCAGTGAATGAACGGGGTTTTCCACATGCTACGCTCCCCAGTACGCTCCCCGGTGCGCGTACCGGGCGCTCCCCCCGCGAAAACCGAAAAAAATGTAAAAAATGTGTTTTGCCCGAGGGACCCTTTTATGGCCCCCACATCAAACCTAGGGGGTCAGGGGGGGTCTACCCTGCCCCCTTTTGGTCATTTCCCCTTTTGTTTTTTGCCACCTCTTGTGTCTCGATCCTACCGAGACACAAGATGGCGGCCGCTCCGGACTGTTTGGAATGTTTACAGACACCCGAGAGCCAATCAGCTTTCCGTGCGCAAGTCGCGTGGCGCGCCCGGAGCGCTCCCCGGTGCGCGTACCGGGGCGCGGCTAGAGATATATAAATTTTTTTGAACCTAAATTACTCAAAATCCTCTGGATCACATATCTTGAGACATAGCAAAGGCACATCGGGCTACCAGTCCCTACAATTTTGCCAGGTTTGGTGAAAATCCATTTAGCCGTTCGAGCTAAAAGTGCGACCGACCGCCCTATTGAAATTAACATGGGGAAAACACGTATTGGGACCCCCCTTTTATCTCGGCCCTCGCTTGACGAATCCCCCCCAAACTTTCAGGGAAGGAGCGGAGAGCCGTGAGGCAAAGTTGAGGAAAAATTCAGGCAGATTCCTCAACCGGCGCCAAAGTTATTCCCAATAGAATGTTGCGATTTCCCTATGGAAATCAATCCTAACTATAACTACCTACTGGCGACCGCCAGTAGGTAATATATATATATATATATATATATATATATATATATATATATATATATATATATATATATATATATATATATATATATATATGTATTACAAAATCAATTTGTATGTTTTTTTTAACTTACATTAATTATTTATTAATGTTCGTGTTATTTAAGTATTTTAAGTATGTTAAAGTTATTTATATTTATTATTTCATTAACTTTTAATTACTTTAAAGCATTTTAAAAAAATCGATATTTTGACTATCTATATTTTTTACAACGATATTTTTGATTCGATATTTTTGTACTTACCTGTTTGGAGATAGGAAGTCGATATTATTGTATTCTATATTTTTTACTCAATATTTAGGTAGTTCTATATTTGTGTCATCGATATTGTTTCAGTGATCCTTCTGAAACCCACCTCCATGGCTCCAGACCGCAGGGAAAAGTCCAGTGAAGTGAATGGGCTGTCTGACCAAGGCAATAATGGGGTATCTCGTTACCCCACCTGGAGCTAGAGTCTAAGGTCAAGGGATTTTTGGAATATGTTTTCAACTGGTGTTTTACAAAGAATTTGAGACTTTCTGTTAAACATTCAAGACTACTCTTATAGGGTTTATAATGCAATGTGGGAACATTGCAGTGTGCTTAATAATTTTTTTCCCTAAATTAGAGACATTTTATTTAGTTATTTTTATATGGAGGAATGCGTGTGCTTATGAGCCCATGAAATATGTTCCCTTCTTATTCCACCATGGGAATACACAAAATAAGAACAGGATGCAGAATTTTGAGTCTCAATTGACATTTTTGTGTGCAGAAGTTACAGTGCACAAAAGCGTTTGTGAATGGGACCTGCGTAATCTAGAAGAAGAAATTAAGGAAATATTTTAACCCTTTCAAATCCTTGTCTAAACTCTGGATTTATTGATTGAAGTAAACCAGTCAAATAAAATCAAATCAAATACACTTTATTCAGTTTCACATAAATAAAACCATAAAAGTTGCAAGATATCCAAATTACATTAATAACAATAAACAGTTTCACGTAGATAAAACCAAAAAAGTTGCAAAAGATCCGAATTTTGCTAAAAACATAATTCCATGAAATAACAAACCCATTAAAATATGATAAGTACACTTTGCACCACTTCCCATATTAGTCTCTAGCAATAAAGTGCACAGTGCAGAGTCAAACAGTATCCCCCTTAGATTAATACAGCCCTACCAGGGTATTCTGATCCTCGTGGACAACTATTTCCTCACTGTTACCTCAATCTGATAGCTAGTTATCCAAACAAGCCCTAGTTTTCACAGTGGATTTTAGTTAGCCAAGAATACAAAATATACAATCTCCCTTTGACATTTGGAGATACAGGAGAGCTGTACAAGCCTCATTAAAATTCATCTTCTTGGACTAGCAAGCAGAAGGTGAAAAAGTTCCAGGCGAAACCTGGTCAATAAAAACTGTTCATAAGTGGATAAAAACCCCAGAAGATAAGGCTCAGTGGATGGAGTTGTTTTAAGCATTAAAAATGTGCGGACACCTGGGGGCATATTATCAAGAACGGTGATAAAATTTTCGCTGTTTTAGCGGCAGGAAACTGCTGCTTAAATGGCGATAATTGGCTTGATAATATGTCCTTGTGAATTCCCATTGCAGCCCAGGTTCAGGTGTAAACCTGGGCTGATATGGGAATTCACAAGGGCATATTATCAAGCCCATTGTCGCAGTTTTAGCGGAAGTTTCCTGCCACTAAAGCGGCGATAATTTGATCGCAGTTCTTGATAAAATGCCCCTTGGTTTCATCAATTCCCTCTCATCCCTTTCCAGTTTCCTTAAACTAATGAAGGATTCCCTAATTATCTCCACATCCTTTTTTACAATAGTTTCGGGATTTGAGTATAATTCAGCACTCCCTACCTCTTTAAGACTATTTTTGATGTATTTACGCCACAGTATTCGGAGCGCGTTATCAAGGGACATACACTTTTTTCAAATCATACGGCTAGGAGTTAATTATTTATTCATCCAACACTTCAGTCAGAACATGAGTGGGCGCAATTCCAAAATGTCGCTTATATAGGGCACCCCCAATTCCTCATGGACCACCAAGTTAGACAAGCCTCGCGGAACACACAGCAGGCACTTCAAAAAAGTGTTCTCAGCCACCTGTAGTAAATTTGCGGCCGTGTGCCCCCAAATTTCGCTTCCATAACTCGTTATAGTGACACTTTTTGCTTGGTAAACTTTCAGCATAGCTGTGATTGATCTCTTGCCTAGTTTAGAGGCAAAGTTAAAAATAGCAGCATTCACCCATACCAGATCCCCCTTTTTCCTATGGATTAATGGCCCCCATTTTACTTGATCATCCAATAGGACCCCAAGATACGAAAAAACGTTAGTGCGGGGGACTTTGGCAGGGCCAATTCGGAATTGAAAACTTCTTTTAGGGCGAGTCCCCACCTGCGTTATGTGAGATTTCGAGTTATTAATTGATAACGCAACCGACACACGCCACGACCGAACCACCGCCCCCCACCACCACCCTCCGCGCCTGGAGCCCGATCAGCACCGAAGACACCGTCCACACGATGAACTCCATCCACTCCGGATCTCCTACCGACCCCTGCCCTCACCATGTCTTCAACAAGGCCGACGCTGTCATCGCACCCCACCTGCGGGACATCATCAACACCTCCTTCGACACCGCTACCTTCCCGGAGAGCTGGAAGCACGCCGAACTCAGCGCTCTACTAAAGAAACCATCAGCCGACCCCACCGACCTCAAGAACTACCGCCCCATCTCGCTGCTCCCGTTTCCTGCTAAAGTCATCGAGAAGACCGTCAACAAGCAGCTGGCCGCCTTCCTCGAAACAAACGGATCCCTCGACCTCTCGCAGTCCGGCTTCCGGGCCAACCACAGCACCGAGACCGCCCTGATCGCAGCCACCGATGACATCCGAGCACTGCTTGACAACGGAGAAACAGCAGCCCTCATCCTCCTTGACCTCTCCGCGGCCTTCGACACTGTCTGCCACCGTACACTAGTGCAGCGACTCAGCAGCGTCGGAATCCAGGAGAAGGCACTGGAGTGGATCATCTCCTTCCTCGCCGGAAGGACACAGAGAGTCCGCCTCCCCCCGTTCAGATCTGAAGCCACCGAAGTCATCTGCGGCGTTCCTCAAGGCTCCTCGCTCAGTCCAACCCTCTTCAACGTCTACATGAGGCCCCTCGCAGACATCGCACGCCAGCACAACCTCAACATCATCTCCTACGCCGACGACACCCAGCTGATTCTCTCCCTCACCAACGACCCCGCCACCGCCAGAGCCAACCTTCACGAAGGGATGAAGGAGGTATCCGAATGGATGAAGAACAGCCGCCTGAAACTGAACTCGGACAAGACGGAAGTCCTCATCCTGGGATCCTCACCCTCCGCCTGGGACGACTCCTGGTGGCCCCCCGCCCTAGGCAGCGCACCCAAACCAACAGACCACGCACGCAACCTGGGCTTCATCCTGGACTCCTCCCTCTCCATGACCAGACAGGTCAACGCCGTCTCCTCGTCGTGCTTCAACATCCTGCGCATGCTACGTAAGATCTTCCGGTGGATCCCCACCGAGGCCAGGAAGACGGTCACCCAGGCCCTCGTCACCAGCCGTCTGGACTACGGCAACTCCCTCTACGCCGGAACCACCGCCAAACTCCAGAAGAGACTCCAGCGGATCCAGAACGCCTCAGCTCGCCTCATCCTGGACATCCCCCGTCGCAGCCACATCTCCGGACACCTGAGAGACCTGCACTGGCTCCCGGTCAACAAGAGAATCACCTTCCGACTCCTCACCCACGCACACAAAGCCCTACACAACCAAGGCCCAGGATACCTCAACAGCCGCCTCAACTTCTACGCTCCCAAACGCCAGCTTCGATCGACCGGCCACCCCCTCGCCGCCGTCCCCCGCATCCGAAGAGCCACCACAGGGGGACGGTCCTTCTCCTACCTCGCCGCCAAGACATGGAACTCCCTCCCGACCCACCTCCGCCTGACCCAGGACCACCTCGCCTTCAGGTAGCGACTCAAGACCTGGCTGTTCGAGCAGTAGCGGACCCCCCTCCCCCAGGGCCTTGAGACCCTCTGGGTGAGTAGTGCGCTATATAAATGCTTTGATTGATTGATTGATTGATACGTTGCGTTCCGACATTAAGTATTAAAAGGCGTCTAACAAAGATTGCAGACCTTTAGCTGTCCTAGACACAAGAACTGTGTCGTCTGCACATAGTAGGACGGGGAGACCGCGTTGCCCCGCATACTGATAATCTACTCCTCCCGTAGCTCTTAAAGCTCTATCAAGGTCGTTGATATAATGATTAAATAAAAAAGGGGCAAAAATGCAGCCTTGCAGTACACTTCTCTTTATATCAAAATCCCGTGAAACCCGGAGGTCCTGGGAGAATCTGACCTTAGCCTTAGTTGACCTATGAAGGTCTTCGAGGAAGTTGACAAGGGTACTCTCTACCCCATACCCTTCATGGCCTGCCACAGTTTGACCCTATTCATGCAATCAAATGCGGAAGCCAGGTCCATGAAGGCTAATTAAACAGTACCAGGATGCACAACCGTATATTTGCTTAATACCATAGTTAAGTTAAGGCATTGGGCCACAGTTGACTGACCAGGGCGAAATCCATACTGTACATCACAGATTATCTTATGCTTCTCCGCGCAAGTGGACAGTCTTTCTAAAAATATGCGGCCCACGAACATGACAACTGAATCAAGAAGTGAGATCGGTCTATAGCAATGAGTTCTTTACGATCACCCTTCTTGAAGACGGGAACTATAATTGTGGTGGCCCAGGATTCAGGACAACCATTCAAGGCTGCTGCATTAAAAACAGCCACATGGACCTGTGCCCAGAAAGATGGATCAGACTTAAAAAGATCGGAGGGATGCCATCTGGTCCTGGAGCTTTGTTCCAGGTTAGCCCGTCAATGCCATCCTCAACTCCACCCTGTTCAAAAATTACTGCAGGGGCATCCATATCATGAGTCACAACCTGTCTGGCAGGTTTGCTTCATTGTGCTTTAAAATATAGATTTAAAATGGAGCACCCCATTCCTCCTCAGTAATGTGCGAACGTAATTCACCCCCACCTTCTTGCTCGAAGAGTGGTCTATTGACAATGCTCCAAAACCTGGAGCTATTCCTAAGGGTACTTGACTCAATCAACTCCCTCCAGGCCTCCTCCTTCAGTACACCCTTCCATTTGGCCAATGTTGTTTTGTACTCATTGTGTCAAGCTCTAACCAAAGATTGATTTCTTGGATTAATTTTCAAGGCTTCCGTGAGCTTTCCTGCCACCTGGGAGCATGATGAATCAAACCATCTGGGGGAAGAAAAGACTACTCTGCGAGCCGGCACACTTAAAAGTTCGCCAAGTAGAGATACTGTTATAATCACTGATAACCTCACCCGGGGAAATACCTGGAGAGGTACACAGCGTTAATTCAGTAGCACAGGATTCTCTTACTACACAATACAATTCACGTGGAGAGATCTGGGACCATTTGAGCCATCTTTTACCACCTGTTGGTCTTATCATACCCTTGTTTACCTCACTTCTATTTTGCAATAAAAGAGGACTACACAGTTGGACACAGAGTGGGTTATGGTCACTAAAGACACTCTCCAGAATAGTGAAACCACAAAATAAAACTTGTAAGGATGATCAAATTAAAATATAATCTATAAAAGAACCACTGCCTCTCCATTTAAAAGAGGGAACAGGAGCTATACTAAGTGGGTCAGATAAAGACATCAGGGACATTAAATCAAATTTGTTTAATAGATTTTTCAAAAGAACCCCCTGAGTAAGGTGTTCAAAATGCATCCCCCTCATCCGAGGACAGCCTAAATCAGCAATACATATTGTCCTTGGGTCTCCACATGGGTGGATATTAAAGTCACCCAAGGCCATGAGGTTTTGTAGATTAGTACTACAGGACTGCCTTATAAATTAAGCCAAAATTGTAATATTACAAGAGGCTGGGGGGCATACCACGGAATTATAAAAATGTATAAGACCTATTTTGTTAGACCCCCTTTTTAGTACCAGCGCCTGTATACCAGGGCTTGCTGACGACAACACCTGGATCTGGCAGTCAACCACCAGAGATACATAAGTAACGAGACCACCCTTAGACCTGCCACCCACTGACGGAGAGGCTGGCACAAAAAAAGCCTTTTAACCCTCCGAAAATAAGTTTGCAATCCAATAACCACCTTTCTTGTAAACAGATCACACTAAATTGATTCACAAATTGCAACAATATATGATCATGGAACTTATTAGCCAGGCCTGCAATGGTCCACGATAAGATGTTATTAGCAGATATACAGGAGCCCCCCTTGTCTTGCACTGAAGAAAGTTGCTTTGTAGGTACAGACACAGGGACAGACAATGTGGGGCTCTTGAGTCAATCACACTCCTCCAACCCTACTAATGGTGAAAATCTATTGTTTAACTCCAAGGAAGGAGGGGCGATATACTGGTTACCTGGCATCTGTGTAGCATGAACTGATGGAATAGGCAATTGTGCATATACAGGCAGCCTTCTTTGTAGCCACCCATCTAGGGGGGCTTCCGTGACAACGTTCCTGTGGGTATACCCCGGTGTCTCAGATTTATAAAAAAAGCCCAATGGTAAAGCCCTAACAAATGATCCAGAACTGGGCGGGGCCTGATATATGTCCCTAAACAAGATCCTACTGGCAAGATGTGGACTATCAAAATTATTAATAACACAATCTTCCGTGCCAATTTTACAAGAGCTACCTATCCACCTAACCCTACGCACCATGATGATATTTTTGGCCACCTGAGAACCAAATGCGGTGTTAGCTGATAGCCAGTGAAGAACTTTATTCTTTAACTGACCAAAGTCCTTTTATTCCCCCGGGGAGAGGTGGAACATTCCCCAGAACTACTACATAAGGGGTAGATTCAGGCAGTAAATCAATAACTGGTAAACTCTGTGTCTGAACCTCTCTGCTCCCCATCATCCGGCTCCCTATGGCATGACTTAAATCCATAACCCGCGCCTGTACTTGCGTGTCACTACTCAGTCAGTCAGTCAAAGTACTTTTATTCGATTTTGATGAAAATCATAAAAAGACATTTCATACAAAAATTCATGAATACGTTTACAAATACATCAAGTGCAATCATATTAAAAAAGATTAAAATGCATGGCCAAGGCTTTACAATACAACCTTATAAAAAGCAGTTTACATATTTAAAAGTCTAAAAGTATCCGCAACGGCAAGTGCAGTGCAAATAAGCGATTTAGTCTAGACAAAAGAAAGTCATTATATGCTGTCGATAGATACAAGTTTGCCTTTAATGCGCGCTGCTGCGGCCAAGAAACTTCCCATACAAAAAATTATACGAATAGTGCTCATCGATTGTAAGTATAGGAGTGCCGGTTTGACTTGTTTGAAGCCTGCTTCCCTTAAAATTGGGAGCAAGTATTTCTTTCGAGGCGCTGAAAACAGTGTGCAAAACAGGGCAAAGTGCGTGGTATCCTGTATTGAATGATTGTCACAAGTGCACAGAGGAGCTGACTCTGGCTTAGCCCAAGATGGATAATTTCCCAATAGATAAGGGATCAGAATTAATCTAAATTTAGTCAGGAGGTACCTATGGAACGGTCTTGTGACTATTGTGAGCTAAGGTTCCATAGCGGGGGAACATTTTGTTAAATAATAAATCCTGACAGAGGGCTTCAGCAGTTCTATTTCCTCTCTGTTAGATCTTGCCAGGGACAAAAATTGCCTTTTAATCGAGACTACGTCCTTGTGTGTTATGCTTTTAGGTGATTCAAAAAGTTCCAATCTTCCTAACCGATCGAATGACCTCCTCAAATAGTCCATCCAGGGGATTTTGTTATGATGTTCCAGTGACATAACGTCCTCCATAATAGAATGATTCAAGATTACCTCTTTGTTAAGCCACGTTTTCAGCCAATAAATCAATGGGGCCAGGTTTATCCTGTCAGTTATATAATCCAAGCCCACCTCCGAATGAATTGAATAGGTTGGGGTAGATCGGGGGACTGATAGTAATGAACGTAAAAACCTGTTCTCTGCTCTTTGGATCGGATCAAGCTGTACATAGCCCCAGATTGGCGCTCCATACATGTCTATTGACAAGCATTTCGAGGAGTAAACCTTCAGCAGGGCCTCCATTGGCCTAATACCCAGTCTTTTGGAAAAGGCCATGAGGGCGGCCGATGACCTGGACACCGATAGACTTTTTGCTCTAACCTGTGGGCCCCATGTCCCCCTCTCGTCAAAGAGCACCCCTAAGTAGGGAAAAACTGCTGTTCTGGAAACCTCCAGGCCCTTGCATCTAAAGGTTTTAATCGTGCTTTTGCGCCTGAGTACTCCTACTACCATTGTGTGCGATTTGCCCACATTAACCTTCATGTCCAAATCGTCCATGAAGGTACCAAATGCATCAAGCAGGCACTGCAGGGCATTGCCAGTACGGGCAATTAGGACTGCGTCGTGCACGTATAGGAGTGCTGGAATCTTAGATACTCCTACACGCGGAACATCACCCCCAGTCTTCTCTAGGCACTTCCCCAGTCCATTGATGTATATGGTAAACAGGAGGGGGGCTAGTATACATCCCTGCCTTACCCCACGCCTAGAGTTGAATTTGGCGCTGCATCTTCCCTCCCTGGTGACCCTGACCTTAGCGGACAGCTCCTGATGTAATGAGGCCATGAATCTAACCAGGGCCTCGTCTATGCCGATCTTCAATAACATAGCCCAGAGCTTTGTTCTGTTCACCAAATCGAAAGCCGAGGAGAGGTCCATAAATGCTAGAGATAAGGACCCCTCCTTGGCCACCGTATACTTGGCGATCAGGAGATGGAGATTGGAGCACTGTTCCACTGTGCCCCTCTTTTCCCTGAAGCCATATTGTATTTCGGCTAGCCCACCATGTTTCTCTATACTTTCCCTCAGCTTGGTTAACAGGACTCTGCCTAAGATTTTTTAACGGCAGAGTCCAGGAGGGATATGGGCCTGTAACAGGCTGGGTCGTCCCTGTTGCCTTTCTTAAATATTGGGACGATTATAGATGTTGCCCAGGAAGATGGGTAAAAGCTACTGGTGGCCGTGTTAAATACGTTGGTCAGAACGCCTGCCCAGGTACCAGGGGAAGATTTATACAGATCGCCCGGCACTCCGTCAGAGCCTGGTGCTTTGTCCTTTGAGGTTTCGTGGATAGCCTTTTCCACTTCACCTATATTGAAGATCGGGGCATAAGACTCCGGGGCGGGTGATGGATTGGGGGTACTGTCCATGCTCTCACCGCCATATACCGCGCTAAAGTGACTAATCCATTTTTCATCCGGAATCACGCAATCCAAAACTGAACTGGGTGTGTCCGCGAAAAAGGGCTGGTTTATTACGTTCCAGAATTCTTTGCTGTCCCTGAGAATGTCTACGTTCAAAAGGTTATCCCAGACAGTTGACTTTATCTTTTCTTTCCTTGATTTAATGGCCAACTTGTACTGTTTCCTAAGGTGTGCTATATTTCTCTTGTCCCTTA
Source organism: Lissotriton helveticus (assembly GCF_964261635.1). NCBI lineage: Eukaryota > Metazoa > Chordata > Amphibia > Caudata > Salamandridae > Lissotriton > Lissotriton helveticus. The sequence continues at coordinate 508,798,323 of NC_136072.1, read as the reverse complement.
TAGGTTGCTTTAAGGCAAGCATCAACAGACTATGGGCCTTGGAGCAGTTTGCATCGAACCAGCGATGGGGTTTGCTGGTTCCCCGTCTCGTGCTGACCGTAAGATCTGTCACAATTTGGTTACAAATTGCTTCAAAGGCCCCCTTGATTTCAATGGCTGGAGATGCGGTATTTTGGCAGACCTCTAGATAACCTTTGATTTTTGGTAGAAGCTCAGTGTGAAAAGTGTTTGGCACTACGTTAGCCCACTTCAGCCTTCTCCCCTGGTCGGTTGGGCGTACTAAGATATCTGCCTCTTGTGGGTGGGGTATAGGGCCCATATGCTGTCCCCAAGCTACCTCCACTACTACCGGGTTATGGTCACTATGTACCGACACCAGTGTGTTATATGATGTTACCCTGTTCAGGATCCCTGGGGTCATGAATATGTAGTCGATGGTGGACCCAGGGATAGTACCTTTGTAGGTATGAGATCTAATGGTGCCTTCGGGTGAGTTAGGTTCGTACAGGTTATGATAAGCCACTAAGTCTTCTAACTCTGCCCCCATGGTAGAGTGCTCAAAATGTGGCCCTACTGGCCATGCAGGGTCTTCCCTGATCGTTAAGTTGCAAGGGCCGTTGCATGGGTGAATATTAAAATCTCCTAAAAGGATAATTTCATAAGTACGACATGTGTTTTGACTGACAGAAACTAAAATGTGTCCAGGCTGGTAATGCTATTGTTACTAGTGGCCTTATTCATTGAATTGTAACAATTAATATAAAAGGTGCTCATGGAAGGGGGAACTACCCTTTCAACTATTAGTAAGTTCGGGCAGGGATTGTTGACCAATTTCAACGAGCCTTTAAGTTTCAGGGAAAAAAGGGTTATAAGCCCACCCCTGGCTCTACCTGAACTGCTTGGGGATGCGGCCTTAACGAAACTAGTGAAGCCGTCCAGGAAAAAACTATCTGCTGTGTCCCAAGTCTCCTGCATGGCGATAACTTCATATCCGCGGACCGCTCCCACCCAATCCTCATTAGTTACCTTGCTTTTGATACCTGCCACATTCCAGCTAGCAATTTTGCAAACCGTGTCCTATCCCCGCTCACCAAGTCCTATTTGGGGGGGTCGCCCGTGGGCTAATGGTCAATCAACCTCCTCTAAACCCTCCATGCCCTCCAGACCCTCCATGCCTGATAATGGCGCAAAGCGGGTGCTGGTGGATATCACACTGGCTGATGGTGCGTCACACGCCCCTTGAACTGGTAGTGGCAGTGATGTAAGTTCTGATCTTTGGACAAGGCGTTGAGGGGAACCCGTGGTGGCAGCCGCGGCGGAACCTGCCCTCGGGTGTGAGATCATAGTTGAGCTTGTGGTGCCGTGACGGTATCCAGCGTAGGTTCTCCTCAAGGGAGGATAGAAGAACCCCAGTGGTACGGGTCTCCTATGGTCTTTGGGAGTTATACCAGAGCCATCCCAGAAAAGTTTGTCTGCCAAGTTGGGCCTGTTGAAATTTATGACCACACAGTCCCCCTTGGTTGTATAGCTTTATTTCGAAATATTTATCATTTCTTAAAAGCATTACAGTACAAAAACAAATTAAAATATACAACAATTGTGCAGTTCAACCCTCTAAGACACATTATACAATAACCAGCAATATACAGTCATTAAAAGAATAAAAAGGATGGGAAACACAGCATCAAATGGCTAAAACCAGTTGAATCAGGGTGGATGACCTTACTGGAGGAGCGATTTCCTCACAGATCTTATCCTCCATGCCCAGCCCAGAAATTTTGCCAGGCAACATGCAAACAGAGGGCGAGCATCCGATCTTAGAATCTGTAAGGCCTCCGAATGTGACCGGGTGCCCAGCCTCATGCAAAGAGATTTCAGCCATCTACGGCGAGGTGCAACATACGCTGAACACTCAAACATTAGATGGGCAGTGGACTCAACCCTATTAACACAAAAAGGACAGGACGAAATAGTTTGCCAAGGTGGTTTCCAGCTCGCTGTCCACTTTCCTAGAGGCAGAACTCCAACCCTGAATTTAAAATACAATGCCCTATCCATCGGGTTGGAGATCAGGTCCAGGTAAGGTTCTCTAAGGGGGAGATCTTTAATAAGCAAAAACTCAACAGCAGATCTACATAGTTTGTAGTGACTCGCTCTCTCATTTGCCACCCAAGCCCAGAATATTCTCTTTAACAGCTGTTTAGGTGGAGATGTTCTGTTGGCCCAGGCGTCTCCCAAGCCCAGTTCGCAAAGGAGGCGTTTTACTTCCGTGAGCCAACCGACCTTCTGCCAGCCCGGGGTTGAGAGGAGTTCGCGCAGGACCTCTGCGTAGTTTGAGAGTTCTGGTACATTCCATATTCGAGCCCACAGTAAGAGAGGGCGTAGCTTTGCTTGCTCGGATATGGGGCGTGTACCTGTATCAAATAGGAGAGGGAGAGTGGGAGTACTGTGAGGTAACCTCATTAGATCTTTATGAAATTTGTTCTCAAGGTGGGTCAGGGTATCAAATTTCTGCGTACCCCAAAGCTCTGCCCCATACAACGCCGCACTCACCGCCTTTGCCCTATAAATATCTAATATCACCCCAATGGGTTTAAGGGGTGAGGCACGATGTTCTTTTAATAATGCGCCTGTGACCCTCCTATGAGTCAGAATGATTTTTTGGTGGTGAGCCTTCCAACTCATAGAGTCGCAGAGTCGGATGCCTAGATAATCGAATTCCCTTACCCTTTCGAGTGGGACTGAATCAAGGGTTGGAGGGTGTACTGCCTTCCTAGGGGGATTCAGGACCAGGAACTTGGTTTTGCTTATGTTAATAACCAAACCCCTGGAGTCACAAAAATCCTGGAACCTTGAAAGCAACGTTTGGAGGCCTAGCGGGGTTTTCGAAATCAGCAGGGTATCATCTGCAAACAGGAGAGTTGGTATCTTCCTGCCCGCCAGGGAGGGTGCGTCTGCTGGTAGTTTAAGGAGGTACTCCACCACTCCGTTTAGGTAGAGTGAGAACAGAGTGGGGGCTAGCACACACCCCTGGCGGACACCCCTGTCTACAGAGATGCGAGATGTTTTTTGGCCCTGTGCGCCCCATCTGATTTGTGCAAAGTTGCTTTCGTGGAACTTGATGAGCAAAGCCAGCAAGTACGGGGGGATGCCCAAACCCTCAAGCACAACCCACAATTGGTTACGTGGGACTAGGTCAAAGGCAATCCGCAGGTCTATAAATGCGAGATAAAGACTGCCTTTGCCCAGTATGACCACTTTCCAATAAAGCATTAGAAATCGGAATGTCTGCTCAATAGTGCCAGTTCCTGATCTAAAACCGGCCTGGAAGTCAGACAAAACCTGCTTTTCTTCGGCCCACTGCAAAATCCTCCCTAAAACTACTTTCCCTGCTACCTTCTGGGTAGAATCAAGCAGGCTTATGGGACGGTAGTTGGCAGGGTCGTCCCTACAGCCTTTTTTAAAAATCGGGACGACTTCCGCACCCCTCCACGAACCCGGGAGGCATCCACCAGACATGGCCTCATTCAGAAGTAGGGCGATGAGTGAGCTCCACACCTCCGTGTCGATCCGGAGCAAATCGCCAGGGACACCATCTGGACCTGCCGCCTTGTTAGAAACAAGACACCTAATTGCTCCTTCAACCTCCTTAGCTGCAAAGGTGTGGTCAATGTCTGTATTAGCTACCGGCATACTGTGCCTGGAACCCCTATTCTGTACTGGAGCCCCTGATGGAATGGAGTAGAGCATGGAAAAATGTGCAAACCAGGCCTCCCCTGTGATGTTACATGTCAGCAGTGAGTCGACAGGCCTATCCCTGCCTCTGAGCAAAGCCCAGAAACCCCTCGTGTCTTTTTTGGAGCTGGCGTCCATTAGGTCTCTCCAAAAATTTGTTTCATGGGTATCCCTTGCCACTGCTTGAGCTTTTTTATAATTTTTCCTAGCGAGTGTGATCTGAACAGAGTCTTTATTTCCAACCGCCCGGATAAGATCGCTTTTAGCTGCACGACAGGCAGAGGAGTACCATTGGTCTCTACCCTTAGTTGCCGTTCTCCGAAGGGCCCTAGCCCTACCCTGTGGAACTATAAACAAATTACTGAGGGATGCGATAGTCTCTGTGAATGCCGTAAGGACATCGTTATCAAAATCCGACGCGCCTAGGTGGTGCTTAACTTTTGACATTATGTTCCCAGCTTGGGCCATTCTTTCTTCGTCCGCAACAACTTTCGCCCATTTTAATCGCCTACCGCAATTAGATGGTACAACTTCGTGGGAAGATTTCCAATTGGATCGAGGCAATGATGGATTCCCTACTTCCCACGGAAGGGCAAGGGTTAGGACCAAGGGATTATGATCGCTATCAGTTGTTTGTTGGACTTCCATATCATGGAAGTACTGCCATAAGTTATGGTTTAGCAGTATATAGTCGATTCTAGAGGTGTGGCCCACCCTATTATAGGTGTGCGCACCCCTAGAATCTGATTTAGATCGACCATTAGTGGCCCTAAGGTCATGTTCTAAACAAAGAGAGTTAAGATCAATGACATTCTGGGTCCATTTTTTAATTGGATCAAGAGCGAGCAAAGGAATACCTCTCTTAGCATCGTCTTCCCAGATGTCCAGGATGTCCTCGCTGGCTAACGGTTCGAAACAACAGTTAAGGTCTCCAGCCAGGACAACAAGAGAGTCGATGTTGCAGTCACTGAGCTCCTCTTCAACTCCAGTTGAAGATAACAATGAATTCCCCCCCCTGGCCCCCCTAAGATACAGATTAAACACCTCTAACTTCCTGCCCCCGGGGCACTGTATAGTGAGTCTCATGAGGTCAGGAGATTGGATATTTATGTGTCTTATGGATAGGCCCAGTGCGATACTGACCCAGATAAGAAGGCCACCAGATGGGCGGCCTTTACTGCCCTGTGGTTTGGATGCTGGCACAGAGTAGGTCGTGAAACCTACCCTGTGGAAGGGCTCCAAACACCAGGTTTCTTGAAGGAGGCAGATCCCAAAAGGGTCCAAAAAGGAGTTCCAATCTGGCTTATCGATGTTACGAGCAAGCCCTGCCACATTCCAACTTAAGATCTTCAGCTGGGGATTATCTACGGAACTCTTGCAAGTCAAGGGAGCAAAGACAGGGGGGTCAGTGTTAGAACCGAGAGGCCGGGAAAACTGGAGAGGAATTGTGAGGGACGTCGAAGCAGCAACTGTCTCGCACACAATTGCAATGGCACTATTGGTACAATTGGTATTAAGAGAATGCAGCGAACCCTGTACAGACAAGGCATGTGCCCTGGATTGGATAGGGGGGACAGGGCTAGTCCCAACAAGGGTAGACGACAAGGGAAAAAAACCAACTTCCACCAGGGGTGCTGGAAGCTGAGCAGGTGGTGCCGGGTCAGGGGGCTTAAACAGTCAATCAACATCCACAAGACAGTCGTACCTGTTTGAGGTTGTTATCCCGAGCCAGCTTCTAGATGGATTGTGCTCTTTAGTGTAATACCCCCATCTTGGCTGATGACGAACCATGGACCAATTGCCCCCATGTGAGTATACATCTCGAGGTGGATAAAAGAAGGACAATGGCCTCGGGGCAATGGATGAACCCCCATCCTCTGCAGCCCAGGAACAAATATGATTAGCCGTGTGTGAGTCTTCAAACGTCACGACTATGCAATCGCCGGGTATAGATTTCCTTGTGGAACCCACCCACGGTACTCTACGTACCATTTTAACTCTACTCGTCCTGCCATTAGGAATCGGTCTGTACGTATTGAGCCAGTGCATGACCTTGTTCTTTAGAGACCAGAGGTTTTCGTGGTGGCCATTCGCTGCCTCCGGCACACCTGTCAACACCACCACGTAGTCATTGGCTTCTGGAGGGAGATCAATGTACCCCCCTCGAAAATTACTCTTGTTGTGTGGGCCCAAGGTAGGATGGAAGGAAGTTTTGTTCTGGGAGCCCTGAGTAGGCCGGTGGGTGGAACTACTAGGATTCTGCCTCCTAGGAGCAGCCATATTGGTGCGAGTGTGGGTTTGTGAGGTGGAAGCATTTGGGATATTAGCCCCGGACAGGGGTGCAGGATTTGTAGTGGCGACTCTCTTGGTACGGGGTTTAGGGATTGGCTGTGTGGGACAGGGCGCAGTTGAGTGGGAAGTTAAACTATGCGGGGCTGTAGGGGAAGGGATTAAAACCTGAGGAGCTATGTTATTCTCTATCAAACCTTGGTGTTCAAGACCTCTTAAGCCAAGTGTAGCCAAGGCTATAATACTTTTCTCCATCTCTAAGAGATGGTTCTCGATTCGAGAGAGTCTTAAATCCAGGGGAGATAAGAGACTTTTTAGGGTTTCCCAAACTACTCCTATGAATTCCCCTTCCCTCCCCTCCTGGTCGTTTAGGTAGAGATCTACTTTCTCTATGGGTATATTGCCTTTGGTGGCAGCCGGTGCTACGCCATCATTATCAGTGCACCGAGGAGCCTGTGGGAGAGTGTCATGCCTTCCCAAACTACCATTAACAGGGATGTTAGCAACGTTAAATATGTGTGCCCCCATAATTTTAGCCTTCTTGTATGAGGGAGTCGATCTATGGGAGCGCTTTCTTTTGTGTAGATTGTCCTTAATACTATCAAATCTACCGTAGCAAGTGGACGCATCGGAAATATCTGGGGAATGAGAAATGGGGGTAAGACGGTGGTGAGGGCTAACCACAGGAGTGGACAGGCTTATGGACAAAGGTAGTGGGCACAAGGGTGGCGAAGGGATAGGCAAAACCGGAGTGTCATGAACATCCGCCATCGTTGTTACACACTGTTGGTTGTGCAAACGCTTCGGAGTGATGGCTGATGCTATATGCCCTAGGGAAGATTTCTTGAAGTTAGCAAAATCTAACGACAATTTCCTAGCAGCCGCCAAGTCAAGGGACACTCTAGTTTGAAGTTTGGTAATCTCCTGGTCTATGGCAATATTTGTGCGTGTAATAAAATCATCCATAGGACCATTGTGAACCAACCCCCCCTTAGCCGCCCTACTGCGGGTAGCACGAGTACACATATTTACAAAAATAGACTACCAGCCTAGACGGGGGTAATGGACGATACCAATTTGGAAGAAGGCAAAGCTAGGGCGTAAGAGAAGGGGCCCAGACCAGACCTCTCAGACCTCGAACGGCCTCAAACGGCCCGCTCTTAGCCCGGTCTTCGCCCCGAGCTGCGTCCCGCGCTGCGGGAGACCTGTTCCTAGGTATAGAAACCGTAATGGGCGGTGGGCGGGCCAACGGGGAGAGCGGACCGGAAGGTCTGGCAGGGTCACGCAGGGACTCCTGGACAATGGAGTCCCTGCACACGCTCGCAGCCCCGCTGTGCCTCTCACCCAAGCCCTTCTCCTCAGCAGCGCCAGGTGCAGCAGCCAATGTCCAGCCCCCAACAAGGACGACGAAGCGGCACCCGCGGAGCGGGTGCGGCGAGCTTCAGCAGAAAGCAGGAAACAGCGTCCCAAGCAAGCGCCAGGTACAAGCGCTAAAAGAGATTGTGGCGTCCCAGGGAGAAGTCAGGAGAAAGAGATAAAATACCCTCCAATGGGCGGTGGGCGGGCCAACGGGGAGAGCGGACCGGAAGGTCTGGCAGGGTCACGCAGGGACTCCTGGACAATGGAGTCCCTGCACACGCTCGCAGCCCCGCTGTGCCTCTCACCCAAGCCCTTCTTCTCAGCAGCGCCAGGTGCAGCAGCCAATGTCCAGCCCCCAACAAGGACGACGAAGCGGCACCCGCGGAGCGGGTGCGGCGAGATTCAGCAGAAAGCAGGAAACAGCGTCCCAAGCAAGCACCAGGTACAAGCGCTAAAAGAGATTGTGGCGTCCCCCTTGGTGATTTTAGGTCTTTCCCCAACCCACCCCACTCTTCTTGCAAAGATTATCAAGTCTGCGGGGTTCTCCCCACTGGAGGAATCAACACACCAATTTCTTGCTTTATATAAGAGTTTCCTAGTGGATTCAAATTCACCCTCTTCAAGAGGTGGTACTCCTATAAACACTGCCACCAAAGGGGCAGCAGCCGGAGGTAGATTCAGGTTGTACTTGCTTGGTTTTGAATTCCTATGCGGGGACGTGGGTGGTGACAATCGAGGGGGGCTATAGATGTTTGAGCCGCCTGGCTTGCGGGTGTAATATTATGGAAAAGCTGCCCTCCAGGAACTGTTCCCTCTCCCATCTGAGGTGGGGCTATGGCGCGGGGATCTGGCCCTCCTAGCGCTCCAGAGTCTTGAAGCGGTCTGCTCCAAGGGCGTCGGATAGGAGGTAAGGATCTTATCCAGCTGGGCACATTTCATGAGGAGATTGGACAAGCAGGAATTTAATGTATCAACAATGTCTTTAGCTATCCCCACTAGCAACAAAGAGCGCCTCCAGTTGGTCCCCAAGGGGCTCGGTTAATTCGAGGGCTGGGGCCACTGCTTTGTTTTTTTTCCCTCTGGCCCCCTTTAGCGGATTGGCTGCCTGTTGACATAGCTGCAATAGGTCCATAGTGGTACCGGGCTTGGGTGCTGTAGTGGCTATGGGGGCGGGATTGGTGTTAATTATTACCACGGGGTCCAAAGGTATAGGGGGGGCCACTGTCGTTGTACCCGCTGGGCTGACAAGGGACAGTTCGGGAGTAGGGGACTCCGTTACCTCAGGCAATGTCAAACCTAGTTCTTGTTCAGCAGTAGCGATTTCTTTGGTGAGGGCCCCCACTGCTGAGGAAAGATATGACAAGATAGACTTCGAATGTCTAGGCATTTTAGCATATTTCCCCTCATCCTCAGAAGTTGTTGTTTTCTTGCGCTTACCCATTGATCGTGGTTGAGGTATTGTTAAGGGGGTGGCCCCGCCCCGCCTCCTTCTGCCTCGGACTGCCAAAGACTGCCCCGCCCAGGGACGCTCCCATGCGTGACTGGCGGGGCGAGAGGCGTTTCCGCAGATAAGGCGCCTCCTGGCGCGTGACCAGCGTCACTCCTTCCACACGAGCCCCGGGGCAGCTGGGTGTTGTAGTTCCCCAGCTGCGTGAGGCACCGGGCGAGTGGCGGCAAGCGCTGGTGCCGTTCCCCTCACGGTGAAACCACAAGGTGAGGAGCTGGTGTGCAACACCGTTTCCCTCACGGCTGGAATGGTTTGGTGCGAGTCAGTACAATGAAGCTTTAAAGCCCACTCACCAGCAAGCTTCTTTTCTTCCCACGCTTCAGCCACAGAGAGGGAGAATGAGGCAAAACAGCAATGCAGCAATGCAGGATGGGTAATGTAGTCCAGTCTGCAATCGCCCGCAATCGCCTGATTTTTTTAATCCTGGGCAAACGGCTAGAGAAATCAGCATCTCTGAAAAAAAGTAAAGTTTTTTGCTCAGGGACGTCTCTGTGATTTTAATAATGAAACCTGAGTCCCTTGGATCGAAAAAAGCACGCAATATGCGATGTGAAATGAAATATATCGCCCCAGGATTCAGACGTGTGTGCTTGGTCCGTTGCCCACTGCTCATTACTCGCTGCTCGTCACAAAAACGGCCGCCGTCGCACAGAGTCAGTGGAAACGGGAGCTGGAGATACTTTTATTCTCAACGTTGTTGCCAGGAATGAATAAATATTTCCTTGATCCGCCTGATACAAAGTATCCCATGCATCCAAAGTTCGTCTCGGAAGTAAAGAGCAGCTCACCGCACCACACATCCCCCGTAAGACAGGCTCAGACTCAGGCTCGGACTCCGTCGCAATTAATCTCCCATGGCCGCCGGTAGCGAGGATGACAGGGATTCACGCCCGCTTCAGAAACACCGCACCCAACTCTTCTTTGGACCATTACTTGTTGATACAAGCCCCACCCCTATTCGAGGCTGCAACTTTAATTGACTTTGTAGCTGGTCCGTATTAATGTTCGGCAAATTTGTCAGCAAATTTGAGTCCCTAGCAGTACTCCGGCCCAAACTAGCCCTCTGTCCTCCTATTAAGGGAGGTGGATCAATATTATTCTGGGATGTTACGTTTTTCTCAATCAGAGACAACCTCTCAAGGATCGGGCCCAGTTTAGGTCCAGCAGACTAGACATCACTGTCTGGAAGGTTCCCAAATCTACCTGAGAATTCGAGGTGGGGGATGCAAAAGTAGTTGCCGGGGGTTTAGGAACCTAGGTGGGTTTCAATTTCTTCACTTCACCCCCAATAGATTGAAATTTCCTTTCAGTGCCCACACCTTGCCGCACATTCCCCTTAAGGACCAGGTGAATGACTTCACTTCTAGTGGTTAAAGATGGTTCCATTGGATTACTGGTTGTCATAACAGCATTTCCTTGTGAGTGATTGGAATCACTGCCACCCTTATTGCTTATTGTGATAACAGGTGAGAGAGGCTTTGGCATATGCTTAGAAGGGGGTATTACAAGCTAGTTGCACCATCACAAGCCTGTGAGCCATCTAGAATCCCTGAGCTACTGGATAGGCTCAAGAGATCATCGTCACCTCCTAACCGGGACACGTGAGTATCAACAAGTGATGGATGAGAGAAAACTGGTTGGTGACCTAGAGAGATACCTGCTAACCAGCTGGATCGCTTTGTCTATCACTGCTGCTGCCCGCTGCAGAAAAGAATCCATGGTAGATACTGTGGCAGTGGGACCAGCCTTTGCCCTCACTGAGGCCGATGCTGCCTTGCGCCTAACCATGACACGACCACCCACTAGAAAATTGAGACTGTAGTCCCAGAGATAAATTGTCAAAAGTACAGCCCTGCGGGTCAACAGAGGAACAGACACTGCAAACCCTGCAATCACGGGCTTGACCGCATTCAATATTAACAGCGCGTTACGGAGGTCAATTTCAGCCAAAAACCAAGGCCAGTTAACATCAAGAGACAATCCTGCCTCTTACATCACTGCAAATGTCTCAAAGGAGGGCAGGTATTTGAGCGGGGTAATTGCCGTGGAGTGTTTTGCACAGGGATCCCGGGTGTAGAACCAAGAAGGAGGGCCAGCCCAGCCTCCGCCGGCCTCGGACGGGCGCTGCGGGAGCCCTGATATCGAAAGTCTTGTTTCCAATACAGGAGAACTGGCCAAGTTTTACATATGGAGTAACCGCCCCCCAGTGGCAGCTGCATTGTGTAACTCCATCCGCCCACTGACTGGGGTATGCCTGGAGTCTTTAACCCTCTCTGCTTCAGAACCCAAGGAGTGCTCTTTGGGGCCACTGACTGTGCCGTCTCATATGTGACACAGTTACTGTGACTCCCAATGGTTGGTTGCCCCTGCGCCTTCATCTGTGATACTGTATGGGCCCGAAAGGATATGGCATTCTTTTATTTGCATCAGCCCCAATCATATGCAAATGTTGGGACATTCCACCATGACTGCCTTTGTGCAAAATATTTGATGGTGCAACCAATTTATACATGCACCGACACGTATTTGCTGCCCTTTCAGTAACATCCAGGAGGCCTAGGAGTTCAAAAATGTGTGCAAAAATGCATACAAACATCTGTTGCACCCCTAAGGTACATTGGTAATAGGTACTGGTTATAACGTCCAGTAACATGCATTGGAGATCAAGCATTATTGTGTGTGCATCTCTCCATAAGAATCTCATGTGGTTACAGTCTTTCCCTCCACTTTGGAGACTCATCAGTACCAAGGGAGAGCATCCAGCCATTTAAGAGATGTGGATTCACATACTTTGGCAGGCCAGGACTTCTGGTCCAATTGATCTGTTTTCTATAATTCCTGACACTTCGGGCCTGTAACTGCACTGAAGTCTCCGGTCCATTTGCAGGGCCACACACAGCATGTACATAATCTCATTATTGAAATGACTCCCACGATCTAACTCCAAAGAAACAAGAAGGCCGAACCGAGGGACCAACTCTCTCAGCAACAGTTTGGCCACAGTGATATTGCCATTTCTCTCTAACCAATGTATAAAAAAAAAGCTACACACTACAACTAGGTTATAAGGGAGTCCATTACATTTGGGCATCTCAACAAAATCAAGTTGTAGTGTATTGAAAGGACTTCCTGAGTTCCCTATATGACACATGGTCACTACACTATATTTACCCACTTTTAGCTGTTGGCAAGTGATACATCTGTGACCCAAATTCTCAGCAATAACAGGGAAACGGAATTAAACCAAAAGTGCATCAATTCATCTCTCCCTATATATGATTTGCCATGAAAAGGTCTAGCCATACTATCTCATCTTGCAAAACAGTCCTCCCATCTTTTGAATAGTGCATGGCAGAGCTTGCGGAGTTTTACTCCGTGGAATTCCATGAGTTACCGAAAAACTCAGTGAAATACTACAGAGTTCATTACACCTCTGCCTACACCACATACTTTATAAACTGAGACTCCAAATCTCTTCCAATTGTTACTGAGACACACTTCACCCATCACAAACAAACACACATTAAAAAAGATAGCAGAGACATCTTCCACACATGCATTTCATTCATAATTAGGATAACACCAGCCCTTATTTCTCCTGTGGCTACCAACATCCTTCCACATTACTAACAAACTAACACTCGCTTGCGCACACTCTCACTCTTGCCTGTATTCTCTCCCTCTTTTTAACAACTTGGGCATCCAGAAGGGCAATACATTTGTAGCGTCTTCAGGTTAGTAAAGTTGTCTAGCAGAAGTACAAAATGATGGGGCAGAGATGAGCTGCTTGGTATGCCATGACGCACATTCTTTTTTACTTTAGTAAACTAACTAAACATCACATCCACCAGCATCTAGTCTCCTAGTTTCAGGCAACAGCGCGAGCACGCCGTGAGGGCAACAGCAACAGTGCTCTCACCTTTCAGCATACCACACCGTGAGGGCAACGGCTAGAGGCACGCACACGCCGGTCCCGGCAGCAGTGGGACACTACAACTCCCAGCTGCCCCGGGGACTGGTGCATTCCTGATGCCCACGACGCGCCCGGAGGCGCCTTAAGAGGAAGGAACGCCTCCCGCATCGTGGGACGCACGTGGGCGGCGCCGGGCTGAGCCCGGGCAGAGGGCTGGCTGTCTGTGGCCGTCCGGGGCACGAGGAGGCAGGGCAGGGCCACCCCCTTGACATCACCCAATGGGTAAGCGCAAGAAAGCTTTATTGACTGATGAGGGGGGAAAGAGGGCAAAGTTACCTAGACACTCTGAGTCTATTATTTCTTACCTGTCATCTGCAGTGGGTGTGTTGTCTAAGGAAATTGCAAATGCCGAACTTGTACTGGGCTTATCGGCCACCCAACCTCCCACGTCCCCACTAATTTCTGTCGCCAAACATGTCCCTGTTATCCCTCTCGAACCGAAGGTGGTTATATCTAATGTGAACTTGCCGTCGACACAAACTGTTTGCTCTCCACAAGGGAATCCCGTGGTCCCGAATTTGACATTGAGTCAACAAACCACTGGCAGTGTTGTTACACGGGACTCTGAGAGGCTGGAGTACACTGAGGGTATCCCATTTGTTCCCCTGGTCTAGATATCAATCTTGGAGAACAGTTAGAGACATTGTTCCTTGCTCGGATCGAGCCTTTGCTAGTGGGGATCGCTAAGGATATAGTGGACACATTGAACACTTGCCTTTCTGGTTTATTGAAGAAATTCTCATTAATTGATAAACTGGTTAAAGATCTTACCCCAGTCTCTCACTCTGTTACAGGGGTCGCCCCGCTTGATACTGGTAGAGGTTTGGTGGTCACAATCCCAGAGCCGATTTTTTGTAGCCCCGGGTCGCCTGTAATCATGGAGGGGGGTAGGAAATCCTCATAGCGCTAATACAGCCGCAGGCGCAGGGCGCCCTAGGGCAGGACATCCAGGGAGTGTCTGTCACCCACTCAACCCACCCAATCCAGGCCCGAGCAAGAGGGCCAGGGGAAGTAGGGGGCGTGGCCAGCCAGGCAAACATGGCAGACGCGACTCTTTAGAGCTCCGTCTGGCGGGCCCTAACTTATCCTGTCATTAACCTATTACTGTGTTCCTTACTCCTGAACGCGGAGCGGTGAGGCTGCGGACTCCCCTGCGGGACCCTCGAGCGAGATCCGCGGTGAGAAACGAGCCGCGGGCAGCGAAGAACGGGAGGAGACATCTCCGCGACGGAAAGGCGCGAAACTGTGAGCGGGACCCAACCGCTGCTGACGGCGAAGGGAGAGGAGCTGGTGGAGCCGCCAACCTGGCCGAGCGCTACCGATGCCTGCAAGGTGAGACGGCCGGTGAGAGTGCATTCGGGGGAGAACAAAGGACCCCTGCAACAGCTATCTGCGGCCGCGAGCCAGGAAGCGACATCGGCTGGCGCTGAGCGGAGGCAGAGGTGAAGCAAGAGCTTCGGAGGGAGACGCGGTGGTTCGGCGGCTGGCGGGTCGGACCCTCGAAGCGGTGTAGCCGAAGGCGGCAGGGCAGGCTGCGGAAGGCTTCCCCAGTTGAGTGCGGGACCCGGGGTGCACAGGAGACGGCAGTAATCCTGCGGTACGCTGCCATAAGCTGCAGACTTGAGCTCTGCCCTGGTGTGGGTCAGCTGTCCGGTGCTGGCACTCTGTGGGGTCTGCGGCGGGCGCTGCTCCTGCCCATGTGGTGCCCTGCAGACCCGGGGGAAAGTTGTCACCTGCCATACATGACCAGCGGAGCTCACACAGAGCAACAGAGGACAAGGGCTCCGGCACTGAGACATTGATTGGCCCTAAAAGCCAAGGTGCCGCCATCTTCGCCCAGCACTGAGTCAAAGAAACCCCTGCTGCTGAGTTGGGCTGTCTGATCCACGAGCGCTGCCACAGCCAGACGCTGGCCTGGAGACTCAACCAGGGCGGGAGACACACACCCCCCGCCCCTGTGCAGTAATGCGGTGAAAGCGCCTGGAGAGACAATAACCCATGATTGCCTGCTGCGCCGGGACGAGGTGGGGACTGCTTGCCAGGCGCCTGGACCGAGTGGCCATTGGGCCTAAATTTCTTCCTTTGCGGCGCCTGCCGACTGGAGACTGAGGGGGCAACTCCCTTCCCGTCTGCCTGTGCGCGCAGTTGCTCTTGCGGACTGGTGGTAAGCTGCGGCCTGGGGACCTGTCCTGGTGAGCGCGGACTACATGGCACTGGTGTTCCTGCGGGGTGAGACAGGCGGGACTACCACTGAGGAGTGAGCTACAGAGATTGGGAACACTGCTGGCCAATTCGCTGCCCGTGGGGGCAACAGGTGCTTGATCGAAGACCAGGGGCTGAGGCCTAGAAGCGGAGGGCCAGCGCTGTAGGCGGATGCGGAGTGGCAGGCCGCGCATCCCGCAAACAGAGGACCTGTCTTGCCCTCCACGTGATCTGGATTGTCGCTGGTGTGCGGAGGCCCTGCCCCTGGCGTACGTTGGTCGCTCTACACGAACTGTTGTGGTTGGATAACGGAGCTGAGCCAATAGCGGGAAACAAACCAAGGGGGAACCCCCTGGGCGACTGAAGCGGGGGTGCTCCGGAGGGTGGTCCTGTCTGACCCACGGAGAAAAGGCAAGCACAGACGGCCGACTGGAACCCAGCAGCTCAGGGCGCGGCGCTGGACGGTGAGGAGCGGGCAGGGCCGCCATCTTTTCCTCACTCCTCTGACTGACACGCAGCATTGCTCATTTGAACGGGGCAGATTGCCTCTCAGGACAAAGCTGGGCACGGAGGCGGAGGGTATTGATGCCTACAGCGCAGCAGATAGTGATGGGCAAGCTCAGGGACAGGACCACAACGAAGCAACAAGAAGTGAGAGGCGCAGATCACGTGCAGGACCCGAGACGAACCGACGCGGAGCCAGTAGCCGCGTTGGCGACCAAGATGGACACTGTGCTGGCGGCAGTGGAGCACATTGGCGCCACATTGGTACAAACCATGACCTCCCTAGAAGCTCGTTTGGACAAAGTCACGTCTGACTTCACGCTGCTTCACGCGGACCATCGCAAGCTGTCGGACTCCGTTGCAGAGCAGCGTCAAACAGTTCAAGAACTGCAACCTGTGGTGAACAGCCATGCCTCGGCCCTGCAGGACCTAGTCAACAGAGTACACGCATTGGAAGACCGCGCGGACGATGCAGAAGGGCGCTCTCGTCCGGGTAGTAGGCTTGCCGGAAGGTGAAGAAGGGAAGGACCCCGAGAGATACATTGAGGACTGGCTGCGGTCGCTCATGCCCGACGGAACGCTATCCCCGAACTTTGTAGTGGAGAGGGCGCACTGGGTGCCGGCGCAGGCCCAGCGACCGGGAACCCGGCCCCGCCCATTTATCTTCAAACTACTCAACTACCGCGACTGGGACGCGGTGCTCCGCGAGACCAGGAAGCTCAGTGACCTTAGATTGGGCAATAGCCGCGTGATGCTTTTTCCGGACTACACTGCGACGGTGCAGAAAAGGCGGGGCTCCTACCTTGCAGTGAAGAAGCAGCTCCGGGAATTGGAAATACCCTACTCCTTGTTATTCCCCTCACGCCTGCGGGTTGTCACTAGGGAGGGCACGCGCTTCTTTGAGGCTCCGTCTGATGTCTGGGACTGGCTGGAAGAGACGGGACGATGGTCAGGGGCGAGGCCGGCTGGCCTGGAAGAGGGGGGATGGCAGGAGCAGCGTCCCATGAGAAGGAGGAAGAAGAGGGAAGCCAGACGGAGCAGGGGATCGGGGCTGACAGCGCCCAGCCCGGAGAAGATGAGCCAGGAGCGACAGGAGGTTCTTGAGGCGGTGGCAACACTGGGAGTAGGGGACGCTAATGAAGACACAGACTACAGACAGCAGATTGACCTAGCTGCGAGTGGGTCGTCCTCACCATCCACAGTGATGTCGGAAGACACTATCCTGCCTACAATGACCCCGCGGACGGCGGACTACATTGCGTAGCCAAGGACAGCCTTGAGATGTACTAATGTTATGCTGTGATCCACTGGCTGTCTGATATATCCTTTCTGTGTTGGCTGGGGCATGCCAAGGGGGCTGCTTACTATACTTTGTGGTCTGCGCAAGGCTAGAGCGCGGAAGTGCTGGGGCGTCAAGACTGCGGGGTGTTGCGCTGGCTAGGAGGGGCGGTTGGGCACCTGATGCGCAGAGCGACATTAGGGGGCGGAACGCACCGTCTCGTCACATCACAGCTTGCCAATTGTACTGAACACGTCTCAAGATGTTCTAGGGGCCCCGGATAGGGGGATAATGAGAGTACTTGACACTTGTAACTTTCTGGTCACTGGCGGCACACCCACCTGGGCAACCATTAGGCTGACCTCTCACCTCTACTGAGGGTGGATCCTGTTAAAGTTTGGACGCATGCCGCTCCGGGGATTTGCCCTTTTAGTTACAAGGTTCTTTTTCATTGTTCGTTTAACGTGCGGCACACTGACTTCCCCACTAGACGCTGCCCGTTGCCCCCCCGGTGCTGATAGGTTTCACGCAGCTACATGACACGTACTAATATCTTGGCATGGAACATCCGGGGTATGCACACACCGGCGCGGCGCTATTCAGTTTTCTCCTATTTGCAAAGGCACGGGGTGGGGATTGCCCTCCTTCAGGAGACACACATGACACAGACTGAGCTAGGCAAATTACGTAGACGCTGGCGTGGGAAAATACACGGCACTACCTTTTCAGCACATGCGCGGAGCACGTTGATGTGGGTGAGAGCAGGTGTCCCATTCAAGAGCCAAGACGTGCACGTAGACCCTGAGGGTAGATACTGCCTGGTGCGGGGAAGGCTGAATGGTCAGGAGCTCTTGCTGGGCTCCCTGTACGCCCCTAACACAAACCAGCCCTCCTTTTTAGAGTCCCAAAACCAGGTCCTTCACCCATATGCTAGCATCCCTTGGCTGATAGGTGGGGATTTCAACATGGTGTTAGACATAGGACTGGACCTCTCTTTCCCCCACTCCGCGCTACGACCGTGATGTCCACTGCTCAGGCGTTCAGAAGCTGGCTCGCACACTGGGGGATACAGGACCTGTGGCGGACGCAGCACCCCGGAGACAAAGTATACTCGTACTACTCCCCTGTACACGACCTCCATGTCAGGCTAGACCGGCTAGTTGGCTCACAGTCACTGCTCCCCTTGCATGCTGAGTCGGAATATTTAGGAAGGACACACTCCGACCACAACCCCCTACATCTCCAGCTTACATGGGAGGCGGACCGCCCACCTGTGCCTACTTGGAGGCTCCAGCCGGCTGCGCTGGAGGATCCTGAGTTTCGCTCCTCACAAGGCACAGCGGTTTTGAACTACTTTGACACTAACGAGGGGACTGCAAGCAGTGGGACGGTGGAATGGGACACACACAAATCGGTCATAAGGGGGCACTGTATGGGGACCTCCTGGAATATTCGCAAGCAGCTGTCCACTTCCCTCACACACTTAAAAAACGAGCTACTGCAGCATGAAAGGGAGGGCGAGGGGAGCGGGCTGCAATCACAAACCTTGGGAGACCTGCGAGCTTCGCACACAACCCTTATGGAACAGCTGAGGTGTCACAACTACGCGGCGCACACAGCTAGAACGCATGCCAAGGCAGATAGAGCCGGACGACTGCTAGCCTGGTTGATCCAAAAGGAGGGCCGGGGAACCCCAATCGGAGCTTTGTGCACGCTGGAGGGGCGGATGGTGTACACGCAGCGCGAATTACACCGTGCCCTGGTTGGGCACTACACGCAGCTGTACCGGGCTCGAGGCACTGGTCCAGTAGGCGCGCTGGGAGGTTTTCTAGACCTGGTCACCTTGCCGTTGGTTCCCAAGGATCATCAAGACACCCTGGACGCGCCCCTCGCACTGGAGGAGGTGGGTGATGCGATCCAGTCCCTAGCCCCAGGGAAGACACCGGGACCTGCTGGCCTGCCAGCCGAATACTATAAGGCTTACAGAGACACCCTAGCTCCCTTACTCTTGCGCACATATAAAGCGGCAATAGATGAGAGCTCGCTCCCCGCTTCTATGCGAGAGAGGTTCCTGGTCTCCCTGCCCAAGCCTGATAGGGATCCAGTGAACCTGGGCTCGTACAGGCCGCTGGTAATGCTTAATGTGGACTACAAGATCTTGGCAAAGCTGCTGGCCGAACGGCTGGCGCCAGTGGTCCCGCATCTGGTGCACGCTGACCAGAACGGATTTGTACCGGCGCGGACCACGTCCCTGAACCTCAGACGGTTCTTCAGAGTAGCAGCTGAGGCGGCGGGGAGGTGGCCGAGGGCAGGTTGCCTAATGATTGACCTACAGAAGGCATTTGACAGCCTGGAGTGGGGATACTTAGCTGAGGTACTGGTGCGCTTCGGGTTCGGTGTGGACTTCCTGCAGTTGGTTGACCTCCTCTACAAAAGACAGGTGGTGCACGTGAGATTGGGCCCATACATCTCGGAGGAAGTGGTGGTGGGCAGCGGCACCAAACAAGGCTGCCCCCTGTCACCCCTACTGTTCGCGCTGGCCATAGAGCCTCTGGCGGCGGCACTGCGACAGACCCTTAATGCGGGCATTTGCCTAGGAGATGCCGTGCACCAGGTCTCATTATATGCTGATGACCTGCTGGTGTTCATTAAAGACGTGCACAATATACCGGTGCAACTGGCCCAACTCCTGGACAGGTTTGCTGAAGTCTCCGGACTTCGGGTAAATGTAGCTAAGTCCTGTTTGTATGCGTTCAACAGTGAGGTGGAAGACCCAGAGTTCCGCCTCGGAGACACAAGGGTCCAATGGAGAGCTGACACCTTCAAATACCTGGGGATCCAGATCTACCGCCAACCGACTGACCTGTTTGATGGGAACCTGGGGCGAGCGGTGACAGCGCTCAAGTCCCAAATGAGCTTTTGGTCCACACTCCCACTGACAATCTCGGGTAGAGTGGCTCTGACCAAAATGGTCATGCTTCCCCGGATCCTCTACTACTTTGTTAATTTGCCTTCGTTCGTCCCGGCCTCCTTCTTTTCTAAACTTAACATGGTCCTTCGTGACTTCATCTGGGGCACGTCTAGGCATCGGTTGGGGCTGCCGAAGCTGTTCTTACTGACAGACAGAGGAGGGTTAGCTGTCCCCTGCTTTGAGCACTACTACCTGGCTGCACAGCTACAATGGATTGCCCGCTGGCTGGCAGACAGGTGTAGGGAAGACACTGCCTCGACCGAACCCCCATACTCTTTAAGCCATGTCGTTGCTCTCTTTCACCCACTGGCGCTGCCCGCGAAGCCCAAGCCGCCGTTGTTGGCGGTACCATACAAATGCTTCCGCAGAACCCTATTCCTCACCTGAAAGGTGTCCCCATATGCGCCCGCTATACCCAAAGACGGTTCCCCTGGGAGCGGGGGGGGCGAACACACACCCTCTGCTGGAACAGTGGGGAGCGGCCGATGTTCGGACGCTGGGGGACCTGTACAGGGATGGAAAGCTGGTGAAATACGACACGTTGATAGCTGAAGACGGATTGCCACCAGGGGGGTTTCTGATGCACCGCTCGCTGGTGGCAAGGATGGCGGCCCGATGGGGTGATATGGCGGCGGAGCCTGCACAACATCTTACAATGCAATACCTACACGTTATGGGGAGGGGTAGGCACTTGGTCCACTGGTTCGCTGCATCGCTGCGAGCACACACAGAGGTTAGCCTGGCCCCGCTCAGAGGCAAGTGGGAGCGGGACATGGGCAGGGTGCTTACCGATAAGGAGTGGGAGTGGCTCCTTAGGAGCCCGGTACGTATCCCCCGAAACATGCGCATGCGTTAGATACAACTTTTCATTGTCCATAGAGCCTACCTTACGCCTGGGCTAATTAATAGGTATTTTCACCGCTCTGACGCGTCCTGCCCTAGATGCGAAGAGCTAGATGTGGGGCTGGTTCACCTTCTGTGGAGCTGCCCCAGACTGGTCATCTACTGGCGTGTGATAGGCGAGGTGCTCGGGGCGTGCACAGGCCGCGCCATTCCTTTCAACTGGCCTGAGTACCTTCTGCACCAATTCAGGAGGAGACAGCAAGATAAGGCTTCGTCCCGTTTCCTAGACCTGGGTCTGGTGGTAGCTAAGCGACTGCTAACGCGGCGATGGAAGGCACGCGAGCCGCCTGCAGTGCAAGCGTGGGTAGCCTCCCTTAAGGCATGGGCACGGGCGGAATGGATAGCCATACGGCGGGAGGAGACAACCGGGCTTCGGAAAGAACCCATGGCAGAAAGGGGAGAGCGCATGCTTAGTGCCCTGCGGCCACCGGAGGAGGCGGACGCACAGGATACTGGAGCGGCCTAATCTGCTGCCCCGGATGCTCACACATGCCACAAGCTCTTCTGCTGTCAGGGAGTGTTGCTGCACTGGGCCTGTCCGCATCTGGGCGCACAAGACTGAGATGCGTACATGCTCGCACATAATGACACCCATGGGGTGGGACGTCGGAGGGTGGGGGGGCGGGGGTGGAAGGATATGATTAACATGATGTGGTTGTGCCGCAATAGTTTGAAAGTTTGAATGTTTGCATTAACGGTTTGATTACTGTCATCTCTATGTGTAAGCACACAGTAGTGGGATTCACCTCATGATTCTGTGATTATGTTATTGTGCACAATTGGACTGGCAGGAAGCCGTGCAACACTCCAGAGGACTCCGGGGCAAAATCCTGCGTGTATGTACCGGGACACAGCGCACACACTGCCCGAATGTGTTAGTGTAAACATGGCCTCAGGACAGTGCAACAAGTCGATCTGAGAATTGTTAATAATGCATTGGTGCGCCTGGATTGTCCTGTTACACTATCTGAATATTGCACTGTCTTTCGACTGATATAAAATGCTAATAAAATAGATTTGACAAAAAAAAGAGGGCCAGGGGAAGTAAATTGAATCTTGATTTACCCTCGGGGGCTGCACTACTGGTGGCCATCTTCGTTGGCGTACCCCCATTAGAATAGGGAACGACAGAATCAGCGGCTGACTTAATAATTAAGGCAAAGTCATGGTGTGCAGAAGCCAGTAGTGGTGGGACTCGAGTGGCTGACAGGATCATTTTCGCTAACAGGGTGGGCTGGATTGGGAAATGACCGAAGTTAGTACAGGGGGACTGTGTTGTAATCAATTCCGACAGCTCTGACATGGCCGATAGACTATTCTGGGACGCCTCTGACATCAGGGGAGGAGATCAGATGAGACCAATCCCCCTGGGGTTCTTCTATCCACCACCAATGACTCAAACTGGGCTTAACTACCCAGTGCGAGCAAGAAGGAGCCCAAACAGCGAAGTTGGTGGGACAGGGCTAATGGGTTACACACATTACACACATTCCAAACTAAGGCGGGACCCTAGTATCCAGACAGCCCCAATTATACAATCTATGCACCAACGTAAGGAAACTGATGGGCTACCCCTGAGAAATCGTTTTTCTCCCCTATCTGACATCGAGGAAATTGATTGACAGTCAACCACTCCACTGTCTGGCAGTGATAGTACCATCTCCCCTGTTGACCACAGGCTTTGCAAATTGATCAGTTGGAACATAGCTGGCTCCAGATCAAAGAGGGTTGATGCTGCCTGGATTGGGTATATTAGCAGCCATGACATCATAGCTTGCCAAGAAACCTGGGATACCTCCCCAAACTTCTGGCTGGATGGCTTTACTACATTTGCAATCCCAGCTGTTCCGAGCTCAGCTGGAATAGCAAAGGGAGGCTTATTCCTCTTATTCTCACTGAATCTCAAGGGCACCTTTAAGATGATCCCAAGTGGATCACCAAACTTACTAATTGTAGAGTGGGTAGTCTCACATAGCTGCAAAATTGTATTATTAAACTTTTATAATTCTTGGGATAGGGTCAAGGGAAATGACCACATAGGTGCTCTGGATCACGCTCTTACTATGCTCAGTCAAAACAAAAGTTACACTAATTTCGAATTTATTTTATTAGGTGATTTTAACGTTCACCCATGTATTGATCTGTGTTCTTTAGGCGAACAGGTGGGCCTGTTGGGCACAGGAAGCCCCCATTTTGAGCACACTAAGGCGGGGAGGCCCTTGAGGAGTTGCTTGCCAATCATAACTTGTACGAAGCCTGCATCTCAGAGGCAGGGATAAGAACCGTCACGTATTAAGGATCTGACCCATGTACCATACTGGATTATGTCTTTATGACCCCGGGTATATTACATAGGGCTGCGTTTTACAATACTATAGCTTCAACCTACAGTGACCATAACCCGGTCTTGCTTAAGTTACTCTGGGAAGACCATATGGGATTTAAACCCCGTCCTGACATTCCGGGGCCTGCCCTACGCCCCGTAGATCAAGGGAGAAGACTTAAATGGGCCAACGTAGTACCGGGGAACTTTATGGATGACTTATTTCCCACCATTGAGGGGTATATAACAACTTGCCAGGACCTATGTGCTTCTGCCCAAGAGATCATGGGGGCATTCGAGCGTATTTGTGTCAATATCTCGGGAGCCTTGATGTCCAAGCCATCTCAGATGGTGAATAAGAAACTTAGATGGCAAAATGGGGCGGGAAGGGCCGACCGTCGGGCGGTCTGTCAATTTGGGTAGCTTCTCACCTAGGATGTAGGGTGAGAAACCTCGAGACCAACTCACCGGATTTTCAGTGTGTTGTCTTAGAGTGGGTATCGGGGGTGAAAGTAGCACTAATAAACCTATACTCTAGACCGGTTGGCATTACGGGTACTTCGGGAACTATCGAGGATTTGTCTGTGTTCATTGATTGCACCACCCTCTGTCCATTACTTGTGATCGGGGGGGACTTTAACACTCAGTATGAGCCCCTCCCGGATCATTTGGAAGGGGTAACCAACGAAGAGGATGATCTTTGGGAGATACCTATTTTGTCGGGTCCACCTGTAAAATCATGGTCACCTTTAGCCACTCAAATAATTTCTTTCACTTTATCCCACTCCTTGAGGGCCTGTAACGGGCGGGCCGAGGGAGATATCCCACCCCGGCCCACCTTTAACAGACCAGGGTATGAATCACGGATATACTATATCCTGGTGCGGACTAAGGATTGGCCCAAAGTTAGGGACTTTACAATAATAAGAAGGACTGACAGTGACCATAATGTATTGTCATTGAGATTCGCTGTCCAGGGTGTGCCAATAGCAAGCACAGATAAAAATTTAGCATCTCTGGAGGGTCTAGTTACCACCAGCAACAGTCGTAGAATCAGATGGCCATTACTAGTGCAAAACCCACAAAATATTCAGAAGCTATATGAGGCAGTAGTCCCTGTCCTTGATAAAGTTGGGGATTTTTTCCCACAGACACCCACTTCTGATAAGTTCAGTTTGCTCGGGGATATTCATTCCGAGCTCTGTACCAACCTAGCAGAAGTATTGAACCCAGTGGCCAGGACGAAAAAGGCCAAGGGGAGAAGAGCGACCTGGTTCAATGCTTCTTGCAGAAGAGCAAAGGCTGATCTCTTGGAGTCTCTCAAAATCCGGGAAACTCCCAGTAAGATCAGGGCAAAGCGGATGGCCTATAAGTCTATCATCTCCAATGCCAAAATAGAATGGGACCGGGAGAATTGGTCGGAAATGACGGCTGCCTTAGCATTGCAAGACGCCTGTAAATTTTGGCAGATCGTCAAGCACGGTTCAGCCGAACCAATAGCGGCAGTAAATGCAAATATTGCTGCAACTGTGTGGGAGGACCACTTTAAATCCCTGTACAGTGTGCCTGACCAGGGTCAATCGGGGAATCCATCTGAACCTGTAATGGTTCAACCCCTCGAAAGCCTATCCCAGATGGATGGGTTCACCCTGGGAGAACTTAATATGGCAATTTTGGGCCTGGCGGCTGAAAAGGCGCCGGGCCTGGACAAGATCCCAGGCGACCTTTATAGGCATGAAGTTAAGATCTGGGCCCCGTATTTCTTGGTGCTGTTCAATGCAATCCTGAACGGCATGAAGATCCCCCCAACTTGGCTGGGGGCAGAGATAGTCCCCATATTTTATGAGGGGCTCGCCTCTGCTCCCAGCCAAC
This sequence comes from Lissotriton helveticus, assembly GCF_964261635.1. Lineage (NCBI taxonomy): Eukaryota > Metazoa > Chordata > Amphibia > Caudata > Salamandridae > Lissotriton > Lissotriton helveticus. The sequence continues at coordinate 508,773,406 of NC_136072.1, read as the reverse complement.
TATAGGCCAATAAGCCTGATAGATGTTTCTCAGAAGCTCTTCACTAGGCTACTCTTGGATCGTCTGTCGGAATGGATGTCGGAGTACGATATTCTGAGCCCCTTCCAGGCGGGATTCAGGAAGAAGATCTCCACCACAGACCAGGTCTTTCGGCTTGCCCTCATCCATTGGAAAACGGTACAGTTGGAGGGTGGCAGCCTCTACACTGTATTCGTGGACCTGAGGGCAGCCTTCGACCTGGTCCCGCGCAGAAAACTTTGGGAGGTGTTGGCCAAACTGGGGGTCCCGGCGGGCCTGTTGGAGATGATTATTCGCCTCCATACTGCCAACTTTGCCCAGGTGCGGTGTGGTAAGGAGGGGGCGCTGTCAAACCGATTCCCCGTTGACAGGGGGGTAAGGCAGGGTTGTGTGCTTGCACCGACCCTGTTCTGCCTCTATGTCAACGGGGTAATCGCTCACCTCAACGGGGTTGTCAACTCAGACCTTCCCAAGTTGGCAGGCAGCAGGGTGCCGGCGATTATGTTCGCCGACGACACCCTGCTGCTCTCAAAGTCCCCAATGGGGATACAGCGCGTTTTAAACGGTTTTGTGGATTTTTGTGGGGAACAGGGTCTAGAAATTAACACCTTACAAAACCAAATTTATGGTCTTTAATCCCCCACAAAAGTTACGATTCACACCTACTATTGGCCAGAGCAGACTTGAAAGGGTGCACACCTTTGAGTATCTTGGTGTCATGATAAATGATAATATGACCTGGTCCACACACCAACAGAAAGCACACCTTAAATTGGCCCAGTATGCGGGAGGGGTTTTGAGGCTCATGGGAAATAATAGGTCATCCATCAAACCCGTCGGCCCACCACTCCAGATTTATAAGGCACAGGCAAGGGGGGCTGCCATGTATGGTTGTGAGCTATGGGGTCACGTAGCCTCCCCAGAGTTGGTGAGAGAGGAGAACAAGTTCATTAGGCAGGTGGTCCGACTTCCGTCCAGTACGCCCCTTGTTCCACTAAGGCTAGACCTAGGGCTGCGACCTTTAAGCGAAGAACTGGCACTGCATCCCTTGGTTTATTGGCGGAGGGTGTGGGCAGTCCCGGAATTGATCAGCTACAGGCAGGGTCTACAAGAGGTCCTAGCCATGCCTAACGCTGGGAAAGTCAAATGGTTTAAATTTATTAAAACTGAGCTGGAGGGCCTAGGCCTATCGACACTCTGGTCTGATCCCTTAATCACATGCCCACTAATTTCTAAAAAGACACTGGCAAAGGTCTACCGTGACAGTAAACTAGCGGCACTCTCTCGTCAGGCTACTCTGGGAACACTCACGGAGTCATTTTTATGTATTAAGGATAAATACAGTTTTGAACCAGTCCTGGACAAAATATATCCTGCTCTACTTAGGAAATTCTATCTACAGTGGAGACATGGGACTCTGCCACTGCGAGCACTAACTAGTAAGTGGAGTTATTCAGCAACCAGTTCATGCCCGGCTTGCGGAGCGGCCAATGAATCAGAGCTCCACATAATCTTTTTCTGTCCGGCCTATAATGCTTCCCGCAGGAAATGGATTGTGCCCATTTATAGGAGTCTGGGGTTTGTGGAGTGCTTGGCCGCGTTCAGAGTATTGAAAACAGATTTGTCTGATCACATTGTCTTTGCTGTGACTAAATACTTAGGAGCAATGTGGTCTCTGAGGAGACAGTGCCTTAAGGCTGGACATTGATCATTGATGTCTGTACTATAAAATTTGATATTCTGTATTTTTTGGAAACTTTTATATAACCGGGTCGATTTTGATGTTTTAACGTTTTATTCTTTTAATATTATGTATTCATTGTGTGTATCTTTTATGGTGACAAAATTACCGAAATAAAGATTTTTGATGATGATGATGATGATGATGATGATATACTTCGCGATAGCTCTCAGTTTTGGCCCATAGTTAACCAACCCCTCTTCTCAGATGTGGACAACACGGTGCTGGATTGTGTTTTTCCAGACGAAAAGAGGATTAGCCACGTTAGAGAGGTATATGGTGACAATGAGCTTGGCGCCCCCAAGAAGCCGTGGACGGCCTTGGAGTGCGCTCCCCTAACCTTTAACTCAGCCGAGGTGGAGAGAGCTATCCTGGAGACCTCTAAGAAGAAAGCTCTGGGGCCGGATGGGGTCCCGGCTGACTTTTACAGGTACTCCCCAAAATTCTGGGCAGGGGACTTAACCCACGTTTTCACAGCTGCAAACGAAAATGTTTTCCCTAGTAGTAGTCCACCTCAATAATCGTGCCCATTTTCAAAAAGGGCCACCGTAACGACCCAGGGTGTTATAGGTTCATTTCCCTCCTAGACTCTGAAATTAAGATCTTAGGCAGAGTCTTGTTATTCAAACTTAGAGGTAACATCGAGGGGTGTGGGGGCTTATCAAATATCCAGTACGGTTTTAGGGCAAAAAGAGGTAACCTGGACCAGTGCTCCAACCTTCGCCTGTTAATATCCAAGTATACGGTTGCCAAGGAGGGGTCCTTGTTCCTGGCCTTTATGGACCTCTCCTCGGCATTCGACTTCGTGAACAGGTCAAAATTATGGGAAATCTTATTGGTGTCTGGGATTGACAAATCACTTGTGAATTTCATGGCATCACTTCACCAGGACCTGTTTGCCACAGTGCGGGTTACGAAGGAAGGCAGGTGCACCGACCGTTTTTAAATCAGAGAGAGGAGTCCGTTAGGGCTGCATCCTGGCACCCCTCCTCTTTACCATCTATATAAACGGTCTGGGCAAACATCTCGAGGCACTGGAGGGGGACGTTCCGCGTGTAGGAGAAGTTAACATCCCGGCTCTCCTATACGCGGACGATGCAGTCCTGATAGCTCGCACTGGGCTGGGTCTTCGGCGTTTACTGGCATCATTTGGCGCCTTTATGGACCATCTTGCCTTAAAAATTAACGCGAAGAAATCCCACACGATGGTGGTGGGCCACCACAGAAATAGGGGTAAGCCTATATCCTTCTTCTGTAAGGGTGAGGCAGTGTCCAGGGTGAAAGTTTTTCCCTATCTCGGGGTTAGTTTCGATGATAAGGGCTCATGGGGACCTCAAATTAAGATCAAGAGCTTATCTTTGGCGAGAGCCTCCTCAGCCCTCTTAGGATTTGCAAACAGGTTAGGGGCCAGGCCCATGGAGGCACTTTTAAAAATGTATAATTCTAAGTGTATATCTGTAGTTATGTATGAGTCTCCACTATGGGGGTACGTTTCTCAGGACGCAATACAAACAGTGGAAAACAAGTTCCTGAGACGCCTTCTCTCCGTCCCCCAGTCTACCCCTACCTTTTCTATTCATGGGGAGGTGGGCCTAGATTACGTTACTGATAAACTTAGACTGGCTCCTTTATTTTTTTGGTTAAAGACCTGGCTAAATGTTGAATTAACCCTCAACCATGCTATTTTGCACGATGTTATGACCCTGGACTATGTAAAGAGAATAGCCTGGCTGGAGTATGTGAGACACACTTTCTTACAGCTAGGACGTCCGAAACTTTTTAATTCCCCTTCCTGTATTAAGAGGCAGGACATCAAATGGACCTAATTGTATTTTATGGATAGGGCCAGATTGGCTCGGGAGGATCAAGCATTGATTAAACCTACCGTCAGATCACATTACTTGCTGTTGATTTCCCCTTCCCTTGAGCCCTGTCTCAAAATTGTAACCAAGCCCTTCCATAGACATTTGTTAATTAAATTTAGATTTAACAAAATTCATTATTTCCTAGGCAGTTACCCGTCCTGGAGTAAACCAGAAGAGGGCCCTCCGTGTAAATGTGATGATTTTTCCCACCAGGACACTATGCATTTTACCATGTTTTGCAGTTTATATTCGAATGCTAGGAAAAAATATCTGGTTCCAATTTTAAGAGAGGCCGGTTTAGTTCAAGTCAGGCCGGCTCTAGTTTACTTACAGTCCTTGGGCAGTACTACCATCATTTTTGGGGTAGCCAGTTTTTTGGTGGCGGCTCACAGAACGAAAACAAATTTGGTGGCATTGAGGAACCTTACCTAGCTCCTTGAGCCGCACCTCAATTATTATTTTTCTGTATTGCCTTTGTGCCCTAGTGTTGCATATAATGCTCTTGCTTGGCCCTTGTAAATCTATGAAAATCGATGTAACCTGTAAATCTGTAAATTTGTATATAAATGTTTTAAAGTCTTTTATGATTTTTAACAAATCGAATAAAGTGAACTTGACTGACTGACTGACTAGTCTCCTCTCGTTTGCGCACCTGTTTGGAAAGCATGTGCACGAAAGCACTACAGGGAGCTGCAACACCTTCAGTAATCAGTAATATTAAAGAGTATGTGTGTATGAGAACGTGTGTGCTGTTCGTGTGAACCTGTCCTTTCCACTGTAGCATGTCACTAGGTGCCTTAATTACATTCAGCAGATAGAAGGATAAGTATGAGGTCTAAGCTGCAGCCCTTGGTGGTAACACTCCATCCAGGGCCCCAAAAATGATCAGACATGTGAGTTATGAGATCTGGCGCTGTGAAAGGGGGGAAGAAGCTGGTTAATGAGATGAATGTTCTCTTTGGGAAAAACGTCATTATTTACACATTCATTGCAGCACCTTCTGCAGTATGCATTAAACAGACAGCACCAAAACATCTGTGCGTGCCCCGCCCTCTTTACACACACATACACCCCTCCGACTTACAGTGTGCACGTGGAGCCCCTCATGCAGTTATTCACATTCTAATTGAAAGATCCTTAAAGTATTGGATGTGCACAAACAATTATTTTGTTCATTATCACCTTCTTCGCCATGTGCTAAGCGCGTATTTGTAGCACTTAAATAGCGGTTATCACAAAGTTAATATTTCACTCTCAGGGGTGCTTTACATGAGAGGATGCGTGTCCGACGGCACTCCTTGTTCAATCCCACTCACAGGCCGCATGCGATGTACTAAAAAAAAAGCATAACGGCCCTTCAAAATAGGCTCATATGCACAAGTCTCAGGGAAAAGAAAGCCAAAACTACACCAGCCAACACAACAACACAAGTGGGTGGCAGTTACATATGTCTTTGCTTCTCAACAACACATAGGTTGAGCGGTGTGAGTGGTGAGCTCACGTAACTCCGCTCTGCAGCGTAGGTGGGGCTTCTTACCAAACGCCAAGCTCCGCCGGAGCACGGAGTTGCAACAACTCAGTAAACTCCACCTGCTGCGAAAGCCATGGTTAATGTGCCAATAAGGAATCACGTTCCGGTGTTGGCGACGGCAATGCATCGAAGTTTGCAGCGATACTGTGAGAAGTTGTCTGGTATATGCTGTCCACTAGTTAAAGTGGGCACCTTGTACCAGTCCAATCAACCCTTATGGTGATTAGGTCAAAGATAACCTTTATTGAAAGTTATCCTAGTGATAGCTATGGAGAGCAGCCTTCAGGCTAAGTCTGGAAGGAATGTTAAGCACCTTGTTTTACCAGAATGCAACCGTATAGTATTGGTTAAATGAAAGAGAAACCACACAGTAGTTATACAAATATGTATTTATTATCTATAACACTCTCTGATATCCTCTGCAAGAAGATAGAATCATACAATTGCAAAGAATCAAACGTAAGTAGCACAATACTCAGTGGGCTTCCTGTGGGAGACCATATACTAAACAAGTGGTATAAGAACCACGACTCGGGTCTAGATCTGGTCTAGAAGGTGTAGAATCGCTGGGACCCCAATGTGAGTGAGTAGGGACCCCACGGAGGAATGGTGCAGTGTGAGAGCACAACTGTGTGCTCTGTACAATTCAATGGGAAAGTCACGGTTGGAAAATTGGAGATTAAGGACCCTTTCCAGCAGATTACGAAGACGACCCTTGGAGCTTAAGAGTTTGAAGAGCCACCCCACCCGTGGATACCTTGGTACCAGAGTTAACTATCCCAGAGGAGCCGGGTACATATGCATGAAGTGACGTCGGAAACCAATGTTGTTCTTTCTGGATGTCGACAAAGAAATGCTGCTGCTGGAAGTACCAAAAGTGTCCGGTGGAATCCAAATGTGGATTCTAGATGAGAAGTACCTGAAAGCAGAGTGGACAGAGTCTGGGTCACTTTGGAGTGACCAGGGGCTCGGTAGACGAATGCCCAAAGATGTCGGGTGCTACAGGTGTGTTGACGGTGATCTTGACTCTTCAGCTGCGAGGACCCGGAGATGTCTAGGACAACCAGAAGCTGGAAGCAAGCTGTGCCACAAAGGATGTTGAGTGCTGAGGGGTCGGTGTCTGGCGAGAGCACCAACAAGCCTTGGCAGTGGCAAACAACAGAGATGGTCAAATTCCGTTTCGGTCTGGCCCAGAAAGGAACAGGGGACTCACCACAGCAAAGGAAGTCAGGGCAGGCAAGGTGCAAACATGGGAGCCCATATAAAGCAAAGTTGACCCTCAAGTGGACTCACTGGCCAAAGGCACAGGAGCCACAAGGGGACCTCAGGCAGTTTCACAGGATATCAGCTAGCAGGGCACAGAGTGTGAGGATGCCAGAGTCCTTCTCAGAAAAGAAATGCTGGGGTCAGGGCTACAAATAGCTCAATGCATAAAATTGTTGCATGAAAACAAGCACGTGCAGATGCAAATGAACGCAGTGCACAGGGTTACGGGTATTTGGTCCCCACAAGGGATATGCGCCTCAAACTCAGCGAGAGGGCAGCTCAACCTTGGAGATGCTTAGAAACCCATTTCCTGTGTTGCTGGAGCTTTCAGAGTCCACAGGAGCTCGGGAGCAGCAAACCAGTCAGATGCATGATGGTGCTTGTGTTTGCAGGGTAGTGACTCCTTCACCCTAAGGGAGATTCTTCTGTTGTCTTGGAGGTCCACAGGGTCCAGCACAGAGCCTTTATGGATCACAGACAGTAGCGAGACTGGGGACGCAAGGGAAGATGAAGTCGAGCCCAAGGGAGGTCCAGCGGAGTTCAGCATGTCCAGACGGTCGAAGTGTAGTGGTATCTTCTTGCTGAATCTTGTCCACATAAAATCTAATGTCCTGTAGCTAGGTAACCTATTTTATACCCACGGGAAAGGGTTGGACAGATTTAGGGACCCTGCTAGGGGATGGACAGGACAGAGGGTTGGCTACACCTACGTCCTTTTTCCAGTTTCACGCTAGAGCAGGAGCAAATGGCTCCCAGAACTGGTTTGAACTGGACTATGCACAGGGACGCCAAATGTGCCCCTTGTGCAGAGTTTCTGGCACTGAGACAGTGCACCCACCCAGCCCCAATACACTAAATCCTGTCTGGGAGGTGGTCACACCTCCCTGTGACAGGATACCTATTGTACTGTCTTTCCCTGCTCTAGCTTGGCTCAGCAGCAGGAGGGCAGACTTGTGTCTGTGACTGGCAGAATCCATTGTGTGCTCTAAGACTCGAGAAAGTTGGTATCTGTAGACTTAGGTACCCCCAGAACCTTGGTTCTGAGAGGAGGAATCATACCTTCCACAGCAGTTACTGGTGTGGAGGTATGATTTCAAGATGTTTGACACCAAACGCGACATACTTCCTTGCAGTCCTTTGAAGATAGCATTTACCGCAAGGTTATAATGCACCTCTACCTATATGTCTGTCAGTATCACGTACAGCCCGAGAGATTGGTCTCCGAAGACTGCAGAGGGGCCCTGCTCATGCAGGAGCACACTCTCACGTAAAACCCACCCTGTCTTCAGGATTTTAAGGCCTGCTATGGGGTGATTTATAAAGTTTTAAGTGTAGTGATATATATATTAATATAGTGAACCTATATCTCTCGTAAGTGGTGCAAGCACATGCTTACACAGTCTGCAGTAGCAGTCCTGAGGTTCCATTTTGCATGGTCTCTCATGGTTTGCATAATACATGCTTCAGTCCATGGGAGGCCTCGGGGGTACCTATGTCCTGGGTACATGTGTACCATTTACTAGGGACTGATAAGGGTACCCCAATATCCAATCTGGAATTGTACCAAAGTACATACATATCACTTTAAGGGAGAAAGATGATAGGCTGGGGTCCTGAATAGCAGGATCCCAGGAGGACTAGTTAAAACAGTGGGTGCAAAAAGGAAAAAGTGGGGATAACCATAAGAAGCAGACCATACTTTCCTACACACCCTCCCCCCCCAAACGAAAGGAGATGAGACTAACCTTGCCAAGTTGAGTCTTCATGTTCTGAGTGGAAATATCTAGAGAGACCATCTGCATTGGCATGGTTACTCCCAGGTCTATGTTCCACTGTATAGTCCATCCCCTGTAGGGAAATGGATCACCTCAAAAGTTTGGGGTTTTCACCCTTCATCTGCTTTAGCCACAAGAGGGGTTTGTGGTCAGTCTGAACAATGAAATGAGTTCCAAACAAGTATGGCATCAACTGCTATAGAGCCCAAACCACAGCAAAGGCTTCCCTCTCAATAGCTGACCAACGTTTCCCTCTGGGGGTCAGCCTTCTGCTAATAAAAGCTACTGGCTGATTCTGACCCTCTGCATTCAATTGTGATACCACAGCTCCTACTCCCAACTCAGATGCATCTGTTTGAACAATGAGTTGTTTGGAATAGCAAGTAAGGACTTTGCAGAATGGGAGTAGTGCACATGGCCTGCTTGAGGTCTTCAAATGCCTTTTGACAGCTAACTGTCCACTGACATTTCTTGGGCATTCTCTTTGATGTATGATCATTCAAGGGATACAAAAGGGGGTGGTGATGGACGGAGCATCTGAACCAATCAAACACTCACACCCAGTCAAAAGATCTGGGTTTATTCCATCACCGTTCTTTAGCCCACTCTGCCACCCCAGTTCAGATATGGCCATATGCAAATCAGTCTGACCCTGTGCCCCATGGGAACAGTCCAGCCTGAACTGCCAAGCCATGCCTTTCCTGGATCGGAAACAATCTTCCTATGACAGGTGTTAGACGGGGACCTGGAGGGTCGGCCGAGCACAAGGGGAGAGGCCTCCGGTGAGGGCCGTCTCCAGCGATCGTACAGACAAGTAACTTCCCCCCCCACAGATGGACACCACACGAAGATCAGATTAACACCTTTTATAGGCAGTTCTGGAAGTAAGGTAGTACGATACAAGGAGGTCAGGACACGATGATCCTCTCAATTCTAGTCTCTAGTAGGGAAAGGGGGTAGCGGGACAGTCTTGGTACCGACTGGTACTGAGGTGAAACGGCGGTAGCTCACAATCCTCGAGCTCGGTGTTCGGACGGGTCGGACCGCGGCAGCGCCAGCAGGTCCCGAAGAGGTCGTAGATGGCAACGGGCCGCGGCAGCGCCAGCAGGTCCCAACGAGGATGACGGTTACAACGGGCCGTGGCAGCGCCAGCAGGTCCCACGAGGATGAAGGTTGCAGAAGGCCGCGGCAGCGCCAGCAGGCAGGGCGATAGTTCACAAGGCAGGGCTGCGGCAGCGCCAGCAGTCCGTCAAGGATGAGTTCTTCTCGGTGTCTCTCGACTCCAGGATACAACTGCCCTCCTGCTCTGGGGCTGCCTCAGTTATAGGTCTGGCGCCCTTTGATGTCCGGACCCTCGCACTGGGAGGTCGGGAGGTCCGGGATGAGGGAGTCCAGACACCCAGCAGGGGGGTGGAGCCAGCACCCGGGGAGGCTGGGGGCGATCGGCACCTGGCGGGGGGAGAGCCATCGACACTTCTTTCTCCCATTAGCCTGCCAAGTGGTCCGTTCACCTCCTGGGTGGATGGTGGTGCCGGGATGGCGGGGCCTGGCCAGGTCCAGGGTTGGGGTCAAGCTGAGGCCACGCGGCCGCGTGGTGCAGTGTCCAAGATGGCGGCTGGGCCAGGCAATGGGGCTGACGGGGGCCCGGGCCCGTGACACAGAGACATCCGGGAGCAGGCGTCCCGGAGGGGACGGGTTGCGGGTTGCTTCTGCGGGTAGCCCCCGGAGAGCCGGTGTCTGGGCCCTGTCATGCGGGGAGGGAGCGAGCCCTTCGTGGGGCCTGTCCAACATGCGTCCCCCCCAGCTGAAGGCGGGGAGAGTCACCCATCCTCTTGGGGACTCTCCTCGTCAAGGCGGAAAAAGCGGGACAGGCCATCCGCGTTGGCGTGGTCTTGGCCAGGGCGATGCTCCACAGTGAAGTCCATCCCCTGCAGGGAGATGGACCATCGCAATAGTTTGGGGTTCTCCCCCCGCATTTGCATTAGCCATTGCAGGGGCCGATGATCTGTTTGTACCCGGAAGTGGGTTCCGAAGAGGTAAGGCCGGAGCTTCTTGAGGGCCCATACTACCGCGAAGGCCTCTCGCTCAATGGTGCTCCAGCGCTGTTCTCGGGGCAGTAGGCGTCTGCTGATGAAGGCCACTGGTTGGTCGACTCCCTCGGGGTTCAGTTGGGAGAGGACGGCCCCGATGCCATGGTCTGATGCATCAGTCTGGACGATGAACTCACGGCTGTAGTCGGGGGCCTGGAGCACAGGAGCGGTGCACATGGTGGCCTTCAGCCTCTCGAAGGCCGCTTGACAGTCGGGAGTCCAGTTGACGGTTCTTGGGTTGGTCTTGGATGTGAGTTCCGTGAGGGGCCTCACAATGCTGCCATAGTCCTTTACGAACCGCCGATAGTACCCGGTGAGCCCCAGGAAGGCACGGACCTCGGTTTGGGTTACGGGGGGGCGCCAGGATTGGATGGCAGCGATCTTGAGCTGGAGGGGGGCCACCAGACCGCTCCCCACTTGGTGTCCGAGGTAGGTCACGGACCCCTGGCCGATTTGGCACTTGCTGGCCTTGATGGTGAGGCCGGCCCGTTGGAGGGCCTGCAGGACCCCTCGGAGGTGGCGGAGGTGGTCTGACCAGTGGCGGCTATACACCGCGATGTCGTCCAGGTATGCGGCGCTGAACTCTTCGAGGCCCGCCAATACCTGGTTCACAAGTCGTTGAAACGTGGCTGGAGCGCTTTTCATGCCGAATGGCATCACTCTGAAATGGTAGTGTCCATCCGGGGTGGAGAAAGCAGATCGTTCTTGTGCCCTGGGGGTGAGGCCGATCTGCCAGTAGCCCGCCGTCAGGTCGAAGATGCTTAGGTAGCGGGCCGCCCCCATGCGGTCAACTAGTTCGTCGGCTCGGGGGATGGGGTGAGCGTCGGTGCGGGTGACAGCGTTCAGACCCCGATAGTCGACGCAGAACCGGAGCTCGGGTGTGGTGCCCGGGGCCGCAGCTTTGGGGACCAGTACAACCGGGCTGGCCCAGGGGCTGTCCGAGGGTTCGATGACTCCGAGTGCGAGCATCTTGGAGACTTCTTCTTGGATGCAGGTGCGTACCCGATCTGGTACTCGGTACGGCTGGTGTCGGATAGGAGGACTGTCGCCAGTGTCCACGTCGTGCAGGCACCAGGGGGTGACCCCGGGTGTGAGGGAGAATAGGTTTGCAAATGGCAGCAGGAGGGCCCGACAGTCTTGGCGCTGCTCCGGGGTCAGAGCCTCGGAGAGTTGGACCCCGTCCACCGAACCATCTTTTTCCCCGGTCCCCAGTAGGTCAGGGAGGGGCTCGGAGTCCTCTTCCGCCCCACTGTCTGTAGCCATCAGCAGGCTGAGCTCCGAGCGCACGAAGTGGGGTTTGAGTCTGTTGGCGTGGAGGACCCGGAGGGGGTTCCGGGGGGATTCCATGTCGATGAGGTAGGTGACGGGGCTCTACGCTCAATCACCTTGAAGGGCCCCGTCCACTTGTCCTGTAAGGCACAAGGTTCGATGGGGGACATCACCCATACCTGCTGGCCAGGCTCGAATTCGATGGAGGAGGCATGTTGATCGTACCACGTCTTCATGTCCTCCTGACTGGCTTCAAGATTGGCTTTGGCGATCTCTCTGAATCTCCGGGTCTGATTACGGAGGGTCAGGAGGTACTTGTAGACGTCTGGAGGGGTCTTCAGGGGGGCCATTTCCCACTCCTCTTTAACTAGGCTGAGAGGCCCGCGAACAGGGTGTCCGTACATGAGTTCGAACGGGCTGAAGCCGAGGGACTTCTGGGGGACTTCTCGGTAGGCGAAGAGGAGGCACGGTAGTAGCACGTCCCACTGGCGGCGTAGGGGTTCTTCCAGCCCCATGATCATCCCCTTGAGAGTGCGGTTGAATCGCTCGACCAGTCCGTTTCCTTGCGGGTGATAGGGGGTTGTGAATCGGTAGGTGACTCCGCACTGTTGCCATAAGGATTTCATATATTTTGAAATAAAGTTCGTGCCCCTGTCGCTGACGACTTCCCTGGGGAAGCCCACCCGAGAGAAGATTCCCATTAAGGCTCGACCCACCACTGGTGCGGTTACAGTTCGAAGGGGAACCGCCTCCGGATAGCGGGTGGCGTGGTCCACCAGGACCAGGATGAATCGATGCCCTTGTGCTGTTCGGGGGTCCAGGGGCCCCACAATGTCTATTCCCACCCTTTTGAACGGGGTGGTCACAACGGGGAATGGTTGCAGGGGTGCCTTGAGTTTGCGGCCGCTCTTCCCGCTGGCCTGGCAGGTCGGGCAGGACCGGCAGTGGTTGGAGACGTCATTTCTCATTTTCGGCCAGTAAAAGTGAGTCACCAGGCGGTTGTATGTTTTGTCTTGCCCCAAGTGTCCAGCCAGGGGGACATCATGGGCCAAGTTCAAAAGGAAGTCTCTGAAGCAGAGGGGCACCACCAGCACTCGACTGGCCCCCAGCTCCGCTATTCTTTGTTCGCTGTACAGTAAGTCATTGTCCCAATAGATCCAGTGGGCTCCTGCGGTGTCTCCTGCGCTCTGGGCGAGCGCTTGCTGTCGCAGTCCCTCGAGGGAGGAACATGTCTTTTGCTCTTGCCGGAATTGTTCTTGAGTGGGCCCCCCTTCCTGACGCCACTGAGCCAGGTCGGGAAGGTCTTGGGGCTGAGCGGCTTCTCCTTGGGTTTGTTCCGGGGGGTTGGTAGGGATGGAGCTTCCCTCTGGAGCGATCGGGGGAGGCGGTGCTGGCCATTCGGGTTCTTCAGATCCAGGGATGGTGTCGACGGCCATGGACCGGGTTGTTACACACGCCCAGCCCGGGAGGCCCAACATCCCCAGGTGCTCTCTTCTTTCAACGGCTGCCCACGGGGAACTCTCGAGATCGTTCCCCAGGAGGCAGTCCACGGGGGCATCGTCGCGGACAGTCACTCTTAGCATACCGGACACTCCTCCCCATTCGAAGGGGACGCAGGCCATCCGACACAGGCTCTCCGAATTGTCGGCCGATTGGACGGGGCAAAGAACGTTCGGCAGGATTTGTTCTGGGGTCACCAGGTGACAACGGACGGCCGTCACACTGGCCCCGGTGTCACGCAGGGCTTCGGCCTTACGCCCATTTATGTTCACCCACTGACTGTATTTCCTGGTGTTGGCTGGTAGGGGAGCCCGCGGGATCAGGTCTCTTCCCCCTAGGCAGGCCAGGGTCATGGCGGCGGGTTCCCACTCGGGCTGCTCCTGCTCGTACTCGTCAGGCTCTTCGGAGACTTGCTCTTGCCCTAGGGCGGCGGCAGCCATCTGGCGGGGCCCGGGGGTCTGGTTCTTTGGGCAGGTCGGGTCACTGGCATAGTGGCCGACTCGTTGGCATCGGTGACACGTAACGTTGGCTCGGAACCCCGGGCGCATCGGGGGGTTGCCCCGGCCGGCCGGGGGCGGGGCGTTGTTTGCGGGAGCGGCCGGGACGGCGTCTCTGCCCCGGCCCTGTCCTCCTCCTCCTCCTCGGGGACGATGATGACCTTGGTTGGTTCTGTTCTGCTCGTTTGGCCCACTCCGGGTCACTCGGGTGCTCTCCCATCGGTCAGCCTCGGCGGCGAGCTGCCGTGGGTCAGTCAATTTGCTGTCGAGGAGGTGCTGCCTGAGCTCGACGAAGCAGTTGTTGGAGAGGTGCTCCAACACAATGAGGTTGAAGAGCTGCTCGTAGGTTGTTACATTGCTACCTTTGATCCATCCCTCGAAGGCTCGGCTGAAATAGTTCACATATTCTATCCAGGTTGTACCCGGGATCCGGGTGCAGTTGCGGAACCTCTGGCGGTACATCTCGGGCGTTAGCCCATATCAACTGAGGAGGGCGGCCTTCATGTGGTCATAGGACGTCATTTGATGGTCCGGAAGCTGCAGCAGGGCATCCCGGCCTTCATTGACGAATCTCCCCCATAGACCGGCTCCCCAGTCACTTCGAGCGATCCGGTGGGCAGTCATGGCGATCTCGTAGGCCTTGAACCACTGCTGTATGTCGTCGTTCCGATAATATTCACGGACCACATCATTGGGGATGTGGACCTTCTGTTCGGTAGTCCCTGGGGGGCGCGGTTGCTCGGGCACCCCTAGGTCTTTGTTCTGTTTGCGCATTTCTATTTCCGCCAGCTTGCACTCGTGTTCGTATGCCAGTCTTTTTTCTTAGAGTTCTCTCTGTCTCTGCTTTTCCTCTCGCTCTTCTTGGAGCCGTAAGTGTTCTAAGTTCATCTTTTGTTCTGCCAGTTTCAATTCTCCGTCTAATTTGAGCCGTGCCAACTCTAACTCGTGTAGTCTATTTTTCTCTCGTTCTCGGATCTCTTCCCGGGAGAGATCCGTTCTCCTTTCTTCCGTCAGAGTGGTGTTTGTCTCCGGGGCTTCGGGGTCCCGGGGTCCGGCGATATTTGTCTCTGCCCAGGATTCTAGGGCGTGTTTGAAGTCCTCTTTCGTGCTCAGACCGGTGGTGGCAATGCCTAGTTCTATGCAAAATTGTTTTAGCTCTCGGTGGTTGTACTCTTCCTGTTTTTCCATCTGGAATTTCTCTGCAGATCCGCTCTCTCTGGTCGTCATTGTGGATTAGTCGTAGGGTGAGTTACTCTCTGTACGGTTACGCGTTGGTTCGGATCGCGCCGCTGGCCACCAATGTTAGACGGGGACCTGGAGGGTCGGCCGAGCACAAGGGGAGAGGCCTCCGGTGAGGGCCGTCTCCAGCGATCGTACAGACAAGTAACTTCCCCCCCCACAGATGGACACCACACGAAGATCAGATTAACACCTTTTATAGGCAGTTCTGGAAGTAAGGTAGTACGATACAAGGAGGTCAGGACACGATGATCCTCTCAATTCTAGTCTCTAGTAGGGAAAGGGGGTAGCGGGACAGTCTTGGTACCGACTGGTACTGAGGTGAAACGGCGGTAGCTCACAATCCTCGAGCTCGGTGTTCGGACGGGTCGGACCGCGGCAGCGCCAGCAGGTCCCGAAGAGGTCGTAGATGGCAACGGGCCGCGGCAGCGCCAGCAGGTCCCAACGAGGATGACGGTTACAACGGGCCGCGGCAGCGCCAGCAGGTCCCACGAGGATGAAGGTTGCAGAAGGCCGCGGCAGCGCCAGCAGGCAGGGCGATAGTTCACAAGGCAGGGCTGCGGCAGCGCCAGCAGTCCGTCAAGGATGAGTTCTTCTCGGTGTCTCTCGACTCCAGGATACAACTGCCCTCCTGCTCTGGGGCTGCCTCAGTTATAGGTCTGGCGCCCTTTGATGTCCGGACCCTCGCACTGGGAGGTCGGGAGGTCCGGGATGAGGGAGTCCAGACACCCAGCAGGGGGGTGGAGCCAGCACCCGGGGAGGCTGGGGGCGATCGGCACCTGGCGGGGGGAGAGCCATCGACACTTCTTTCTCCCATTAGCCTGCCAAGTGGTCCGTTCACCTCCTGGGTGGATGGTGGTGCCGGGATGGCGGGGCCTGGCCAGGTCCAGGGTTGGGGTCGAGCTGAGGCCACGCGGCCGCGTGGTGCAGTGTCCAAGATGGCGGCTGGGCCGGGCAATGGGGCTGACGGGGGCCCGGGCCCGTGACACAGAGACATCCGGGAGCAGGCGTCCCGGAGGGGACGGGTTGCGGGTTGCTTCTGCGGGTAGCCCCCGGAGAGCCGGTGTCTGGGCCCTGTCATGCGGGGAGGGAGCGAGCCCTTCGCGGGGCCTGTCCAACAACAGGTTTCTGGCATTGCAGCCATCTTCAGCCAGGCTTGCTTGAATCCAATGGCAAAGTGAGAAAGGGACTCACATCTGAACATACCCTGCCAACTTATGGCGAACAAAGCGGTACAAAAGGGGGTGTTGATGGACGGAGCATCTGAACCAATCAAACACTCACACTCAGTCAAAAGATCTGGGTTTAATCCATCACCGTTCTTTAGCCCACTCTGCCACCCCAGTTCAGACATGGCCATATGCAAATCAGTCTGACCCTGTGCCTCATGGGAACAGTCCAGCCCGAACTGCCAAGCCATGCCTTCCCTGGACCGGAACCAAGTTTCCTACGACCAGTTTCTGGCATTGCAGCTGTCTTCAGCCAGGCTTGCTTGGATCCAGTGGCAAAGTGAGCAAGGGACTCGCGTCTGAGCATACCCTGCCAACTTATGGCGAACAAAGCGGTACAAAAGTGGGTGGTGATGGACGGAGCATCTGAACCAATCAAACACTCACACCCAGTCAAAAGATCTGGGTTTAATCCATCACTGTTCTTTAGCCCACTCTGTCACCCCAGTTCAGACATGGCCATAGGCAAATCAGTCTGACCCTGTGCCTCATGGGAACAGTCCAGCCCGAACTGCCAAGCAATGCTTTCCCTGGACCGGAAACAAGCTTCCTAGGAATGGTTTCTGGCATTGCAGCCGTCTTCAGCCACGCTTGATTGAATCCAGTGGCAAAGTGAGCAAGGGACTCACGTCTGAGCATACCCTGCCAACTTATGGCGAACAAAGCGCTACGAAAGATCTTTTGACTGGGTGTGAGTGTTTGATTGGTTCAGATGTTCCGTCCATCACCCCCCCTTTTGTACCGCTTTGATCATTCAAGTGAGTCACTAGGGACCCATACTCCTTTACAAATCTCCTGTAGGACCCAGTCAGGTCCAAGAAAGCTCTGTCTCGAGTCTGTGTAGTTGGAGCAACCCATTCCATGATGGTCTAGATTTTGCTCTGTATTGGTTGAACCTGGCCTCCACCCACAAGGTGGCCCAGGTAAACAACCTGACTCTGCCCTATCTGACACTTAGTAGCCTTGATTGTGAGTCCTGCCTTTTGCAAGGCCTCCAAAACATTCCTCAGGTGGACCAAGTGATCCTCCCAAGTAGAACTAAAGACAGCAGTATCATCTAGATAAGCTGCACTTTATTCTTCCATGCCTGTGAGAACTTTGTTCACCAACCTTTGAAATGTGACAGGTGCATTTTTCAAGCCAAAAGGCATCACCACAAATTGGAAATGCCCACTAGGGGTTGGAAATGCTGTTTTTGGTTTGGCATCCTCACCTAGTCTGATTTGCCAATAGCCAGCAGTAAGGTTAAAAGTACTCAGAAACTTGGCTGAGGTCAAAGTATCTATGAGTTCATCTGCCCTTGGAATAGGATGGGTATCAGTCCTAGTGACTGCATTTAGTCAGCTGTAGTCAACACAAAACCTAATTTCTCTCCTACCATCTTTGGTGTGAGGTTTAGGTACCAAGACCACTGGACTAGCCCAAGGACTAGTTGAGGGCTCAATGACTCCCAATTCCAACATATTCTGGACCTCAGTCCTGATTTAGTCCCTGACATTGTCAGGTTTCCTGTAAATGTTGTTCTTCACAGGTAGGTTTTCACCTGTGTCCACCTCATGGGTACACCTGGTGGTCTGACTTGGAGTCAGTGAGAATATTTGCCTAAACTGATTGAGGACCTTCCTGCAATCAGACTGTTGCTGCTCAGTGAGGCTGATTGCCAAAGCTACACTATGTACTGAGCCATCATCAGCGTTTTGTGAGAGGAGGTCAGGGAGTCGGTCACTCTCTTCCTCCTGTCCCTCATCAGTAGCCATGAGTAAGCCCATGTCTGCCCTGTCAACATAAGGCTTGAGCCTGTTGACATGGAGCGCCCTGTGGGGGCTCTTGGGATTTCCAAGATCCACCAAGTAGGTGACTTCTCCCTTTTGCTCAAGAATGGTGTGTGGCCCACTCCATCTGTCTTGTAGAGCTGCTGGGGCCACCGGCTCCAACACCCTCACTTTCTGTCCTGGCTGGTAAACAGTCAAGACAACCTTTTTGTCATGCCAGGCCTTTTGCAATTCCTGGATAGCCTCAAGGTTTTTGGATGCCTTCTTCATAAACTCAGCCATCCCAGAGCGGAGACCAAGTACATAGTCCATAATATCTTGTTTGGGAGGTTTGAGAAGTAACTTCCATCCATCCTTCACCAAACACAGTGGACCCCTAACTGGGTGACCAAACAGAAGTTCTAAAGGGCTGTAGCCAACCCCCTTCTGTGGCACCTTTCTGTAGGCAAAGAGAAGGCAGGGCAACAGAACATCCCATTTACGTCTGAGCTTTTCTGAGAGTCCCATTATCATGCCCTTTATGGTTTTGTTGAACTTTTAAACCAACCCATTGCATTGAGGATGATAGGGTGTGGTAAACTTGTAGTTCACTCCACACTCTTTCCACATTGCAGTTATGTAACTAGACATAAAGTTTGTACCTCTGTCTGTTAAGACCTTCTTAAGGAAACCCCAGCCTGGAGAAAATCCCCAGGCAGGCCCTCGCCACCACAGGTGCTGTGGTGGTCCTAAGGGGAATGGATTCTGGATACCTGGTAGCATGGTCCACCACCACCAGGATGTAAGAATGTCCAGAGGCTGCTGGAGGGTTCTTGGGTCCAAATATGCCAATCCCAACCCTCACAAAGGGAAACCCCATCACAGGTAGTAGTATCAGGGGGGCCTTCGTAGTACCACCTGCCTTACCACTGGCTTGGCAAGTGATACAGGAGTGACAAAACTCCTTTGTGTCTTCTGAAATATGAGGGACAAGCCTGTCCCAAGTCTTGCTTTGGCCTAAGTGTCTGTAGTAAGCCACTCAACAGTAGTCATTTTAAAGAGTGGTTTATTCATCAGAAAACTACACAGCTGATCATATGCCAAGTACATCCAAGTCACAAGTCAGTTACAGCGCTCAGAATTAAATCCAAACATTCCAAGTGTCACAAGATGTAATGCCATTACAAACTCGATGACAGCTATAGAGAAAAGGATCATTAAATACAACAAAGATTAATTAAATACAACATACCTCCCCTTACCTGTGACTCTTCAGGGCTGCATAGGCGTGATGCGCAAATCTATTTACCGGTGATAGTTCCAACCTGGTCGACGGGTATAAAAGGAGCCCTAGGTACGGTACAATTGGATGAAGGTACAAACACAGAAGGGTATTTCTGTGTGGCCAAGACCTTATGGTATCCTGTCTCGGCGGTGCTCGTCTTTGTATTCTGAGTAGGACAAAAGAAGAACTATTCATGAAACCTATGAGGAGTAATATACACTCTAGAGCTCATTCTACGTTCAAGAGGAGGAGAGGACATAGAAGCGTTTTGTTCATTCAATATTGGACAAGGTCTTGTCTTGTCCAACTGGGACAGGTTCCACCAATGACCACCTTCCACTTGAAGTGCATTGTTACCAATGTTGATAACCTTGACAGGTTCACCAAATTTACATTTACCTTTCTTGGTGTGTACAGGACTCTTAATACGAACATGATCCCCCACATTAAGAGGAACAATCTTGACACCTTTCTTTTTGTCATACCATGTTTTTTGTTTCCTTTGTACAATATCTGAATTAACTTTTACTTTTTCCATAAGAGATTCAGCATTGGTCACAGAATCTATCCATTTCCCCATCCATCATGGTCTAAAACTCGTATTCGCCTTCCTTCCCCTTAAAAGATCAAAAGGAGAAACCTTAGTGGACGAATGAGGTGTGGTCCTAAAAAAGCAAAGCATACTTTCAAGTGAATTCAATACATCATGCTTACCATTCAAAGCCCACTTGACACACTCCCCCACAACTCTGTTCATTCTCTCCACAAAACCATGGGTCTGTGGATGATATAAAGAGCTCCCAAGATGTTTGATTCCACTGGAAATAAGAAAAGACTCAACTTCTTCACTAATAAATTGAATTCCATTGTCTGAAACTAGAAACTGTGGAAAACTAGAAACTGTGGAAAACCTTCCCTAAAAAATAAATCTTTAAGAAACTTGACAACTCTAGAAGAACTGGCCTCCTTGACGGCTTTAATCTCCAACCATTTTGATGTATAATCCATCAAAACGAAAACGTATTTCATTCCTAAAGGTAAAACTTCATGGGGCCCCATGATGTCAATTCCTATCTTGACCCATGGACTGGATGAACATTCAATGGGAGATAAAGGAGGAGTGACAAGCTTGAATATTGTCTCTGACGACCAGCACACAGGACAATTTTCAACTAACGTGGTAATCTCATCATCCATATTGGGCCACCAGAAATCTTGACGGACATTCCGTTTGGTGAGAGTAATGCCCAAATGTCCCTCATGACCTTCTTTGATAATAGTAGGTCTAAGGGAGTGAGGTGGAATGAGTTTATCACATCTCATGAGTAAACCATCTTCCAATGATATTTCCGATTCAACTTTCCAATATGGCTGTAACATGCCGACAGCATTTTCTCTCTTGGCCATCCTTTCCTGACTAACACACACACTTATTGAAGAAGACTGTCTTCTAAAAGAGCTGCCCTCCAAACTGCATCATTTCCAACCGCAAGAACAGAAATATCTAAAGCAGCAACAAAACAGTCTTCATCATCTTCTTCATTTAAATCTTGGAAACTGGTGCCTTCGCTAAATCCATTGCTCTGAGGGAAACGTGACAGAAAATATGCTCTGGTATTTTTCCCCCAGCAATGTATGATACATCGAACTGATATTGAAGCAGTTTGCTAACCATTCTGGTAATTCTTGGTGTGCAGCATTTACAGGGACAAAAAGTTAATACTGAGACAAGTGGCTTATGGTCAGTGATTACATTGAAACGTCTTCCCCATACATAAGGACTATATTTTTCAATGGCCCATAAACACGCAAGTAATTCCTTCTCAATTACTGAATATTGGACTTCTGCACTCCTCAGTACTCTGGAGACAAAAGCAACCGCGTTCTCCCGACTCCCACTCTGTTGTGTGGGAATGGCTCATAGGCCAACTTGACTTGCATCAACAGCTATAGAGCAGGAAAAATCAGGGTCAAAAGGGGTAAGAGCATCACTTTCTTTTAAAGAACTCTTAATTTCATAAAAGGCATAATCACACTCTACAGACCAAACAAATTTGGAACCTCCCTTGAGTAAATTACTAATAGGCCTAACCATTGAGGCGTAATTGGGAATAAATCTCGAATAATATTCCAATAGACCTAATAGAGATTTAGCACCCATCTTGTCCTTGGGCACATGAGCATTTAAAATGGCATCAACAAGACCTTGTCTGGGCTTGATTCCCTCATGTGATAGTAGATGACCAAGGTACTAAATTTCTTTACACAAAAACTTACACTTCTCAGATTTGAGTACTGCACCATTTTCTTGAAAACTTCGAGTACATTTCTGATAATAACATTATGTGAATCATTGTCTTTGGCATAGATAAGGACATCATCCTGAAAGACAAGGACCCCTTCTACTCCTCTCAACATGTTCTGCATAACCCTTTGGAACATCGACGCAGCGGAGGCTAACCCAAAAGGCATCCTCCGATAACAAAATGTTCCTAGAGGGGACACAAACGCTGTTATGAGAGCAAGAGTCGGGATGTAATTCTATCTGATGATATGTGCTAGCCAAGTCTAGCTTGGAAAACACATGTGCACCTTTTATACTGGTGAAGAGATCAGTGAACTTAGGCAAAGGGTGAGAATCTACCCAGATCTCTTTGTTAAGAGACCTGAATTCCACACACACGTGCAATTGACCATCACGCTTACGAGCAACGACAAGAGGTGACAACCAAAGAGATGATTCAGTTGGTTCGATTATACCTTTGTCGCATAAGCTTAAGAGCTCCTTATTGAGATCCTCCCTGATGCTGAATGGGACCCCTCTGAGTTTGTGCTTAACAGGGGTGGCACCATCCCTTACAATGATGTTGTGCCTAAATCCTGTAATCTTTCCAAGAACACCACCAAACACTGAAGGGAACTCCACTTTCCATTTTGTACACTCATCTTTCCATGTAACTTGCATGACTTGCTCCATCGTGTCTGGTTTTAATATCATGCCAAAAAGGCCCTGGTGTAACCACCCTAGAATTTTGAGTCCTTTCACAGCTACATAGATTTTGCCTCTGATTCTTCTCCCTTTGAACATAGGAAAATCGTCAATGAAACCCAAGGGTTCAATTTTACGAATCCTCGTACGAGACAGGTGAGCGATCAGGAGGAAACAATTTACCCTCACTCCAAGTTTCATAAAATAATTTTTGGGTTATCATGGTAATCCTGGCACCAGAATCTACTAGTAATTGAAGTTTCTTATCTCCAACAAGAATCTCAACAATAGGGTCAACACATAAGGAGGGATCACCAATAAGAGGTATCAAACATGAATCATTGGAAAAAGTGTCATCAAGAACAACAGGAACAATTTCAGGTTCTGAATCATCGTCAGATTCATTACGCATCCTACAGTTATCTTTTGAATTTGTTTTTGAGACATACTTTTGAATACAAAAATTGCACAAAGAATTCATAGCAGGACATCTAAGCCCCCTGGCATGAGGAGGACTACCACAACGTAAAACAAACATTGTTAGGTATAGTGAGATCAGACTTGGATTTAATTGAATTGTTAACAATCTTCTTAAAAGATCATTTTTAGGTTTGTTCGTAGCACCAACAACATTGACATATTCAATGGGTCTGTCTTCAAGTTCTTTCAGGGAGACTTGTGAGGTTTCAATGTTCTTTGCAACTTTAATACCGATTATCCATAGAAAGTAATTTCTGTCTAATTTATTTATCTTTACAGTGACAAACAAATTGGTCACGAATAAGTTGTTCAGTGAAGTTCTCAAAGATGCACACTGAGGCTAACCTTCTGAGAATGGAAACATATGCATCAACATCTTCGCCCTCAACTTGCTTCCTCTTAAAAAATTTGTGCCTGAGCACTATTAAGCTAGGTTGCTTGTCGAAACTTATCTTTAGTTTGCAGACGGTAACTTGATATTCATCCAATTCTTCACCATTATCAGCCAAATTAGGTAAATGTTTAAATATTGCCCTCCCTTCAAAACCAAGAGAATGAAGTAATATGCATTTATTCCTTTCAGTACGATATCTTAAAGACCCAATAGCTCCTAGATATGTTTCCAAAGCGTCAAACCAGACGTCTCATTTTACAAGTTGTTCTCCTGGGGTGTCTAGAAAAGATGGAGGAGGCGAAATGGCTTGCATTATTGACATGGTACAAGATAGAAATATAGACAACTACAATAGAAAATCTAGTGTATGGATCACAGAAATAGACGTGGACACAATAGTTTGTAGAAAAAATAAAACTAAACAACATTTTTCAAAGACTGGAACGATAACAGTGTGTGAATCACACATTGAATAGAGACTAACCCAGAATAGTGTGCGAATCACTGAGATCCGCATAGACAAAATAGTTTTTAAACTAAGTTAATTAAATGAGTTGCTCAAAGCACTGGATCTTAAGCAGTGTGCGAATCACTGAGATCCACATAAAAACATTGCCAGCTTAGTGTGCGAATCACTGAAATCCGCATAGAAACAATTGCTTTAAATGCTTTAAACAGTACAAAAAAATGGGGGTGGTCTTGGTAGTGAACTTCGTTAAGAGAAAAGAACGAATGGTGGTAGCATGACATACAACTAATACATCAGAGCATAAATGCAATTTATTCAAGTTGAACAGAAAGATAAAAAATATATATGTCACCAATGCGATTAAATTCAAAGCATTAGTGACAATAAAGGCAATACTGTTTCTCAATGTGATTCTCTGTGCAAAATATTACAGTGCTCTGGGTGCAAAAGGGGAAGGTAGGATCGAGGTAAGTGTAGAGCGATAACGTGTAGGAACAGGGACAGGGAAAAGGTAGTCGTGACATATGTATATCAATATTTCATTAAATAGACTTTTCCGCCTTTGATAGGTCAAGAGTTCCAAACGAAACACATAACTCGAATGGACAAGTAATATTTCAAGCAATGTCACTGGAGTCTGTGTTCTGAGGGTGTTGTCGACGTTCCGACCGCTAGAGGGCAGGACTGAGTGTGGCCATTGCGGCGGGGTCTTCTTCAGGACTGAAAAGAGCACAATGTTGACGGTCGACGAGTATCCTCTGTCGGTCAATCAGAAGAAGGGCCTATGCGGGCTCTCACGGCAGTAGAAATTGCAGCGCAGTGTGCTTGCAAATAATAGGGAATAAATCCAAGGGTTTGGCTAGTACGGCACAAAGCTAAAAAACGTATGCTAAAAAACGGATCTGTAGGGACTTGTACAATTCAATGGGAAAGTTGCGGTTGGAAAATTAGAGATTAAGGACCCTACCCAGCAGATTACAAAGACAACCCTTTGAACTTAAGAGTTTGAAGACCCACCCCACCCGTGGATAACTTTTTACCAGAGTTACCTATCCCAGAGGAGCCGGGTACATAGGCACAAAGTGACGTCGTTAACCCTCTTCGTTCTCTATGAATGTTGCCAAAGAAATGCTGCTGCTGGAGATACGAAAAGAGTCCTGTGGAATCCAAATGTGGAATCTAGATGAGAAGAACCTAAGATCAGAGAGGACAGAGCCTGAGTCACTTTGGAGTGACCAGGGGCTCGGTAGACGAATGCCCACTGATGTCGGGTGCTTCAGGTGGGTTGACGGTGATCTTGACTCCTCAGCTGTGAGGACCCGAAGAGGTCTAGGATGACCAGGAGCCGGAGATGAGCTGTCCCACAAAGGATGTTGAGTGCTGAGGGGTCGGTGTCCGGCAGGAGCACCAATAAGCCTTGGCAGTGGCAAACAACGGAGATGGTCAAATTCGGTGTCGATCTGGCCCAGCAAGGACCAGGGGACTCACCACAGCAAGGGGAGTCAGGGCAGGCCTGGAGCAATCAGGGGAGCCCAAATAAAGCAAAGTTGACCCTCAAGTGGACCCACAGGCTGAAGGCCCAGGAGTCGCGAGGGGACCTCAGGTGCTTTCACAGGATACCTGCTAGCAGGGCACAAAGTGTGAGGATGATGGAGTCCTTCTCAGAGAATATGCTCTGGGGTTTGGGTTACACAACAACAACAAGCATGTGCATCTGCAAATTAACGCAGTGCACAGGGGTATAGATATTCGGTCCCCACGAGGGATATCTGCCTCAAACTCAGTGAGAGGGGTAGCTCAACATTTGAGACCTTGAGAAACCCACCTCCTATGTTGCTAGAGCCTTCAGTGTCTGCAGGAGCTCAGGATCAGCAAACTTGTCAGATGCGTTACAGTGCCTGCATTTGCAGTGGTGTGACTCCTTCACCCCAAGGGAGATTCTTCTGTTGTCTTGGAGGTCCACAGGGTCTAGCACGGAGCCTGTATGGAACACAGACAGTGGCAAGACTGGGGACAGCAAGGGAAGATGAAGTCAAGCCCAAGGGAGGTCCAGCGGATTCCAGGGTGTCTAGACGGTGGAAGTGTAGTGGAATCTTCTTGCAGAATCTTGTCCACATAAAATCTAATGTCCTGTAGCCAGGTAACCCATTTTATACCCACGTGAAAGGGTTGGACAGATTCTAGGGACCTTCCTAGGGGAGAGACAGGACAGAGGGGTGGCTACACCCATGTCCTTTGTCCAGTTTAGCACCAGAGCAGGAGGAAATGGCTCCCAGAACTGTTTTGAGCTGGACTATGCACAGGGAGACCAAATGTGCCCCTCGTGCAGACTTTCTGGCACTGAGACAGTTCACCCACCCAGCCCCAATATACTAAATCCTGTCTGGGAGGTGGCCACACCTCCCTGTGACAAGATACCTATTGTGCTGCCTTCTCCTGCTCGAGCTTGGCTCAGCGGCAGGAGGGCAGACTCGTGTCTGTGGCTGGCAGCATTCATTTTGTGCTGTAAGGCTCGAGAAAGTTGGTACCAGTAGACTTAGGTACCCCCAGAACCTCAGTTCTGAGGAGAGGAAGCATACCTTGAAGAAATATAAACCTCCTAAGGGGATCACTGATACACCTGGTTCTTTAAACCAACAAAGAAGAGATTGGCACAGAAGCTGTAATATAAAGAAAACATATTAACCTCAGATGAGGGAGACTACGTCACACAGTACCCTCAGGCCACAGCGGGAGGCATTCTAGGGAGTGCAGAGAACAGGGGCCTTATATATGCATAGGTTACATTAGTCAGCATAAAATCAAGGGGAGCTCGTGGCACATACCAGCATGCTTACTGACTAATATGGCTATACAAAAAGTGCTTGCTCAACAAAGTGGGAGGGGAGACATTTCTCCTTACATCAGCAAGAATAGCCTGACAGTTCTATACTAGGAGCAGGTGCATTCTAATAGCTAGGCCTTTCTGACCATGTGCAAGGCTCTGGAAGAGGGAGAAAGCACATGGCAAGCACATAGCTAACTAAGATGGCTGCCAAGTACAAAATGGCTTTTAGCTCATGCTAACAGCGATCTCTGCAATCTTTAACAACCTCCCACACCAGTTGCTGGTATGATTCCATGGTATTTGACACCAAACATGACATACTTTGTTGCAGTAGTTTTTGAGATAGCATTTACCGCGAGGTTAATAATGCACCTCTACCTACATGTCTGTCAGTATCACGTACAGCCCGGGAGATTGGTCTCTGAAGACTGCAGAGGGGCCCTGCTCATGCAGGAGCACCCTCTCATGTAAAACCCGGCATCCAGCCTTCAGGATTTTTGTTTTTTTTAATTCTTTTTATTGAAGAAAAACAGAAAAAATAAATGAAACAATCGCATCAGGTGAACAACAATTGACATCATTGTGAGATTTTAGTGTGTCTTATGTACAGAATCATAAATTATCGTATGCATACAATTTGGGATCATGGGGATATCTGTGCTTCTGCTTCTCTTTGACACATCGGGGGTGTGCACAATTCGCCTCGGTAAGTAATCCATGCCCCCCAAATCATCCCCAACTTCTCTGGACAACCCCTGGCCACATATACTGCCTTTTCCCTGAACATACACCAATCTAAATCCTCAATCCACTTAGTAACCCGGGGCGGTCGGCTAGCTGCCCACAACTGAGCGATATTTTGTTTAGCCACCATATTCGCCAACGTCACCCACTGTTTCAGGTATGCATTCAAATCCGTGGGTTCCCATATGTTAAGTATACATCTCCGGGCCTCCGGGTGTATCCCCTCCCCCAGCACTTCTTTAATTTCATCATGTATCTTAACCCAAAAGGTTTGTATCTCCTCACAGTGCAATAGGATATGCATGAAAGTGCCATGTTCTCCACAACCTCGTCTGCATTCTCCATTCGCCACTCGCCCCATATGTCCCAATCTAGGCCCTGTGATATAAGACCTATGAAGGATCTTAAGTTGCACCAATCGGAGTCTCATCTGAATTGCAACTACCTTAGGGGAGGAGACTGCCTCCACCCAGGCCTCGTCATTTTTCCTGACCATCCGCCTCCCACGCTCTTCTAAGACTTCCCAACGGGTCCACAATATTATTTTGCAACTTCCTGTATATCAAGGAGATAGTCTTTTCGGGGATGTGACCATCAAGCACCCGGTCCTCGAGAGGAGAAGCCTCTGGAAGCTCCATGTCTCTGGGTATGTGAGCGAGAAGAGCGTGCCTAATCTCTCGGTATCGAAAGTGTTCGCAATAATTTAAACTGTATTGTTGTTTTAAGGTTTCAAATGTCTGCACACTGCTCTTCCCCCACACATCCTTAATCTGATTGATTCCAATGAGGACCCATTTATCAAACCCTTTAGACCTCCACAAGCTCCCTAGTTTCTCTGAGCAAATCAGGGGGGTAGCCAAGGTCAATCTTCCCTCCCATCCCAGACTTCTGGTAGCCACGTGCCAAATTGTACAGCATGTGCCGTCTGTCCCGCCAGCGTGAACTTCCCGGGACTGGCATACAGGGCTTTAAGAATATCTCCACCCGGAGCCTGTCCATGATCCATGGCATAGCCAGGGTCCCCGGGGGGCCTGTAAACCATATGATTCACAGCCGCAAGGTGTGAGGCCCAGTAATACTTCCTCAAATCTGGGAGGCCAATGCCCCCGTCATACCACGGGAGGGTTAACTTAGCAAAAGCTATGCGGGGTCTACGGTCCCAAAGCAGCCGCCGCTGCTATCTCCTTAAAAAAGGATAGTGGCACCGGGTCCATTGTGTTTTGGAGTATATATAGGAACCGAGGCAAAGCCATCATCCTAAATAACACTGCTCTCCCAAGCAATGATAGGGGGAGAGCTCTCCAACGCTCCATATCTTTCTTAAACCGATTCAAGGAGGGTATTAGATTATTAGTATATCTCATTTTCATGTCCGAAGCTATATATGTACCCAAATACTTAAATCCCTCCAGCTCAATCTTTATAGGGAATTACTGCAAAATCACAGGCGGAGCCCCGCATAGGAAGAATAATACTGACTTCAACCAGTTTATAGCAAACCCGGAGTATCTGCCAAATATGGCCAGGAAATCCAAAAAATTACTCAGGGACGCCCTGGGGTTGGTAAGATATAATAGAATATCGTCCGCATAAAGCGAAATGTTATCCTCCCAGTCTGGCGGCCATCGCAGGCCATGTATCGACTGGTTCCACCTGACCCACGCCGCCAGTGGCTCCAAGGCCAGTGCGAAAAGAAGGGGGGACAGAGAGCATCCCTGTCTAGTACAACTCCCCAGGAAAAAATCAGCTGATTTACAATTATTCACAATTATTCACAATTATTCTGGCCAAGGGAGTGGTATAAAGCAGTCGAATCCACCCGATGAACTCCGTGCCAAAGCCCAACTTGGCCAAAATTGCAAACAAATAGGCCCATTCAACCCTATCAAACGCCATAGTGGCATCCAAGGACACCAGAACTGCCGGCTCCAGTATCTTGGGGGAGCCACCCAGTATCCCGTGGAGTCTCCGCAAATTCAGCGCCGTGTTACGACGCGACATGAAGCCGGATTGGTCAGGGTGTATCAGGGTTTTAATGACCTTGACCAATCTGGTGGCGAGCATTTTCACCAAAATCTTAGGCTCGGCATTTAAAAGCGAGAAGGGCCTGTGCGAGGACGGTGATGTCTTAGTCTTGCCTGTCTTGTGAATGACAATGATATTTGCCACCCACTGGTCATATGGGAGCTGACCCAATTCCTTACTTTCTAGAAACATGGCCCGAATATGCAGAGCGATTTTTTGGGCATTTCATTTGTATGTTTCAATTGGAATCCTATTGGGTCCCGTCGCCTTCCCAGAGTTTATACCTCTAATTGCCTGTGCGACTTCATCATCTGTGAAAGAGGAGTCTAGATATCTCACATTATCTTCAGAGAGACTTGGCATGCAAATATCTTTGATCATGGCACCGTTTTCAACCTCCGAAAAAACCGCCAACTGAAGCGTACACCTCTCCGAAGTACTCAGCAAATGTATCTGCCACTGTCTGCGGATCTGTGATTCTGTCGGATCTCGACCCTTCCAGCTCTGACACTAGTCTAGAGGCCCACTCCCCATGCTCCAACTAAGCAATTAGTTTACCGGCCTTGTCCCCGTGTTCGTAGACACGGCTTTGTACGGCATGATTATGAAGAATCGCTTTTTCCCTGGAGAGGTTCCTATATTTATCCTGCTTTAGCTTCAGCCGGTGAAGGTCACCCTGAGCAGTAGACAAAATGGCACCCATTTCGCTTCATCACGGATAACTTATGCATGTCCCGGACACCGGCAACACCCCGCACGTAAAGAACCACTCCAGCCTGCACAATGGGGAAATCAAAAAATCATGCAGAACCTGACTGTACATGAGACGGCACCGGAGAATCAGCAGAGTACCCGCACATTGGCTAAGCTGGCAACTATAGCCCACCAGATCCATGGGAACTTTTCACCAGACTACCCTCCCCCTACACCTCCTCGCTCTACTCCTCTCCGCTTTAATGCTAACGACCTCTGCCTTCACCTGTCCTGGCCCTTAGCCCCCACCCTGTTTACCTGAGAATTTTCCCTCGCCATCTGAGATCTAGCTATTCTGCCTGAAGTCCGATGGAGCTACCTGGCTTAGCTATAGGGGAGACAGGTCGGGGATCCGCTCCTTGGACGTCACCTACCCAGTCGGTCTTTAGCCAGACTTCCTTTCGTCTCTCCTGTTGCCCCTTCCCACACCCTCCCCCTATTTTTGTCTCTCATTCTCTCCTCTCTCAATGGACTGAGACTGAAATGTGTTGTCTAATGCCCGATGGAGCTACCTGGTGTAGCTATAGGGGAGATGGGCCGTGGAATCCCTCCTTGGTCGTCACCTACTCAGCCGGCCGTTAGACAGACTTCATTTCGTCTCTCCTTGTTGTCTCTTCCCCTATCCCCCCTTTCTCTACTTCCATGCCCCCTCCCCTCTACCCTCCATCTATTTTGCCCTCCACGTTTCTTTAAATATTTTTCCCACTGAGACCGAGCTATTTGGCCAATGCCCGGTGGAGCCACCTGATAGCTATAGAGGAGATGGGTTTTGGGATTTCCCCTCAACCGTCACCTACCCAGCCGGACCTTGGACAGACTTTCCTTTCATCTCTCTGCCGCTTCTCCCTCCCACCCCTTTACCCTTACCACTTCCCCGCTACACCTCAAATATCTCATCTCCTATGCTCTTGTTATTGTTTGTCTAGCAACTAATGTAAATTGGAACTGATTTAATCTTGTAATGTACTTTTTGTGGAACCTCATGTAAAGCGCTCTGATACCTCCGGGTCTAGCCAGCGCTATATAAAACTCTTGAATGAATGAATGAATGAGACTCAGCAGCCTGTTCCTCTAAGCTTATCACTTCCGCCTCCACCATAGTCACTTCTGCCTGATGTGTCTTCTTCTTGCCTGCAATCAAGGATAGCACCTCACCCCTCAGCACCACTTTATAGGCCTCCCACAGTGACTGCGTTGAGTCAACAGTGCCCACATTTTCATGAAAATACCAGTCCGAAACCCGGCGTATCTCCTTTTTAATGGCCGGGTCTCTCAGATGCCATGCATTAATCGGGGCCACCCTGCCAACCGCTGGTTGCCCGAACTCCACCTGTAACCACATTGGGGAATGGTCTGAAATGCCCCAGCCTAGGTAGCATGTTTCTCTGATTGTGCTCGCCATGGCAGCCGGTATCAGTATATAGTCTAACCTGGACATACTATTGTGTGCAGCAGACACATGAGTAAAGTGTCTCTGTACCGGATTACGTACCCTCCAACTATCAACCAACCCCAGCGTTTCAATGAAGTCAGGAAGCCACCTCTGCGATGGGGTATGCATTTTTGCCGGATATCTATCTATGCCCTCATCTAGTACTGCGTTGAAATCTCCTCCCAACACTAGAAGGCCCAGGGGCAGGGGCAGAAAAACAGCACTCAAATCTTTAGAAGTATCAGTCTGACAACCTGGCGGTACATATATTGACAAGAAGGCCACTGTCTTACCTCCCAGCCACCCGAGATAACCACATATCTACCTCTTTGGTCCAACCAAGTAGCCTGAATATCCAGTGGAAATGAATTTTTGGTTAGTATACCGACCCCCCTAGACCCCGATGTGAACCCAGCGTGCGCCACAAGTTTGTATCCACCTTTATGGAGGGCCATACACCGATTCCCAATAAGATGTGTCTCCTGCAGCAACACGACTTCTGGGGAGTGTCTTCTGATTAGTTGGCTTACCATCCCTCTCTTTATGTTGTCTCCCAAACCATTAACATTCCAGCTCAGCTCCCTTATCCCGGATCCCTGTCTAGTACGTGATATCTACCCCACTCCACTTGTCTCAAATTGCGATACTGACACCTGATGCGAGAAACTAAAACAGAGCAAACCCCCAAACCATGCATCCTTTAACCAAAAGAGATTTGTAAACCCTGGATCCCCCCTCCCTTCCTGCACCCCTGCTTATGGCATACGCCCATCCCCAACTGGCAGTGTGCCTGTCGCCCAGCACTCAAACCCAACACTGTAACTAAATATAGTAACGAAGAGGAGAATCAATGTTATAGGCCCCCCCCAGCTCTGTTTCAAACCATAATCTAGCATTCCGGAGTCACCCCCCCGCTCCCCACAGCCCCGCATCCTCATTCCAACACTACAGCGGGGACAGTCCCCCAGTCAATCATTGTCTCAGTGTCTCAATCCCACCGTCTGCCTTCACTCGGCCTCCGGCCATTCCTCCACTTCCTCCTGATCATGTCTCTCTGATTCAGTGGAATGGAAGCAGTCTATCCAATCTGCTGCTACCTCAGGATTATCGAAGAACCAGGTTTTCCCTCTCGCCTCCACCATCAACATCGCCGGGAACATCATTCCATATCGCAAGCCCTTATCTCTCAGTTTCTTCTTCACTGATAGGAAGCTTTGGCGCTGCTCCTGCATGAGTTGTGTGAAGTCCAGAAAGGAGGAGAGCGAGGCATTTTCATATTGGATGGGGCCGTAGTATTACATCTCGGTCTCTAAAATGTAGGATCCTCGCGATCATCGGACGGAGAACACCGGGCCTAGGCCTGCCCCCGGGCACTCTATGCACTTGTTCGACCGTGAAAAATGTTCCCAGGCACTTGGGCTTCAGATAGTTGAGGATAATGTCTTCAACAAACAGATCCGGGGCCGGCGCCTCCGCTTTTTCAGGGACCCCAAGCATGCGTACATTGTTCCGTCTGAATCTCCCCTCAAAATCGTCCAACTTCTTGTCTGTCAGGGCCCGGGAGGCCTTAAGATCACTTACCTCCTGTTGAAGCTGTGTTACATCATCCATCAGGCTGGCGGTCTTGATATCCTAGGATTTAACCTTCTCGTTTACTTTTGTGAGGTCCGCCCGGATAAGATTGACTTCTATTTTCACCGTGTCTAGTTTACTATCCTGCGACTCCATCTTCTGCCCCAATGACGCCTGGACTCCTTCAATAGCTGCCATCACGTCTAATAGTGTCAGTTCCATTGGCGTGTCCGGGGAGTCCCTACCCGCCACCTGGGACCTCTTAGCCTCCGCCGTTGAGCCTTTAGGCATAGTGTATCGGTCCAATTTGTTGGATTGGACTTGCTTACCACCTCTGGAGGATCTGGGCACGGGTTTATCAGGATCTCCCCTGGCCGCCATGACAGTGACTTCCCGCTAGGATCCGTCAATCTGGTTTCGCTGAGGTCCGTAAGTCCCAGGGCAGGTCTGGTCCCTAAATCGTATCCTCTCCCACAGCGCGATGAGGCCGCAGTTTAGGTCCAACCGGGCCAGATGAGTCCCTTTGTGGGAGACAGCCGGGAACAATCCAGGCGGAGAACACTGGGACCGGAGCACCAACATTGCCCGGGTGGGCCACCACCACAGCCACACAGGGTCCTCACCAAACTGCAGATTATACCAGGGCACCTTCCAGCTTTCCGGAGATCACAATAGGCCAGCATGGGGCGGCCAAGACAATCAGGCTCTCAGCTTGCCAAAAACCGCGGGGATCAGCCGGTTCCGCCCCGGAGGCTGATGCCATGACCGGAGCCCAGAGTTCCAAAATCGGCGGACCGCCCCTATCTCTCAGCAGGGGAGGGACGAGCTGCTCTTGTGCCCCCGACTGTACCAAAGAGTCTGTCACCCCCGCGGGTCGGCGACATCCAACACTGAGTCCCACGACAGGGTCGCTGTCCTCCGGTCACAAGCCCCGCCGCTCCTCGGCCCCCCGTGCACTCCTGATGTCGACCTCAACTTGTTCCGCTCTGGTCCCCGATCTCGCAGTGGGACCGGAGGCAAAGTCTGGGCATCAACAATACTGCAGCCAATAAGCGGCAATTTCTGTTGCGTAACTTTGCAATGCCGTTGTTCAACTGCTCCCCGGCCACCAGTGTCACTCGGGTCCCCTGGCTGACTCACAGTGCAGGTCGCAACCTCCCAATCGACAGAACTCTGGTCCCTGTCACCGCAGCAGGACCGGAGTAGCCATCGGGACCTCAGCGGCACCACAGGAAACGGGTGGTGTACTTCACCATAAGGATCTGTAACAGGATTATCAAGCTGGGGGGTTAGCTACGCGGAGCCGAGGTCCTAGTCGGCCATCATGCTCAACGTGTAGCTCCTCCTCTCCTTCAGGATTGTTGAGGCCTGCTATAGGGATGACTTATAAAGTTTTAAGTGTAGTGATAAATATAGATATAGTGAACCTATCTATCTCTCGTAAGTGGTGCAAGCACCATCTTACACAGTTTGCAGTAGCTGACCTAAGGTTACATTTTGCATGGTCTCTCGTGGGTGGCATAAATAATACATGCTTCAGCCCATGGGAAGCCTCTGGGGTACCTATGCCCTGGGTACATGTGTACCATATACTAGGGACTGATAAGGGTACCACAGTATCCAATCTGGAGTTGTACCAAGGAACATACATATCAATTTAAGGGAGAAAGCAGATAGGCTGGGGTCCTGAATAGAAGGATCCCAGCCTGACTTGTCAAAACAGTGGGTGCAAAAGCAAAAAGTGGGGGTAGCCTTAAGAAGCAGATCCTGCTTTCCTACAGATGCACTGATAAAAACAAATGCTGGGAGTTGATGCATGGATTTTCTCCTTCAGTTTACCAGATTCTACTTCCAAGGGTCCAGGGACTGGATTTGGCACCACGTGGCAAGTCAGGACTCTCAACAGTAGGTCCCAGGCACTGGTAGGTGACATTTTTGATGTCCCTCAGACTTCTTAACATAAGGCAAACTCACACAAGTCCTTGGAGAACCTTGGAAGCAGGATACAGAAAGCAATGCCCAGTCCTTTCACACCCAGGACAGGGGCAGCAAGCAGCAGGGTAGAACAGCAAAGCAATAGGCAGAGTGCCAGTTCTTTCTACAGCATCCCGTTATTTTTCCTGTCAGAGTGTCCTTTAGTCCAGAAGTGTTCTGAAGTTATGGTGTCATACCAGTTTTTGCCTTTGAAGTAGGTCAACTTCAAAGGAAAGTCTTAGAAGTGCACAATACCCTGCCTTTTCCTGACCTGGTCCCAGACACACTACTGGGGGGTGGAGATAGCTTTGTATGAGGACAGGCACAGCTCTATTCAGGTGTCAATGACAACTCATCCCACCACTCTAGTTCAGGAAGGCCCAACAGCCTGGTGTTATCCTAACTCAGACGTGGATTCTACACACAGGGAGATGCTCAGAAAATTCATACTTTGTAAAAGTGGCCTTTTCAAACACTCAATTTAAAAACCAACTTCACTGAAATATGTTCTTTTAAATTGTGAGTTCAGAGTCTCCAAACTCCGCATCTTTATCAGCTCCTAATTGGAAATGACACTTAAAATATTTTTCAAGGCAATCCCCATGTTACAATGAATATCTATGGGAGAGATAGTCCTTACAATAGTGAAAAATGAAATTAGCATTAGTTCACATGTAAAAGACACCAGTGCATGTCCTACCCTTTAAATACTGTGTAGGGTGGGGCAGCCTTGGGCCTACCTTAGGGTTGACTTACACATCATTTAAGGGAAGGTTTGGGCCTGACAAGTGGGTGCACCTGCCAGGTTTGAAATGGCAGTTTAAAACTGAACATACAAACACTGCAGTGGCAGGCCTGAGACATGTTTGCAGGGCTACTCATGTGGGTGGCACAATTAGTGCTGCAGACCTACTAGTGGCATTTGATTTACAGGCCATGGGCACACCTTGTGCACTTTATTAGGAACTTACTAGTAAATCAAATATGCCAATCAGGGATAAACCAATCACCAACCCAATTTACACAGGGAGCCCTTGCACTTCAGCACTGTTCAGCAGTGGTAAAGTGCCCAGAGTCCTAAATTCATCACAAACAAAATGTGGCGCACAGTATAAAAAAAAAGGAGGTCAGAACCAGAAATACAGAGGAAATCACACTAAACAAGCCGCGTCTAACATACCCATTTCTAAATTCCAGCACCGGATTTCATTTAATGATTTCACAAAACTCTTATCTTTGACTTCAGGACCTCCCTCATTGTTGTTGGGGCATCCTTCTCTGAGGTAACCAGTTCAAAGCTTTCCTCAAATTCTTCAATGAGTCCGCTCACAATGGCAGTTGTTTCTGTTTGGTATCTCGGCCCTAGAGCTTTAGTGGTACCAATGCTTGGAGTAATGGGGACTGTGGTAACTGTGGATGCTGCTACCGGGGCAATAGCAGTAGCACTTGGAACTACAAATAGTGGAACTGGTGTAACAATGGGTAAACCTCCCTCAGGAAGATCTTGATCAACAGGTGCAAATACGCTTATTTAACCAATGGGTAGCGGCCCTATAGATTCCTGGTTATCTCCTGCCTGTTGGTTCTCTCCAGCGATTTGTACAACATTGTACAAATGTGATTGGTAAGATAGCAGATTATCTAAAAAGTCATCACTGGAGTCACTGTCACTATTCTCACTCTTTCTTTCTTTCTTTCTTTCCATCTGCTCTAATGTTTTTTATCTCTCTGTTCTATCTCTTGATCATGTCCGATACATTCTTAGACCCCTGACTACATCTCTCCCTCCATTCTTTCTGTTTTCCATCTACTCTTGCTTCAATTCAACTACAGACCATATTCTTTGTTTTGGTCTGATATTTCTCCTTCATTTTCGCATGTGTGTCATGCTCCCACACATTCAGAGACTCCTATTGTGCAGGTCTGGGTAGGGGTTTCACTCATTCAACACGCCTCAAATTCTCAATTATTTTCAGATTAAAGGTACCATGTGCAGGAAACTACAAGGACCCTTCATTCACCGTTATTTTATTCCAGTGTTTTATCCAGATACACATTCATAACCCAATTTTGGTTAACATGTAATTTGTGGGCGTGTCTTGGGGAGGGTCCTCCTTACCCTCACAGACAGGTATTCTAATATCTTTAAGCAAAGCTCTTAATTTCTTAAAAATTTTATTTTTATTTTACATGCAATGCAACACAGATTCAATAACTTCAATTGAAATAACCATCAGTTCTCAGTAAATCACAATGAAACACACAATGGCCCTAACATCCAACCACAGTACGGCACATCCTGATTTGACCATCCACAGTGCAGCACTCTCTGATCTAATGAGCAATCCAAGCATGACACACCGACCAACACCTGCTTGGCGCTACACAGGACCTTTTACTCAACAGATATCAGCTTCTCAATAAAAAATGATTGAAACCACTAAATGAAAATTCCAAGGGCCTCAATTATGAAAAGTGACACATCCCTGCGTGAAAACAGGGATGCACCACTTTTCATTGCGCCCTCCTTGCGACACCAATGATGCATCATATTTACAGAATGACGCATCATTGCGCAAGGAATTACAGATTTGTCAGTATTTCTGACGTATCTGTATGGCGCAAAAGTGACGCATTGCTGGAGTGTGTCACAAAAGTGACGCAACTCCAGCAATGTGTCCTTTCACTTGGGGCAAGCCACATGTGAATGGCCTGCATCAATCTTACGCCTGCTGTGAGGCAGGCGTAAGAAATTGATGCATTTGCATCCTAGAAGTGGCGCAGTGAAATCTTATAGATTTCACTGCGTCACTTCTATGACCTTTTCTTGCGTCAGAATGCCCCCTGCATACATTATACCTTGCACAGGTATAATGTAGCGCAGGGGTTTACAAAGTGACGCATCTACCGAGATGCGTCACTTTATAAATATGGTGCAACAAGGCATATTTTTTACGCTGCTGGTGCATCACAAAAAGTGACGCACCGGCGGCGTAAAAGTGACGCACGGCCTCATAAATGAGGCCCCAAATCTTTTCTGTTCTACTAAAGGAGACTTCAAAGTCACCAATCACTCTAGGGGGACAGGGAATAACACTCTCTAGGTGCTATCACACACACAAAGTGACATCTCGACCACAGGAAAATCACCCTAAGTAGAGCAGTGTAGTACTTTGAGCAAATGATTTACCAAACACCATTCTCAGTTAGTACACATTTACAGCAAAAGTTTAATAAGTTCTTATCCATGTGCAGCCGACAGCACTTCACAGTCTGACACCACAGATCTTAACATATAATTTACAACTTAGTATGCCCAATGTTTATCCTGGTATCTAAGACTTAAGAGTCCAATAACAAACTTCAACTCTTGCAGCAAGCATGTTTCTCTTCATAAGCAAAATCAATACACATAAAGCAGCTTTGAAAATCACAGCTTCAAAAAAGAGGTCTTCTAAACCCAAATGGACATCATACCATGAGACATACTGACTTGTTCAAACCTGCACGCGACAATGCTCAACAACACACAATAAACAACATAATCTTAATCTTAGAGGTGGGTGGAACTCACAGAGTTTCACAATGTGGAATTCCGCAGAGTTACAAAAAACTCCACGAGGTAATGGGTCATTGTCTGAAATATGATTGCCACACTGTAGGCTGTAATTTTGAGCCAGGAGCAACACTGTAAAATCAGCACAAACTGCACCTTGCGTGCGTGAGAGCACACAGCTATTCAAGTTGATTTTGCTGCAGCTCGAATAGAAAATATACTCTAGCGGCAGAAAATCTACTGGAGGACCAGCCCTTTGACCACAAACCCCCAAGACCTCCTGCATTAGAAAATGGAACCAGGGGATCGCATTTCTAAAAGTTTGCTGGAAAAATTTCCATCATACAGCGATAGGTGGGATTTGGCCGGAACTTTGTGTTACAAATCACCAAATTGCACCATCCTTTGTTCCTCTTATTTCCCCTGTTCCAACCACTCAATCCCACATGCTACCTTTATATAACTACAAATCTATCCCTCACACTAGTTTCAAATTGGTGCTAATGAGAGTATCTGGAACACTCCTATCATGCTCCTCCTGGCCTATATATTTCATACTATACCCACAGCATTTACCTCTTCCTCTGCAGAGTGATCATCTTACAAAAACTTAAATCACGTTGTTTAATGAGAGCAATAGGTTTTACAGGAAATGTCTTCAGCCTCACAGCAATGCATTTGCACATCTAACATGGGCTTCAATTGGAATTCATAGAGCATATTATCAAGGCCATTATCGCCGCTTCATCTGCAGTTTCCTGCTGATAAAAGCGGCGATAATGTATCGCCTGTCCTTGATAATATGCCCCAATATTGCTGGTGGTCGCAGCTCTGGACTAAAACGCGATATCACGCATTAGAGGGATTTTCAGCTCCAGCCAGTTTTAGTGCGAACCAGCACAGGTCACGGAGAGGAGTCTGGTCGCCATGGATCTTTGAACCTGCGCCCGACTGAGCTGTTCACTTTAGCAACAATTAGAAACACTGTAACAGCTAGCTGCTTCAGGCCCATGCGTGGCTGAGTGTGCAAGATGTTTTAGAGTTCTTAGCTGCTAATGAAGTAGGAGATGTTGTGTTCCCAGTCCTTATATTTTCTGAAAAGAAGGAACCTTCTTATGCCCACGGCCCTCTGCACAGGACCTACGCATGGTGACCGTGGTGCTACAGTACTCGCATTAGCCCTCTAAGCCATCTAAGTGCTGCAGCACCACATCCTCTTGCAGCTTTTCTCTGTCCAGGCAAAAGGCACACAGATTATGGATGGAATGCAAAGCAAATCAAACAGTCCCCCCCAGTCAAGAGATCTTGGTTAAATCTATTATTTTTTTGCTCACCCTGCCTCCCTAGTTTAGACATAGCCATATGCAAATCAGTCTTGACCCTGTGCCTCATGGGAACAGTCCATCCCGAACTGCCAAGCCATGTCCTCCCTGGACCAGAAACAAGCATCCTGGGACCGTTCAGGCTGGACTGTTCCCATGGTGAACAGGGGCAAGACTGATTTGCAAATGGCTGGTCTAAACTGAAATGGTGTGGCGTGCAAAAAAACAATGGAATTAACCCAGATCTGTGACTGGGCATGAATGTTCAATTGATTCAGCATTCCATCCATCCTCTGTTCTTTTTGCAGTTCTCTGTCCAGGACCATTCCCTCTTTCTGCTGCAATGCAGAACTGGGCCCAAGACAACTTCTTGACTCTAGCATACCTAATTAGTGTAGTCCGGGCACATTTTGTTTTGGGACTACGCATGACCCATGTTAGCAAGATCTTTGGGGCATATTACCAAGCAATAGCGATAATTATCGCTATTGCTTGGTTAGAGACAAAATTTTACCGCTGAGCTGCGGCGATTTTTATCGCAGATAAACCTTGGTATTACCAAGGTTTATCGCAAATGCGATAAAATACGACCGCAATGCATGAAAAGTCAGCGATATTCCTGCATTACCGAGCTAATGCTCTTAGCCATGTTATCCACCTCTCATTGGATAACATGGCTAAGAACTGCTCAGGGCAGGTGTTAGCTTTTGGAGATATTCGCGCTTAGCGCGAATATCTCCAAAAGTTGGTAATAGGAGATAGCGATGTTAGCGACTGTTTCCAGTCGCTAACATCTTGGCACGCCCACTTTGCATGTCATTAGTGATAAATATCACTGAATGCAAAGTGGGGCCCAAGATGGTCGCTATCTCCTGCTAGCTGTCGCTAACTGGTGTTAGCGACAGCTAGGTAATAGGGAGATAATTTTATCTCCGCTTTCTTGGCTTTTAAAGCCAAAAAAGCGGAGATAAACCCCCTTGATAATATGCCCCTTTGTTTTAGCATTTGACAAAAAAGGTCAACAAATTTAGGTACAGCGTTCACAAACTCAAACTCGACTCTGAAAGAGAGACACACACTGATCTCTACCCCCAGTCTTCAAACCAAAGAGATTATTTCTCAAGTTCCACAGTGGTGGCTGGTGGGCATCAGTGCCATAAATTGTGCTACGGGGTTCAGGTACCAGACCTCAACCCTGTAAGCTATTTTGCAACACATTTTGATAGGGGAGCCGGTGGCAATTGACACTAGTCCCTTGTGGGTTTGCAGAAAATCAGGAGCGTTCTTCATAATCAGGTTATTGTGTTTCTATTTCAGTTTTTTTTGCAGAAGTTTCAATGCCTATTTGGATCCTCTCATTGCTTAAATGTGGGCAATTTCTAATATTTCTATCTTTACCTGGACGTCATCTCTAGGTTTTACTTGCAAAAAAGTATCACTCAAAATGTCACACATTTGACAGTAGAATGTTACTCACATGCACGCTGCAGCAATGGAAATGCCACACATAAACAATTTGAGAACTTGGTAGCTATGCCAGTCTGTAAGTGTGAACTTAATAATTACCTACTAATAATTTATCTCTATTACCTTCCCCAGAACTACTCTCAGGTTGTCATACCTGCTAGCGGTATTTGTGAGCGTGTGGATAACAGCTGCTGGATTTGTGCACCTGGTAGGTAACCAACTACACTCGTTCTTGCTTTCATCGCTGAGGTTTTGTTTTCCGGAATTAAAAAAAAGCATTTGCATTTTGTATCCTATGAGGCAGTTAACTAATAAAACCACTAGATGTCACCATAACACCACGTAAAATTGACTTCGTAAGCATCTTTGCGTCATGCCTTCAAAGCTTATATTTTTATTTAGAAACTGTAGTTAGTCTGTGACTTCTAAAGGTTATACTTTTAAAATTCTATATAGGAGCTTTGCGGTGGCCTGTTTAAAACTGCACCCCATACACATTCACGGCCACGTTTATCATTATTTCACGCAATTCAAAGCAGCAAGACACCTTTCTGCGCTGCTTGAAAGGGAGAGCGCAGAAATGCACAATATCTATCAACATATGGGGGCAGATTTACAATTACTAGCGCATTCCTGCATATCAGCAGGGATGCGCCAGTAATTGTGCGCCGCAGCTCCGTCACCCATGATGCGCCGCGTTTACAATGCGGCGCACCATAGGGCAAAAATGGCACAGATGCATGACGCATCTGTGCCGTAAAGGCTGCGCATTGCTGATGTTGCGTCGCAAGCTCGACGCGGCTCCAGCAATTCTCTGGCGGGCCTAGTCTTCCAATGCTGCGTCAAGCCTTACGCCTACTTCAAGCAGGCGCATGGTTTTGACGCAGCATTGGCCTAAAAGTGACTGAGTGAAATCTTGTAGATTTCACTCAGCCACTTTTAGGAGGTGTTCCTGCGCCGGAACACCCCGCTCTGCGCAGGAAGGCCTATATGTGGCGCAGGGCTTTACAATGTGATGCATCTCCCAGATGCGTCACGTTGTAAGTACCTCGCACCATGCCGCTGCGGCACAAAAGTGACGCAACGGTGGCGTAAATGAGGCGCAAGGGATTTGTAAATCTGCCCCATGGTACATTTCTGCTCTCTGCCTGTACTAGTGCAAAACCTGCAGCCTCAGGCACCCTTGCACCATGGTGCAAGCATGCCTGCGTCCATCATTTGTTTGCTGTAACGCTTTTCGCCCTAAGTGGGATGGGTATGCCCAGACATGGGTTCCTTGCTCACTGTGCCACTGGATTCAAGCTAGCCTGGCTGAAGAAGTGTGACATACCCTGAAACCAGTCCCAGCATGCTTGTTTCTGGTCCATGAAGGACCTGGCCTGGGAGTTCGGTCTGGACTTTTCCCGTGGGGCACAGGGTCAAGACTGATTTGCATATGGCTGGGTCCAAATAGGAGTGGCGTAGTGGGAAAAGAACATAAGATTTAACCCAGATCTTTTGACTGGGTGAGAATGTTTACATTGTCAGCATTCCATCCATCACTCGTTTGCTGAAACACTTTTCGCCCTAAGTGGGATGGGTATGCCCAGACGAGGGTCCCTTGCTCACAGTACAACCAGAGGCTTCAGGTTAGCCTGGCTGAAGAAGGGTGACATACCCTGATATTAGTCCTGGATGCTTGTTTCTGGTCCAGGGAGGAACTGGCTTGGCAGTTCGGTCTGGACTGTTCCCATGGGGCACAGGGTCAAGACCGATTTGCATATGGCTTGGTCCAAACTGGGGTGGCGTAGTGGGCAAAAGAATGATGCATTTAACCCAGATCTTTTGACTGGGTGAGAATGTTTGCATTGCCAGCATTCCGTCCATCATTTGTTTGCTGTAACGATGTCCATGGTGGGGCGATATAGCCAAACTCCTTAGCATCAAGCCCAGCGCTTTATCAAATTATAAGCTTAATCCTGTTTCTGAGCAATTAAAGACCAGTGAGCTTAAGTTGGGCATTTTGCTGGGAACCATATCTGGGTCCTGTTCCGGGTTTGGGGGTGGCTTGTGATGCAGCCCTAAGTTCAGACTTAGTGGCTCTAGCGGCTATTCATTGATTAGGGCTTGCTAAGGCTTGAATTATAGCCAAACCTATCCTCATGTGTCCTTCATCCCTGCTTATTAGGAAAGTATTGGGGGTGCCAGAAGGGTTTCATTGCTCTGTGGTATCCCATTTTACTAAGGAGGGGCCTTGCAATACGGATGTTAAATCAGGGGTAATCCTGCAGCTTCTACCAGCATGTATTCCGAATGACATTGTGTTAGAGTCTGTCCTCTCGATTTCCCATTCAAAGTGGGAGGAAGGGAGGGAGTTAAAACACAAGACGGTGCACTGTTTAAAATCAAACTCCAGTGGAAAGCTGATTTGTTTGAGGAGATAATTTATGTGAAAAGGATGGACTGGGCAGGATACGATCATAAACATTCAAAAGGATACTGTGTTGAGATCAACTTTAAAAATC
Organism: Lissotriton helveticus; assembly: GCF_964261635.1. NCBI lineage: Eukaryota > Metazoa > Chordata > Amphibia > Caudata > Salamandridae > Lissotriton > Lissotriton helveticus. The sequence continues at coordinate 508,729,842 of NC_136072.1, read as the reverse complement.
CTGAGGTCCGGAGATGGGAGATGTTGGCGCCATTGTGAACACCAGGGCACACCCACACATATACTCCGGCACTGTCCCAAATTGGCAACCTTTTGGTCAGAAGTTTTGACTCCGGTCAATACTATATTTCAAACAAACAGCCCGAAATTCTCAGGTTATATACTCTTAGGTCTCCCTAACCCACTCACATATCCGCTGCACTCGCATAGATGCAGGGCGATCAGATTGCTGCTGGGTGCAGCGAAACAACTCCTGCTGGCCAGATGGGGCACAGACTCACTTCCAACACACTTGGATTGGCTACACATGATCTGTGATATACTGGGCATGGAAAAGCGGACGACTGTGGCCACGCAGCAACTACCTCGTTTTGATAAAATGTGGCAACCCTGTATACAATTTTTGTCAGATGAATTCCGAGAATTGTCATGCCCCTAATACCTAAAAATTCTATGCCTAATGACAAGCCATTAGTTGTTCTCTTTCCCCTGCGGTGTCCCCTTTCTCCCCTCCATATATCCTCTCCGGTTCTGATCTTTACTTATCTTAATCTTGTATTTGTTTCTCTTAAATGACGCCCATCGTATGTGCAATGTTCTATTGCCATCGGCCTGTGGATGTAGGTGGCTAGTATTGTGAGCAATGTATCAAATAATAATAATAAAGAGATGTTAATCCAAAAATCGTGAGGGGCCTGTTAACTTATTTGCATTATTAGCCAATCAATCAATCAATCATGGTTTCTTAAAGTGCAACTACTCACTCGTGAGGATCTCAAGGCGCTGGGAGGAGAGGGGGGCAGCTCAGTTGATTGCTGGGGACAACCGAAAAGCCAGGTCTTGAGGTCCTTCCTGAACTGGGGCAATGTGGGAGATTGCCGGAGGTGGTGGCGGAGGGTATTCCAGACTTTGGCTGCGAGGTAGGAGAAGGACTTTCCTCCCGTTCTTGTGTTTCTGATATGCAGTACGATGGCCATTGAGAGCTGGGCTGGGCGGAGGTGTCTTTTGGGAGCCAGATGTTAGGTATGCAGGTACGATGTTGTGAAGGACCTTGTATGTGTGGATGACGAGATTAAAATTCTTCTTCTTTCGACTGGAAGCCAGTGGAGATTGTGGAGGTGTTGGGTGATGTGACTGCGATGAGAGATGTAGAAGGTCAGTCTGGCTGCGGCATTCTGGGCAGTCTGGAGTTTGCAAAGGAGTTTCTTGACTGCAAGGGAGGATTAAGGCCCACCCACTGGGTTTTTTCTACTGCCTCTAATCATTTCAGTTCCCCAATCCCAGGACAATACATTTAATGTTCTGGTCACATATCACTTTGCTCCATTGGGCTCCCTAACAAACATAGATAGACTTTTCCACAGTACTCGGATGGGGGGCTAAAAAATACAATTTAATTTACTCTTAAGCTGTAACTCTACTTCCTCTTACTTCCCCCAGTTAAGTATTGAGTTCAAACGCCACATCCTGGGCTGTAATTCCTATAAATCCTGTTTGATCCCGTCATACCTATGGCAATTGGAGGCTTAAAAATATGTTGTGGAACATTGCAGGTGCTTGATCTAAGCTAAACTACCCAGATTAGATTAGTTTAGTCTCTGAATACGACATTGTCCTTTGCAGGAAACCTGGTCAGAGGATGTAGGAAAGTGGGTTTCTCTTGCAGTACCCACCACTTTTTGCCTGGATATTGATGCAACTTTGACTGAGGTGTACTGGGTCCCTGCTGTCCAGGTTACCAGTACCAGTGTTCTTTCCCTAGAACGATTCCAAAATTGGCACCACTTTAGCTCATATACAAGTCCTTGGTACCAAGGGCCGTGTGGTTAAAGAGGGTGCCTAATGGCTGCGGCACAAATTGTGCCACCTTAAATGACCCCTCACCAAGCACATGCACACTGCCACTACAGCATGCGTGAATTGGGGTAGACAAACCTGAAGAGTCGACATGGCACACATCCCTGTGTGGCATGCCCACAGACACTGCATGGGATATGGGTAAGACACCCTTCTAGTGGGCCTTAGCCCTAAGGCAGGGTGCACTATATCGCCTGTGAGGGCATATCAGCATGAGCAGATTTACCCAGAAATATCCTTGTTGATTCCTGGATATTTGTCACTGATATCGATGTTTAAAATATCGGGAAAAAAATATAGACTACAGAAATATCGACTCCCATACCTAAACAGGTAAGTACAGAAATATTGAATCAAAAGTTTTTGATGTAAAAAATATAGATGTCAAAATATTGATTTAAATATATATATAAAATAAAATTATAAATATGAAATATATTAAATATTAATATTCATTTTACCAAAACAAATTAAATGTAATATACATTTTAGCAAAATATAACACAAACTTAATTAAAGAAAAGATAAACACACAAACATAATAATTTATACATATACATATATATATAGGAGGAGCACCACCTCATTGTTGTTCCAAGAGGGGCCGTTCCACGGAACTGATCGGCGGCAGTATGGCACTGGAAGCCAAACACGGAGACTTTCCGACATGTCCCAAATCCTACAAAGGAGAAATAATGCTTTCAATAAAAACATTTCCGATAGAAACCCACTTAGGGAATACATTATGGCTCAGGAGTGGACTTCACCTCCCAGCATGCAATACAACCCTAGCACTATGCGGACCATGCATGCTCTTAATAGAAATAAAAGAGAGCCTATTCGAGGGAAATGCAACAAGCAAGCCTCTGATGAGTTGCTGAAGGCATCCAAACGCGTCAGGCAACAACGGATAACTGAGGCGCATTGCTGAGAGCCGTAATTTCAGACCGGATGGTGGGCTTCCAGCTGTGTGCCTTCCTGAAAGCTTCTGGGCATTTGGGGATTCATTTTCTGACGGCGGCCTCCGTCGTAGGAGGAGCACCACCTCATTGTTGTTCCGAGAGGGGCTGCGCCGCGGAACTGCTCGGCGGCAGTACGGCACTGGAAGCCAAACACGGAGACTTTCCGACATGTGCCAAATCCTACAAAGGAGAACTAATGCTTTCAATAAAAACATTTCCGATAGAAACCCACTTAGGGAATACATTATGGCTCAGGAGTGGACTTCACCTCCCAGCATGCAATACAACCCTAGCACTATGCGGACCATGCATGCTCTTAATAGAAATAAAAGAGAGCCTATTCGAGGGAAATGCAACAAGCAAGCCTCTGATGAGTTGCTGAAGGCATCGAAACGCGTCAGGCAACAACTGATAACTGAGGCGCATTGCTGAGAGCCGTAATTTCAGACCGGATGGTGGGCTTCCAGCTGTGTGCCTTCCTGAAAGCTTCTGGGCATTTGGGGATTCATTTTCTGACGGCGGCCTCCGTCGTAGGAGGAGCACCACCTCATTGTTGTTCCGAGAGGGGCTGTGCCGCGGAACTGATCGGCGGCAGTACGGCACTGGAAGCCAAACACGGAGACTTTCCGACATGTGCCAAATCCTACAAAGGAGAACTAATGCTTTCAATAAAAACATTTCCGATAGAAACCCACTTAGGGAATACATTATGGCTCAGGAGTGGACTTCACCTCCCAGCATGCAATACAACCCTAGCACTATGCGGACCATGCATGCTCTTAATAGAAATAAAAGAGAGCCTATTCGAGGGGAATGCAACAAGCAAGCCTCTGATGAGATGCTGAAGGCATCGAAACGCGTCAGACAACAACGGATAACTGAGGCGCATTGCAGAGAGCCCTAATTTCAGACCGGATGGTGGGCTTCCAGCTGTGTGCCTTCCTGAAAGCTTCTGGGCATTTGGTGATTCATATATATATATATATATATATATATATATATATATATATATATATATATATATATATATATATATATATATATACACACATTTTAGAGCACTTATGTTCAATTTTATATGGTCTTTTATTGTTTATTTATTTAGCATGTTTGATAATACATCAAAGGTACAACAATCAAAAAAGCCCCCCCAACTCAGGGAATTACTTCCCTGCCATACACAGTAACATCATTGTCAATAATACAGGTAGTATCATATGTGATTGCATTGTACAAAATGTAATATACATAGTGAGAACTCACCCTGAACTAATAAGCATATATACCAAAGTTGTACCGGGCACAGGATAAATACTTGCAGACATTCGTGACAGGTGATATGTGGATTGTTACATCCGTCTCCATTTGCCTATATCTATTACCATTTAGGGTGTTGGAATGTTTATTGGTCAGTATTAGGGGTCTGCGCCTCAACATTGTGTGCCCCTCCCCCCTCAGCAACATTCTCAGGTGCATCTGGGCTGGTTGCCGCATCCCTTGTCGGGGAAAGGAGATATGACTTCAAATCAGCCCATATGTCCCGGGGTATGGAGCTTAAACTTGCGGAGTTTGACCGCGGTGTAGTATAATCTCTGCAAAAATTTATAATGGATCAGACTCAACCTGCTATTTGCTGTGAGGGCCTATGTCTGTGTGCAGCAGAACTGCCTTTGTTTGTCTGTCAGCTGTATCCCCAGGTCGGCCTCCCAGTCTTAGCGGGCAGTCAGCACACACATCTTAGCTGCCTTTTGTGTATGATGATAAATAAATGAGGTGACGTGTTGGGGTGGCTTGGGTTGTAGAAGCGCATGCAGCGGTGGGAGAGTGGGGGTTCCTCTGGGAACATCAGTGTTGCCACCCTCACGCTTTGTCGAAGTCGGACAAACATAAATAAATCCATAGTGGTAGGTGTGATAGACCAGAAGAAAGGCTCCCGGGTTCGGAAGCGTCCCTCTGCGTATAAGTGCCCCAGGTATGTATCTGGGCTTTCTCCAGCATTGATCGGCACTGCAGTTCATATGTGACCTAGAGCTTGGGATGAATAATCAGTTGTAATTTAGGCGAGTATAGAATTGATATTTCCAGTTTAGTGGCAATCTTCCTCCAAGCGGAATTGGTGCACGCAACTGTGGTGGAATCCCTTTCCCGCTTCTTGGTGGCGAACAGGAAGCCCGAAGGTGGGACTGGGACCATGTCCCCCTTCTCAACCGCCAAGTGAGGCATAAAGGGAGTGGGTGAAACCAGTATGGTTATTAGTTGTACTTATACACAGTAATAGTAAAGTTTAAAATCTGGTACAGCGTAACCACCTTGTCAGAAAGGCAGCGTCAGGGTATCCTATCAGAGCCTGGCTTGCTTACCACCCCATACCAGGTGGATGGTTTGTGTTTTTAGTGCACTGAAAAAGGACTTCCCAGGGTTGTATGGTATATTATGAAGAGGTAGAGGAACTTGGGCATCAGTATCATTGTTTCCAATGATATCCTCCCCACCATGGATAGGGACATAGCTACCCACTGTGTGATTGTGTCCATAACTGCGTCCAGAGTGGCCCCATAATTAGATAACATTAATTCTTCCCTGTCCCTGGTTATGTTTATCCCTACGTATTTACCCCCCTCCCTTCTCCATGTTAGTGGGTAGTCTAGTGCATATGGTGCCGTCACATCCGTCAAAGGAAAAATTGATGATTTGGCCCAGTTGATATTTATGCCTGAGTATTCACTGAATTTTACGATCTCATGCAGTAATGGGTTAATATTTTCCTGTGGATCCCTCAGATAGAGCGTGATGTCATCCGCGTAAAGCGAATTCAAAAGTTGTCTGGACTGGTATATCAGCGCTCAGTCTTTGTGATGTTGCATTATTTTAGCCACTAGTGGCGCTATAGCTAGGGCGAATAATATGGGGTACCGGGTACAGCCCAGGCGTGTACCCCTGGTGATGGCGAAGTGGGGGGAACATGCCCCATTGAGAAGGACAGTGGCAGTAGGATGGTGGTACAATAAATTTACCCATCCTAGAAATTCAGGTGACATGCCTTTGTATCTCAGGGTGCCCAGGAGGTAATCCAACTCTACATAATCAAATGCCTTAGTGGCGTCAAGAAATACCACCACTGCAGCGCTGTCGGGATCTATATGCTGTAGGACTGCAAAGAGGGTCCTAAGATATTGGGACATTGCACGGCTGGGGATAAACCCAGACTGGTCTGGCAGGACCAATCTGTCCATTAAAACTTTCAACCTGTTAGATAGCACATTGGCAAGGATTTTTGTATCACAATTGATCAGTGAGAGCGGACGGTATGAGTCACATTAGTTGGGAGGTTTGCCTAGTTTCAACAGGGATGTAATCTTGGCCTCTCTCATCATGGGGGGGAGGCTACCTCTTCTCTCGCCTCATAAAAAACTACTTTTAGTATGGGGACCAGCTGTGTTAAATATGTTTTATAAAATTCAATTGGCAGTCCATTAGACCCTGGTGCACGGCCCGATTTCATAGGCATGATTTCCGCCGTGATCTCGTCAGTTTCTTGTTCTGCCCCCAGGAATTCCCTTTGGGAATCACCTAGTGATGCCAAAGCAGTATCTTCAGAGTATGCTTGGAGATTGAGTGGGCGTTATCTGTGAGTGGGGTATAGGGTCTTATAGTATGTCGTAAAGGCATGCATCTGAATGGAGATGTTCCTACATGTCTCACCCTCTCAGTTCTGGATTTCTGCAACAAAATTGGAGAATTTAGGTTGCCGGATCATGTCTGCAATCACCTTCCCCGGGCGGTTCCCCTCCCCGTATTGTTGAGCTATGCGATATTTACCTCGACATTTACACTCCCAGTCAGCTGTGTCATTGAATTCTGTCAATTTTTCCCGTAATGTGATTCTGACTGAATCTTCATCTGAGGCGCCACAGACCTCCTGTTCCAGTGCTTTAATATCTACTTCCAGCCAGGGGAGATGGTTATGAACGTCTTTTAGTATGCCTCCTCCTTTGGATATACATGATCCCCTGATGGTGACTTTAAACGCTCCCACACAGTGGTAAGATGGGAGACAGAGTTTTTATTACGTTCAAATAAATCTTGAATCTCCTGCTCAATGTCAGTTTTAAAAACATTGTCTAATAGGTGCAATGGATTCAGTCTCCACCTTGCATAGGGAAGTTGGCTCAGAGGCGGAGACAACATCATCTTCACAGGGTAATGGTCTGAGTATGTCCTCGCCAAGAGAATTACTTTGTCAACTCAGCCCCCCATGCCTGCTGACACAATCCAATAGCCTGGACCACGAGGAATGTACCGCTGAGTAATGTGTGCGCTCTCTAGCAAGGGGATGTAAGTATCACCACGCATCAAGGAGAAAGTTGTCTCTGACTATACCTAAGTGCTTTTGCATGGTAGTATATTGTTGCGCTAAATAGTGGGACCTATCCAATGCAGGGGACATTGTTTTGTTGAAGTCTCCTCCCCAGAGAAGATATGTGGAGCCCATGGAAAGTATATTTCCCCATAAAATGGGAAAGAAGAGGGGGTCATCAACGTTGGGGCCTTAACAATTTCTGTGATGCTAGTCTTTCCCACATTAGACAATAGCCACCATGAGGGTCCTGTAGTGTACCACCTAATTCAAAAGGCGTATGTCGCTTAATGAGAACGGTTACACCCCTGGAGCATGTAGAATAGGATGAGAAACACCGATCTGACGCCCATTTGGCAGCAAAGTTGGGGTCAGTAGCCGGATCTAGATGAGTTTCTTGCAATATGGCGATATGCACGTGGTGTCTGTCAAGATACTGTAACACCTGCCGTTGTTTTGTGTGGATTATTTAACAACCGGACATTCCATGTTACACAATTAGGTGTAGTCTGCATCTGGTGATCTGTGAGTACTCGACCAGTTGGTGATCTTCGGGCGAGTTACTATGTCTCAAGAAACTGAGCAGTGAACATCTATCGGGTAAGAGCATTTGTCTATGAGTAGTTGACACAGTGTTAGGCAATATCCCCCTCCCACCTCCCGATCCACTATCCCCAACTCATCGGGCTTACATTCCCATCATAACTTAACTCCTGCTGATATACACATCAGCACATGCAGCGTGTTGTAAGACATCTGTACTTTCAGAGGAACAACTAATATCAAGATTCAAAGGGGGATCACCCGTGGGGGTAGAGCCAGGTGGCCCACATGTCGTCTACACCCCTTAAGGTCCCACCAACCCATAGTCCAGCACTGGTTGATCAGCACTGGAGGGGGGGAGGGAGGGGTGGGTTTCCGGTCTACCGTAGACTTTCGTCTCCAGGGAATTTAAGACTATAAGCCGGGATACCCTCCGTTCAATGCAGTCCCATACCTCAGCCTGTAGAAGTGCAATTGTTCTTTCTGGGTCATATATCTGTGCATGCATCTGGCTCATCCGACAGTTATCATTACCCACCCACACAGAACATAGTGACTCGGGCTAAGTTAGACACTTCTATTCTATACAGAGTAATACAATAGCTTCTCACAGTTAGTTCAGTTTATAAAGTAGAGACATGGATATAGATCGAGATCTGGATGGAGAGGTCGAGGAGGTATGCCTTTGGATTATTTTGAGGAAGTCGTCACCCTGTTGAGGGTCCTGGAGGATATATTGCTTTCCCTGATGTGTGACTCGGAGGCGTGCCGGGTATAACATGGTCTAAGGGATGCCCAATGTTTGTAGCGTCTGTTTCACTGTCGTGAATTTTCATCTTGCATCTTGTACATTTTGGGTAAAGTCAGGATAGAAGGCCAGGGAGGTGTTTCGCATTCCACTACTTTCTTTTTGCGTGCTAGATGAAGCAGGTTATCCCCGTTGCGATAGTTAAGAAATCGAAATTTTACTGGGTGGGCGTGTTGCACTCAGGGACCTGTGCGCTCTCATAATGACGAGATGTTGGGAAATGCATAGGTTCCCAACAGGTGTCAAATCAATTTCTTGATGAAGTCTTCCATGCACCCAATGTTGAGTGTCTCATCAAGGACAAACACACTTACATTGTTCTGACGGAAACGTACCTCTAAATCATCATTTTTAGCTGCGATGATTTTCAGCAAACGATCCATCTGGGATATTTGCTCTGTATTACTGGAGGAGCCATCTTCTAGCTCTGAGATCCTGTTTTCTGCTTCTGTTATCCTCTGGTCATGTTTTTCCATATTGTGCTTGATAGCATCCATACGAGAGTTCATGCAGTCCATTTTAGTGTCAATGGAGGTGAGGCTGTTTCTCATGGTCAGCAGAATTGTTTTCCAGTCCTCATCATGATTGTCGGGGAACTCTGACTCCTGGTTGTCCTCCGTTTGGGTGCGGGATGATTTTCGCGCCTCAAAAAGGATCTTAGTTAACTTCCCATCCATTCTGCCTATGGCGACCAGGAAGGGAAGATAGCGCTGTTATGTGAAATAATCAGTAGGGGAGTCAGGTGAGGCAAAATATCGTTAGGATGGTTCTATATCTCGCCCGCAAGAGGACGTTCTTTTTGGGTTTTTGATCAGTAATGGGCACCTTGAGGCGGTCTCAGCTATAGAGATGTGAGGGGTATATACTGTGGTACCAGCTTCCAGATTGTGGGGACTCCATGTGTGTCTCGGACAGTGGAACCGTACCAACGAAAAAAGGCGGTCAAGCCCCTAATGTGTCCTGAAGGCCTGGGTTGCTGATTACCATCTAGAGGGACCACACTGTTTGGCAAAGTCTGGCTATTTCATCAAGGGAGCTGGGGGGACTGGACATGGACTCTACATTCAGTCTCTGCCACGAGTTTGGCAATCAAACAGGGCCTGCACTATCTCCCAGGCCAGCAGACTTGAAGGTTTCAGAACCCTGCTTTTGTTCCGGCCAGGGGTTTGGTGGCTCTCAGGACTTTCTCCCATCGCAACCAGCCATCAAGCTTACTCTGGGCGCTGTGCCAGGAGGGGCCAGAGTCTTGCAGTGGGGGCCCAGCTCTCATATAGCTCGGCGTCCCTGGGAGCGGGCCCAACCTGTCACCCTGAGGGCTCCCATTGGCGCCCCCCCCACCAAGCTGCTCACCTTCGCAGCCGAAGCTGCTGAGCAGTCGTGGCAGCCTCACAGCATTCGCGCCCTTTCCACAGACGCAGGGCGATGCCACGATGTCCCCCGCAGGGCAGCCCATGAACTAGACTGAAGCCTTGGGCTCTGCTATGGGTAGGTGCTGGCCCCGCCTCCTCCTCCTCTCGCAGCTGCCGCCTCCACCATCGCAGTCCTATTGGGCTATAGGGACTGCCAGGAGGCTCCGGAAAACTCCGGGGCATCCCAGTGATGATCTGTACGGGTAGGGTTGAAATCAGGAGACGAAGAATGGGGATGAAGTATAGTTTAGTGCCTGGATGGCACAAGTCTCACTGGTGTGCGGCCATCACTATCGCGCGCCATCTAGCGCCCCTCATACATATATATATTTACTTTAAAATAATTAATAAACTATTATCTTTAATTTATTTTAAAACTTTTAAATTATATAAAAGTAAAATATATATATTCAATAATTTAAAATATAAAAAAACATTCTTTAATAAATTAAAACATGAAACTATTAGAAAATATTTAAACTTACATTTCCCGATACAATCTGTGCAACAGTAGGGAAAGTGTTGGATAGCAAAATAATAAAATTTACTATTCCAACTCCAGTGAGTACAACACTAGGGTAAGTGTTGGATAGCGGAGGGGTAAAAAATTACTATTCCCACTCCAGTGAGAGCAACAGTAGGAAAAGTGTTGGATAGCAGAGGGGAAAAAATGACTATTACCACTCCACTGAATGTAACAGTAGAATAAATGTTGGATAGTGGAGGAGTAAAGCATGTTATTCCCACATTAATGAATGTAACAGTAGAATAAATGTTAGATAGTGGAGGAGTAAAGCATGTTATTCCCACTCCAATTAATGCAACATTAGGGAAAGTGTTAGATAGCGAAGAGACACAAATTATTATTCGCACTCAAACAGTTACAACAAAAATAAAAAACATTAAAATTATAAAAAATCATAAAAATAAATAAACAATATATAGAAATGAAAAATCTAATATATTGAATATAGAAACAGAAAAAATATTATACTATTATTTATATATAAAAAAAACTTTAAATAATGTATAATATTAAATAATCAATACATTTAGAAAATATATATTTTGAACTAGAAGATATTTACAAACAAATAAATTAATTAATAAAAAAATGTACCCTATAACCCCACACCAATAACAAAACACTTCAACATTTTTAATTATTTTTGCCACAAAATTTACATAATTAATATTCAATTAAAAAAATATTATGAATTTTAAAAAAAACAAATAAACATTAATTGACAAGACACACTTTAACACTGTAGACCTGTTTCTGATGTAGTTTGGAAACTTCCTGGTTGAATGGGTTTGGGAATTATTTCCGACCAAGGGCCGATTACGATGCGGTTAGGAAAGAATTCCCATCTAGGGCCTGATTATGATGCAGTTAGGAAGGCCTCCTAATGGCATTTGCTCCTTCTGAATCGGATTGGGAATGTGTCTTCCCGACCAAGGACCCGATTACGATGCGGTTACGAACATATGCTCAAATTGATGTCAATGGGAGTCCAACCAAATCGTATCTGGAAGCATCCGGATGCATCGTACTCTGTCGGTCAGACTTTCCCGATCTGAGTGGGTCGGAAACCATTTCCAAACCAATTCAGTCAGGAAGAAACCTAACTGCTTCGTAATCGGGCCCCAAATCGGGTTGGGAGAGTCCAACCAACTGCGTACAATGCAGATGGATGCTTCTAGATATGATTTGGTTGGACTCCCATTGACTTCAAAGGGAGCCTTTGAGCCAACCAAATGCATAGGCTCCCATTGTAGAAAGGGGCAGCTGGGGAACATTGGGCACCCTATTGCTGGCACCCCCTAGTGTCTGCCACACTGTGCATGGCTGGTGAAGGGGGAACCATGGGTACCCCCACTGGCCGATTGGGAAGGCTCTGGGCTCAGGCGCGCCCACTGCTCGCCCCCAAAGTCTGATTCCGACTGCCGATTCGAGTCAGACAGCACGATTCGGAAAGGCTGTCCAAATCCATCATCGTACTCGGTCGTTCGGAAACGCAGTCCCTAGAAATGTATGAGTCTGCTCCGTATGGCTCGGTCATTCCAAATGCCGTTAGGTTAGGATTGGGATATTACTAACACCTAACTCACATCATACTCGGTCAGTCGGAAACCTTTCTGAGTCAGTCGGAAAGACACATTCCCGATCTGATTTGGACTGAGCAAATGCCGTAAGGAACCTTCCTAACTGCATCAGAATCAGGCCCTATGATATTCACAACACAAACCTAAATTAAACTGTAAAATAATAAAACACATGTAAACTATTGCTATTAACAACTAATAATAAAGTAAATAAAATGTATTTAATACCCACGTTTAACCACTTTAAAAGTAAAAACAACAGAGAAAAAATAAACAATTACCCATAATACATATCAAATAATTAACATTAATTAACAAATATATATTACGAACTTAAATACAAATTACTTCCCACCCTTTACACCTTTGAACACCAAAACAAACACCTAAAATGAATTACACAATTACCATAATTAATTACCAGTTAATTAATTACAATTAATTAACAACCAATTAATTCATCAATTAAAAATACATTACTTCCCACCCTTAACACCTATAAACAACACACCACACACCTAAAATTAATTACACAATTACCATAATGAATTACCAATTAATTAATTAAAATTAATAAACATCCAATTATTAAAAAGATATTACTTCACATCCTTAACACCTATAAACACCACATTACACACCTAAATTCTTAACGCAAATACCATAATATGTTACCAGTGAATTTAAATTATTAATTGACAACCAACTATTAATTAATTAATAATAAACTACTTTATACATGTAACACTATAACATCTCAATTAAACAAATATTACTAAATAAAAAACAATCAATACATTAAATATAATTAAATTACTTCCCACCCTATTCCCCTATGAACCCACAACCCGCTTCAGAACTAAAAATGCAAAATTCAAATAAAAACAAAATTAATAACTACTAAAAATGTAACACATATATTAAAAATATAAAAAATTCTTATACAAAACACATACAGCACAAACATATAAAATATATACTAAACTACATAACATTAATAAACAAAGTATATTTTTAACACTATATTTTTGCAAACAATATTTTTAAAATCAATATTACTTACCTTAAGTTGAAATTCTTGACCACGATATTCTTCCTGACAATATTTCTGACCCACAATATTTGCAACTCGATATTTGTGCAACTTGTTATTTGTGATTCGATATTCTGTCTCTGCACCCCTGGATATTGTAAGTGATCAGGGAAGCCATCGTAAGTACATGGGCTGGACACTCGTCATTAAGAGCTCCCCAGTTCCATGATGGCTTAACTGAAACATGGGATGTTTGGTACCAAATATCTCAGCATAATAAACCTGCACTGATTCCAGTGTCAGACGTCTTAAAAATTGCACACAGAGGACCCCATAAGAGGGGTCCCCTGAACCCTACCAATCCTTAGTGTGGTCACTGACTGGCCTGAGCCAGACTGCCACCACCAGACCGTGTTCTGACCTCATGGGGAGAGTGCCTGCGCAATCTGTGGTCGAGAAAAATGCCTTTTCTGTGTGGAGGTGTTCACACCTCCCCCTGGTCAAGAACAGCTATCTGTGGCACGGAGCTTCAAAGGCCTTGCCACCTTTGTAATGTGACGTTAGCCTCTCCTGTTAGAAGCAGTGGACCCCCTTCCTGTCCTCATTCCCTTTTTGGTGGGAGGAAAGGTGGGAAAATGTAGGATGATTAGAAGATGTGCCTCCCTCACCCAACCCCACCCCTCACGTGCTGGAGGCAAGGTGAATAACACACTTCACTTCAGAAATACCTTGTAGTGGTGGGACTTATCCAATCAGGGCCAGGTCTATGTCCCCCTCCCACAGGAGGTGGGCATGATAGAGGGCACAGACAACACAGGTAGGTGGCCCATTGGCCATTACCTGTCACTCCCTTGTAACGCCCCTAAATCTAGTATTTAGGTACCATCCCCAGACCCTGCACTTCATGACTATTGAACCTAAGAGCCAGACACCATAGTGCCGCACCAGCAGAGAAGACTGCAGAGAACTACTGACTTGGCCTCAGCCCTACTAGCCTGTCTACAGCCTTCGATGATCCTGCACTGAAAAATGATTTGCCTTGCAGCCCAGCAACCTCCATAACCTTGGGAGGACTGCCTGCCTTTAATGAAGACCAAGGTTTCCCAAGAACAGCCGACGTATTCGCAAAGCAACCATCTTCAAAGTAAGACTCTGTGACCTGATGACCCGTGAAGCCTGCCCTCAGTTCCACCTCTGCCGCTGACGCCTCCTGCCTGAGTCCAAGTGTCCCACCAGTGGCCCACCAACAAGGTTCCCAAGCACTCCGTAACCCGAGTCCACTGTGAACTGACCTCTCGCGGACTCCTCAACGTTGCCTGCAGCATCTGCGTGGAGACCCCCCCAACCACGACCTGCTCTGGTAAGCCGTTCCCAGCGCCAAAAGACACCCCTGCACAGCGCCTCCCTGGGTGGACCTTGTTAAAGAAGCCCAAAGGTGTCTCTACATCACCGAGCATCACAACTTACCTCTACAGCTTCTGGTTACCCACCTGCTGCCCTTTTCCGATTTGGCCTTTCTTCATTACTTTTCATTGGGCACCCAATGCTGTGTTGGCACCCTGCACCTGGTTTCCCCTGTGCACAATTGAGTATAGCACAGAGCACACCCACAATGCCTCTGGATCATGTCCCTGATCCCCTTGGTACACTGCAGCACATCTAGAAACAGTACGTAGGCCCCGTCGACTATGTGCCCAGAGGGGGGCCTTCCCCACACATCAACAATCTCAAAACCAACCCATGCACATGTGCCAAACCCAGCAAAATGGCATGTCTGTGAGCCACACTGACAATGCAAGTGACACTGCATGACGAATAGCATGGCTACAGTCAATATATCATGACACGTTGCATGCCACAAAACTGAGTGTGGACCACATCTGTTAAGGAGCAGGTCCCACTCTGACATATCCACATGCACAAACAACCCCTGACGTAAACAACACATCTGTGGACAAACCATGCCCCATAGTCCTAACTCCCACCAAGAGCCCAATTTACCCAAGTATGCAACATCTCAGCACTGTATAAGCACAGAAGTCAAAGGCACACCACCTGAAAGAGATAAGGGGCAGCAAATCAGAGCTGCAGGGGTGACTCTCCCAAAATGCAGCATACACACTCAGAGCACATTAACACTGACAACAATGTGGTACAAATTGCAACACGTTCCCAAAAGAAAAGAGGACACAACTGGTGCCGCTTGTGTGTAGAAACACACATCCGTGATGTTGTCGAAATGTCCACTGTCCCGCATCAAATAGGTAGCTCCTCCCAAAGAGTCACAATGTATATTGTAATGCAGTCTGTAAGTAAAATTGTACAATGCATCAACATACATGTGAAAACAAAGATAAACTGCATCTCCTCTTCACATTGCAGAAGGAAAATCAGCACCTCCTGCAGAGCAGACCAAACATCTCTTCACTGATGACGAAGAGGACCTCCACACCTTCGACACTGATGCCCTCCAAGAGCTCATGGACAACTTCGGAACTTCATCTCCAGGAGCAGTGCAGCCCAGCTCCATTGAGAAGACCTCACCCCCTGCACAGACCACACAGCAGGAAGCACCCACCACCACGACTGTCTCCCAGGACCCCCCGAACAACACATGGCCTTCCAACGCCGTGTGTTGGCGTGTCAGGAGAAGATGGCTGATCGGGTGCAGGTGGGGTTCAAACTCATGCAAGCCAAACTAGATGTCATTGATGGGTGACTAAGCCCTGCGGGGACCACTTACAGTCCCTAACAGATATCCATTGTGCACTCCATGCTCTTCAACGATCCATGGCTGACATCGCTGGAGTCCTGATTCTGAGACAAGAACAACTGTCTAGTCAGAGTGGCTCCAGCGATGTCAGCTGGGAGTTGGGACACATGCGGAGGATCATTGAGAACATGGAGCAGATGCAGGCGGAAAGAATGGCTGCCATGGCTGCACACCAGCGAGATGTAGCTGGGCTCTTCCAGGCCCTGCAGACCCTCATCATGGCATTGCTGCCACAAGGCCTGGCGTGGATTAATGCTGCTGCTACTACTACAACCACATCTCCGCCTCCTGAAAGTCAGTGACACACAGTACTGCAGACAATCCACCTCCAGCCACTGATATGTCACTGCCACACAGTGATGCGGACAAAACAACACCACCCACATGTGATGCACATGAAACATCAGAGAACAAAGATGCAGATGATTCTGCCTTTGTGGTAAGAAGGAAGCAGTAGTATTCATCTCCACCATATGGCCTGTTTCTGCTTGGTTCTGCCCTCTGCTTCATCGCCTTCCACTGTCCCCCGATACACTCTGCAACACTCACCTTGGACCTTGACATGGACTGAAATATTCTGTTTGGGTACCAACGACACAGCAATCAGACTGCGGACTGAACTCTTCCTCTACCGATGAACTTGTCAATCCCTAAAGGACTCTGGCTGGCCCTTCATGGGGCAACGATGTAAAGTGGGGTTTGCATGGCTGTGTACTGCTCCAGCTTCAACACTCCACCGAATGTGAATAAAACATTCTAAGATGTGACTTGTCTAAGATCAATCAAGTATGAAAGTATGGATGAATGTAGGGGTGGTGATTCCCCCTCACGTCCATGTTGCTAATGTTGTGGGACTTGAGTCACAGGGTGCAACTCTCTGCATCATGGTGGTACATATTTGACCACAAAAGACGCTCTGTTTTCTTTTCTTGGTCACAAATGACAGCCTTTATGTCATGAATTTGGACACATGTGATACGCTGCTGAGTGGGATTACGTACTATCTTTGACACCCTGAAATGGCATTTTGAATACGTGACACCATAAACAGCCTCTCTGTCCAGAGGTGACACGTCTAATTGCCATTTGTGAGATTGTTAGCACTAAATGTTGCACTTACACTTGTCAGAGTGATGTGTTTATGCAGAGGAGTGACATGCACACAGGGAATGTGTGTTGGAATGAATTTATTTGCACATGCTGTGCCTGTGGTCATTTTGTCCTGTCACATGATTGCTAAGGACAGTCACAATGTGATGTGCTCATGTCAAGAAATTGTTAATAATTGTGTTCCTTCAGGCTATTCCTGCTGCAGCTGCACTGGGGTATGGTCCACCTGCCTCCTCTTTATCATCATCGTCCGGTGCATCTGGCACTTGGATCCATGGGGCATTGGTGCGTACTCATATGTTGTGCAACACACAACATGCAATGCTCATCTTGCACATTATTTCCGGGCTGTATAGTATTCCACATGTGATGTCTGAAACGTGACTTTAACACACCAAATGAGCGTTCCACAATGCCCCTAGTGTGTTGGTGGGCTGCATTGTACTGCCTCTCTGCCTGGGTGTGACAGGGAAGAGAGATATGTGTCAATCTGTGGTTCTGCATTCTCTGTTGGCAGGCTTATTAGTTTAGTGGTGTGTAATGTGTGTGACTTTGGTATTCATGTTTGACATGTATTGCTTGTGGTAAGTGAGCGGCATCCATGTGTATTATGTAGTCTCACAGCTGCTCCTCACTCCCCTGAGCATATTTACTTGTGTGCACTGCACGGTTGCATCACTTGCACTCCCAAGACACACCATTGTCATGACTGCGCATGTCCACAAGTCTGACAACAACACTGTGATATTGGCCATTGAAGGTGGTCGGCCACGTGTGTATAGGCCTATGGTCAGGATATGGCAGACACAGAGACACACGCAGTATTTACCTTGGTTGCCATCCCGGAACTGAACCACGACCAGACCCTTGGGCTATTTATTCTGACTCCTCCACTGGACCGGCATTCACCAGCCCAGCCCACTCCGCTTACGCTTACAGGGGGGATGAAATAGCTACATGTCCAAGGTCTTCCCCATTGCCTGAGGTAACATGGTTGCGTCCACTGTCCACAACACTAGAAACACCAGCAGTATATATCCACATGGACATGTCTGTGCTCTGCATCCTGAAGTCTGTCCCGCATATCACCGCTACTCTTGGCATTGTGTTCATTCTTATTCATGGGTCACTAGCCTCCTTTGCATAGACTTGGTTCCCACCTCTCCCACATTCTGCAATTGTGTGGCAGAGGTGCCATGATGTGAATGGTTTGTCTACATGGCTGGCCACGGTTACCACAGTTACATGTGTTGTCATTTCTGGTAGTTGGGCATGTTGTTTGGCATGTTGTCTGTGATTTTGTAAAGTGTGCATTCCACAGTTGTGAGTTGCATGATTGTGGAATTGAGGTGTGTGGTGTGTTCATTCGGTACTTACCTACCAGCAGGGCATTTCCATAAGTGCCATCCTGGAAGCGCTGGTTGATGATGGACTGTAATGCACACAGCCTAGGTAGGTGGTGACAACGTTGATGAAGAGTCCAAGGTGGTCCACTATTGCCTGCAAATCGATGGAATGCGTGTCTGCTGGAGGCACAAGTACGACATGTGTGCAGTCAATTGCCCCCCCCCCACGTGTGGAAGGCCAGCTATGGCGTATAAGCCTTGCTTGGTCTCCAGCTGTTCCTGCACATTATGGAGGAAGTGAAGGTGCTGGGGTACCAAGCTGATGATGGCATCCAAGACAGGTGTGAGGAACTTTGATGGGGCTGGCTGTGAGACTCCTCCGACTCTGGTACCTTCCAGTTGGTTGGAAGGTACCAGAGGCCAACAGGTGCAGCACAGCCAGCAGCTTTTTCTGCGGAGGGATGTTGGTTCTCGCCTGTGTTGGTACCGTCAGCCTGTGTGCAATATGGGTCAGGATGCAGAGGATGGTTGTCCTTTTGAGCCTGTATTGGGCAATGAGTCTGTGAGGCTTGTGCGTTTTCGGAAGGTCCGCTGTCTTGTTCTGCGCTGCCTCTGTGGTAGTTCGGGGAGGTGGCCCAGGCATGGGCCAGGGGGCGGTGGCAGTGGGTGTTGTGGCCCTCTTGGGCCTCCGAACTGCATGATCAGTAGCTCCATTACATGTGTTGGTCTTCAGATGTGGCTCTGGGCTGGGCTCCCTTTTATACTGCAGGTTGTCGTCCTGCTTAACACCAGTAGAAGGCAGGTGTTAAATCCCTGCTGCTAACGTGCCTTATCGTCTGTTTTTGGATCGCATCGCTGATCTGGCTGATCTTTGAGAATATCGTGTAGTGGCGTTTTGGTGTGTTTTGGCACGGGAACGCCTACTCTGCATATCATTAGCGTAAGTTGTCGCTCTCATCCATGGCAATGTTTTATGCGGCAGCTATCGCCGGACAACTGGCGATATCGGCAGTTTGCACCAGCTTGAGAACAGGGCGATAAATCTATCGCCACTTTTGCGGCGCTAAAGTGCCGATAAATCGGCGATAAGTCCTTGAGAATATGCCCTCAAATCTCTTAGGCTTATCAGAGGGATAAGCCTAAGAGAACGCCAACACTACCACAAAAGGGAACGTTAGTGTTATCTATTTTAGCATCAGTAAAGCCTCTGAGAATCCATTGGCCTCTCTGCACATGATAACTCTTTATGGTATAGTTTATAGAGAGCCAGCTTCCGACAGTGGAGAACTTTGTAGTTGATGGTTTTACCACACTTTGCTCAATGTCTCCATCTGGGAGGGCAAAGTGTGGCCTGGCTCTACTTATCTCGGTTAAAGCATTCTTTGCAAAGGAAGAGGTTATTAGTAACTCAAATGGTACCAAGTTGTTATTTTATCTTGTTGAAGTTCATATCATCTTTTGCTTATTAACTTTTATTATAACATTTTGAATCAGAGGATAATATCAGTGGTGAAGTTCGAGTATTTCATCACATTTTTTTGTAATCCTCTACAATTTATCCTCCCATTATTTGAGCAGAAGATTTTAATAACTCTCCATGCAATTCAAATAATCTGTGGGCCTGTGGTCTATCCCTGGGAAATGAGCATATTACCCATTTCAACCATTTCCCCCATGGATATATGCTGAATAATTTGATTTTAATATATAATATGTTTTTTGCATGGGGCATGGGTGCTTCTCACAATCTCCATGTACCAACTTTTCACAAGAACAGGGCTAGCAGTACAGTCAATTTTATCTTCTTCGGAAAGTTTAGGTCCTTCGTTCTCTGAGTTTATAATTCACACTATATGTACTGATGACCATAACCCACTTGTTTTAAAATTGACACATTTGACAAATGTTAAATGGGCCTGTATCAAACCTGCAGTATTTCTTCATGATATAATTAAATATTGTGCTTCTGGGGGAGGAGCCAAGATGGCGATGTGAACGGACGTGAAGTCTCTCGGCTCCCCGATCCTTTGTTCCTCTCGCCGAAATCCTGACGTTATCCTGCTGCGAAACGCTGACGAGGGGACGGAGACGGTGTGCGGAATTGACTGGTGCTCTCCCGCTGTTCCTGCCTGCCTGGAACCCACTGCACGGCCGAGAGAACTGCGGAGCTCATCTCTACCCTGAGACCGAGACCCAGACGGACGCGCTGACATGGCGGCTGCCGGAGCTGCCGAGGCTATGGAGGCGGAGTGCCTATAGCGCCCTGACTGGCGCCTCTACCTGCGATTATCTGCGCCTGCCCTTCACTTATGCACGGAGTGCCTGCCGACCGGGAACATCCTCGGGCGCCTCCACTGCCGAGCTCTGCAAGTGAGGTACGCAGCGTCACCCCCATGATGGCGGACACTTAATCACCGCAGCTCTCCCTCAAGCCTGATCCCGACCACCGTGAGCCTTTCATCGCGGGTCGCCCACTGATTGTATGTCTGCGTTCGGACAGCGACCTACATCCCTGTGTTCTCTGTGGCACTTGCGCCCCTGCGCCCCTTTGCTCCCCCGGCGGGGCTCTTGCACTGGCTAACCTGGCTGCATCTCCTGCTAACGCTGCCTCGGATAAGCCCTGGACTCTGTTAAGGTCCCCTGGACGCTGTCTTGTCTGGGGTCCGGCGCCTGTGATCGAGACGCATATGGAACCCCCGGCGGCCCCAACTTATGGCTCCATTCTTGCTGCTATCCGTGACTTGTGGGCAGAGATGCGTGTAGGCTTTTTATCACTGTATGGGAGGCTCGGGGCTGCTGCGCCCGTGGTGACCTGCACATCACCGATCTGCCTCTCTCACTGGGAAGCTGTGTCTGTCGTTACTCCTGTCCAGGCTACTTTGTTGCCGAACAATTGCTCTCTCCTTCAGCTTCCCGGCAGTGTTGGCGGACGCAAATTGATGCCTATTTATTTCACCGGCGCTACAATGTTGCTACCTCCACCAGTGCTCACAATTTCCTTCGAGACTTTGCTACCTTTGGTGTTGCCGTCGCGGGCGCGGCAGCTAGCAGATCTGCTTGCCCATGTTCATCTGGCCCTGTTGCTGCTATTCATTCTCTCGCTGACCAGTGAGCAACCATTGGCGCTGTCTAGTGGGATACATGGAATTGATCGTGGACGGACCCGTCCATTTTGTTGTGGAACACCATCTTCCTGCCGAGAGCGGCCATCTTGTCCCTTTGTTCAGCCCGTCTGGACTGCCATGCGAGGGTTTTGGCTGTGGGGGCGAATACTTACTGGTCAGGGTTAGCGGACTTTCTTGGTGGACTTTGTCTTCCTGGCTGACTACATCTCGGTTTGCGATGATTCATGCATTATGCGACTGTAACTCTCCTTGCGTTGTTCTTGTTGGTACACATGGGGGATGGGACGACTAGACTTGTTAGGCGGGTGGGGCCTCGGGATGAGACGCCCTTTATGTGCGTACTACTATGTTGCGTGTGATCTCTCCCTATTTTGTTTCATACTGCACAAATTATACTCCTTAGGTGATATATAGGATGGGAGTTGCTACATGGATGGGGTGTCCGAGAGACTCGGTGTTTAATGGGCTCCTCCCCACACTTTTTTCTTTCTTGGGAGTTATAGATTAGGATTTTCTATTCTTTCTCCCTAATTCCAAAAAGTGACCTTTTTCTTTTTTCTTTTCTTAGGGTTTTCCCTCTCATTTTTCTTTGTCTATATTTCGGGTTCTTTAGCGGGCGATAGACACACTGCGGGGGGGGGGTAGGCCGTAGCCTCTGCGATGGTGTAGGGTGGGGGGTAGGTTTTAGTTCTCATGTTGGTTTCTATGGGCCTTATTTTTATTATTTCTCTGCGCTTTTCTTATCTAATTTCTGCTCTGGTCCAGGATAGGGCCGTGTAGGGAGTGGGCTGCTCTGTACATGGCGTGGAATTGCTATACTGGCGACTTTGTTGTTTTATTCGTACCCGCCATATTGCCTGGAATTGCTTTAACGCTTGGTTTCCTGATACGCTCTTGCCTGCTCACGCTGTGATGTAATTGTATGGGCTCAGCTTTCCTGGATCTCTACTCTCTCCTCCTTTTCTTATTCCTCTCTCTTCTCGTTATTATTCTTTTTCTTTTTCTATATTTCGGGTGAATCTGGGCGACAGGCACGCTGTTCAATGGGGTAGACCGTAGCCATTACAGTGATGTAGGGTGGGGGGGGTGTTTGTTGTTTTAGTTTGTTTTGTTCTATGGTCCCTTTTTTGCCTTCTTTAGGGGGTGGGCTGTATCCCTTGTTGTTCGCTCCTTTATTCGTTAGCGTCTGCACCTTCTCCTTTTCGGGGCGGGTGGGCTGTACGTATGGCGTCCACTTTATTTGTTTGTTGGTATTCTTTGTCTATTTTGCTCCTGATGTGGGCGTGTGTGGTCTTTGGGCTCTGCCCTACTGTGTCATCTGCTTGCGTGGGGGGCTGCTTCCTCCCGCCCCCCCCGTTTTTCTTTTCGATATATGTTGCATGACGCGCTAGTAGATATGGTTGCTACCTCCTTTAAGTAATGTAAAATGAAACCTCTATATCCTGGCGCTGGCGATGTCGTGATTTTTGTATTCATCCTGTATTCATCCTGTCGTATACATTGCTATGTTTCTTTTTTTGACTCTCCTGACTTTGCGGCCGGCCCCTGTGGTTGTAGGCCAGCGCTTGTACGTCTACCCTTCTTTTTCAATAAAGGTTTTTAAAAAAAATAAATAAAAAAAAAATATTGTGCTTCTGAGTTCAGTGTACGTTTGGCTTCAAACACTAACCCAGGCTTTATTTTAAACTCTTTTGATACTTTGTGCAAGACTATCTTGTGTAAACTTGTGTGAAAAAAGGAGCCAGTAGGTGCCCATTTGTGTATATGGTTTAATAATTTTGTTCTGCTGCTCATAAATCTCTAAAAAATGCACAGAAGGCAAGCACTGGCGTTCTGAGGAAGTGAAGTCTGTCCGGAATGCTTACAAACTAGCTTGAGAATCTCCGAACGATGAAATCAGATGCAAAGCATGGGTGGATCTTGAAGCTGCCAGGTCTACGCTAGAAAGTAAGGGCCTCATTTATGAGGCCGTGCGTCACTTTTACTCCGCCGGTACGTCATTTTTTGTGCCGCACCAGCAGCGTAAAAAATGTGCCTTGTTGCACCAAATTTACAAAGTGAAGCATCTAGGTATAATGTATGCAGGGGGGGCGTTCCGACGCAGAAAAAGGTCATAGAAGTGACGCAGTGAAATCTATAAGATTTCACTGCGCCACTTCTAGGACTCAAATGCGTCAATTTCTTACGCCTGCCTCACAGCAGGCGTAAGACTGACGCAGGCCCTTTCACATGGGGCTTGCCCCATGTGAAAGGACACATTGCTGGAGTTGCGTCACTTTTGTGACACACTCCAGCAATGCGTAACTTTTGCGCCTACAGATACGTCAGAAATACTGACGTATCTGTAACTCCTTGCACAATGATGCGTCAATTTTCATAAATGAGGCCCTAAGAGTTTTTGCGATGCTGTGAACAGGCCCTTGTTCTGAAATTCAGAGATGCTGAAACCAGGGTCCCAAAGCAGTGGCAATAGTTGTGAAATTAATTTTAGAAAGGTCTTTTTGACCCTGTTAAATGTTCAGAAGATGGTGAGGAGAAAACCTTTACCCAGGACACCAGAGCTGCTTTTGCTCTATCCCACTTTAATAATATCTACAAGCTAATCCAAGCTTTTCATAATAGCGCCACGGATAAAGCCCCGGAACCAGATAGAGTTCCGATTGATATCTTTAAATGTTACATTAAGCTCTGGGGGCCACCAGTGAAGAATTTACTTTGAGATATCATTAAAGGGCTGCTAGTGGATTCTTGGAGAGACCATTATTGTACCAATCTTTAAAACGGGACACACACAGCAACCTTCCTTCTCCCACTCCATCTCGTTGATTGACTCTAGGTCAAGAATATTAGATTGGGTCTTACCGTCCAGGGTCAAAAGCCTGGACTATGGAGAAAAACATCGTTTTGGATGTCAAATTTGGCTTTTGTCATGTTGTGGGATGGTTGAACAGTGCCTTAAACTTTCCCTTATTATAGGAAAGTATGTTAAGTCCAAGAGAGGTGTCATCCACTTGGCTTTTATGGACCTCACTTGTGCCTTAAACACTGTCAACTGAACAAAGCTATGGTGCATGCTGAGCAGTTTGGGGGTTGAGCAGGTTTTGGTTGATCTTCTTTTTCATCTCCAGTGGGATACCTTTGTCAAAATATAATGTACTCAAGATGGAGAGTGTACCTCCTGTATCAGGTCTTTTAAAGGGGTACATCAAGGGTGCATTTACATTTACATCAATGGCTTAGAGCCCATTTTAGCAGTCCAATTACCTTACTAGTGGACAGCTCCTTTCACTGTTCAGCTCTGCCTGGTAGCTGCTGCCTGTTGCTGCTCCTGACCCTCTTGTCAGGAGGTAAAGGACCTCCTCCACCTGCAAGCTCCCACTTGTGCCTCATCTCTGGTGGTCGAGTGGTAGATTGTCACTGCTGTGCTACTGGGCTGTGCTTTCTTATCTCTTTATTTCTGCTTTTTCTGCCTCTTTTTGCCTTTTTTCTCTCCATCTGCTTTATATCTGCTTTTTGCCTTTTTTCCCCTCATTTCCTGCCTCCCAAATGTCCAGCCCCCCCACACTTCTTAATGGCAGCTACTGCACGGCCACGCACAGTGCCACCGACCCTACTTCTCGGACATCCCACTGATACAAATACAACACACTCAACACAGGACTCCACAGCGCCTGCCGCCTCGCATCACCGCAGGACATCCAAGGATCCCTCACCTACTGAAACTGCAGCTACACCCTCAACCACCTCTACACGCTAGCTCCTCTCACTGCCTAGCTGACCAACAGCACACCTGACTGGTTCAGCTGCATCCTTCTCAACACACGCTCCCTCCACAAACATCTGGGACCTCCTTGACATCAACTCAACTGACATTGCCTTCCTCATGGAAACCTGTACTAACCCCAGCTCTGGCCTGGACATCGCCACTGCCATCGCCGACAGCTACAAAATCACCCACAGGGACCACATGGACTGACCAGCCTGACTGACCCAATGACAACCATGGAACACCATGAAACACCTTCAATTCCAGATCCAAACCAATCCCAACACCACCCTCCACGTCATCCTCATCTAGAGGCCCCCTGCCCACCCTTCACCAAAGCCATTGTCAACCTCATCGCACCCCAGGCTCTCACATCCACAGGTTACATCCTAATCAGCAACCTCAACTTTCTTCTAGACAACCCCTATGACCAGAACACTGCATCCGTTTTTGAAGTCCTTGCCAACGTCGGACTCAAGCAGCTAGTCACCGCTCTGACCAATGCAGCAGGACACATGTTCAACCCCGTCTTCTTCGCCAGCGCAAACATCACCTATAGCCACACCACTGAACTCCTCTGGACCGGCCACCACTGCGTGCATTTACCTTTACCACATCCACCGTACACCACCACCCTCACTGCCTCCCCCATTGTAGCTGAAACAAGGTCACCAAAGAACATCTCAATGCCTTCCTCAGCACTACCAAAAAGCCTACATCAGCAGATGCTCACACCTCAGGACGCAACCTCCGCCATTCGATCTTCAACAGCGTCGACACTATGGCATCCCTAAAGTAGGCCCCCGAAAAACACTACAAGAAAGTCAACTGGTTTACTCCTGCCCATCATGAGTTCAAACACACCTGTAGATGACCTGAGAAGAGATGGAGGAACAAAAAATCGCCGACCGTGAAGTTACCCATGCGGTCGTACATGGGCGCGGCCATCTTGTTTGCGATGCGTATTTCCGTTTCCGAGCGCTAGTGCATTCTCGCATTGTGCGCGGGCGCGATTACGTGGTCGCAAGCGTTTTTGCATGCTCGCGGGGGAAATATCGCGCGAAGTTACCCACGCGGTCCTCAACTGGCGCGGCCATCTTGTTTTTCATTCATTGCTATGGTTCTGGGCATGTTTTTTCAATCCTCCACTAAGCTTTGCAATCCTTTGTTTCTTTGAACTTTTTTTTAATCTATTTTATTCATTATCTATCCCCCTCTTTTTCTACATCTATATTTTGAGTTTTTTCTACTTTTGGTTACTTTAAAACTACTTTTTTAAACTCTTTTCTTTTCTTTACTTTTTCCCTATTGTTTCCTATTTTTTATTCAGCTGTCCAGGACTATGGCAAAGGGAGCCGGGAAGAGCAAGGGGAAGGGTCCCGCACCCGGCTCCCTTGCGGGTGATTAAGGGGGGAGGATGTACTGGCCAGGGAGATCTTCAGCGCGGTGGAGGTGGTCGCACTGATTTTTTACGAGTAGCGCCACCTCCCGAAGACCGTGGCAGCAGGGGGCAGGCCCGGTTTAGGCTATTGCCTCTGGGAGCATTGCCAGCTGTGGGATAAGGTGTGCTAGGCCATGCGAAGGGAGTCGGGGGTCCAGGGCACCTACAACCAAGCGACACACCAGTGGTCGGACGTCCCGGACCGGGAGCAGGACCTGCTCCACCTGCTAGGCGTGGAGATCCCTGGCCTTGTTCAGTAGCTATTTAATAACTACTTTGTTTTCTTCTGCTCTGTGTTATATTGCTAATATATGCTGCCGATTCGATTACATTGCAGGTAAATTAATGTTTAAATAGCTTCTGTGATTGCAGGTGCTCACTGCTCGCCTGCTCAGTGGTGTTGCTACTATGCTTACTTGTTTGCACCTTTGTGCTCATTTGAGAAGAACTGCGTAATGCTAGAGAGACTAGAGACTCAAGTCTAGAACTTCCTTTGTACTCCTGCTGCCACTAAGAAGAGATAGTGGTGGATTGATAGGTTGAGTATATTATGACTTGGTATAATATCATACCGATTCGGTATTTAAGAACTGGCAATCGGGATTTAGGTAATTTTACCGATTTCATTACCAAATCGGTATGATTCGGTAATTACAGAATCGGTATTTACCGATTCGGTAATTGCCATTCATTCCTATGGGCCTGTTGAGACATTAAGAAGAATGATAGATGTTAACTTTGGAAGCCTGGATGGTATCTTCTTCCTCATAGATAGCAGAGGTGTATGTAGAGCAGACGCTCTGTGGATGAAGAGTGTTACTTTGTTTGCACAGCATGTCCGTGCCAGAGTAGCAAAGCAGAGGAAATCCAAATACTAGAAGTTGTGATTGTTCAGAAATTCTCCCTTGACTAACAGTACAGTAGTTTACTTTGCAAGCACAGCATATATTGTGTATGTATTCATGTATAGTTGACATTATATCAAGTCAAGTCCCTTCCTCTGGCAATTATGGGTACCTCACTCACTCCCTATGTTAGTAATTTTCTTTCTGCTGTGTCAATCATGGGTGGACTATCACTGTTATTCACTCAATCTATCACAACAAAACACCTAAAGTCATCCATCATATAAGCAAAGATCATGTGATCGGCTGGATACATTATCAGAAATAAATAATCTTCATTTTCCTTTTGTAGTACTGAAGGCCCGGGGGGAGGGGGAGTGCAAAATATAAATTACATTGAGCAGTAGCCCTTGATGTAACCGAGCATGGCCAGTGCCACCCCTATAGAAAAGTAAGAGCTTCCCTATCCCCATCTGCATGTACTGCTTAAAGTAATGCGAGTCTGCGTCACCATGGCTTGTGTCTGTTTTTCTTGGGTGCAAGCTGACTGAGCTGGCATTATGCCGGCTACCACAAGTTCACGTACAAGTAATTTCTTTCGAAAAACTAGAGAAAAAAAGAAGAAGACTGGTGTACTCTCTGACTCTTTGACTATGTAGTGAGTCCATAGTGCTGCTAGTAGAATTCCTAAAACTCCCACTAATGTTACAGGCCTACAAAGATGGCAGAAAGATACATGCCAAAATGTTATACTGTGCTTGCAAGTTGCTAGTGTTACTGTGAGACAACTTCCTGTTGAATTATTTCGTGTTATTGTTAAAGAGATATTGGTTACAATATTTTTCTTTCTTTCTTCATATAGATGATCCACAAAACCTCACCCGAAAGGAGATGGCTGTCCGGGCCAGTGCCCGGAAGCTGGAGGCCATTGTTGCAGAATATCGCCGGCTGTGGGCTCGGGAACAGGAGGAGGAAGCGGCAACAGCTGCATCCTCCTCCAGTGCCTCCAGCAGCCTCCAGCACGGCGCCGTGGTCCGACAACCTCCCGCCGTCGCCGCTAAGCTACAACAACAAAACCAGCAGCTGCCCCGCCCCCAGAGCCTGGATGGCATGCCTGCGCCGGCTACGCCACCGAGTGGACCACCTGGAGCGCATGGTGGAGAAGTAGAAGCACTAGCTCCGGGACCTCCACAAAGAGCTGCGGGACAACCTGTCCACAGGACACTGCCGGAAGTGACTGTGTCCGTTGCCCCTTTTTTAAAGACTGTTAGGGGGGGGGAATTGGGAGTTGGGGATTTCTGAGGGACTTTTTGCAGGACATTTGAAATGGACATTTGTTGGGGTTAGGGAGGGGGGTGGGTCTGTGGACTAGTTTATTTTTGTTAGGGCAAATAATATATAATTATTTATTTTACATACTCAACATAGTGTATGTGTTTATATTACTTTGTGGGGTGTTGGGCGGAGGTAACTGCACGTTTGGTTCCTCAAACTTACCAGCATGAATTATCTAAAACGTCCACAAATGTACAAAAGTGCCACTAACAGAGTTAGTGAATTCAATTGGCCTACTAGTACTTTATTAGTACTACTGTCAGTCTTTCCTCTCCTCCAAATACTATCCCATTATTCTACCTCCCCAAAATGCTTATCTTACCTGTGATTCGTGTTTGAGAATAGGGCTAGACACAGGGCTGGCTGCATGGCAAATGCCGATTAAGGTTGGGTATGGATGGAAACCTGGACGGATGAAATGTCATCGCTGTGATGGTAGCAGTAGTGGTACACACTGGCAGTAGCAGCATATGAAAAAGAAGGAAATGAAACATTGAGTGGCCTGAGCGTAGCATTAGAACAGTACGATAGATATTACAGTAGACAGTAAGAACATATCCTCAGATTCCTTCACCATCCTTGAAATTTATTTTCTGTTGCTTTGACCTTATCCTCCCCAGCAAGTGTGTGGAATTATTGTTGTAATTTAGTCACACCTCAAAGAAAACCATACAGCCCGGGGGAAGAGGGTTAGGGTTTGAAAATTGGATGGGAATGTTTTTTTTGGGAAGGTTTTGTGGAGAGAGGAAAAAAAACACAGCATGGACAAACAACAAATGAAGAAAAACAAATCTTTGGATACGAAGATATCCATAAATCTTTTAAGGGACATAAAGGAAGTGCATGCATGAAGTTGTTTGCTAAATGGATGGTTCGGTTACTGAAAAGTAGTGCTAACTACAACTTACTAAGTAGTACTAAACTATTAGACAGTACAGGGCTGCTGTAATTACGCAATTTCACTCAGAGAGAATGACTTAGTAGTACATTAAATTAGTTTTAAAAATAGCAAAGAAAGTTATGAAATAGCTGTAGGGATGAATGTGAAGCAGAGAGTCACACTCATAGAAGTTCACAACAATAAGTTATTTAAAAGATAAAGAGAAGTGAAGAGGATACTGAAACTGTATGTTGTTGTTGTCCTGTTCAATTTGGGAAGTTGCATGCATCCAGCCATTCCTCTTCTTCGCGGTACTCCTCCATTCCATCTGACGCTCCAGTGATCAATCTTGGTGACCAGACACACTGTCCACTGCCTGCCTGGCGGATGCCGAATTGCGGATTGATGTTGTTCCCATGCCACAAGGTAAAAAGCCGTGGTATAAACAACAAGGGAACCCGTCTAGGTAATTGAGGACCTCGGGTAGTTAATGATTATTCAAGAAGACAAAGGTCCTGAACTTATACAAATAAGGTTGAGAGGAATGAACATAGACTTAAATAAGAACTATGTTTTTAATCCAATGTCCAGCCGGACAGAGGAATTTTTATTTTTTGGAATAAAGTCAAAGATCCGCTAATAAAAGAGAGGCTCAACACAGATCAAAAACTGGGCACAAGCCTGTACCAAGTAAGGAAGGGGTGAAGACAATACATGGGGAAAATGACAGGCAAACAGAGTGGAGCAAAAGTCTGCTTACAAAACAATGCAATTCTTGTGTAAGCTAAACCTAACAGTAACTGCAATAAATAATACAGAAGGAACAATGCAGTACTGTTAAAACAGTCACTGTGACGTTTCGATCCCTATCTCCAATAATAAACCGGGATCATCTTCAGGACTACATAAATTACTATTGCCTGAGTGGAGGCCTGCGGGAATAAACAGGAAAATTGGAAGGAAGGGGGAAAGAGGACAATTATACCTCATGAACTATTCACTTTTTCATAAAGCATGTCTCACATTTTAGAGCATTTTAAATTCGGTGACATAGTGCTCTGGAACCACCGTTACCAGTGACATATTACCAAACATTCAATAATACCAAAAGGTGCAAGGTGCCGTCAGGGTGACTGGTTCCTGAGCAATGTGACTGGGCCGTTAGCTGAGTGACTGCTAGAAAGGGCATAGGCGTGATTGTGCTCATTTTTCTGGCAGCATTGACAGTATGTGGAGTGCCTATGTGGATAATGCCGGGCAACGAAAAAACGGGTGACTAGAGTGCCGTGTATGTGAGGCACTGTGCGGGTAAACTACCGTGACGAAGGGGAGGTGGCAGGCTATTGGAAGGGAGAGGTGATGCCCTTCTTTCCAAGGAAGTTATGGTCCATCGGCATCAGTTACGAAGCCTTGTGGAAGGTTGGGTGTACCTAGGGGCATAAGTGACTTGGTTAGGCAATCCAACGAATCTATAGCGAATTGGGGAGGTAAACCAAGGAGTCAAGTTTACCTGATGTGGTACACAGAAAGCCTATGAGGCTTCTGTGAAGGCAAGATTGCGCGGCAGGACATCTATGGAGTGTTCCTGTCACGTTATGATTGACCTGCGGGAAGGGGACAATCTTTTATTAGGAGGTGGCCGGTATTCTTGAAAACCAGAGAGGCCAACGCGCATGGTGGTATACCTATAATAGTTGCAGAGTGCCCCGTAAAAGGGGGAGAATACAAGCCTGGGCGGCGGGCGGCACGGTTCGGCTGCTAAATGAAGCAGTCCGGGTACTTGTTGGTCCTGTGTGGGATAAAAACAGGGATCAGGGCCATTGAAAACCCTCGGGGGGATTTTTCACGGCCGGTGTGTGGAGGCAGCCTTACCTCAATGGGAAGTCGGAGACGGGCTGCACAGAGTCCCGTCCGATGTAGCAGGATAACTGGTAATGAGTGGCTCTCTGGAGGGCACCATATACGGCGTGCATTGTGAATGGTGAACACAGAAGAAGGACTACCGCCAGGTTTCGGTCGGTCACCAAGACTGTGGGGGCCATTTTGGATTGATTAAAGGGTGAAGCCCAAACGGCAGACATATTGGAGTGGGTGAAAGTGGGTGAAAAAGTGCTCGAAGTGACATTTTACCATTTTAACATTGGTCACAACACTTGTTCAAGAACAATTCAAACGAGGAATCAGAGTGAGGTCCAAGAACAATTCAATCGGAAATCAGAGTAAGGTTCAGGTCCAAAGGATGACCCATGGGTTTCAGTGTCTTTTTCACTTCAAGTCCGAGAACCAAGGTAAATTACATGGTTTTACAAGAGATTGGTCCAATCCTCTGATCTGTTCAGGCCATCCTGTATGGAGTTAAATTGGATGATGGATTTAAGTTCCTCTTTGTTCAACAATTGTCCCATGTTACCACCTCTCGGAGGTAGTTTTAGTACTTTCAGAACTGTCCACTTTAACTCATCTTCAGAGTGTTTATAAAATGAGTAGTGGTCAACCAGTGGGGCGTTCAAGGTGCCGCATCGGAAGCGGCTCCTATGTTGCCCCATTCGGGTCTTCACTTTTGGGTTGTTTGCCCTATGTATACTTTCTGACAAGGGCATTGGATCAAATATATGACATTAGATGTATTGCAGTTTGAAAATGCATGGCTATACACAGTAATCTTGTTGAATGTGAAACTTTTTCCTTCTATTGTCAAATCACAATTGTTACAACCCCCACATTTCGAATGACCAATAATGGGGGACAGACCCCATACAGTATCAAGAGTAGAGGCAGAAGGTAAGTATGGTAGGGCCGCCCTCACAAGGTGGTCTTTTAGTTGTTTGCTCTTTTTGAAAGCAAAAAGAGGTTTGTCAATGTTTAGGACACCTGAGTTAATGATGGGCCATTGTTGCAATATGGATTTCCTCAATTTGTGTGAGACGGGTGAAAAAGTGGTCACGCATGCAATGCGTTTCAATTCCTTTTTGGGTTTGGGGGAGAGCAGAACATCTCTGGGGCAGTACCAAGCTCTCTTGGATGCAGTTTTTACGATTTTTTTTAGGGTAGCCCCGTTCTTTAAGTTTAGATGCCAGAACTGCGGCTTCCTTGAAATAATCCTGCTTGCACGAGCAATTACGCCTGATCCTTAGAAATTGGGAATATGGCAAAGAATCCCTTAAGGCCCTGGGATGATTGCTGTTGTAGGCCAGAAGTGTGTTTTTCTCAGTGGGTTTGCGGTAGAGACGTGTGAGGAGGTGCCCTTCACTATGAAAAATAGTGAGATCTAGAAATGCAATGGAATCGTTATTGGTGGTGATGGTAAATGACAGCCCTAGGGAGTTGTTGTTCATCCAATGGAGGAATTGGCGCAGGCAATCAACATCTTGTTTCCAAATAATGAAAATGTCGTCAATATACCTGCGCCAAAAACCTATCCCTGTGTAAAAAGGATTAGATGGACTAAGGATTACATTGGTCTCCAATTGGTCCATGAAAAGCACGGCCAGATTTGGAGCAAAAATGGCCCCCATGGACGTGCCTTTGATTTGTTCAAAGAAGTTATTATTGAACATGAAGTAATTCTTCGTTAAGCAGACTTCAAGAAGTTGCAGGATGAATGTACTCGGGACTGGGTGTGGACGGGGGCGTGATTCTAGAATTCTCTGAATGACTAATAGTGCTGATGTCTGTGGTATGTTTGTGTAGAGAGACTCTACGTCCATGGTGACTAGAGTCTCCGAAGTGGGATTAAAAGGATGATATTTAATCAAGTTTATCATGTTCATGGAGTCTCTAACATAGCACTGGGTTTCTGGGACAAATTCCTTAATGAAGTAGTCAACGTATGAGCCTAGTGGTTCCAGAATTGACCCACACGCTGAGACTATAGGTCTCCCTGGAAGTTTGATTGCATCTTTGTGTACTTTCGGTAAAGTGTAAATAACCGGGGTTCTGGGGGTCTTCACATTCAGGAAATGGAATTCCTTTTTTGAGAGAAAACCTGCCTCTAATCCTTCTGTGGTAATCTTGAGGATTAGTGCCTGGATCTCTTTAGTGGGGTTATGGGCAAACCGTTTGTAGTGGTCTTTATTATCAAGTTGGCGCTGGATCTCTGTAATGTAGGCTGTCTTTTCTTAAAGTACTATTCCACCCCCTTTATCAGCGCTTTTGATTATTAGAGCGTCATTAGTTTTTACTTTCCCAATTGCCTGTTTCTCTTTTAACGAGATGTTATATGGGATGAATTTTTTCTTATTCTGAAGATTAGAAAGTTCTTTCAGAATTACTTTCTCGAAGGTTAGAATTTCCATTGGAATCATTCCAGCCGAGGGCAGGAAGGTCGAGGGTGGACGAAAAGGGGTGTTAGTATTTTTTTCAGGTGTAGGGTGCAGCTGAAAAAAAGCCTGAAGGCGTATGCGCCTAAAAAATCTCATGAGCTCAGTCTGTAGTTCCATAAAGTTTGTTGGAACAGTAGGGACAAAAGAGAGACCCTTTTTGAGCTGTGAAAGCTCATCTTCCGCCAATATGTGGGTTGATAGATTAAAGATCGGGATTGAATCAATGTTTTGCATGGTACTAGATACAGGAACTACCACTGGTAGTAATTGTTGCGGGTCTTCCGCTCTCCAGGTGGATTGTACCACCTTTGAGTTTTCTTTACTCTGCCACGTTGTGGTGGTTCTTGAGCTCCTCTGGCTAAAAAAGTATTCTGATGTGCTCCCCCTCTTCTAGCTGCACTGCTACCTTCACCTGGGTCTGAACTATCGGATGAGTCGGCAGACATATCTGAAAAACCTACAAGGTTTTGACGTTTGTTATAGCGGCCCCAAGGGCGACTATTTTGGTATCGTGGGTAAGATTTATTTGTGTAGAAGTCTTTCTGCAAGTACGGGTACGTATTCTCTACGTTATATGAATTGACGTCCTTCTTAATTTTGTTCGATTTCTTGTTTTGTTCTATCCGGTGAAAGTCTGCGACAGTTTTGTCAATCTGTTCCAGCAATTTTTTGGCATCTGTTGTGGGACTGGAATCAGATATTTGTTTGAGAATATCAGCAATTTCTACTTCTAGGGATTTCAAAGTTTCTGTCGCGATATCGATGCCAAGGACTAGCCAATGGCGTGAACAGGTTGTCCCTATGTAACTGAAATTTTGGATGTATTTGGGGTTATCTGTGAAAATCCCTGGGACGTTGCGAACCTGTAGGCCTAAAGGAATAACTTCTGCTTTTAAGTAGTCAGTCAGCATCAGAATCATAAGCTCTAAGCGAACCTGTTTTTTCTTAAGCTTTTCTAGCTGATCTGGGATTGAAGTATTCGCTGGAGTGGTAAAAGCCGGCCTGCAATTGTTGATGGAAAAACAGGAAGGGATATTAAAGCAGCACTGAGAAAAAATATAAGGTACGGTGTGTAGTGCAAAAATAACACTTTCAGAGGCGACAGTATTACATACAGGCATCATTACTAAAGTGCGTACTCTGAGTCTCCTTTTCAAGGATAGTAATTGCACACTGCAGGCCAGGGCCATGCAGACGGTCAAGGCAGGCACCACTGAGTGAACCAACCTGATGATGTAGCATACCTCTTTGACACAGACAGACAAAGCATATCTATTTTTATGCAGCAAGCCACATAGCCACAATTTTACATGAACTGCTGTCTGGTCTGTGGCATACACTACACTGGCTCGACCACTCCCATACCACGACTAGACAGACATGTAGGTCTGCTGTGGTTGTTGTTGACTTGTTTACCTGTTGTTTGCCTTGCCACTCACGAAACGGCCATATTTCGTTTGCAAACCGACAATGATAATGATCCATCCATCCGACTGTGTAAAGAATAAAGATATTATGTAACTTTAATCATCAAGATTCATCATCATCATGGTATGTTATTGGCAAACTCAATGTTATCTACACACTGAGCCCAAAGACATTTTCCATATTGAAAAATGCAACGTAGTGGCTTGCCCCTGCAGTAGAAGTACAATTTGTATTAAACAAGGTAACAGAGTACACTTGAGTTACATTTAGTGTGTAAAAGATTAAGTAATATTAACAGAACACATAGATAGGATTTATTCCATGCACAACAAACAACAATTGCTTTCATCAGAGCCAGACTGCCAGTGTCACCACTGCAAGCCATCTCATCATTCATTACCTGTTCCACTTGTCATCATCTTATTCTTAAGTGAAGGGCCACAGGGCAGCACCTCGTGTCAATTTCAGAAGGTGCAGTCAGCATAGTGAGTCATTCCAGTCCCACTTCTTTTGAGGGGACTTGTGTACGGACTGAAGCGACAGTTTATAGATTCTGTGTAATCCGGCCATCTGCCTTGAGGGAAATGGATAGGGGGAGTCTGGAGGAGGAAGATAGAGGAACGTGACTGAGTTGTGAACTTGTGAACTTAAGGAATGCAGACAGCGGCACCTTCAATATGGAAAATAAGACGAAGACAGTGCTGCTGATGGATTTGTTGTGATTAAAATTTTGTTGTGCTAAAAGTTGCAAATCAAAGAAAGACACACAGAAATAAAAGTAAAAAAGGACGGAAGAAAACAAAAAGTACGTTTTTCAAGCCTAGTTGTCAGGGAAGTAGAGCTCGTCCTCAAACTCTGTGAATTCTTGAACATGGAGTAGGACAGCTAACAGAGAAGGGCTTCCGTCACCTAAGTCGGTGTCCTCTTCTTCCTGCGTGGATTCACTTATTTTGTAATCTGGTGGTGTTAAGTGCTGATTCATCTTGATCATTGTTCACCACTCCACATTTTCGAAGTGACAATGGCACCAGCAGCACTGAAAACTCGTTCCGAAGACACGTTTGTGAGTGAGCAAGACAAATAATTTATAGCCAGCCTGCTGAGCAGTGGCCAGTGAGGCCTTTTCCCATGCCAATACACCAATGGGTCACAATCAATGTAGACCTCTGTTGGGTCATCCAGATAGGCCTGCACCATCC
Source organism: Lissotriton helveticus (assembly GCF_964261635.1). Taxonomy (NCBI): domain Eukaryota; kingdom Metazoa; phylum Chordata; class Amphibia; order Caudata; family Salamandridae; genus Lissotriton; species Lissotriton helveticus. The sequence continues at coordinate 508,693,198 of NC_136072.1, read as the reverse complement.
ACTCAAGGGCCTCCCTGGGTGGTACTCCACTTAGCATACCAAGTGTTGCCTTTGCATCAACACTGGAGCGAGCAAACCCTTTCTGAGTTATCCAATCCGCTTCCGACAATATTAGGACTGGGCCTGGTGCAGGTGATGATGACGAGGATACTGTTGCTGCTGTCGAAAATGGCTGTGAGGGAAAGTGACTGCCTTCGGCCACAGAAGTGGACCTTGATGCCGGATGGCCTGCTGCTTCAGTAGTACTTGTGGTGTTTCCTTAAATTTCCTGCCGCTCTTTTTCGAACGAGTAGCTGACACAGCTAGCCAATGTTTGTACTTTGAAACATCTTCTTCATCACATGGAATGAATACTTTGCTGGTCAGTGCCTTTTTGTACCATGGATCCAGAATAGTGGCACAAATGTAATGTTGTTCTGAATGTATTTTTTTAAGTCTTTCATTGACAAGTAGGCAGCTCTCCGCCAACCGATATGCGTCTTGTTTGTGAACATCAGCTCGGAACGTTGAAGACACCGCCTTCAGTTGTTGCTCTAGCATGAACAACAATGGGATAGCTTTGCCCAAACTACAGTCCTCCCTGCTGACTTCACGGGTGAAGACCTCAAAAGGACGAAGCATGTATGTCAGGCTTTTAACTAGGTCCCATTCCTCCGGCTCTAGCCTCACGTCTTTCACAGCAGCAGACCATATGTTAATGCTATTGACATACTCATTGTTTACCAAGTACTGCTCAAACAGACGTTCAAGCATGTAGAAGGTTGAGTTCCAACGTGTTGCCACCTCCTGGATGAGTCATTGACTGGCACTCCACGACTACGTTGAATGATCCTCATCTCCTTCCAGGTCTTAAAAGAATGGCTGAAATGTGTGTAGATTCTTTGGCAGATGGTCAGTAACTTGCTGACTGTGTCTTCTCTGTTCAAGAAATCTTGAACAATAATGTTAATGCTGTGCGCCAAACACGGCACTCTGAAGTAGCCACCATCTTGCATGGCCTTAACTATATTACTACCATTATCCGTGGAAACATAACCAATCATGCTACTTCTTGGCACCAGCCATTTAGAGACTCGTACAAAATATTTAATGCAGTATGAGATTTCTCCATGGCAAACATGGCTACTGTTGCATGTGTCAGACTCGCTTTAAAAATTGTGGCATGGTCAACACCTGCAGATAGCTTCTCTTTAACCCCTGCAAAAGAGACCTAGTGTGCAGTGATGCACACTGGTAATCCACAGCTTGGCAGCTGGTCCACATATCTGTTGTCAGGTGGATAGTGTGAACAACACTCTTCTGCAAAGCTGACCCAATCACTTCCAGCACATCTTCATGTAGTGCTGGAACCGCAACTCTGGCAAAATAGGACCAGCTAGGAACCTTCCATTTAGGGCAGACTGTTGCCACAAATTCTAGAAAACCCACCCTTTCCACGAAAGAAAAAAGGAGAAGGTCCAGCGCTAGCAGTTTAGCTAGCTTTGCGTTATACAAACGTGCCGTTGGGTGGTTGCGTTCAAATGGCGCCTCCGACCAAAACATGCTTTTAATGGTGGTCTGGACCGTTTTCATATGTGATGATGATGATCCAGACTTCTTCAACCCAGTTAGGCTCATTGATGTACTTTTACGCATTGGTGTCCTTCCCAGACTCTTAGTGCGCCTCATACATGTTGCTGGGGTAGAGGGTTGGGCGCTACCACTGCAGTGCTGCTGCGTGGGGTACTGGGTGTACCAGAAAAAAATGTCTGTCGCTTCTTCATTGTTGTACTTTTGGCTTCCCGGATCTTCCTTATGTGCGCCTCCCAAATGATAGTGTGGTGTTTTTGGAGATGACCTCTCTGGCCTCCGGTACCATAGTTGGTACCAAGCTTACCCTGACTAACTACAGTTTTTGAAATTGAACAAACGACCATGTTTTCCGCCTTTTTGCTAAAGAAGTCCCAAACTGGGGACTGAAGATGTCTGCTGGTGGTGGAGGTGCTACTTTCAATGCCGGATGAATTGGAGGATGCACGTGGCTGAATTTGACTCTGTTGTGCAATTACAGCACCACTACTTGAGGTAATGGAGGTCGAGCTGAATGGAGGTCCCTTCCGACCCTTCTGACAAGAAAATATGAAAGCTGTAGGTCGTGTTGGTGTAGTAGTTAACTGCATTGGTGTTGGTGGTGGTACCAGTGCCACGCCGCCCACATCACGCTCAGCAGCAATTCAGCATAGGGTCAAAATGTCTGTCTGCTGCATGCCCGCTGGGGCTGGAGTGACGACTGTGATGACTGGGTCATCGTCAGACTGTTCATCAGCAGCAGAATACACCACTTCTTCTTAGTCGTCAACATCAGCCATAAGTGAAAGCCTTGCGGGAACCTTCCTTTTAGGCTTAGCTACCTTTGTCGGCTCATGGCGTGCCTCACTCTCAGAATGCATTGGTGGGTTCCAATCAACATCAAGATCATCAGAAGGAAGGGTGCTTGAAGAAAAACTTGCAGTAGTAGCCCTCCTTGACCTTTTTCTTTCTGGGGATCTGGAAGACAATGGATCATTATCAGGAGGAGTGGCTTCCTCAGATGATACCTCCGCTTGAATCTCAATTTCCTGATGTGCCCCTATTTCTGGAGGAACAAGCATTGTGGGCAGTTGTGCGCTCCATGCGCCTCTAGTTGCGCCTCTCCATGCGCCTCTCCATGCGCCTCTCCATGCACCTCTCCTTGCGCCTCTCCTTGCGCCTCTCCTTGCGCCTCTCCTTGCGCTTCTCCTTGCGCATGTACTTGCGCTTGTACTAGTTGCACCTGTGGTTGTCGTTGCGGCTGTGGTTGTTGAACACTCGTCAGATGAGTTACACCCTGCGTTGATTGGATGCTACTTTCTTGCGATGAGCCAACATCACTGGTCGATGGTGATTGAGAAACTAAAGTGTCTGCCTCTGCAACACTCATGGCCTTGGACCTAACTCGGCGTGGTGGCACTGAGCCCAATGAAGCGGAGGTGCTGCTCCCAGCTTGGTCCCTGGCGGACACCGCTGGTGCTGCAGGCGTCATTTTTTTCTCCCAAAAAAAGTGTCTGTGGGCACACCAGTCTCCTTAGTAAGTGGAGCCACTTGCTTCTTCTGCTTCTTCTTAGTGGCACTCGCAACTTTTTTGCTAGAGGAGATACGGCCACTTTTCTTTGGGTCCATCTTATTCAGATGTCAGAACAGCTGGCCGCAGTTGCACGAGTTGCAGAGTTGTCTGTGGCCACACGTGAAGTCAAATGACGTTGTGCTACACACAGCGCTGCAGGACTTCTTCCTGGCACGGATGATGATGAACGATGACTGATGTGATTCTCTGTGCACCTAAAAGGAAAAGAAGCCGTCATCTTTATCAGGTACCTGCCCATAGAATGGTTCTAATAACTCAAGGCTGCTTGATGATGGAAACATGGCGGCCGTAGGCTAACGCGGCTTGCACGTCGGAAAGCAGTCTCCCGAGACCATTCACCGCTACCCTGATGAACGACTGTAATTGAGCGCAGATTCCTTTTCATTTACCGTCTGTGGCTTGGATGCCGCTTTCTCTGCTCTAACTTTTCAGAAACGCTGAAGAACGGTGTTTCCATCTATGTGCCCGCCACACACGCTATCGCTCTCCGCCTTCCTCCCATCTTGGGGGTGGGCAGCCGTGGAGATCAGGCGCGGCCGAGCGGCCGCCGTCCGGAATACACACACAGCAGCAGCGGCAGGAATAGGCGGGTGGAAAAGAGAAGAATTTCCGAGACCAGCGCCACTGATCAGCATCAATATCGAGGAGAAGAGCGACACAACGACAAAGACAACGATAGTTGCAGCAGAGAGGGGGAGTGACGTGCTGAGTAAGCATAACTTGGTGTCTCATGATTCAAGTAAGGTTTTTAACCTTTTTAAGGGTGTAGATGCTGTGGAGGATAAAGAGGTGTGTACAACCCCAATATATTCGCATACAAGAGTAACCAGGAGTAAAACAAAAGACAAGGGGAGTGTGTTAGGCTTGGAGGGGGGCAAACTACAGATCCCAGAAGGCACCTGGGGAGAGTTCCAAAAGAAGGCACGGGGAAGAAAGAAGCTAGATACAACAAAAGAAAAAAGCACAACCCCAAAGCAAACCCAAACCCAAAGTAAAAATCAGAATCAGAATAAAAAAAGTAAAAGCCCCTGGGGATATAGCTCCATCTTTGCGAACATATTTTAAGGCATTACCTCAAGTGCTAAGAATCACGCAGGACATGGCTGCTGCTCTGGAAAAAACTAAATCAACGCAGCGCGAGAATGAACTGTAGGAAAATGAATCAGCTGTGTCGGTCCTAGATTCAAGCTCACCTCTGGTTACCTCATTAGAAAAGGCGGCACTGGAAGTGGTAGAAACACATACTGTGCCCGATTTGCCTCTATCAGAAACAAATACAGCGACTCCTAGCAATAATTTTGTCCCTGTTCAATCAAAGGAAACCTCAGGAAATCAGGTTTTGAGAGCTGAAGCAGGGACTGGTCAAAACTCAGACTTGGTTTTTGGCAACGCACTTGAGGCAATAGTATCTTCTATTGCAGCAATGAGGGAAGAGATCAGGCAAGATTTTGCGATCTCCAAAACCAATCAAGCTGAGATAAGGGTAACCTGTGAGGAGCTGGGTCAGAAAGTTGATAGCCTTGGTGGAAGAACGGAAATATTGGAAAGCTCAGTAAACGTTTTGACTACAAACCTGGAGTCAGTAAGATCTAAGGTACGCACTCTCCAAGGTGAAAACATGAGAGAAAGGATTGAAGTCTTGGAAAATTATTCTAGACGAAACAATATCCGACTACTAAAAATTCCAGAGGGGAAAGAAGGAAGTGACCTCAAATCTTTTATAGTCCATTTGTTGAAAAGCTCTCTTACATTGGAAGAATCTGCTGAAGAGCTTGATAGAGATATCCAGCGAATTCACAGAGATCCGTTCCGTCTGAATCCGGCAAGGACCAAACCAAGGAAAATCTTAATTAATTTTTTGACCTATACTCTCAAAGAAAAAATCCTAAACCTCGCTTTGAAAGCAGGCACAATGAAGAGTCTTGACTTCTCCTTCGAAATACGATCAGATTTATCAAAAACCACACTGGACAGGCAGTGGGAGCTTGGAAGGCGTATGGACTCTTTTAGATCATTTGGAGCAACAGTACAGATGAGATTCCCTGCGTTTCTCAGAGTCATGTATAATAATAAGATGCACAATGTAAGGTCTATACATGACGCTGATGATCTATTAAGCTCCATTAAAGATCACGCTCAAACCCAAGTTCAAGTTCAAGTTCAAGGATTTATATAGCGCACTACTCACCCAGAGGGTCTCAAGGCGCTTGGGGAGGGGGATTATTATTTATCGAATAGCCAGGTTTTGAGTTCTTTTCTGAAGGGGATGTGGTTCTGTGTAAGGCGGAGGTGAGTGGGGAGTGAGTTCCAGGTCTTGGCCGCCAAGTAGGAGAAGGATCTACCTCCCATGGAGGATCTTTGGATACGCGGAACTGCGGCGAGGCCTAGGTTGGAGGATCTTAGTTGGCGGGTGGGTGTGTAGAAGGATAGTCGAGTGTTGAGGCATTCGGGTCCTAGTTTGTAGAGGGCCTTGTGTGCGTGGGTGAGGAGACGGAATGTTATTCTCTTGTTGACGGGAAGCCAATGGAGGTCTTTCAGGTGGCCGGTGATGTGATCTTGGCGAGGGATGTCCAGAATGAGTCTCGCTGAAGCGTTTTGGATGCGTTGGAGTTTTTTCTGTAATTTGGCTGTAATTCCGGCGTAGAGGGTGTTTCCGTAGTCTAGTCGACTCGCAACCAGTGCGTGGGTGACAGTCTTTCTTGTTTCGGTGGGGATCCAATGGAAGATTTTTTTGAGCATACGAAGTACGTAGAAGCAGGAGGATGAGACTGCGTTGACTTGTTTGTTCATCGAGAGTGAGGAGTCTAGGATGAAGCCAAGGTTACGTGCGTGGTCTGTGGGTATGGGTGCTGAGCCCAGATCCGCAGGCCACCATGAGTCGTCCCAGGCAGAGGGGGATGATCCTAGGATGAGCACTTCCGTTTTGTCTGAGTTGAGTTTTAGGCGGCTGTTTTTCATCCAGACGGCTACTTCTTTCATGCCTTCGTGAAGATTGGTTTTGGCGGTGTTGGGGTCTTTGGTAAGGGAAAGGATCAGCTGGGTGTCGTCAGCGTAGGATATGATGTTAAGGTTGTTTTGACGCGCGATGGAAGCGAGTGGACTCATGTAAACGTTGAAGAGGGTGGGACTGAGTGATGATCCTTGTGGTACACCGCAGATGACTTCTGTTGCCTCTGATCTGAACGGGGGAAGTCGGACTTTCTGAGTTCTCCCCGCTAGGAACGAGGTGATCCAGTCCAAGGCTTTTCCTTGAATGCCGATGTTGTTGAGACGTTGTATGAGGATGCTGTGGCATACTGTGTCGAAGGCGGCGGAGAGGTCGAATAGAATGAGGGCCACTGTTTCTCCGTTGTCCAGTAGTTTTCGGATGTCGTCTGTTGCAGCGATGAGGGCGGTTTCGGTGCTGTGTTTGGCTCGAAAGCCGGACTGTGAGGGGTCGAGGGAGTTGTTGGATTCGAGGAAGGCGGCGAGTTGGCTGTTGACGGCTTTCTCAATGACTTTGGCCGGGAATGGGAGGAGGGATATGGGGCGGTAGTTTTTAAGTTCGGAGGGGTCTGCAGTTGGTTTTTTCAGGAGGGCGCTGACTTCGGCATGTTTCCAGCTTTCTGGGAAGGTAGCAGAGTTGAAGGAGCAGTTGATGACATCACGGAGATGGGGTGCGATGATGGAATCAGCTTTGTTGAAGATGTGGTGGGGGCATGGGTCGGTTGGCGAGCCAGAATGGATGGAGTTCATCAGGCGGATGGTGTCTTCAGTGGAAATTGGGTTCCAGGTGCTGAGGTTGTTAGAGGGCGGTTTGGGTTCTGAGGGGGGTGGAGAGTATTGTTCGTTGGAGCTGTTTCCGAAACTTTTATGAATGTCAGCAATTTTGTTGTAGAAGAAGGAGGATAACGAGTCGCAGAGGTTTTGGGAGGGAGTGATGTCGTTTGAGGCTGCGGTGGGGTTGGTGAATTCTTTGACGATGTTGAATAGTTCCTTGCTGTTATGGGCGTTGTTGTCGAGTCGATTCTTGAATGCAGATTTCTTGGTGGATCGAATCAACTGGTGGTGCTTGCGGGTGGCTGCCTTGAGGGTGAACATGTTGTTGGTGGTTGGGTTTTTTCTCCATGTTTTCTCGAGAGTACGGCATAGCTTTTTGGATTTCTTGAGGTCATCGTTGAACCAAGGGGCCTTTTTGCTGTCTTGTTTGGTGCGATGGATTTTCAAGGGTGCTAATTCGTCAGCGCTGTGAGTGATCCATTGTTTGAGTTTGATGGCCGCTTCGTTTGGGTCCGATGAGAGGGCGGGTGGGTTTTAGTTGAGCGATGTGAGGAGTTGGTCGGTGGTGATTTTGTTCCATTTCCTTCTGGGAATAGGTTGTGGGGGGTTGTGGGTCAGGGTGGTTTTGTAGCTGAAGTGAACACAACTGTGGTCCGTCCAATGGAGGGCTGTGGTGTGATCGAAGGAGATATGTTTGCTGGAGGAGAAGATTGGGTCGAGCGTATGTCCGGCTATGTGGGTGGGGGTGTCGACAAGTTGTTTGAGGCCGAGATTGGCCAGGTTGTCAAGAAGGGTGGTGGTGTTGCTGTCGTTCTTCTTTTCCAGGTGGAAGTTGAGGTCTCCTAGTAGGATGTAGTTCTCAGATGCGAGGGCATGTGGACTAATGAAGTCAGTGATGTCTTCGCTGAATTGTTTACGGGTTCCTGGGGGTCTGTAGATGAGGGTGCCTCTAAGTGTGGTCCTAGGGTCGGTGTGGATCTGGAAGTGGAGGTGTTTGGCGGTTGTGAGGTTATCGTCTGAGTTGGTCGTGATTTTGATGGTGTTCTTATGGACGATGGCGATGCCTCCTCCTGTTTGGATGGTGCGGTCTTTTCGGAAGATTTTGTAGTTGTCCGGGATGGCTATGGCGATGTCGGGTGTTGATGACGCGTTCATCCATGTTTCGGTAAGGAAGGCGATGTCCGGTGATGTAGTGTTCAGTAGATCCCAGAGTTCAGTGGTGTTTCTGTGGATCGAGCGGGTGTTTAGCAGAATGCACTTCAGGTGATAAGAGTCGGATCTGTCGGATCTGATCCAGGATCAGGCTCATAAATAATAAAAACAAGCTAATATAGCCAACACAGCCAACTTTCAGAACGAATAGACACTATTAAACAGGGAGTGAGGACAGAAAAGTTAAGCCAAAAAAAAAAAGCTTAGAAGAACCTAAGAAATTAGTAAAATAAACCAAAGCAAACAAATCACTAAATAAATTAAAAAGAAAAACAAAAAAAATTAGATGGGTTTTCACCCAAATTCACAAAAGGGTTATTAAAGGGGTATTAAAAGGTGAAGTTGCATGGAAAAAAAATTAAAACAAAATATATATATATATATATATATATATATATATATATATATATATATATATATATATATATAAAATCTCTTTTTAGAAGGTGATATTGAAAGAATCTACAGACCAAAAATGTTGGTTTAAACATTATGATATCCTATTTGCACTGTTAGAGCTACAGCCTTTGATCTTTCCCACTTTTTGCGCTTACTTAGGGGAAGGTAGCAATGGAAGGTTAAAGGAGGCTGCGGAGCGGCGTACATCTGGCTTAACACCAAGCCAGAATAAATAAGGGAGGGTTTCCAAGGGGGTGGGTGGGGGGACGGATGGTAAAAAATTGAAAAGTCCTCATTTGAAACTTCACTTTGATGTTCCAACCTTTACTTATACTTACAATCAAATAACTGACAGGTTCAAAACAAAAAATAATAAAAACAATAAAGTTAAAGAAATTAATGGAAAGATGATGTCACAAGGGAACAAAAATAAAACATGACAACAGTTAATTATATGTCCTGGAATGTAAATGGCCTGCGCGTGAGAGGGAGGAGAGAGCGCATTTTACAGTATCTGAGAGACTCACAGGCGCAGGTCATTGCATTGCAGGAAACACACCTTCTTAAATCAGAGGCAGTTAATATATTGAAAAAACAAAGGTGGATAGACAAATTTTGCTCCACAGACCATAATGCAAACATAAGAGGGGTAATTTTTATATTTAAAAAATCAGCAAAAGCGCAGATACAGGAATATAAAGAAGACAACACAGGGAGGTGGTTAATAGTCAGAGTTTCTCTTGATGGTCAAATGAGAACACTGATAGGATGCTATGGCCCTAACTCGGATGATCCATCACACTTGGACGCGGTAAGAGATCAACTAATATCAGTCCAGGAACCAATAATTTGGATGGGAGATTTTAATATTGTCCTAGATCCTAAATTAGATAAGTCAACCAAATCTAGAATTTGCAGTTCTGTCAAATCGAGAGAAACTCTCAAAAACATCTTGACACATTTGGGCCTGGCAGACCTATGGAGAGAACGAGTCGGCAATAAACCAGGCGTCTCCTTGAGGAACAGTAGATTTAAACATAAATCTAGAATTGACTATGTTTTCTTTAGTTATGGTCTAAAGGACGCACTGGAGTCAATCGACTATATACCATCACATCTCTCAGATCATTCTGCAATAAAATACGCTTTAAAATCTAATAATTTGGTTAACCACCCGTCCTGGTCTTTTGACCGGACATTGTTGCTTGAGGAGGAAGAGGTCAATTTTTTGTCAACTGAATCTCTAGCCTTCTTCGACATAAACAGGGACTCCGCAGGTCCAATAATTGTCTGGGAAGCCTTCAAAGCCTTCCTAAGGGGGCAGATTACAAGTAGAGCCTCTTATAGGCGGAAATTATATTCTCAAAAAATTAAAAATCTAGAACAAGAAATGAGACTTTTGGAATCTAAGATCGATTCGTCTTTTGGAACATCCAGCGATCAGGAGAAAATGGCTGAATTAAAATCCCAATTGGAAAACACCTTACAGGAGAGAATAAACAAAAGATGGGAAGTGAGCAAATCCTCCCATTTTGAATTTGGAGAAGCTGCAGGGAAGGTACTCGCGTGGAAAATAAGAGCAGAAAATACCCTCAACTATATCAGAGAAATCAAAATACCTGGAGAGTCAGAAATAAGATCCACTAACTCAGAGATAGGGAATGCTTTCTTTGATTTTTTTGAGGAGATATATAAAGAGAACCTCCCCAATGACCAGCAAGCAAGGGACAGATGGCTAGAGGCCTTAACCCTCCCAACTTTATCAATAAGTGAGAGCAATCTCTTGGAGGCCGAGATCACTGAAGACGAGGTTAAGAAAGCAATTCGCCACTCCAAAAAAGGAAAGGCGGCGGGTCCGGACGGTCTGCCTGGAGAAATATATAGATCTCTTGAGGATATAGTTACCCCCGTGCTTACGATACTCTTTAATGGTATTTTAGTACACGGGAATCAACCCCCAAAAACTTGGGGAGAAGCTACAATTGTGCTCATCCCGAAACCTGGGAAACCATTACTGGACTGTGGGTCATACAGACCAATATCATTGCTCAACAATGATTATAAACTTTTTACAACAATTATGTCTACAAGACTGGCTAGTGTCATTGGAAAAATTGTTCACCCCGATCAAAAAGGTTTCATCAAGGGTAGACAACTAGCAGAGTTAACATATGAAGCAGTTATTATTATTATTATTATTATTATTAAAACTTATATAGCGCACAGCTACCCTGAGGCATCCCGGCGCTATGAACAGTACATCAACCGTGGGATCATGGGATAATGATAACGACTCACAAGGGAAACAGATGTGTTTTCACGCCTCTGCGAAAACGCAGGGTACAGGTCTCAGCACGGAGTTTTAGGGGGAGGGAGTTCCAGAGCATTGCTGTCTGCACAGAGAATCAGAGAAGCAGTGGGGGCTATAGACATCGCTACGGCCTTTTCTGTACCTTTGGCCATCTTGACTCTGGACGCAACTAAAGCGTTTGACAGAGTCAACTGGTTATATCTTAACGATGTCTTGAAAAAATTCAACTGCGGGGAGAACTTCTGTAGGACTATCAAACAGCTATATAGTGCTCCTTCTGCAAGGTTAATGGTCAACGGATCTCTAACTGAAACGTTTGATATAACTAGAGGCACAAGACAGGGCTGCCCGCTTTCCCCTCTCCTATTTAATTTATACATCGAACCGTTCGCTCAACTTTTAAGGGACGAGGCTAATATTCCATCTTTTAGCTTTGGAGAGTGGGAAAGGCGAGTAGCAATGTATGCAGATGACATTCTGATTTTCACATCTGACCCAGTAAGAGTATACCCTGTAATCATTCAACGGGCGGAGGAATTTGGCCACATATCGGGGTATGACATTAACTCAAGTAAAAGTGAGATAATGGCCTGGAATCTACCTAACATTCAGCTGGGGGTAAAAATTTCCTCATCGATGGGCTACTTGGGAATTAGAATAACCCAAGAAGTGACTAGCATTGGGCAAATCAATTTGGAAAGGGTACACACTGTGAGTAAAAAACTTTGAAAATCTTGGTCACATCTACCACTTTCAACTATAGGTAGGGTGAATTTGGTTAAAATGTGTATCCTTCCAAAATTCACCTTTGTTTTCAATACCATTCCGATTGCATTTGATCCAAAAATGATTGAAAAATCTCAAAGAGAAATTAACTCATTCATATGGAACTACAAAACCACAAGAATTGCGTGGAAAAAGTTAGGAAGAAGAAGAGAGAAAGGGGGCCTGGCGCTGCCAGATTTATTGTATTACTCATGGGCCTTCCAGCTGTCGCATTCAAGAATGCTTCTTAAGATGCCGTCTAATCTTGCAACTGATTCTATGTATAAGGCAATGTTAGTGGGGGCTAATCTAACATCAGATAGCTTTATGTTTAAGTTTGGGTGTCAGAAATTCTTTAAAAATATTAAACTAAAGATTGCACAATCATGGGCTAAAAATTGGTTTAACATCAGAAAGAAACTGGGTCTATCATACTATTCCAACTACTCTCCAATCTGGGACTCACCAGGGTTACCATTATGTCTGCGGGACAGCCTTTCCACTATAATAGAACAAGCAGGCATTATAAGATGGGGTCAACTACTTAAAGACGGTAACCTTATAGCATGGGATGAGTTACAAGAATTGGTTGGTGCAGGGCTGTCAAGATTTAAATACATTCAACTAAAAAGCTGGGTGAGATCTCAGATTTGTATTGACATCAACCTAGGGAACATAAGCGAAATAGAACAAAAATTGGTGGAAAGAGCTACGGGGGGAAGGAGGTAACTACTTGGTATTGGCAGCTCTTCGAGGAAATTGATGGGGAATTCCAACTCCCAGACGAATTATGGAGAACGACAATTGGCATCTCATGTAAGGAGAGATGGCAAAACTCTTTTACCCTATTATACAAAACCGTAAAGCCTTCATGGCTAAGACGAAACAACCTTTTCTCCGCACATCGTGCATACATAACCCCGTTGAAACTATCTAAATTCCTACCAAACAAAAAATGCAATAAATGTAATCTAGCAGACGCCTGTGACATACATATGTTTTTTGAATGCCCTGACATCCAAAAATTCTGGACAGATGTGAAGGAAACTTTAAATTCTATCCTAAATACATCTCTAGAAATAAATCTTTCTCTTCTCATCTTTGGGTTGGAAGATAAAATAAAAGGCAAGGCAGAATCCTTTCTCTTCTACACAATACTACTGGCGAGAAGACAAATTTGCATAAACTGGGTAGAAAAAACACCACCATTACATTCTCGGTGGCTCTCCTCCTTATATGAAATATCAAAAATGGACCTTAAAAGAACAGCTAGCAAGAGGAAATTGGCTTTTTGGGACCTCTTAATCAACTGGAGATGAACCCGGGGTTTTTTTTTTTTCCCGGGTCCAATGATTATGCCTTACTTACTCCTGGACCAGGGTCAGCCAAGTATCGATAAAGGTCCTACAGGTTGAAATATACCTTGATGGAGCAAAAAGCAACTGTATCTCTTCTTATGGGACATTTCTACTACCAATATGTCAAATCACGTCTATAAGTCGTGCCAGGTGGTTGGTATGGACCTTATTGAAGAAAAGGCAAATGAGGACAAAAAAAAATAAAAAAAATAAATAAGGAAAGGAAGCCAGAGGAACATTAGTTAAATAAATGTTGCATATGTCGTGCTTCAAATAAATAAATATTTGCAACTAAGCATTGCACTGAGTACCCATGGGCATAATGGATGAAAGCAAGGTAAACTGGGTGCAGGCCTGAGCACACTGCCTGGCTTCAAAAAGGCCCCTTGACCCCCACCACATGGCCAGGCCCTGCCTGGACCAGGCCTCAAAATGGCCCCCAGCCACATGGCCAGGCCCCAAAAACACCCCGAAAAGTCGAAAAACACAAAAAAAATCACCCCAATCCAATACCATCTATGCCCTCAATGATGTTTAAATTCAAGAGACCCCACAGAAATACTTGGCCCATGCACCACTGAGTACCCCTGGGCATAATGGATGAAAGCAAGGCAAACTGGGTGCAGGCCTGAGCACACTGCCTGGCTTCAAAATGGCCCCTTGACCCCCACTACATGGCCAGGCCCAGCCTGGACCAGGCCTCAAAATGGCCCCCACCCACATGGCCAGGCCCCAACAACACCCCAAAACGTCGAAAAACACATAAAAATCAGCACAATCCAATGCCATCCTTGCCCTCAATGATGTTTAAATTCAAGAGACCCCACAGAAAGACTTGGGCCATGCACCACTGAGTACCCCTGGGCATAATGGATGAAAGCAAGGCAAACTGGGTGCAGGCCTGAGCACACTGCCTGGCTTCAAAATGGCCCCTTGACCCCCACCACATGGCCAGGACCTGCCTGGACCAGGCCTTAAAATGGCCCCCACCCACATGGCCAGGTCCCAACAACACCCCAAAAAGTCAAAAACCACATAAAAATCACCACAATCCAATGCCATCCATGCCCTCAATGATGTTTAAATTCAAGAGACCCCACAGAAAGACTCGGCCCATGCACCACTGAGTACCCCGGGGCATAATGGATAAAAGCAAGGCAAACTGGGTGCAGGCCTGAGCACACTGCCTTGCTTCAAAATGGCCCCTTGACCCCCACCACATGGCCAGGCCCTGCCTGGACCAGGCCTCAAAATGGCCCCCACCCACATGGCCAGCCCCCAACAACTTCCAAAAAAGTTAGAAAACACATAGAAATCAGCACAATCCAATGCCATCCATGCCCTCAATTATGTTTAAATTCAAGAAACCCCACAGAAAGACTCGGCCCATGCGCCACTGAGTACCCCTGGGCATAATTGATGAAAGCAAGGCAAACTGGGTGCAGGCCTGAGCACACTGCCTGACTTCAAAATGGCCCCTCGACCCCCACCACATGGCCAGGACCTGCCTGGACCAGGCCTCAAAAAGGCCCCCACCCACATGGCCAGGCCCCAACAACACCCCAAAAAGTCAAAAAACGCACAAAAATCCCCACAATCCAATACCATCCATGCCCTCAATGATGTTTAAATTCAAGAGACCCCACAGAAAGACATGGTCCATGCACCACTGAGTACATTTGGGCATAATGGATGAAAGCAAGGCAAACTGGGTGCAGGCCTGAGCACACTGCCTGGCTTCAAAAAGGCCCCTTGACCCCCACTACATGGCCAGGCACTGCCTGGGCCAGGCCTCAAAATGGCCCCCACCCACATGGCCAAGCCCCAACAACACCCCAAAAAGTCGAAAAACACATAAAAATCAGCACAATCCAATGCCATCCTTGCCCTCAATGATGTTTAAATTCAAGAGACCCCACAGAAAGACTTGGCCCATGCACCACTGAGTACCCCTGGGCATAATGGATGAAAGCAAGGCAAACTGGGTGCAGGCCTGAGCACACTGCCTGGCTTCAATATGGCCCCTTGACCCCCACCACATGGCCAGGACCTGCCTGGACCAGGCCTCAAAATGGCCCCCACCCACATGGCCAGGTCCCAACAACACCCCAAAAAGTCAAAAACCACATAAAAATCACCACAATCCAATGCCATCCATGCCCTCAATGATGTTTAAATTCAAGAGACCCCACAGAAAGACTCGGCCCATGCACCACTGAGTACCCCTTGGCATAATGGATGAAAGCAAGGCAAACTGGGTGCAGGCCTGAGCACACTGCCTGGCTTCAAAATGGCCCCTTGACCCCCACCACATGGCCAGGCCCTGCCTGGACCAGGCCTCAAAATGGCGCACACCCACATGGCCAGGCCCCAACAGCACCCCAAAAAGTCGACAAAACACACAAAAATCACCACAATCCAATACCATCCATGCCCTCAATGATGTTTAAATTCCAGAGACCCCACAGAAAGACTTGGCCCATGCACCACTGAGTACCCCTGGGCATAATGGATGAAAGCAAGGCAAACTGGGTGCAGGCCTGAGCACACTGCCTGGCTTCAAAATGGCCCCTTGACCCCCACCAAATGGCCAGGCCCTGCCTGGACCAGGCCTCAAAATGGATCCCATCCACATGGCCAGCACCCAACAACTTCCCAAAAAGTCAGAAAACACATAAAAATCAGCACAATCCAATGCCATCCATGCCCTCAATTATGTTTAAATTCAAGAGACCCCACAGAAAGAGTCGGCCCATGCACCACTGAGTACCCCTGGGCATAATTGATGAAAGCAAGGCAAACTGGGTGCAGGCCTGAGCACACTGCCTGGCTTCAAAATGGCCCCTCGACCCCCACCACATGGCCAGGACCTGCCTGGACCAGGCCTCAAAATGGCCCCCACCCACATGGCCAGGCCCCAACAACACCCCAAAAAGTAAAAAAACGCGAAAAAATAACACCACAATCCAATACCATCCATGCCCTCAATAATATTTAAATTCAAGAGACCCCACAGAAAGACTTGGTCCATGCACCACTGAGTACCTTTGGGCATAACGGATGAAAGCAAGGCAAACTGGGTGCAGGCCTGAGCACACTGTCTGGCTTCAAAATGGCCCCTTGACCCACCACATGGTCAGGCCCTGCCTGGACCAGGCCTCAAAATGGCCCCCACCCACATGGCCAGGCCCCAACAACACCCCAAAAAGTAAAAAAAACACAAAAAAATCACCATAATCCAATACCATCCATGCCCTCAATGATGTTTAAATTCAAGAGACCCCACAGAAAGACTCGGCCCATGCACCACTGAGTACCCCTTGGCATAATGGATGAAAGCAAGGCAAACTGGGTGCAGGCCTGAGCACACTGCCTGGCTTCAAAATGGCCCCTTGACCCCCACCACATGGCCAGGCCCTGCCTGGACCAGGCCTCAAAATGGCGCACACCCACATGGCCAGGCCCCAACAGCACCCCAAAAAGTCGAAAAACACACAAAAATCACCACAATCCAATACCATCCATGCCCTCAATGATGTTTAAATTCAAAAGACACAACAGAAATACTTGGCCCATGCACCACTGAGTACCCCTGGGCTTAATGGATGAAAGCAACGCAAACTGGGTGCAGGCCTGAGCACACTGCCTGGCTTCAAAATGGCCCCTTGACCCCCACTACATGGCCAGGCCCTGCCTGGACCAGGCCTCAAAATGACCCCCACCCATATGGCCAGGCCCCAACAACACCCCAAAAAGTCAAAAAACACATAAAAATCAGCACAATACAATGCCATCCTTACCCTCAATGATGTTTAAATTCAAGAGACCCCACAGAAAGACTTGGCCCATGCACCACTGAGTACCCCTGGGCATAATGGATGAAAGCAAGGCAAACTGGGTGCAGGCCTGAGCACACTGCCTGACTTCAAAATGGCCCCTTGACCCCCACCACATGGCCAGGACCTTCCTGGACCAGTCCTCAAAATGGCCCCCACCCACATGGCCAGGTCCCAACAACACCCCAAAAAGTCAAAAACCACATAAAAATCACCACAATCCAATGCCATCCATGCCCTCAATGATGTTTAAATTCAAGAGACCCCACAGAAAGACTCGGCCCATGCACCACTGAGTACCCCTTGGCATAATGGATGAAAGCAAGGCAAACTGGGTGCAGGCCTGAGCACACTGCCTGGCTTCAAAATGGCCCCTTGACCCCCACCACATGGCCAGGCCCTGCCTGGACCAGGCCTCAAAATGGCGCACACCCACATGGCCAGGCCCCAACAGCACCCCAAAAAGTCGAAAAACACACAAAAATCACCACAATCCAATACCATCCATGCCCTCAATGATGTTTAAATTCCAGAGACCCCACAGAAAGACTTGGCCCATGCACCACTGAGTACCCCTGGGCATAATGGATGAAAGCAAGGCAAACTGGGTGCAGGCCTGAGCACACTGCCTGGCTTCAAAATGGCCCTTTGACCCCCACCAAATGGCCAGGCCCTGCCTGGACCAGGCCTCAAAATGGATCCCATCCACATGGCCAGCACCCAACAACTTCCCAAAAAGTCAGAAAACACATAAAAATCAGCACAATCCAATGCCATCCATGCCCTCAATTATGTTTAAATTCAAGAGACCCCACAGAAAGAGTCGGCCCATGCACCACTGAGTACCCCTGGGCATAATTGATGAAAGCAAGGCAAACTGGGTGCAGGCCTGAGCACACTGCCTGGCTTCAAAATGGCCCCTCGACCCCCACCACATGGCCAGGACCTGCCTGGACCAGGCCTCAAAATGGCCCCCACCCACATGGCCAGGCCCCAACAACACCCCAAAAAGTAAAAAAACGCGAAAAAACTACACCACAATCCAATACCATCCATGCCCTCAATGATATTTAAATTCAAGAGACCCCACAGAAAGACTTGGTCCATGCACCACTGAGTACCTTTGGGCATAACGGATGAAAGCAAGGCAAACTGGGTGCAGGCCTGAGCACACTGTCTGGCTTCAAAATGGCCCCTTGACCCACCACATGGTCAGGCCCTGCCTGGACCAGGCCTCAAAATGGCCCCCACCCACATGGCCAGGCCCCAACAACACCCCAAAAAGTTAAAAAAACACAAAAAAATCACCACAATCCAATACCATCCATGCCCTCAATGATGTTTAAATTCAAAAGACACAACAGAAATACTTGGCCCATGCACCACTGAGTACCCCTGGGCTTAATGGATGAAAGCAACGCAAACTGGGTGCAGGCCTGAGCACACTGCCTGGCTTCAAAATGGCCCCTTGACCCCCACTACATGGCCAGGCCCTGCCTGGACCAGGCCTCAAAATGACCCCCACCCATATGGCCAGGCCCCAACAACACCCCAAAAAGTCAAAAAACACATAAAAATCAGCACAATCCAATGCCATCCTTGCCCTCAATGATGTTTAAATTCAAGAGACCCCACAGAAAGACTTGGCCCATGCACCACTGAGTACCCCTGGACATAATGGATGAAAGCAAGGCAAACTGGGTGCAGGCCTGAGCACACTGCCTGACTTCAAAATGGCCCCTTGACCCCCACCACATGGCCAGGACCTTCCTGGACCAGTCCTCAAAATGGCCCCCACCCACATGGCCAGGTCCCAACAACACCCCAAAAAGTCAAAAACCACATAAAAATCACCACAATCCAATGCCATCCATGCCCTCAATGATGTTTAAATTCAAGAGACCCCACAGAAAGACTTGGCCCATGCACCACTGAGTACCCCTTGGCATAATGGATGAAAGGAAGGCAAACTGGGTGCAGGCCCGAGCACACTGCCTGGCTTCAAAATGGCCCCTTGACCCCCACCACATGGCCAGGCCCTGCCTGGACCAGGCCTCAAAATGGCGCACACCCACATGGCCAGGCCCCAACAGCACCCCAAAAAGTCGAAAAACACACAAAAATCACCACAATCCAATACCATCCATGCTCTCAATGATGTTTAAATTCCAGAGACCCCACAGAAAGACTTGGCCCATGCACCACTGAGTACCCCTGGGCATAATGAATGAAAGCAAGGCAAACTGGGTGCAGGCCTGAGCACACTGCCTGGCTTCAAAATGGCCCCTCGACCCCCACCACATGGCCAGGACCTGCCTGGACCAGGCCTCAAAATGGCCCCCACCCACATGGCCAGGCCCCAACAACACCCCAAAAAGTAAAAAAAATGCACAAAAATCACCACAATCCAATACCATCCATGCCCTCAATGATATTTAAATTCAAGAGACCCCACAGAAAGACTCGGCCCATGCACCACTGAGTACCTTTGGGCATAACGGATGAAAGCAAGGCAAACTGGGTGCAGGCCTGAGCACACTGCCTGGCTTCAAAATGGCCCCTCGACCCCCACCACATGGCCAGGACCTGCCTGGACCAGGCCTCAAAATGGCTCCCACCCACATTGCGAGGCCACAACAATACCCCAAAAAGTAAAAAAACGCACAAAAATCACCACAATCCAATACCATCCATGCCCTCAATGATGTTTAAATTCAGGAGACCCCACTGAAAGACTCGTCCCATGCACCACTGAGTACCCCTGGGCATAACGGATGAAAGCAGGGCAAACTGGGTGCAGGCCTGAATACACTGCCTGGCTTCAAAATGGCCCCTTGACCCCCACCACATGGCCAGGCCCTGCCTGGACCAGGCTTCAAAATGGCCCCCATCCATATGGCCAGACCCTAACAACACCCCAAAAAGTCGAAAAACACACAAAAATCACCCCAGTCCAATGCCATCCATACCCTCAATGATGTTTAAATTCAAGATACCCTACAGAAAGACTTGGTCCATGCACCCCTCACTACCCCTGGGCCTACTGGCTAGTGTGGCTTTACAGGCACCCCAAAATTTAAAAAAAATCCACATATAACAGTGAGCTAAAATTCCATGACATAAATGAGATTTAAGTTCAACAAAAGTCACAGAAACAATTGTATCATGCACCCATGACTAACCCTGGGCCTACTGGCCACTGTTGCTACCCACAATATATTTTTTTTAAAGTTGTGAAAAAGTTTTAAAATTGTAGTTGCAGCAACTGCAATGCCCGAAATAAACGACACCAACTTACTTGTAAAATCTCAAATCCAAAACTGATCCAAAAACGCCAAAGTCCAAAAAGTCCTCAAACACAAAAACTAATCCTTCCAGCTCCAGATCCAAATGAAAACTGACCAGGACATGGACAAAGCACTGGGAGGAGCCTGCTGGACAGGAACAGGAAAGTTGGAGACTCTGGGGCACTTCCCTCCTCCCACCCCCCTCCAAAAATGGACTCCTTGCACAAAAAAGTGCAGCCAAATGTCAATCTGAGGAGTTATTCTGACCAAAATCATCATTTTCAGAAGGTTTATGCTGCCTGCGGTGGATTTCTTGTACAGAATTGCAATTTTTGCAAGGTCGGGAAAGCGAGCTGTTCAAATCTCCTGCATCTATGTGTCCGCAATTGTTTACTCCCTAAATTCGTGATAGCGGGCCCATATGACGTACTCGCGTTGTCAAACTCTCGCTGTGCAAGATGACTGGCCATGATGACGTACTCGCGGTCGAAAAACTCTTGCGCGATCACCGAGCAAGATCCAAAATGGTGCAGCACACGCAAACCGGGAGATAAACAACTCGTCGAACTGAGAATCACGGTAAATCAACGCAGCGGGAGCGATATTGTTTATCAAGCGCGACCAAGCAAAATAATCCGCCAGCTTGCGAATTGTGGATTTTTTGACAAATTTGCGTGATTTGCAGAACGCGAAATTGCCAAAAATCCGCAAATTCCGCTAGCGGAACGGATTTTACGCCCATACTTAAAGGACATGAACACCCAACTCTCTGAGTTCATTGAAGGGAACCATGTCCTGGACATCTCCAAATCCAGCTTCCGAAGCAACCACAGCACGGAGACCACACTCCTCGCCACCACCGATGACAGCTCTCAACTCGACAAAGGCGTAACCACAGCCCTCATCCTACTGGACCTCTTGGCCAATTTCAGTACCGTCTCCCACCATGCCCAAATCATGAGAATCCACGACACTGGCATCCAGGACAAGACCCTGTACTGGATTCACTCCTTTCTTACCAGCCGAACACAGTGATTTCGACTACCTCCGTTCCTCTCAGAACTGACAGAGATCAGTTGTGGAGTGCCCCACGGCTCCTCCCTGAGCTCCACCCTCTTCAACATCTACATGGCCCCTCTCACTCCCATGATCAGGAACCATGGACTGAACATCATCTCCTACGCCTACGACACCCAGCTGATCCACTCCCTCACCAATGAACTCACAGCCGCCAGAATCAACTTCCACAGCGGGATGAAGGCCGTTGCCAACTAGATGAAAGATAGCTGCCTCATGCTCAACTTGGACAAGACGAAAGTATTCATCCTGGGACTCACCCCCTCAGCCTTGGACGATTGCTGGTGGCACGCCGCACTGGGACCACCCCCCACCCCCATGGACCACACACGTACCCTCAGCATCAAACCGCCAGATCAACACCGTATCCTCATCTTGCTTCAACAGGCTCCACCTGTTTTGAAAGACATTCAGATGGTTCCCCACAGAATCCAGAACGACGTTCACCCACGCACGCATCACCAGCAAACTAGACTACAGCAATGCATTCCATGCCAGCATTACCCAGAAACTCCTCAGGAAACAACAGAACATTCAAAACGCTGCAGCAAGACTGGTCTTCAACATCTCCCGCCACAGTCACATCACTGAACACCTGTGAAAACTCCGCTGGCTCCCAGTCAACAAAAGAATCACCATCAAGTTCCTCAGACATGTCTACAAAGCTCTCCATGACGCAGGACCAGCATATCTAAACCAACGCCTCTCATTTTACACACCCGCCAACTCCTTTGCTCTACCCCACATTGGCCCTGGCCACTGCCCCACGGATACACAAGTCCAAAACCAAAAGGAGATCCTTCTCCCACCTCACCCCCAAGACCTGGCTCTTCGACTGAGCCCCTGCTCCCACATGAATAAGCATCTCCCCCACTCAGCGCTTTGAGACCCTTACAGGTGAGTAGCTGCACTATATAAACCCCTACTTGATTGATGGATTTATGACATGTCGCCCATTGCAACGCATGCAATTCCAGGCCTCCTATACATGGTGATGCTGTACTCATTGCAACAGCAGCAAATGGGTTACAAATATCGTTGGACCTCTCCGTCCATTTCAGGAACGATCTGGATCTTGCTGTTAACTGACGAATTCCTTTACCATGGTCTGTGGTCCTTCTAAATCTGAAAATAAAATACATAAGATTGGGAAAGTCAAGATTGACAGGGTAAAGCATTTTAGTTATTTGGGGATTCATTTTGATGAATGTTTGCACTGGGGACATCTACTAATGCTGATGTGCATGAAGTTTAGAACCTCGATCAAGGCAGTGTTTAGGTTTGCCTCTAGGCTTTGTCATAAGCCGGTGAAAGAACTAACACACATTTATAAATCCAAATGTCTTCAGTCCCTCTATACGGAGCTGAGGTATGGGGTTATTTAAATGGCACAGCACCCCAGAAGGTTGAAAACTGTTTACACACCCTCTTGGCCATACCGAATAGCACTGCGAACATCATCTGTCATGATAAAATCGGGATGATCCATCTCAAGGTCTATGTTAGTTTTGCCCCACTGCATTTGTGGCTTAAAATCTGACTTTGTCCGGAGCCCAATTCTCAAAGTCACTGATCACTGATGTGTTAACACTTGATCATGTGGCCAATATCCAATGGATGGTGTATCTGAAACAGACTTTTACTGAAATGGGCGTTCCAGGCTTATATAATTCCCCTGAATTGCTTGCATGCATGTCTAAGAAGACATTTAAATAACTGTGAAGAGACAAACGCCGGAGACAGATGGAGCAGTCTATGCTTGTTGTTGGGACACATTCTGCTCTCCATACTTTTAGTGGTATTGCATGTTATTTGACGCTTGTTGCAAATACACAGTACAGATTCTACCTAAACCATCTTCAATTAAATACCCTGCATTTTCTGTTAGCCATCCCCTTTCAGGACTCCTGGGGGCATATTTACAATAAGTGGCACATCCCTGCATTTCAGCAGGGATGCGCCACTTATTGTGCGCCATGCCTCCGCCACCATGGATGTGCCGCATTTACAATGCGGCGCACCATGGGGCAAAAACGGCAGAGATGCGTCACGCATCTGTGCCGTAAAAGTAACTCATTGCTGGAGTTGCGTCACAAGCGTGACACAGCTCCAGCAATGCTCTGGGGGCCCTATCTTGTTAATGCTGCGTCAATCCTTACGCCTGCTTCAAGCCAAAGTGACTGAGTGCCAAAGTGACTGAGTGAAATCTTGTAGATTTCACTCAGCCACTTTCAGAAGGCGTTCCTGCGCCGGAACGCCCCCCCCCCCGCCCAGGAATGCCTCCTTCTGGCGCAAGGCTTTACAACGTGACGCATCTCCCAGATGCGTCACGTCGTAAATACCTTGCACCATGGCGCATCATTTGTTTGTACAGCTTCCTATCTGCTCTTGCGGCTTAGAGTATCATCAGAGCAATTGTCACTTTATGCTTTTCTGCACCTTTTAAAAATATTCCTATAGGCGCTTCTTAGTACCCTGTCTATGTGCTGCTAACGTTAGGCATTACCATGCTACTTTTCTCTTTTAACAACAATTAGCAATGCCTTACCATGTTTTTTTTGGTTTTAAATTGTATTAGTTGCTTTAAGCATTGGGAAACAATACTGTTCATGACAGTAATCCCTTGAATGTAGTTGAGCTAATATTTCAGTGGATTATTTGTCACTCTGTCATTATTTATGTTACCTGTAACAAATGATGCTATGAGGACTTATTGTACTGTATGTTCATGATTTTTATGGTCGAATGTCTGCTTTTATGGTGTGGTCGCTAAATGAAGAATTTGTATTGATTGATTATCTTTTACTGAGCACCATTAGGATGAATGTCATATTTAAAATGTGATCATTCATTTCTGTGAGGTAGTGGTGGGTTAAAGATCTCATAACTCACTGTTGCTTCCTCTTTAAGGAACTAAGGTTGCTCTGGCTGGGGTATGTGAGAGTCTGCCAGAGTCTTCATCACTGACATGAAGGGAGCCCTGCTTCTGAGAAAGAGGGAAGAAAAAGTACAGATAGTGGAGGGGGTGGGTGACAGGAGGTCAGGTATTTTTTTTATTTTGGACAGGGAGGAAGGGGCATGTTATGTATTGCTCCCCGGATCACTGAAACAATATCGAGGTCAAGAATATCGAATTACAAAAACATCGAGGTCAAAATATAGAATACCAAAATATCGACCTCCTATCTCCAAACAGGTAAGTACAAAAATATCGAATCAAAAATATCGATGTAAAAAATATAGTTAGTCAAAATATCGAATTGTTTAAAATGCTTTAAATTAATTTAAAAATAATGAAATAATAAATATAATTAACTTAAACATACTTAAAATACTTAAATAACCTTCAAATTAATAAATAATTATTGTAAGTAAAAAAAAACATACAAATTGATTTGTTAATGCATATATATATAAACGTAATATTAATAAACAAATTACAATATTTTTATCCTAGAACAGCGGAAAGGGTAAAATGTACTATTACCAATCCAGTGAGTGCAACAGTAGGGAAAGCGTTGGATAGCGTAGGGGTAAAAGTTACTATTCCCACTCCAGAGAGTGCATCAGTAGGGAAAGCATTGGATAGCGTATGTGAGAGTCTGCCAGAGTCTTCATCACTGACATGAAGGGAACCCTGCTTCTGAGAAAGAGGGAAGAAAAAGCACAGATAGTGGAGGGGGTGGGTGACAGGAGGTCAGGTATTTTTTTTATTTTGGACAGGGAGGAAGGGGCATGTTATGTATTGCTCCCCGGATCACTGAAACAATATCGAGGGCAAGAATATCGAATTACAAAAACATCGAGGTAAAAATATAGAATACCAAAATATCGACCTCCTATCTCCAAACAGGTAAGTACAAAAATATCGAATCAAAAATATCGATGTAAAAAATATAGTTAGTCAAAATATTGAATTGTTTAAAATGCTTTAAATTAATTAATAAATAATGAAATAATAAATATAATTAACTTAAACATACTTAAAATACTTAAATAACCTTCAAATTAATAAATAATTATTGTAAGTAAAAAAAAACATACAAATTGATTTGTTAATGCATATATATATAAACGTAATATTAATAAACAAATTACAATATTTTTATCCTAGAACAGCGGAAAGGGTAAAATGTACTATTACCAATCCAGTGAGTGCAACAGTAGGGAAAGCGTTGGATAGCGTAGGGGTAAAAATTACTATTCCCACTCCAGAGAGTGCATCAGTAGGGAAAGCATTGGATAGCGTATGTGAGAGTCTGCCAGAGTCTTCATCACTGACATGAAGGGAACCCTGCTTCTGAGAAAGAGGGAAGAAAAAGCACAGATAGTGGAGGGGGTGGGTGACAGGAGGTCAGGTATTTTTTTTATTTTGGACAGGGAGGAAGGGGCATGTTATGTATTGCTCCCCGGATCACTGAAACAATATCGAGGGCAAGAATATCGAATTACAAAAACATCGAGGTAAAAATATAGAATACCAAAATATCGACCTCCTATCTCCAAACAGGTAAGTACAAAAATATCGAATCAAAAATATCGATGTAAAAAATATAGTTAGTCAAAATATTGAATTGTTTAAAATGCTTTAAATTAATTAATAAATAATGAAATAATAAATATAATTAACTTAAACATACTTAAAATACTTAAATAACCTTCAAATTAATAAATAATTATTGTAAGTAAAAAAAACATACAAATTGATTTGTTAATACATATATATATAAACGTAATATTAATAAAAGATTTACAATATTTTTATCCTAGAACAGCGGAAAGGGTAACATTTACTATTACCAATCCAGTGAGTGCAACAGTAGGGAAAGCGTTGGATAGCGTAGGGGTAAAAATTACTATTCCCACTCCAGAGAGTGCAACAGTAGGGAAAGCATTGGATAGCGTAGGGGTAAAAATTACTATTCCAACTCCAGAGAGAGCAACAGTAGGGAAAGCGTTGGATAGCGTAGGGGTAAACATTACTATTCCCACTCCAGAGAGTGCAACAGTAGGGAAAGCGTTGGATAGCGTAGGGGTAAAAATTACTATTCCCACTCCAGAGAGTGCAACAGTAGGGAAAGCGTTGGATAGCGTAAGGGTAAAAATTACTATTCCCACTCCAGAGAGTGCAACAGTAGGGAAAGCGTTGGATAGCAGGAGGGTAAAAATTACTATTCCAACTCCAAAGAGTGCAACAGTAGGGAAAGTATTGGATAGCGTAGGGGTAAAAATTACTTTTCCCACTCCAGAGAGTGCAACAGTAGAGAAAGCGTTGGATAGCGTAGGGGTAAAAATTACTATTCCAACTCCAGAGAGTGCAACATTAGGGAAAGTGTTGGATAGCGGGAGGGTAAAAATTACTATTTCAACTCCAGAGAGTGCAACAGTAGGGAAAGCTTTGGATAACTTAGGGGTAAAAATTACTATTCGAACTCCAAAGAGTGCAACAGTAGGGAAAGCATTGGATAGCGTAGGGGTAAAAATTACTATTCCCACTCCAGAGAGTGCAACAGTAGGGAAAGTAAATACTTCATATAAAAATAAAAATGAATTAAATATTAATACCAATTACAAATTAATTAAAAAATAATTAACAATTTTATATAACACTAGCAGCCCGTCCCGATGTTGTCCGGGTATGAAATAGAATGTGTGTAATGTGTGTATTTGGCAAGGGCAATTTATTTTAAAATCTCGCGGTAGACAACATTTTTTGTTTTATTAGAATAGGTACGGAGAAGGCCCAGCTGCAGACTTGGTTGATGTTAGCAGGCGCGTGTAATTGGTGTAGTGATCCACCGCCTGAGCCCGGCTACAACCCTGGTTGATATTAGCAGGCACGTGTAATGTCGTTGAATGAGAGAGTTATCAGCCGCGGGTAAATCCATTTAATGAGAGAGTTGAGTGACAGCGAGTAGGAGAGACTGCAGTAATTGTCCCCGCAGACACGCTCATTTGCATGTTCCCCCGCTTGAGGCCCAGATGCAGGCTTGGTTGATGTTATCAGGCGCGTGTCATTAGTGTGCTGGTCCGCCGCCTGAGCCCGGCTAGAGCCCTGGTTGATGGTAGCAGGCGCGTGTAATTTCGCCGAATGAGAGAGTTCAGTAACAGCGCGCAGGAGAGGCTGCAGTAACGTTACTTACCAGGCCTCCAGGTGAACGCGTTTGTCACGCCCCCAGCACACGGCCACAGGAGACGATCTTTTGATTAATGTACGACCCACATGGCATGAAGGGCGGAACGTAGCACACGCCCCCAGTGTTTTTCACGCCCCCAGCGTGCCCCTTGATGCGGCGCAATTGCGTTCACATGGCATGAAGGCCGGACACACGCCCCCAGCGTTTCTCATGCCTCCAGCGTGTCACACCCCCAGCATGCCCCTTGATGCTGCGCAGCAACGTAATTGGCGCTTGTATGTACGACTCACATGGCATGAAGGGCGGACACACGCCCCCAGCGTTTGTCACTCCCCCAGCATTTGTCACGCCCCAGCACACGCCCACAGCCCACGATGTGATGGCCGTACCACACGTCCCCAGCGTTAGTCACGCCCCCAGCCCACGTCCACAGCACAACGCAGACACGCCCACTAGGGACTACTTTGCTAGCACGGTTCTTTTACCTTTTAAATGTATAGAGGAGTTAGCCTAACGGCTAAGGCGCTCGACCTCGGACCTGGGGATCTGAGTTCGAGTCTTGGTAACGACGCCAAACATCCTGTGATTCTGGGCAAATCACTTAATCTCCCCGTGCCTAACAAAAATGAATGTGTGTCCTCATGTAACGTAACTGGTGCTATGTAAAGCGCTCTGATACCTGATTCAGTTTGGGTCAAGTTCGCGCTATATAAAATCTGCACAAAAAAAAATATATATGGTGGCCGTCTGCATAGCCTATGTCCTTCTGCTGCAACTGCAATTTCCAACGCTGTATTGGGTGTTGTGATTGGTGCTGTGGTTACTGAGATTACCCGCCTCAAAGGTTTGGGATCTCTCTTTATAATATTAGTATGGATAATAACTAATCAATTAGAAATACAAATACAAATTAATTATTATAAATAATTACCTATTAATACAATTTATTTACCAATTATCAATTAATTAATTAACAATTAAAAAATTATTAAAAATAATAATAATAATAATAAATATTTAATGAATTACAATTAAATTACTTCCCACCCTATTCCCCTATAAACACACAACCCAAAACAGAAAATAAATTAATAACATTAACATAATTATCAATTAATCAATTAACTAAAATTATTTACCAATTATATTTTAATTAATTACCAATTAAAAAAGTAAATAACAATTAATTCAAAATAAATACCAATAAATAAAATAAAAAATTACATTATTTATAATTAAATTACTTCCCACCCTATTTCTCTATTAACCCACAACCCCCTACAGAAAATAAATTAATAAATTTAACATAATTATCAATTAATCAATTAATTAAAATTAATCACCAATTATATTTTAGTTACCAATTAACAATTAATGAAGAAATAATTCAAAATAAATACCAATAAATACATTTAAAAATTTAATTAATTATAATTAAATTACTTCCCACCCTATTCCCCTATAAACCCACAACCCGCTACAGAAAATAAATTAATAAAATTAACATAATTATCAATTAATCAATCAATTCAAATTATTCACCAATTATATTTTAATTAATTACCAATTAACAATTAAATCAAATTAAATACCAATAAATAAATTAAAACATTCAATTAATTATAATTAAATTACTTCCCACACTATTCCCCTATTAAACCACAACCCGCTACAGAATTATATTACGCAAAAATGAAATACCATAAAATTAATTAATTAAAATAAATTATAAAATAAATATACACTTTTCACACATATACTAACATAAAAAATGACTTAAACAAATTGGATATTATTAAAAAATTGAAATTAACTTACCTTAAATTCGATATTTTTGTTGTTCATATTCTGTCCATTCAATATTTTTGCTGTCTATATTCTGTCCATTCGATATTTTTGTTGTCTATATTCTGTCCATTCGATATTTTGTCTATTCTGTTTTTGCATTCGATATTATTGCTATTCTATTCGATATTTTTGTAGTCTATATTCTGTCCATTCGATATTGGGTCCATTCTATATTTTTAATTCGATATTAATGCTATTCGATATTAAAAACTCGATATTTTGAGTATATACCTCGCTCCCCCATGATTTCTCTGCCACTGTGTGACATTTGAAAACAGGTTTAGATGATTTGGAAGGACATAGGGAACAAAAATGTATAGATGGGTAAGAAGAGAATTAGGGTATGTTCACCTCGGTGCTTTAAGTGACATCACAGAAAACGTAAGCTTTGCTCTTATTTTATATTTCATGTCACTCAAAACCCTGAGGTGACAAACATTCCCATAATCTACTGTTACCCATCTATAATTCTATGTTTTGTATGGTGTGAGAAAGTGCCTCTCTGACATGGTTAGCCCCCCCACTTATTGTCTGGAAAATTATGTGATTTAATTTGAAAGTGAACAGGGTTCATGCCAACCAGATGCCCTGTGCCAAAGCTACTTCCTTAAAATTGCAGCAATATTGGCAGCTTCATACCCCCTATAAGTCCCGAGGAGTAAATGGTGTCCCTGGTACCTAGTGCATTGGGACTGAAGAGTCTCCCCTGGGGACTGCTCATCAAGTCCATACAAAAGGCCAACGCAGCCTACATACCGTAGTGCTGAGAAAAATGACAAAGTTGACATGGTGCACTCTCTGTGTCATGTCAAGAAGCACTGCCTAAGGTATGGTTAAGCCACACCCTCCATCATGCCTTAAACTTAAAAGCCATAAGGTAGGGTGCACTATATCTCAGGTGTGGACATATCTGTATGAGAAGATATGCACCTACGAAATTTAAGTCTGTTCTTAATATAGTAAGTGCCAGGGACACCAAAGACATGGGCTGGAAACCCATCAACTCTAGTTCTCCATCACCATGATGGCTTTACTGAACCCAGGAGTGTTTGGTACCAAACAACACCTCCAAATAAAACCACACTGATGCCAGTGTCCGATCTATTGAAATGTACCCAGAGGGCATCTCAGAGGTGACCCCTGAAAGCCTACCAACCCTGGTGTGGGCTATGATTGGCTTTAGGCAGCCTTCCACCGCCAGACATGTTTCTGGACCCCTGGGCCCAGAGCCCTTGCTCTCTGAGACCAGAAACAAAGCCCCTTCTCGGCGGAGGTGTCATACCTCCTCCCCCAGGCAGGCACAATGCACAATAGGGAAGCTTCAAAGGACTGGCCACCTTTGTGATGCTATCCCCAGCCTCTGATGCTAGCAGCAGAAGGCAGCCCCCAGTTCAAACACCCACCTTTAGTGGGAGAAATCTAAGTGAAAATAGGAGGTGTGCCACCATTCCGCAACTCCACCCCTTATATGCTGGAGGTGAAGTGAAGCACATTTGTCAGTACCCACCATCTTGAAGATGGTGTAACTTATCCAATCAAGGCTAGGACTATGCCCCGTCACAAAGGAGGGTGGCATATTAGAGGATGTAGACACCCCAGGTAAGGAACTCATTAGTCCCTACCTGTCAGCTCCTGTACTGCCCCTAAATCTAGTATTTAGGTGACACCCCCAGACCCTGAAATCAGATTCCTAATGAGACCGAAGAGCCACAACAGCAAGAAAGACAAAGGACCAGCGACTGACACGGAGCCAGCCCTGCTAGCCTGTCTGCTGCCTTTCGCACCTGCTACAAAAGTTGACACGTCCTGCAGACCCAACAACCTCCAAAATCCTGAGACGACTGCCTGCCTTCAATAAAGATCATGATCTACTGTGGACAGTGGGCCTGTCCAGAAGGAAAGTATCTTTAAAGAACAAAAGCTCTGCCCAGAGGAACCGCAAGACCGTCCATGGGACCCACCTCTGCACCCGACGCCCATGGTCTGAGTCCAAGTGGCCCACTGGGCCTGCAAAGGTTCCCCTGCAATTATGTGCAACAGTCTATCATGGGTTGAACCCTGCTGGACTACACGTTGACACCTGCAACCCTCCTAACCGCGACCTGCTCTGGTAAGCCCTGCACTCAAAGCCCCTGGTCCTTGGGGAGCTTAACCAATGGTGTCCCTACATTCCCTAGCATCACAACTTACATGGGCAGCTGTGGGTTTCCTTCATCCAGCCTCCTAGCCAGAGCCTTCAACTTATTTGCAAAACCAATCTTCCCCCATTGATTTGCACTTGGTGTCCAATTCTGCACCCTGCCACCTCTGTGCCGCTGAGGGTGGACGTTTGGTGCTGCCTTGTGCCCTACTTGTTTACCTTAACCCCCATAGATTGACCCCAGACACTCCTTTACTTATCTGTGAACATTGCATCTTCAATCACCCCCAGTCAACATTGGTTAACATTGGGTGCCTGACTCCGAATTTGACTTCTACACCCGGCCGCCCCTGTGCCGCTGGTGGTGCAGTCTTGGTACTAACTTGAACCTTGCCTAGTGTTGATCTGAAACCCTGAAGGCTAAATGTGTAAGAAGTGTAGTTACCTCGAAAACTGCACTTTTGTTATCCTCTCATAGGTTAACATTGCTGATTGAAAAATTGCACTGTGTCCACTTTTTAAAGTGAAAAGTATTTTCATTTAAAAACGTGCTCACCTTTTAACGTACATCTTGGTCTTAAAATAAATCTAGAAAGAAAGATATTTTCTAAAATTGGTGTGGCTCTCCTTTTTGAGTTGTGTGTTATTTCCTAATCCCTGTGCATAACAAATGTCTTACATTCCTCTGTGTTAGGCCTAAGGCTGCTCGACCACACTACCACAAATAGAGACTTTGGATTTACAAAGAGCTCTGTACACTTCTGGCAGGAATTTCTGGACCTTTTACATGATATAATCAATTATTGCTAAATCACATAAATAGCCAGCTTCCTACATGTGGCTTCCATTGGAAGCCTCTATTGTAAATTGCAGATTCTATATCTGTTTATTCACTGCATTACCAAAGCAACTGTGGGAAACAAATGCTGTTTGCCATTGTTGCCTTATTATAAAGGATTACCTGCTGCTCTGACAGGACTGTCTGAGAGTCTGTCAGCACATTGATGGCTGTAGGGACCTGTAGTCAGCTTTGAGGTAGGAGAGATTGGGAGAGCACAAAGGGTGATGGGGGTGATGGCTGTAGGCCAATATTTAAATTTTGAACAGGTAGGAGAGCCCATGTTATGTATTGCTCCCATGTTGCTCCTCTGCCCCGCGTACCCATTGAAAGTAAGGACTGATGAATCTGGGGGCCTTACATGATATAAAATTGTAGAAAGAAAGTAATTGACAGGCAGTTCTTTACCTCTGGCTCTTGATTAACATTATGGACAACTCTGACTTCATTTTTGCAGTTTATCTAATGTCACTCCAATCACCTTGGTGAAAAATTCTTCAATATTCACAACTATCCATCTATAATCCTATATATTATCTCCAGCAGACTGGGCAACTATGAAAGAGAGATTCATGCAAGTTTTTGTGTAGTGGGTGGAGTTTAAAACAGTTACAGAGCTTAGCTAATCCTCTGCCCAGTTAGGGCCATAGGTATGACCCCAGTTGCATCACACTTGCACCACGCAATGTGGTGCATGCACAACGCAACTGAAAAATTCAATTTATGAAGCATGCAAGGCCACTTTGCATGGCCCGGAGTGGTTTATAAATCTCTATTAAAATAATGCAGCACAAATCACTGCATTGCCTTACTGTGCATTAGGGAGGAGTTCAATGGGCCTTGGGTGGGTGTTTCCATACACCTCCCCTGGTTTTTGATGCATTCCCAGATTTACCTAAACTGGTATACCTCAGACTGCGTCAAAAAGAAACGCCTTGACTTTTGTGTTGAACTGACAATTCTCATAAATATGACCCTTAATTTAGAACATTTATCAGAAAGCGGTTGTACTGTTCTACATGTGCCACGGGCATAGTCACATCATGGCGACAGGACCCCCCGCCCCGCAACATACCCAAACATCCCGCAAATAACACACAAGACACCAGTGTTAGATTGGGGAAAGTTGTTACAGGTTTATTACATACAACGGTATGCTAATCATGGTGGGTTATCTTACGGGCGATCCAAGGGCAGGCCGCATTCTCGCCACCTGCCCACCTGATGAGCCAAGCAGCACCGTGGCGAACCACCCATATGCTGCACCATTATGGTAATAAATATACTCACGCCCCTTGCGGGGCGTATCTAGGCAAACCCCCGGTTGCACAGGCCCACAACCGCCCGAAGGACGACTGGGGCGCCGACACAGGTTCCCGGACCTCCCTTGAGGTTCCAGGTTTTAGGCTCTGGCACCCCTACGTGCCCGCTGAAGTACAGTGCTGCACCTCTCTGCTTCCGGGTCGCCCTGTAACTCCGCCTGCAACAAAAAAGAGTACACATTAAAAATTCCAACAGTTGCCCCACCAGCTGACACACAGGGTAAGAGGTAGGGAGGGAAATGAGTGTCCCTGTTGCACGTCGTGCGGCGTCCGGAGCGGCAAAGAGGCTTCTAAGGTGGCGAGGGGAAGTTAAATACCCCTCGCCCTGCCTGCCACCCCGGACGTGCTTCACTGGCCCGCCCACCCTCCCGCCGAGGCTCACCTTGCCCGGGGAGGAGTGGATGACCGCAAGGCAGAGGCGGGGGAGGCCCTCTGTGACTACGGGCCGACCTCCTGATGGCCACCGGGTTGCCTCGGGCAGCCGCACAGACTCATTAATGGCCTTCTTCTTTCATTCTAACTGTGCAAATGCAACATGTAATATCAAGTTCAAATGAACTGATAAATCAGTTTGATGCATATTTTTATTAAATACACTTCTGGACATATTCCATAATCCATATTCCATTTCTAGAATCATATGAAATTCGCAAAAAATAAGCAAAATTATACAAAACCCAAATCTAAACTTTTGTGTTAATTTATAGTGCAAAGTGCTTCATTGTGTCCAAAATTGACATCAGAGGGCACTTGCCCTAAAAAATAGAGCAAAAAAAATAGGGGCCACAAAGAAGAGTTGCTTGCTTTCTGTCCCTTTAATTTCATTGTTCCCAATTACCACATGCTGCATAATGGCAGAATTTTTTGTAATTCTGTGTAAAGTGCGTATTGCGAAATTTCCAGAAATTACACAAATTATGCAGACATAATTTACATTTTTCACAGGGCTACTTAATACACTTAACTGATGTAGTATTGTATATTCTTCTCTACATAAATTGCTTGTGAATGGTATATGTAATTTATTGCATCGCAGTTAGAGTATGATCCAACCTGAGTCATCTCTCCTCCTTCTTTCCACTGACCTTCTCGTTATCTTCCAGTATGTTCTTCTTCGTAATATTGTTGTACTTTTATTGGAGGTTTTTACAGAAGAGCAGTTAATCCTGTAGCAAGGTCTTTAGCAGGTGTTGATGGTGCTGTGTGACAAAGAAGTCATCTTTTTATCATCTGCAAACTATATTGGCATTGAACTCTTCAAAGTAATTGCAATACAAGATAATATATTATTTAAGGTTCCTGTATATTACCGATCAAGGCTCTGATCTCCATTAAACACATTTATTCTCTGAAAATCAGGCCAGTCCACCTCCTGGATTTGCCAGTCAGTAATATTTCCAACATGGCCGGTATTCTCCGGTCACACTGGTAAAATAAACTTTGGCCATTGCTCCCATGATCAACCACTGTTAGTTTTAGTCCGGTATATTGAGGATAGAATATCGAGTTTCCACAATTTTGTAACCAATATGGCAAAATCTAATATATTGAGGGCATAACTTCATATAGGTAAGTGGAGATTTTCAATTCTTAACTCCACATCTATGTCGCTTGAAGATGTATATTGTCAAGGTATAGAGATGAGGAGCTAGGTATAGAAAATCTATATATACTTACCTGTCGATATTTTAGTCTTCAGAATTTTGGTCACAATTTTATAGTCACTTGATATTTCATCCTTGATATTCCAGATCTGTACCATCATTGTTACACTTTTGACCTAAATTAAGAGGTTTTTACTTTGAAAAGCAGCATAATCCTCAAGGCACCCATGTGTACATAACTAAAAACTCCTGCATGATGCTGCAAAGATAGTTATGTTTGCTAGCATTTGTTCACGTGCTAAAGTAGATGTCAGGAAGCAGGCCTACACTGTACTGTGTAACTTTTGCAGAACTTCATTTCTTCACTTTTTGTCTTTTGCAAGACAAGAAAATTACCTATTTAGGTCAGCTGCTCTATCAAGGAACAAAGAGAACAGGAAGTAGCTTTCAGAACAAGTACTGAATAGTAGCAAGATGTTGGACATGGCCCCGTATGCAGTGTAATTCCCAACATTTTTACCTCAAACCCTCCTGTTTCCTGAACCAGTTTCTATTGGCTTTTGAGTCTCCACACCTGCCCACTGCTATCCAGTGGTAAAATGATTGTACTCTCATCTTTAAACATGGTAAATTAGCTTACACCTATTTGGCACATTTAATTTACTTATATGTCCCTATTAAAGTGGTACTATAGGTACCTAAGGCCTGTAAATTAAATGTTACTCATGGAACTGTAGCACTGATTGCACCGCCCACTTAAGTAGCCCTTTTGAACATGACTCAGGCCTGCCATTGCAGCCTGTGTGTGGGGTTTAAAACTGTCATTTTGAGCTGGAAAAAAAAATCTTATAAGGCACCCCTAGAGTAGACTCTAAACAGCTCGCCCTGCAGAGTGCAGTGTATTTAAAAACTTGGACATGTCTTTTTTACTCTTACATGCCCTGGTAGTGAAAACTCATAAAAACATTTCTCACTACTGCAAGGCCACTTCTCTCGTAGGATGACATTGGGCTACCATATAACATTTAATAAGTGATAACTTTTAATTGGAAGCAAGTAGAAAAGTCAAGTTTGGAGTCTATCAAATTGTAATTTAAAACCCTCTTAAACACTTTGGGTGCTCATGACGAGCTCAGCTCATCATGCAACACAGTGGCGCTGTGCTCATGACGAGCTGAGCTCGTCATGACTGCCGTGGAATGCCCACGCGGAGATAATTCCCCTCCTGTGCAGGGCGTTTCATTGAGTGGGCGTAGTCATGATGAGCTCAGCTCGTCATGAGCACAGCGCCACCGTGCTGCATGATGAGCTGAGCTCGTCACAAGCACCGCGGCACCACATGCGGCTCCCCTCCCCACCACGCATCGTAGGGGAATTAGCCCCGCGGCGAAGGGGTTAATTGAAAAGTTGGATTTCATTGCCACTTTCAGAAAGTAGGAATTTTCTTGTCCCAACCATTTGGTGCCTGCAGTCCATATTCTGTGTCACATGACTAGGTGTCGCTGGCAGTTGGTGTTTGTGTATTACTGCTAGACATTGAGACAATGGTCGGAAAGGTGTTTGCAGGATGAGCCATCTCTGACTTGATGGGGGGGAGCCGTCACCTTCCACATTTGCACATCACAAAGCCTCTACCCCAGCACACTCACAAAGGTTTTAACACTAGTCTTTTGTGCCCCAGACAGCCGCGGCCCGTGGAGGGAGTTACGGTGGGGCAGGGAAGCGGGGAGGTGGGGGGGCAGGGTGGAGGGTGCTAAAAACCGGCATATGGATAATTGCAGGTAAGTAACCAATTTAATTAATAAAACAAATTTAGTAGCGCGCACTGCATTGCATTTTGCGATGCAGGGCACGGAACGAAATTCGTTTTATTAATTAAATTGGTTACTTACCTGCAATTATCCATATGCTGGTTTTTAGCACCCTCCACCCTGCCCCTCCCCCTCCCCACCTCCCTGCCCCACCGTAACTCCCTCCACGGGCCACGGATGCCCCCAGACAACCTAGGGCCAGAGCATGAAGGCATGAAATTCCAAGCACCTCTGTGAGTGGAAACCCCCAGAACCATATCTTACTTCAAAGGTGGCACCAGGTAAAAACAATTGGATCCTCTGACCCTACTCGTTAGGACACCTCTGGAGCTTTGGAAGACTCAGAAGGACTCTTTGCTGCCCTGCTGAAAGAAGGACTGCTACTCTGCTGACTGAATGAAAATGACTGGACCTGCATCTTGAACCCAGGACCACCATAGCGACTTCAAGGGCTTGTTATTTGGTTTCCTCATCAGAGCCTCAGCAACAAAAATGGCTCCACACTTGGTTGCAAGCACCTGGACTCTGTCTGATGTGAGTCTTGCACCCACAAGTAGTGCCACTGCAGTTCTGAGCACTCTGCACTACTCTGCACTACCACTCTGCACTCTGCACTACCAATCTGCACTCTGCACTCTCAATCTGCACTCTGCACTCTCAATCTGCACTTTGCACTACCAATCTGCACTCTGCACTACCACTCTGCACTACCACTCTGCACTACCACTCTGCACTACCACTCTGCACTATCACTCTGCACTACCACTCTGCACTACCACTCTGCACTACCACTCTGCACTACCACTCTGCACTCTGCACTCTGCACTACCACTCTGCACTACTACTCTGCACTACCACTCTGCACTCTGCACTACCACTCTGCACTACCACTCTGCACTCTGCACTACCACTCTGCACTCTGCACTACCACTCGCACTCTCAATCTGCACTCTGCACTACCACTCTGCACTCTCACTCTGCACTCTGCACTACCACTCTGCACTCTCACTCTGCACTCTGCACTCTGCACTACCACTCTGCACTCTCACTCTGCCCTCTGCACTACCACTCTGCACTCTGCACTACCACTCTGCACTCTGCACTACCACTCTGCACTCTGCACTACCACTCTGCACTACCACTCTGCACTACCACTCTGCACTCTGCACTACCACTCTGCACTCTGCACTACCACTCTGCAATACCACTCTGCACTCTGCACTACCACTCTGCAGTACCACTCTGCACTACCACTCTGCACTCTGCACTCTGCACTACCACTCTGCACTACCACTCTGCACTACCACTCTGCACTCTGCACTACCACTCTGCACTCTGCACTACCACTCTGCACTCTGCACTACCACTCTGCACTCTGCACTACCACTCTGCACTCTGCACTACCACTCTGCACTCTGCACTACCACTCTGCACTACCACTCTGCACACTGCACTACCAATCTGCACTACCACTCTGCACTCTGCACTACCACTCTGCACTACCACTCTGCACTACCGCTCTGCACTACCGCTCTGCACTGTGCACTACCACTCTGCACTCTGCACTCTGCACTACCAAACTGCACTACCACTCTGCACTACCACTCTGCACTACCACTCTGCACTACCACTCTGCACTACCACTCTGCACTCTGCACTACCAATCTGCACTCGCCAACAGACACGGCGGACTCGTGGAAAATTAATGAAGTGACCTAGAGGGTGAGGATGGGATACTCCGCTACCATCGAGTTCGTAGAAGAACAAGATTACATACGAAAAACAAGCAGCACAGAAAGCATCACTTTCGCGATCGCAATTGTTTAAACAAGCAGCACAGAAAGCATCACTTTTGCGATCGCAATTGTTTAAACAAGCAGCACAGAAAGAGATCACTTTCGCGATCGCAATTGTTTAAAAAAAACAGATCTGATGCATGTGATTCTCTACATTGCTGGTCGGCTGTTCATGCGCGCACACAGAGCTGAAGGGAAAAAAAACACAGCAGTGCACACGCTCCCAGCACCATCTGCCTTCAATTACCGGCACCTCGGACAGCTGGTAATTGAGGATTTATGTATTCTTCTGCGCGTGTCCGAACACTTTATGCAGGAAGTGGACATTGACAAATTCCTAAGTCCTATGGCGTGCTGCCTTACTTAAACACAGCCTTGCCTGGACCAATTACCATGCACATGGCAAAATACCACACGCAAAAAACGCGAGCTTTCTGGAATGTGGCAGCCTGGACCCCTTTCAGAATTCTTTTTTTTTTTAATACATAAGAGCTCGGAAACTCCGCCCCCACTTCGTGGTGACGTAGGCCCGAGCCCTAAAAAGGGAGAAGGTCCAGGGCTAGCATTTTAGCCAGCTTTGCGTTATACAGACGTGCCGTTGGCAGGTTGCGTTCAAATGCCGCCTCAGACCAAAACATGCTTTCAATGGTGGTCTGGACCGTTTTCATATGTGATGATGATGATCCAGACTTCTTCATCCCAGTTAGGCTCATTGATGTACTTTTACGCATTGGTGTCTTTCCCAGACTCTTAGTGTGCTTCATAAATGTTGCTGGGGTAGAGGGTATGGGCACTACCACTGCAGTGCTGCTGTGTGGGGTACTGGGTGTACCAGAAAAAAATGTCTATCGCTTCTTCATTGTTGTACTTTTGGCTTCCCGGATCTTCCTTATGTGCGCCTCCCAAATGATAGTGTGGTGTTTTTGGAGATGACCTCTCTGGCCTCCGGTACCATAGTTGGTACCAAGCTTACCCCGACTAACTACAGTTTTACAAATCGATCAAACGACCATGTTTTCCGCCTTTTTGCTAACACTAAAGAAGTCCCAAACTGGGGACTGAAGATGTCTGCTGGTGGTGGAGGTG
Organism: Lissotriton helveticus; assembly: GCF_964261635.1. Lineage (NCBI taxonomy): Eukaryota > Metazoa > Chordata > Amphibia > Caudata > Salamandridae > Lissotriton > Lissotriton helveticus. The sequence continues at coordinate 508,653,470 of NC_136072.1, read as the reverse complement.
CTACTTTCAATGCCAGATGAAGTGGAGGATGGGCGTGGCTGAATTTGACTCTGTTGTGCAATTACAGCACCACTACTTGAGGTAATGGAGGTCGAGCTGAATGGAGGTCCCTTCCGACCCTTCTGACGAGAAAATATGGAAGCTGTAGGTCGTGTTGGTGTAGTAGTTAACTGCATTGGTGTCGGTGGTGGTACCAGTGCCACGCCGCCCACATCACGCTCAGCAGCAATTCAGCATAGGGTCAAAATGTCTGTCTGCTGAATGCCCGCTGGGGCTGGAGTGACGACTGTGATGACTGGGTCATCGTCAGACTGTTCATCAGCAGCAGAATACACCACTTCTTCTTAGACGTCATCATCAGCCATAAGTGAAAGCCTGGCGGGAACCTTCCTTTTAGGCTTAGCTACCTTTGTCGGCTCATGGCGTGCCTCACTCTCAGGATGCATTGGTAGGTTCCAATCAACATCAAGATCATCAGAAGGAAGGGTGCTTGAAGAAGAATTTGCAGTAGTAGCCCTCCTTGACCTTTTTCTTGCTGGGGATCTGGAAGACAATGGATCATCATCAGGAGGAGTGGCTTCCTCGGATGATACCTCTGCTTGAATCTCAATTTCCTGATGTGCCCCTACTTCTGGAGGAACAAGCATTGTGGGCAGTTGTGCCGCTCCATGCGCCTCTAGTTGCGCCTCTCCTTGCGCCTCTCCTTGCGCCTTTCCATGCACCTCTCCTTGCGCCTCTCCTTGCGCCTCTCCTTGCGCCTCTCCTTGCGCCTCTCCTTGCGCTTCTCCTTGCGCATGTACTTGCGCTTGTACTAGTTGCACCTGTGGTTGTCGTTGCGGCTGTGATTGTGGAACACTCGTCAGATGAGTTACACCCTGCGTTGATTGGATGCTACTTTCTTGCGATGAGCCAACATCACTGGTCGATGGTGATTGAGAAACTAAAGTGGCTGCCTCTGCAGCACTCATGGCCTTGGACCTAACTTGGCATGGTGGCACTGAGCCCAATGAAGCGGAGGTGCTGCTCCCAGCTTGGTCCCCAAGCGGACACCGCTGCTGCTGCAGGCGTAGTTTTTTTCCCCAAAAAAAGTGTCTGTGGGCAAACCAGTCTCCTTGGTAAGTGGCGCCACTTGCTTCTTCTGCTCCTTCTTACTGGCAGTGGCACTCGCAACTTTTTTGCTAGAGGAGCTACGGCCACTTTTCGTTGGGCCCATCTTCTTCAGATGTCAGAACAACTGGCCGCAGTTGCACGAGTTGCAGAGTTGTCTGTCGCCACACGTGACGTCACATGACGTTGTGCTACACACACCGCTGAAGGACTTCTTCCTGGCACGGATGATGATGAGCGATGACTGATGTGATTCTTTGTGCACCTAAAAGGAAAGGAAGCCAGAGGAACATCAGTTAAATAAATGTTGCATATGTCGTTCTTCAAATAAATATCTGCAACTAGGCATTGCACTGAGTACACCTGGGCATAATGGATGAAAGCAAGGCAAACTGGGTGCAGGCCTGAGCACACTGCCTGGCTTCAAAATGGCCCCTTGACCCCCACCACATGGCCAGGCCCTGCCTGTACCAGGCCTCAAAATGGCCCCCACCCACATGGCCAGGCCCCAACAACACCCCAAAAAGTAGAAAAACACACAAAAATCACCCCAATCAAATACCATCCATGCCCTCAATGATGTTTAAATTCAAGAGACCCCTCAGAAAGACTTGGCCCATGCACCACTGAGTACCCCTGGGCATAATGGATGAAAGCAAGGCAAACTGGGTGCAGACCTGAGCACACTGCCTGGCTTCAAAATGGCCCCTTGACCCCCACTACATGGCCAGGCCCTGCCTGGACCAGGCCTCAAAATGGCCCCCACCCACATGGCCAGGCCCCAACAACACCCCAAAAGGTCGAAAAACACATAAAATTCACCACAATCCAATGCCATTCATGCCCTCAATGATGTTTAAATTCAAGAGACCCCTCAGAAAGACTTGGCCCATGCACCACTAAGTACCTCTGGGCATAATGGATGAAAGCAAGGCAACTGGGTGAAGGCCTGAGCACACTGCCTGGCTTCAAAATGGCCCCTTGACCGCCACCACATGGCCAGGACCTGCCTGGAACAGGCCTCAACAAGGCCCCCACCCACAAGGCCAGGGCCCAACAACACCCCAAAAAGTAAAAAAACACATACAAATCACCACAATCCAATGCCATCCATGCCCTCAATCATGTTTAAATTCAAGAGACCCCACAGAAAGACTTGGCCCATGCACCACTGAGTACCCCTGGGCATAATGGATGAAAGCAAGGCAAACTGGGTGCAGGCCTGAGCACACTGCCTGGCTTCAAAATGGCCCCTTGACCCCCACCACATGGCCAGGCCCTGCCTGGACCAGGCCTCAAAATGGCGCCCACCCACATGGCCAGGCCCCAACAACACCCCAAGAAGTCGAAAAACACACACAAATCACCACAATCCAATACCATCCATGCCCTCAATGATGTTTAAATTCAAGACACCCCACAGAAAGACTTGGCCCATGCACCACTGAGTACCCCTGGGCATAATGTATGAAAGCAAGGCAAACTGGGTTCAGGCCTGAGCACACTGCCTGGCTTCAAAATGCCCCCTTGACCCCCACCACATGGCCAGGCCCTGTCTGGACCAAGCCTCAAAATGGCCCCCACCCACATTGCCAGGCCCCAACAACACCCCAAAAAGTCGAAAACCACACAAAAATCACCCCATCCAATACCATCCATGCCCTCAATGATGTTTAAATTCAAGAGACCCCTCAGAAAGACTTGGCCCATGCACCACTGAATACCCCTTGGTCTACTGGCTAGTTTGGCTTTACAGGTACCCCAAAATTAAAAAAAAATCTACATATAACAGTGAGCTAAAATTCCATGATATAAATGAGATTTAATTTCAACAAAAGTCACAGAAACAGTTGTATCATGCACCCATGACTAACCCTGGGCCTACTGGATACTGTGGCTACCCACAATATATATTTTTTTTAAGTTGTGAAAAAGTTTTTAAATTGTAGTTGCAGCAACTGCAATGCCCCAAACAAACAACACCAACTTACTTGTAAGATCTCAAATCCAAAACTGATCCAAAAACTCCAAAGTCCCAAAAGTCCTCAAATACAAATATCCAGCAGCAGCCACAAAAAGTAATCCTTCCAGCTCCACATACAAATGAAAAGTGACCAGGACATGGACAAAGCACTGGAAGGAGCCTGCTGGACAGGAACAGGAAGTTGGAGATTCTGGGGCACTTCGCTCCTCCCACCCCCCCCCCAAAAATGGACTCCTTGCACAAAAAAGTGCAGCCAAATGTCAATCTGAGGAGTTATTCTGATCAAAATCATCATTTTCAGAAGGTTTATGCTGCCTGCGGTGGATTTCTTGTACAGAATTGCAATTTTTGCAAGTTCGGGAAAGCGAGCTGTTCAAATCTCCCGCTGGAAGTCAGCTGCGCGATGCATCTACGTGTCCGCAATTGTTTACTCCCGCAATGCGTGATCGCGGGCCCTTATGACGTACTCGCGTTGTCAAACTCTCGCTGTGCAAGATGGCGGGCCGCGATAACGTACTCGCGGTGGAAAACTCTCGCGCTGCCACCGAGCAAGATCCCAAATGGCGCAGCACACGCAAACCGGGAGATAAACAACTCGTTGAACTGAGAATCACGCTAAGTCAACGCCGCGGGTGCGATATTGTATTTTTCAAGCGCGACCAAGCAAAATAATCCGCCAGCTTGCGAATTGCGGATGTTTTGACAAATTTGCGCGATTTGCGGAACGCGAAATTGCCAAAAATCTGCAAATTCCGCAAGCGGAACGGATTTTAAGCCCATACTTAAAGGACATGAACACCCAACTCTCTGAGTTAATTGTAGGGAACCATGTTCTGGATATCTCCAAATCCAGCTTCCGAAGCAACCACAGCAGAGACACCACACTCCTCGCCACCACCGATGACATCAGCTCTTATCCCGACAAAGGCGTAACCACAGCCCTCATCCTACTGGACCTCTTGTCCAACTTCAGTACCGTCTCCCACCATGCCCAAATCATGAGAATCCATGACACTGGCATCCAGGAAAAGACCCTGGACTGGATTCACTCCTTTCTTACCAGCCGAACACAGTGAGTTCGACTACCTCCGTTCCTCTCAAAACTGACAGAGATAAGTTGTGGAGTGCCCCAGGGCTCCTCCCTGAGATCCACCCTCTTCAACATCTACATGGCCCCTCTCACTCCCATGATCAGAAACCATGGACTGAACATCATCTCCTACGCCTATGACACCCAGCTGATCCACTCCCTCACCAATGAACTCACAGCCACCAGAATCATCTTCCACAGCGGGATGAAGGCCGTTGCCAACTAGATGAAAGACAGCTGCTTAATGCTCAACTTGGACAAGACTAAAGTATTCATCCTGGGACCCACCCCCTCAGCTTTCGACGATTGCTGGTGGCACGCCGCACTGGGACCTCCCCCCACCCCCATGGACCACGCACGTACCCTCAGCATCATACTGGACACTTCGCTCACAATGAACCGCCAGATCAACACCGTATCCTCATATTGCTTCAACAGACTCCACCTGTTTTGAAAGACATTCAGATGGTTCCCCACAGAATCCAGAACGACGTTCACCCACGCACTCATCACCAGCAAACTGGACTACGGCAATGTACTCTATCCCAGCATCACCCAGAAACTCCTCAGGAAACAACAGAACATTCAAAACGCTGCAGCAAGACTGGTCTACAACATCTCCCGCCACAGCCACATCACTGAACACCTGTGAAAACTCCGCTGGCTCCCAGTCAACAAAAGAATCACCATCAAGTTCCTCAGACATGCCTACAAAGCTCTCCATGACACAGGACCAGCATATCTGAACAAACGCCTCTCATTTTACACACCCGCCAACTCCTTTGCTCTACCCCACATTGGCCCTGGCCACTGCCCCACGGATACACAAGTCCAAACCAAAAGGAGATCCTTCTCCCACCTCGCCCCCAAGACCTGGAACGCCCTGTCTCTCACGACCTGGCTCTTCGACTGAGTCCCTGCTCCCAGATGGATAAGCATCCCCCCAACTCAGCGCTTTGAGACCCTTACAGGTGAGTAGCTGCACCATATAAACCCCTAATTGATTGATGGATTTATGATATGTCGCACATTGCAACGCATGCACTTCCAGTCCTCCTATACATGGTGATGCTGTACTCATTGCAACAGCAGCAAATGGGTTACAAATATTGTTGGACCTCTCCGTCCATTTCAGGAACCATCTGGATCTTGCTGTTAACTGGCTAATTCCTTTACCGTGGTCTGTGGTCCTTCTAAATCTGAAACTAAAATACATAAGATTGGGAAAGTCAAGATTGACAGGGTAAAGCATTTTAGTTATTTGGGGATTCATTTTGATGAATGTTTGCACTGGGGACATCTACTAATGCTGATGTGCATGAAGTTTAGAACCTCGATCAAGGCAGTGTTTAGGTTTGCCTCTAGGCTTTGTCATAAGCCGGTGAAAGAATTAACACACATTTATAAATCCAAATGTCTTCAGTCCCTCTATACGGAGCTGAGGTCTGGGGTTATTTAAATGGCACAGCACCCCAGAAGGTTGAAAACTGTTTTACACACCCTCTTGGCCATACCGAATAGCACTGCGAACATCATCTGTCATGATAAAATCGGGATGATCCATCTCAAGGTCTATGTTAGTTTTGCCCCACTGCATTTGTGGCTTAAAATCTGACTTTGTCCGGAGCCCAATTCTCAAAGTCACTGATCACTGATGTGTTAACACTTGATCATGTGGCCAATATCCAATGGATGGTGTATCTGAAACAGACTTTTACTGAAATGGGCCTTCCAGGCTAATATAATTCCCCTGAATTGCTTGCATGCATGTCTAAGAAGAAATTTAAATAACTTTGAAGAGACAAACGCCGGAGACAGATGGAGCAATATATGCTTGTTGTTGGGACACATTCTGCTCTCCATACTTTTAGTGGTATTGCATGTTATTTGACGCTTGTTGCAAATACACAGTACAGATTCTACCTAAACCATCTTCAATTAAATACCCTGCATTTTCTGTTAGCCATCCCCTTTCAGGACTCCTGGGGGCATATTTACAATAAGTGGCACATCCCTGCATTTCAGCAGGGATGCGCCACTTATTGTGCGCCATGCCTCCGCCACCATGGATGTGCCGCATTTACAATGCGGCGCACCATGGGGCAAAAACAGCACAGATGCGTCACGCATCTGTGCCGTAAAAGTGACGCATTGCTGGAGTTGCGTCGCAAGCGCGACGCAGCTCCAGCAATGCTCTGGGGGGGCCCTATCTTGTTAATGCTGCGTCAATCCTTACGCCTGCTTCAAGCAGGCGCAGGGTTTTGATGCAGCATGGGCCCCAAAGTGACTGAGTGAAATCTTGTAGATTTAACTCAGCCACTTTTAGAAGGCGTTCCTGCGCCCGAACGCCCCCCCCCCCCTGCACAGGAAAGCCTCCTTCTGGCGCAAGGCTTTAGAACGTGCCGCATCTCCCAGATGCGTCACGTTGTAAATACCCCGCACCATGGCGCATCTTTTGCGCCGCAGCTGCGTCACAAAAGTGAAGCAACGGCAGCATAAAAGTGGCATAAGGGGCTTGTAAATCTGCCCCTTTGTTTGTACAGCTTCCTATCTGCTCTTGCGGCCTAGAGTAGCATCAGAGCAATTGTCACTTTATGCTTTTCTGCACCTTTAACAAATATTCCTGTAGGCGCTTCTTAGTACCCTGTCTATGTGCTGCTAACGTTAGGCATTACCATGCTACTTTTCTCTTTTAACAACAATTAGCAATGCCGGACCATGTTTTTTTTGGTTTTAAATTGTATTAGTTGCTTTAAGCATTGGGAAACAATACCGTTCATGACAGTAATCCCTTGAATGTAGTTGATCTAATATTTCAGTGGATTATTTGTCACTCTGTCATTATTTAAGTTACCTGTAACAAATGATGCTATGAGGACTTATTGTACTGTATGTTCATGATTTTTATGGTCGAATGTCTGCTTTTATGGTGTGGTCGCTAAATGAAGAATTTGGATTGATTGATTATTTTTACTGAGCACCATTAGGATGAATGTCATATTCAAAATGTGATAATTTATTTCTGTGAGGTAGTGGTGGGTTAAAGATCTCATAACTCACTGTTGCTTCCTCTTTAAGGAACTAAGGTTGCTCTGGCTGGGGTATGTGAGAGCCTGCCAGAGTCTTCATCACTGACATGAAGGGAGCCCTGCTTCTGAGAAAGAGGGAAGGAAAGGCACAGATAGTGGAGGGGTGGGTGACAGGAGGTCAGGTATTTTTTTTTATTTGGGACAGGGAGGAAGGGGCATGTTATGTATTGCTCCCCCATTATTCCTCTGCCACTGTGTAACATTTGAAAACAGGTTTAGATGATTTGGAATGACATAGGTAACAAAAATGTATAGATGGGTAAGAAGAGAATTACGGGTATGTTCACCTCGGTGCTTTGAGTGACATCATGGAAAACTTAAGCTTTGCTCTTATTGTATATCTCATGTCACTCAAAACCCTGAGGTGACAAACATTCCCATAATCTACTGTTACCCATCTATAATTCTATGTTTTGTATGGTGTGAGAAAGTGCCTCTCTGACATGGTTAGCCCCCCCACTTATTGTCTGGAAAATTATGTGATTTCATTTGAAAGTGCAAAGGGTCCATGCCTACCAGATGCCCTGTGCCAAAGCTCCTTCCTTAAAATTGGAGCAAGATTGTCAGCTTCATACCCCCTATAAGTCCTGCGGAGTAAATTATGCCCCTGGTACCTAGTGCATTGGGACTGAAGAGCCTCCACTGGGGACTGCTCATCAAGGCCATACAAACGGCCAACGTAGCCTGCATACCGTAGTGCAGAGAAAAATGACAAAGTTGACATGGCGCACTCTCTATGTGTCATGTCAAGAAGCACAGCCTAAGGTATGGTTAAGCCACACCCTCCATCATGCCTTAAACTTAAAAGCCATAAGGCAGGGTGCACTATATCTCAGGATTGGACATATCTGTATGAAAAGATATGCACCTACGATATTTAAGTCTATTCTTAATATAGTAAGTGCCAGGGAAACCAAAGACATGGGCTGGAAACCCATCAACTCGAGTTCTCCATCACCATGATGGCTTTACTAAACCCAGGAGTGTTTGGTACCAAACAACACCTCCAAATAAAACCACACTGATGCCAGTGTCCGATCTATTGAAATGTACCCAGAGGGCACCTCAGAGGGGACCCCTGAAAGCCTACCAACCCTAGTGTGGGCTATGATTGGCTTTAGGCAGCCTTCCACCGCCAGACATGTTTCTGGACCCCTGGGCCCACAGCCCTTGCTCTCTGAGACCAGAAACAAAGCCCCTACTCGGCGGAGGTGTCACACCTCCTCCCCCAGGCAGGCACAGTGCAGGATAGGTTAGCTTCAAAGGACTGGCCACCTTTGTGATGCTATCTCCAGCCTCTGCTGCTAGCAGCAGAAGGCAGCCCCCAGTTCAAACACCCACCTTTAGTGGGAGAAACCTAAGTGAAAATAGGAGGTGTGCCACCATTCTGCAACTCCACCCCTTACATGCTGGAGGCGAAGTGAAGCACATTTGTCAGTACCCACCATCTTGAAGATGATGGAACTTATCCAATCAAGGCTAGGACTATGCCCCCGTCACAAAGGAGGGTGGCATAATAGAGGATGTAGACACCCCAGGTAAGGAACTCATTGGTCCCTACCTGTCAGCTCCTGTACTGCCCCTAAATCTAGTATTTAGGTGACACCCCCAGACCCTGAAATCAGATTCCTAATGAGACCGAAGAGCCACAACAGCAAGAAAGACAAAGGACCAGCGACTGACAGGGAGCCAGCCCTGCTAGCCTGTCTGCTGTCTTTCGCACCTGCTACAAAAGTTGACACGTCCTGCAGACCCAACAACCTCCAAAATCGTGAGAGGACTGCCTGCCTTCAATAAAGATCATGATCTACTGTGGACAGTGGGCCTGTCCAGAAGGAAAGTATCTTTAAAGAACAAAAGCTCTGCCCAGAGGAACCGCAAGACCGTCCATGGGACCCACCTCTGCACCCGACGCCCATGGTCTGAGTCCCAGTGGCCCACTGGACCTGCAAAGGTTCCCCTGCAATTATGTGCAACAGTCTATCATGGGTTGAACCCTGTTGGACTACATGTCGACACCTGCGACCCCCCTAACCACCTGCTCTGGTAAGCCCTGAACTCGAAGCCCCTGGTCCTTGGGGAGCTTAACCAATGGTGTCCCTACATTCCCTAGCATCACAACTTACATGGGCAGCTGTGGGTTTCCTTCATCCAGCCTCCTAGCCAGAGCCTGCAACTTTTTTTCAAAACCAATCTTCCCCCATTGATTTGCACTTGGTGTCCAACTCTGCACCCTGCCACCCCTGTGCCGCTGAGGGTCTAAGTTTGGTGCTGCCTTGTGCCCCACTTGTTTACCTAAATCCCCATAGATTGACCCCAGACACTCCTTTACTTATCTGTGAACATCGCATCTTCAATCACCCCGTCGACATTGGTTAACATTGGGCGCCCGACTCCGAATTTGACTTCTACACCCGGCCGCACCTGTGCCGCTGGTGGTGCAGTCTTGGTACTAACTTGAACCTTGCCCAGTGTTGATCTGAAACCCTGAAGGCTAAATTTGTAAGAAGTGTAGCTACCTCGAAAACTGCATTTTTGTTATCCTCTCATAGGTTAACATTGCTGATTGAAAAATTGCACTGTGTCCACTTTTTAAAGTGAAAAGTATTTTCATTTAAAAACGTACTCACCTTTTAACGTACATCTTGGTCTTAAAATAAATCTAGAAAGAAAGATATTTTTTAAAATTGGTGTGGCTCTCCTTTTTGAGTTGTGTGTTATTTCCTAATCCCTGTGCATAACAAATGTCTTACATTCCTCTGTGTTAGGCCTAAGGTTGCTCGACCACACTACCACGGATGTATGATGTTACAACGCATACTTTTACATCGCATGCCTTTACAACACGGTTTTTACATTGCATACCTTGACAACGCATAGCGCTTTGGGGTGCTGGATAGTGAATAGTTTAATTTACTATTCCAACTCCAGTCCCCGTGGACACTAGGGAAGGTGTTGGACAGTAAATTAAACTTATTCCCTATCCTAGAGCGCCCCAGCGCAATGCGTTGTAATGGTTTGCATTGTAAAAGTTGCGTCGTAAAGGCACTGTGTGGTAAAAGTTGCGTTGTAAAGGATGTTTCCCCACTACCACAAATAGAGACTTTGGATTTACAAAGAGCTCTGTACACTTCTGGCAGGAATTTCTGGATCTTTTACATGATATAATCAATTATTGCTAAATCGCATAAATAGCCAGCTTCCTACATGTGGCTTCCATTGGAAGTCTCTATTGTAAATTGCAGATTCTATATCTGCCTATTCACTGCATTACCAAAGCAACTGTGGGAAACAAATGCTGTTTCCCATTGTTGCCTTATTATAAAGGATTTCCTGCTGCTCTGACAGGACTGTCTGAGAGTCTGTCAGCACATTGATGGCTGTAGGGAGCTGTAGTCAGCTTTGGGGTAGGAGAGATTGGGAGAGCACAAAGGGTGACGGGGGTGATGGCAGTAGGCCATTATTTAAATTTTGAACAGGTAGGAGAGCCCATGTTATGTATTGCTCCCATGTTGCTCCTCTGCCCCGCGTACCCATTGAAAGTAAGGACTGATGAATCTTGGGGCCTTACATGATATAAAATTGTAGAAAGAAAGTAATTGACAGGCAGTTCTTCACCTCTGGCTCTTGAGTAACATTATGGACAACTCTGACTTCATTTTTGTAGTTTATCTAATGTCACTCCAATCACCTTGGTGAAAAATTCTTCATTATTCACAACTATCCATCTATAATCCTATATATTATCTCCAGCAGCCTGTGCAACTATGAAAGAGAGATTCATGCAAGTTTGAGTGTAGTGGGTGGAGTTTAAAACTGTTACAGAGCCTAGCTAATCCTCTGCCCTGTTAGGGCCATAGGTATGACCCCAGTTACATCACACTTGCACCACGCAATGTGGTGCATGCACAACGCAACTGAAAAATTCAAATTATGAAGCATGCAAGGCCACTTTGCATGGCCCGGAGTGGTTTTATAAATCACTATTAAAATAATGCAGCACAAATCACTGCATTGCCTTACTGTGCATTAGGGAGGAGTTCAATAGGCCTTGCGTGGGTGTTTCCACGCACCTACCCTGGTTTTTTATGCTTTCCCAGATTTACCAGAACTGGCAAACCTCAGACTGCGTCAAAAAGATACGCCTTGACTTTTGTGTTGCACTGACAATTCTCATAAATATGACCCTTAGTTTAGAACATGTATCAGAAAGCGTCTATACTGTTCTACATGTGCCACGGGCACAGACTCATTAATGGCCTTCTTCTTTCATTCTAACTGTGCAAATGCAACATGTAATATCAAGTTCAAATTAACTGATCAATCAGTTTGATGCATATTTTTATTAAATAAACTTCTGAGCATATTCCATAATCCATATTCCATTTCTAGTATCATATGAAATTCGCAAAAAATCAGCAAAATTATACAAAACCCAAATCTAAACTTTTGTCTTATTTTATAGTGCAAAGTGCTTCATTGTGTCCAAAATTGACATCAGAGGGCACTTGCCCTAATAAAATAGAGCAAAAAAAAAAAAATAAGGGCCACAAAAAAGAGTTGCTTGCTTTCTGTCCCTTTCATTTCATTTGTCCCAATTACCACATGCTGAATAATGGCAGAATTTTTTGTAATTCTGTGTAAAGTGCGTATTGCGAAATTTCCAGAAATTACACAAATTATGCAGACATAATTTACATTTTGCACAGGGCTACTTAAAACACTTTCCTGATGTAGTATTGTATATTCTTCTCTACATCAATTGCTTGTGAATAGTATATGCAATTTATTGCATCGCAGTTAGAGTATGATCCAATCTGAGTCATCTCTCTTCCTTCTTTCCACTGACCTTTTCGTTATCTTCCAGTATGTTCTTCTTCGTAAGATTGTCTTACTTTTATTTGAGGTTTTTACAGAAGAGCAGTTAATCCTGTAGCAAGGTCTTTAGCAGGTGTTGATGGCGCTGTGTGACAAAGAAGTCATCTTTTTATCATCTGCAAACTATATTGGCATTGAACTCTTCAAAGTAATTGCAATACAAGATAATATGTTATTTAAGGTTCCTGTATATTACCGATCAAGGCTTTGATCTCCATTAAAAACATTTATTCTCTGAAAATCAGGCCAGTCCACCTCCTGGGTTTTCCAGTCAGTAATATTTCCAACATGGCCGGTATACTCAGGTCACACTGGTAAAACAAACTTTGGCCATTGCTCCCATGATCAACAACTGTTAGTTTTAGTCCGGTAAATTGAGGATAGAATATCGAGTTTCCACAATTTTGTAACCAAAATGTCAAAATGTAAAATATTGAGGGCATAACTTCATACAGGTAAGTGGAGATTTTCTATTCTTAACTCCACATCTATGTCGTATGAAGATGTATATTGTCAAGGTACAGAGATGAGGAGCTAGGTATAGAAAATCTATATATACTTACCTGTTGATATTTTAGTCTTCAGAATTTTGGTCACAATTTTATAGTCACTTGATATTCCATCCTTGATATTCCAGATCTGTACCATCATTGTTACACTTTTGACCTAAATTAAGAGGTTTTTACTTTGAAAAGCAGCATAATCCTCAAGGCACCCATGTGTACATAACTAAAAACGCCTGCATGATGCTGCAAAGATAGTTACGCTTGCTAGCCTTTGTTCATGTGCTAAACTAGATGTCAGGAAGCAGGCCTACACTGTACTGTGTAACTTTTGCAGATCTTCATTTCTTCACTTTTTGTCTTTTGAAAGACAAGAAAATTACCTATTTTGGTCAGCTGCTCTATCAAGGAACAAAGAGTACAGAAAGTAGCTTTAAGAACAAGTACTGGATAGAAGCAAGATGTTGGACGTGGCCCTCTATGCAGTGTAATTCCCAAACTTTTTACCTCAAACCATCCGTTTCCTGAACCAGTTTCTATTGGCTTTTGAGACTCTGCACACCTGCCTACTGCAATCCAGTGGTAAAATGCGTGTGCTCTCATCTTTAAACATGGTAAATTAGCTTACACCCATTTGGCACATTTAATTTACTTATATGTTCCTAGTAAAGTGGTACAATAGGTACCTAAGGTCTGTAAATTAAATGTTACTCATGGACCAGTAGCACTGATTGCACCACCCACTGAAGTAGCCCTTTTGACATGACTCAGGCCTGCCATTGCAGCCTGTGTGTGGAGTTCAAAACTGTCATTTTGAGCTGTAAAAAAAAATCTTATAAGGCACCCCTAGAGTAGCCTCTAAAGAGCTCGCCCTGCAGGGTGCAGTGTATTTAAAAACTTGGACATGTATTTTTTCCTTTTACATGTCCTGGTATTGAAAACTCAAAATCATTTCTCACTACTGCAAGGCCACCTCTCTCATAGGATGACATTTGGCTACCTTATTCCATTTAATAAGTGATAACTTTTAATTGGAAGCAAGTAGAAACATCAACTTTGGAGTCTATCAAATTGTAATTTAAAACCCTCTTAAACATTTTGGGTGCTCATGATGAGGGGCAGTGCTCATGACGAGCTGAGCTCGTCATGACTGAGGCGGAATGCCCACGCAGGGATAATTCCCCTCCTGTGCGGGGGGTTTCATTGAGTGGGCAGAGTCATGATGAGCTCAGCTCATCATGAGCACTGCGCCACCGTGCTGCATGACGATCCGAGCTCGTCACAAGCACCGCGGCACCGCACGCGGCTCCCCACCCCGCGTCGCAGGGGAATTAGCCCCGCGGTGAAGGGGTTAATTGAAAAGTTGGATTTTTTTGCCACTTTCAGAAAGTAGGAATTTTCTTGTCCCAACCATTTGGTGCCTGCAGTCCGTATTCTGTGTCACATGACTAGGTGTCGCTGGCAGTTGGTGTTTGTGTATTGCTGCTAGACATTGAGACAATGGGGGGAAAGGTGTTTGCAGGATGAACCATCTCTGACTTGATGGGGGGGAGCCGTCACCTTCCACATTTGCACATCACAAAGCCTCTACCCCAGCACACTCACAAAGGATTTAACACTAGTCTTTTGTGCCCCCAGACAACCTATGGCCAGAGCATGGAGGCAGGAAATTCCAAGCACCTCTGTGAGTGGAAACCTCCAGAACCATATCCTACTTCAAAGGTGGCACCAGGTAAAAACAATTGGATCCTCTGACCCTACTCGTTAGGACACCTCTGGAGCTGTGGAAGACTCAGAAGGACTCTTAGCCGCCCTGCTACAAGAAGGACTGCTACTCTGCTGCCTGAATGAAAATGACTGGACCTGCATCTTGAACCCAGGACCACCAGAGCGACTTTAAGGGATTGTTTGTTGGTTTCCTCATCAGAGCCTCAGCAACAAAAATGGCTCCACACTTGGTTCCAAGCACCTGGACTCTGTCTGATGTGAGCCTTGTACCCATAAGTAGTGCCACCGCAGTTCTGGGCCCTTGAAAATGTGCCAGAAGTTCTCTTCCAGCCAAGCTGTTGTCCAAGCAGACCCGCCGCACTGCACTGCATTACAGCTATGCATCAGAATCGCTGTAGTGTGATGCATCCCCAGTACAGGACCTGGCAGCTCTTCAAAACCATCGCTGCATGATGCCTCCTTGACGCAGAACCTCGCATCGCCACCCCACAACTCCTCTGCACCATCCACTATGTGATGCATCCTCAACTCAGGACCTTGCATGACAGCCCCGTAGCTCCCTGGAACTGCTGCTGCGTGATGCATCCTCGACGCAAAACCTCTCATCAAAGCTTGTAGCCCATTGGAACTTCTGCTGCATGACATAGTCTTCAAGCGGGATCTCACAACACTCTGCAACTCAGATTCAAGGTACTTTATTCAACAATCCTAGGTTGGTCTCTGTATCCAGCCCGAATTCCATTGTGGTTGGTCTGAACTTGTGACTTTGTCCCAGTCCGGTGCGACCAGATAACCACAGCTGGCGCTTTTTGTTTTCATCCACTATTTCTATTTAAATGTTTAAAATTGCTTATCTCAATTTTGCTGATTGGATTATTGTTGTTGTAATCTCAAATAGTTTAATAGATTTTACTCTATTTTTGTCAAATTTGGTAAGTGATTTTTATTGTGTTCGTTTTTCACCTTATTACTGTTTGAAGTGCTACATACATACTTTACATATTGCCTCTAAGTAAAGCCTGACTACTTTCTTGCCAAGCAACCAAAGGGCTAAGTACCCGGTGAATTTGGGGTTTGCTTGCGACTTCTTCCTGACAGGAATTGTGGTTGCTGCTTGAGTAGGGTTTCACTCCCTCAACCATTATCCCAATTTCTCTATTTCCTACAGTAGAAAAGGACCCAAAAAAAAGCCAAAAGCTGGCTGAAATTCAGGAAAACTGCTTAACTCGCATGCAGGAAACTGGAATATTATGTGATATGGCTGGGTAGCCTTACCATGTAACATTTTCACAATACCCCAAGGATGGCTCTTGTTTTCACACTAATGATTCTTTAGTCCCGTCCCAGTAGAGTGGCAAAGAGCAGTCAGGCTTTACTAGAGGAACATGCTAAGCATTTCAGAGTACCAACATGGAGGATAAGTAACTGATACACACTCAAGAGAAATCGGACACCAGTTTATAAAAATAGAGTATATTTTTATCTTAATTTAGACACCAAACTAAACCGAATTGCATACATATAATCAGAATTATAGATTTTAGAAGCAATAATAAATCAGTGCAGTAAAATAAACAAAATAAGATTGCGGTCAATGGCAGAATCCACCAGTGTTTGCTCCTCCGTTGGACCAGAGGAGCGTTGCCCCACTTAATTTACCACCAAAGCCCCAGAGATGAAAAATAAAATGGTAATTCATTACCATTTTACTTTTATTCAGTCCCAAACAGAGCATCAGGAGGGGGCGTGACCTGCTGAGGGACAGCAGCAGGGAGGATTGTGGGCTTTATGTGCACTGTTTAAAGAACACATGTCTTTTTGACCGGCCATCTTGAAATGGCCAGCCACACAAGTTTACTTTAAATGTCTCTATCCAAGCTGTCTTAAGACACCAGGATTGGAGCAAGTGCAGGCCTCCAGAGTGCTGTGGAGCATTGAGTGAGGCCGCACTCTACAATCAGGACTCTGCTCTCTGTCATGAGAGCAGAACCAGGATTGGTCAAGGGAGTTTCCTGCTGGCCAGGCTGCTGTTGCAGAGAGAAGAGATCCTGTGTGGAAGCTAGGTAAGTGTTTGATTAAATTGGTCTTTGAAAAATTTCTTTTGCTTGCGCACCTGATCCCCCTCCATGTAGATGCCAGCTGCCACTGCAATCCACAGGTTGCAGGTTGAGTTACTTGGGACCCTTATAGGGTTATGCTCATGCAAGCCCAAGGACCAGGCCACAGCAGTCAGATCAATTTTACCTAGCCTGTGGAGTTCAGATGTAGATTTGATCTGGCTGTCCTTGGTGCCGAACGGGAGCTGCAGGTGGTGCTGAATTTACTTCTTACACAGTGCAAGAAACAGAATGCAAGAAAACAACAGATACACAGCTGCTGATGTCGGATGGTGGTTGCACGGTGTTCTCTCTAGATGCAGCGTCAAGTGGGGGTCAGTTACCGGATTGGTGACCGACAAGCCCTGGCAGCGGTAATCACAATGAAAATCTTCTGGAACTTTACTGGGAGTGAGGTAGAGGATTTAAACTTTGGGATAGGTGGGACCACAACACCCACAATGCACTGGACCACCTGGATTTGGGCAATCCCTCAGAGGGACGGATGGCCAGTGTTCTTTGGATTCGGTGAGTGTTTTTCCCCTCAGTTTGCAGGGGAGTAGTGCCACTAGTCCAGTGGAGAGTGAGGGTGCTTCTGACTTCCACTAGGGTCCCTCTCTTTGAGAATGTTGAGTTTTAGCCAAGGATAAGGGTCGTTCACTCAGTTCCAAGTCTGTTGCTTCAGGGACAAAGTATCCCTCTTTTGCTGTGATGCTGTGGGCAAAGTCCTCTAGGCCCTTCCTTGAAGTAAGTTCTTCAGATCTGAGGTTCTGATGTTAGAGGAACTCCTAAAACCTAGATTTAGGGGATATAGGGGTGCAGGAACTAGTAGCCAATGGGCAGCTAGTATCTGCAGCTAATCCTCCCCTGAGTTGATCATATCTGGTGGTGTAGGTCACCTTTTCTATCCAGAACCCATTGTTTCTGCCCTCTTAAAGATGGCAGAATTCCATTTTAGGTTTAATGATCAGGCTGCCCATCCTTCCTGGCGGTGTACACCTTCTGCATACCTAATTTCCCCCTTGCCTGGGTGCAAGCCCACATGAATCCAGGGGAGGCTGTGCCTTCCTCGGGGGGACAGGCCAGATGCATATCAAAGGTGGTGCGGTATTTGAAGCTCACGGCTCTGTGTCACCTCTCTATCCTACTGGGGAGGAGGGAGTTGTGACCTCCATCCTGCCATGCCTTTGTTGCTGACTCATGGGAGTGATCACACTACCTGGCAGGAGGTCAGAATCCTTTCTTGGTGACAGCCCGTGCAGGAAAGTGTGAGCTGGTTAGAGCACAGTGAAGCTGGGGGCAACCGGGTGGGCAACCTCTAAAGTGCCACCAGGGGGCATGCCAGCCTTCCATTGACACCAGATGTGTGTCAGGGGAGAGAAAGCACGTTGTTTGACACCAAACTTGATATATCTAGGTGGTACCATCATGAAGCTAGCAAACCAGGTCTACCTGGGTGTAAGTCCCATTTTATCCTAAGGACAGTCAATCACATATAATGTACTTTAATGGAAAAGTCACTATAGAGACATATAAGTTTGCACTTACATGTCTACACTGTTAATATACTACACCCTGTCCCCTGGGCACAGGAGGTCTCTTCTAAGGGTGACTGACATATACCAAAAACAGTGCATTTGACTGTGCCACATATAATGAGGGCACAGTCAAGTTTGAGCAGTTTACACTGCCCCTGTAGTCTGGCAGGCCTGCTATCAGCAGTTTGCTTGGGTCACCGAGGGTGGCACAAATTGTGCTGCAGCCCTGGGGACCCCTTTACCATCTATGCCCTGGATACCCCTGGTGCCATATATTTGGGACTTATATGGTGGTAAAGTCTCGGTCAATTGGGATTGCCAATTCACACTTAACAGTTTTAGGGAAAGGGCACTGGCACTGGAGCCTGGATTGCAGCCTTCAGACTAGTCAGAGTCGAAAAGCAGCATCTAGTTGTCCAAATGGGGGGAGAATTCTGCAAGAAGCCCTGTTTTCTTACATCTCAAAATTTTAAAATAGAACAGCATCTTAGAGAAAATCCTCTCAAACTATAATTTGGAGAGTAGAAACAAAGCCAGATTCATCTTCACATTAAAGAGGAAACCCTGATACACAAGGAGTTGCAAAGAATCATCCTTTTTACTTTGAACATCATTAAAAGTGAGGACCAACAATGGAGTGTTTGGGGAGGACTGATGGAGTGTGATTGTGAGGATTCTGGATTGACCTCACACCACGCATCTGGTAGCCCAGTCTAATAATATAGCATGAGGCAGAGAAGCCCGGTGTAACAAGCTTAAAAATTACATATCTTTTAAGCTGTTCTGGCTCTCGGATCACAGGGTGCACTTTTAATGGGCAGTACTTCCAATAAGTGAGAAATATATTTAGGGCCCGCTAGAGCCAGCATACCACAATGTCTGAGTTTGCTTTTAAATAAAGTAAATGTCTTTTTTTTTAAACGAAGCACATTTTCCTCTGTCCCACTGCTTATTCACCAACAAACTTTTTTCGCAAAGTAGATATTGTTCCAAGGGTATCAGTTCCCGTTTGTCAATGGCTTTACATCCCAACTCAGGAGCCGGTTATTTTTCAATGTTTCGCAACAAGAATACTTTCACAAAGTAGTGAATGTCCCAAGGAGATCCCTTCCCGTTTGCTGATGGTTTCACACCCCAACTCTGGAGTCTGTAATTTTTCAATGATTTGCAACTGGATCACGGGGCACAAAATTGACATGACAAATAGATTCTCAATTTGGAATGGACGTCTACAATATGCCGACTCCTAAACTGACTTTAGTATATTCTAAAATAATTTTTGCAGTCACAAATGGTGAATTGAACTGCTTGTGACCAGAAACACGTTTAGTACATCTGGCCCATAAATCTGTCACAGCCCAATTTCTTGAAAAAAATGCACTATAGCCCTGAGGAGCCAGTCACTATCTTGGGGATTTCTCAAATGTGCTTGCTTTTTCTTTACCACCATCTTGTGTAGAACAATATGTCTGCCATTTACAGCTGTGGCCCTTTGGGGATTGATCCAATGGCAGACTGTGTATAAATATATGTAGGAGAAATCTGCATGTGCCTATCTATAACCCAATTACACTGTGTAAGAACCAAGCATGCAGGGCCATGAACTTCACAAATCTATGAAACCCACTCCCAAAACAGAGTACAGATAACACCACACCCCCATCCACTGGTATCTACAATCTAACACGTTTCTTATTCACTGAGAATCTCCAGAAAGTATATCCATCATCTGCATACCCCTCAGACAATTGATATGCCATATTGGGTTGAATTGTGACTTGGCAAATAGCAGGGTAAAAGCTTTCACAAGGGGAAGAATCTTTAGCCAGTTCTCTAAATAGAGCAAAGAATACCCGGGTAGTGAAAGAGGGCACAATAAAGAAAATATAAATAGTTGCTTTGAAAAAGTTCAGAAATGGTCAGTTTCCAAAAACGTAGGCTTTGGCTGCATTTTGAATATGCTAGCATGACCTTGTGCAATTTCTGGCATTTAGCCTTACATCGGGGTAAGAAAGACCCACGATTACTCCTTTCACCATGTTGCATAAATGAGATTTCATTTGTGTAAAATTCCTATTCCTGAGGCACAGCAAGAGCACAACTGAAACAAATACAAGTAACTGTCACATTTGATCTTGCACTCGTTTTTTAGTGTAAAATTTTCTCTTGCATCCAAGGTGGATGCAAGGATGCATTACATGCTATAAAATAACAACATTCTGGTGGCATTTTTCCTAAAAGCACCCCATTTCATGTAATTTTGGGGAGGAGAATATATTTGATTGATTTTACAAACAAACAAAAGGACATGTGCAATAAGCTAAGACAGGCCCCCTCTACATCACATCACAATCTTTACCCCCCCCTTTAACCCGGTTGATGGCCATCAGCACTCCAGCAGAACACCGCAAGTGTCTAAGCCCAGGGTCCATGAGTGGGTACACCTTGTTGAGGTCAGTATCAAGTTTGAGTCTCATCATCTGGTATCGCTTTCAAGTCATCCGTGAGGCCATGGTAGAACTTCCAGCTCCCCTAGATTTTCTTAAACTTTTTAGAGCAGCCCCTGCTGTCATACGCTACCCTCTCCACCTCCATGCAATGATCATGCCTTTCTTCTACATGTTTCGCTTGGAACACTCCCTCTTCCCCCAAAAGCTGACCAGATCTCTTTTGGCAATATTAAAGCCCAGCACACAAAACTGCAATTGCTTCCTGAGGATGTCCATGTTGTTATGTATGCCTAGCACAATAAATTGAGATGTCTTAGGAACAGCAATCCCCCCCCACCTCCTCCAGTTCTGCAACAATGGATTCCCAATATAGTGCTACCCCTGAACAACCCCAGATCAAGTGAAGGAAGATCCCCTCTTCTGTAGCACAGCAAAGGCACAATGGGCTCTCTGCCCAAGTTATTTTATGGAGGCGGGACCTGTGGTAGTAGGACCTATGAAGTATTTTGCAGTGGATCAGGCTGAACCTGGACCTGATGGCCACCTCTCTAAGGTGCATTAACGCAGTCTTCCAGTCCACATCTTGTAGAGGCCCACATCTGCCTCCTACCTCTCCTGCATCCTCCCCAGTGTATCATTTGTATTGTTTATGATGGTGCAATACAGGTGGGAAACCGTCTGCTTAGTAAGTTTGACTCCCAGCACCAACTCTCCAATGGGACATAGTCATAAGGGACGCCTCTAACACTCAGTCTCTCCTCAGGATATTTGTCAAATTTGAGGTATAAGAACCACTGTGTCTCAGCCAGTGCATACTCCTGCTGTAATGTCTCAAAAATGTTCTGTCATTTTTTAGCTTTACTCATAATTTCCCCTAAAGGAATTTATGTGAATTTTGCTGAGGCCTACTAATGGCTTTTTTACGATGTAAATTGGTAATCCTCACACCACAGGTCAGAGGCTTTCCGACTTACATCGTTGGTTTCAAATCCGACAGCCTTACTACGATGACGGCTGTTGGATTTGAAATCGGCAGATCTGACAGACTGGCTTCCGATGGGCTCAAAGAGCTCGTTGGCTAATCGGGGTCGCTCACAATCCCCCATGTACGGCGTTTGGGCCATTTGAATTATTATACGGTTTCCAGCAGGCTTTTCATGCCGTGCTTTCCGACATGAAAAGCCTGTCTGGAAGTGACTTTGGGGCGCTGGGCCCCCTTGCCACAGCGACCTCCGGTTAAATGCCTGGGGGGAGCTCCTATGGTGCCCCCCTGTTAATCCCTCCACCGCGTGGCAGGCACCGTCAAGTGCCTTTCAAGCAGTGCAGGGATTAACAAAAACAACCATTTCTCTATGGGAGCTTGTGCTACAGCCGGTTTACCGCCACAGAAAAAGCTCCCATAGAGAAATGGGAGTGTGCCACAACACCATGTCCGGTGGCATCCTAATAATGCAGTCGGGACCAATGACCAGAGGTCGGTCAGTATTGATTCCGCAACTGCGTCTGCCCGACATCATAATGAGGGCCTAAATCTCTCAGTCCTAACTGTAGTGACATTTTAAAGAAAACTTTGAAAAGAGATGTTAAAATGGAACTAACTGCTAATGCCTTCTTTATTACACAACCTGTTTCAAATAATTTGTGATTTGCTGCTAGCAATGAAGATAGCAAATAATCATATATAATTTTGTAACAAAGAGCGCACTTCGCATAAAAAATCTCACAAGGTACCGGCTGGTTAGAGCAGAAATTGTGTTAGTGAGACATTTCGTGTACAAACCAATCTATTGCTGGTATCTCACAAGACTTTTTTTTATCAGAAGTGCACACTAAGGTAACACAGCAAAAAAGACTAGCATAATGAGAATCTTCGAAAAAACTCATTCATTTTGCATAGGCAAAATATTTTTACATTTCACATATTTTGCTGGTGTAATTAAAATTTCACCCAAACGTACGGGAAATACACTCACAGATGACATGTTTATCATTTTTCAAAGTCATTTACAAAGCTCTACCAAGACCCATTCATTATGTATTCTCCACCTTTTCAGACTTGTGAAATAAATAAATATATATGTATCTATAAATATATCTACATATTCTGTTCTATTTTCACAGTTTGAGAACTCAGGTGATCCTTGGGAGGTTGATCCACAGGCGCAGCAGTTGTCCTACTTGGAATGCATATACTTTACACTGGTGACAATGGGAACAATTGGCTACGGGGATATATCTACCCAGACGACTCTGGGACAAACTTTCCTGATCTTCTTCATCATTGGTGGTTTGGTAACAATAGCTTTTTCTTTTCTTTTCGTTTCTTTACTTTTTTTTCAAGTCAAGTCAAAAAGTACTTTATTCGGTTCATAAAAGAAAAACCATAAAAGTATATTGAACATCAAAAGTCAGTGCCATGGCTAAATACAAAAGACTTGTGCAAATTAGCAATCCATACAGTGCTTTAACATGATTAAAAACATTCATTAAAAATATTCATTAAAAACTATAGGTCTAGAGATATCATATACAAAAATTTTTAAAAACAAGATCATCCAATACAATTCATTTATTCATCGCTATGTGCAGTGGGTCCATTTAATCTTTCTCTTTAATCTCATAGCTATGGTAAAAAAATTTGCTACGTTAAAGATTTCCCAAATATTAGACAACATCTGTAAATACAGGAGGGACGGTTTTACTTGTTTAAACCCCTTAGGATAATAAACCTTTTGCGAATAGGACGGAAATGTTCACAAAAAAAGATAAAATGCGCGGTGTCCATAATAGAAAATCCGTCGCAAGAGCAGATCTCCAGATCGATCTCCTTGGTCCAACCAGGACGTTCTGTGAGGAGGAGATGAAATGTATTTACTTTTTTTTCATTTCTCCACAAAATTGCAACAATGAAAATTCTAAAATTATGCATTACTTAATACACGTTGTCAAGTGGTGATATTTTCTGGTCTATGATTAAACAGAAAAGCAAATATAGGTGGTACTGTACAACAAAGTGTGTTGGCAGGTGATGAAATGAAAAATTAAGGCAGGAAGCAAGGCACATCATGCTAAGCATTAGTTGCACCCTGCCCTCTACCTTGCCTATACAGGAGCCACTGCCATTCAACTCCATGGGACATATATGCTAGTGAAGTGAAAGCAGGTATTGTGCAAAAAAGAGAGCATAAGACGCAAAAAAGGACAAGAAGAATGAGATTGGGGAACATGCGGCCAGATATATGACCCTCAGATTTTGTGACTTGCAAATTGCATTTTTTCTGGCTCACAATTATCGACTCACAAAATGCGATGTACCACAGTGTCTCAGAAACTGTTTGTGGTTCTCAACGGGGTCGCAATTGACATGCCTCATTAATATTGGTGAGTCAGGTCGCAATTTGCAACCCATTGGGAATGGCCTGTAATCACAGGGATGGTGGGTGGCCTGCTGGGGTCAGCAGACGACCATGTCTGTTATTGCTTTTTAAATAAAGCTATTTTTTTTTACAAAAATGCGGCCTATTTTCCGTAGTGGAAAACAGGATACATTTAAAAAATAAAAAGGAAAAGCTACCTTTCTATTTTTTACGAATAGGCAGTGGTCCTTGAACCACTGCTTACTCTTAAAAAAAGTTGGCTACTACATTCACAAAGGGGAAGGGGTCATGCTAAGTGCTCATGTCTGTTTGGCCGGCTCAAGACGTCTAGCCAAACCATCATGCACACTTAGAATGTGTAATTATGGTGGTATGCAGTTCCTTGAAGTGAGGGAAAATACAGGTTGTTCTAAAAAGTGCCCTCACACACCCCGAAGGATGTCATGCTTTATCATTGGGACTGCTCCTCGTCGGGCCGGGACTACAATGCCTGACAGGCACCCATGAAGGGGCCCTTTGGTGGAGATCTTTTTTTGATGAAGCTGTATGGTGTGTACGGGTGTGTGGGCTAGGTAGTGCGGTGAGTATGAGTGATTTTAAAATAGGTCTAGGACAACCCTTTCTAACATTTTATTCCTAGGGGGCACTAGCTTAATTAAAACAGAATGACCCTGAGTGGATGTGATGATCCTATAGGGCCCATGTGATGTATATGGTCAACATGTTTCATGCCAGTGGTTGCCCCTAGCAGATCTAGTGGAACTTCATTAGGACCTTATTTAGGAAAATTATTCAACTCTAGCACTACCGCAAGGCTGGTTAAAAGTTTGTGTGATGTGATAGTAACCAGCCTTGAAGTGAAGATCCAGGTCCTAGTTGGCCTGGCGATCTGAGACCTGAAAAAAGGGGGGAAGGGGGCATGGATAGGAAATAAAAACAAGGTCAACTGTAGACCTGAATTAGGAGATTATTTAACAACAAGGTTATGACAGTGTGATTACTTCATGAGTGTCTAGGCTTATCTTTCACCCAGAGTGAGCTAGACCAGGAGCATCTGATTATTATGGTGTCTCTGGTGCGTGAAACACACGTCATGCTTATTTTAGTGATTGACAGATTGTGATAATGTCGAATGGTGAGTCCACATAGTTAGGAAAGTCACACCAGCATAGAATGCAACCATAAGGGTGCTTAAGACATCTGATGTTATCATAAAGGCGAGGGCCACTCACAAGTCAGTGGACTCTCCCTTTCATAGGTGCTACCCATTGTAAGTGGCATTTTGTTAAGGTAGTGCTGGGGATCGTGCCAGCAATCAACCGACCGAGAATACTGACAAACAACATATAGAGTTTGTTGTAAATTGCCCAGAGTTGAGATATTATCTCTGTGTGACCAGGTATAGGCATTTAACCATTTGCAATAAACAGTACCCTAGGTTATTCTTATACAGGTCCATACCCAGAGCAACCCGAGTGGGGGGATGGTACTAACTGTATTCATCGTGGTGATCATAGACAAAAACAAATATGGCAAAGCGCGCGTAATCATGACCTAAGTTAGTGCGCAGGATCGAATAATAAGCTCACCCCTAGAGAAATGGGTCTGAGCTGACGGGGGCGTGTGACAAAGCACTTCATTGCTTTGACCTGTAGCAGCATAAATACACAGAGCATATGATCAAGAACGTGTCACAGAGTATATTTTACCGGCAGAGTTGCTTGCGAGCCGGCGATGATTTCATGAGAAAGGAAGGTATACTCACAATTGGGGGGTGCGGCAACTAGCTCTAATCCTACCCATGCTCTGGTCTCATGAGGGGTACTTTAGTGGACGTGTTACTTGTTGTAATGCATGATCAGACTAAAGCAATAGAACTGTAGGTGGTGTGTCAGTCTAAGCAAGCCAATGATGTGCATGCAGTGCAGTAAGGGGTATTGGTTGGGCTGACATAGGTGCTACAGGTTGCTCGTAGCAAAAAGGGCCAATGCTAAAAGAGGGGTTTGGGCCCAACGTGGTTATGGAAAAGATGCTTATCTTGGTTGGTTTATTTCTGCCCATGGTATATCATCATTTAGACCCCTGGTATGTGTGGAGACCCAGTTTTGTTCTTTTCTGAACAGAGCATCTTTTGATATTTGGGGGTGAGGTTCCAGTATGGTCCAGTGTAGATCATTGATCGAATGTTTGAATTCAAAGAAATAGACACACATTTTGTGTTTGTCTTCTTGCATCTTATATTGCTCCCATGCTAGGTGATCCTGGTTTTGGGAGGACGGGTGGTCATGCCCACATATTGAAGCTGGGAAAAAAAAAAAGGATTGCGTCCTGTCACTATTAGGCCTGAACCACTCAAATATTATAAAACAAAACATTGACCGAATAGGTTATTTACTGAATCTTTAAATGTGAGCTTAGACCAAAGATTCCAAGTTCATGTGATTTATTTGACATCACTTATGACTCATTTCAAACATATATACATCAACAGTCAATAATGTCATAAGCTAGAAAACACTTCTTTCAGTATACCATACTTATGAGAATGTGCCACAGTTCAACATTACAAGTGAAAGACAAACATATTGTACATGTGGAAAAGCAAATAAAAAATCATAAACGCCAATCCAATCAAAAGTGTCCTACAATTCTTTTACACATAACCATTCCTTATTCAAACATAAAAGAACATAGGCGAAATATGTAACAGTTCCAATTGTCCTGCCTGTGTATGGGGCAAAGAGCTATGCAATTAACACAATGGTTGTCTGTCCATTGGGAAAGGATTCACTTGTAACCAATTCCCATTCAGCAACCCGAGGCTCATTCGCCTTTGCCCAGATGTCAACGCGTTTCAAACCTAGATTTATTTGCGGGTTTTCCTCAGGACTTGGACTGGGGATCAGTGATTAGAAAATAACAAAAGTGTGAGACGTGGCGTCAATACAGATGGAGACTCCTTGAGGTATTGGTTACATTATTACAGTTCTTGCCCATTCAAAGGTATCTGTTGAAGTAGGTGCCCAGACGTTTACTTATTGTATGTTGTAGCGCCAGTGTAACAATTCTCCATTCTTTTGGGAACTGTTGGGACAGAAATTATAAATAGAGACTCAGTCGTGTAGGGGTATAATACATGTGGAAGTAGCTCAGGTTACTAGAGGAACCATTAAAAACATTTGTAAATTCTCCACTTGTCAAAGATTGTACATATTAATTTTCAATCCATGATTGCATGTGCTGGGAAGGATTCTGTAACTTCAAAGGAGCAAGGTTCCTCTGTAGAAAAAAAGGTTGTTTTTTAAGGTGTTCGAAAGTTTCAAACATGAGCGTGCTGCTGTTAGAGAACACGTTTGTGCGGAAACTTAAGACTTATTGTAAAGTCAATTTTGAGTGCGAGCCCTGAAGTTTTATCTTAAGTGCTACATGATTAAATGCCTCACTCTTTGTAACAGCGCGATGCCTGCTCACACTCGCACCGCGTGTTTCACTTGCCTTGTATTTGTGAAACTGAGATATCCTTCAGCGTCTCGGCATGCTGCGTGCCTCCGCAGCTCTAACGAAGAGGAGCCTAACGGTTGTGTTGTTGAATGCAAAAAGACCCAAACTGGAGTTTACACCCCACTGCATTATGGGATATGTAGTTCTTTTCCCTATAGATGTATGATTTATGTGAGTTTGTTAAGCCCCTGGATGGCAGTGTCAAACTTAATTATTAAAAATGCTACCTTTCTTGCTGATTGAATCGCCAAATCACCACCCCTAGAGGAAATTTTAATAACTGCCAATACAGTCCATGTGTAATCATGTTGGGTGTGGCTCATTCAAACAAAGTGGTCTATCAATGGGGCAGCAGCAGTCTTATTTTTTATTCTGGAGCCGCGTTGCACAATGCGTTTGCACACCTCCTGGCTCGTTTTTCCAACATATACTTTCATGCAAGGACAAGTGATGGCATATACGACATTCTTTGATTTGCAATTTGTGAAATCATTGTGTCGCCAAAATCTTTTTCCATCAGTGAATTGTGTTCCTTCCATCGTAGACCCACATGCGGAGCATGTACCGCATTTGTGATGTCCTCGTATTGGCTGGAGACTGAGCATGGTACGTAAATTGTCTTTTTTTATTACAGGTAAGGCAAAGCTGGTGATTTGCTGTCCGATGTTGCGGTTCTTCTTGAGAGCAAACAGTGGCGGGCCAATATCTGGGATGGCACCCTCAATAAAATGCCAGTTGTTGCGTATGATTTTCTTCATTGGCTGACAGAAATCATACATCTCTAAGGAAAAGAACTACAATGCAGTGGGGTGTAAACTCCAGTTCGGGTCTTTTTGCATTCAACAACACAAACGTTATGCTCCTCGCCGTTAGAGCTGCGGAGGCGAGCAACATGCCGAGATGTTGAAGGATATCTCCGTTTCACATATACAAGGCAAGTGAAACACGCGGTGCGAGTATGAGCAGGCATTGTGCTGTTACAAAGAGTGAGGCATTTAATTATGTAGCGCTAAAGATAAAACGTCAGGGCTCGCGTTTGAAATTGACTTTACAATACGCCTTAAGCTTCCGCACAAATGCAATCTCTAGCGGCAGCACGCTCATGTTTGAATCTTTCTAACACCATAAAAATAACCCCTTTTTTCTACAGAGGAACCTTGCTCCTTTGAAGTTACAGAATCCTACCCAGCACTTTTGGATTTGAGATTTTACAAGTAAGTTGGTGTTGTTTGTTTGGGGCATTGCAGTTGCTGCAACTACAATTTTAAAACTTTTTCACAATTTAAAAAAAATATATTGTGGGTAGCCACAGTATCCAGTAGGCCCAGGGTTAGTCATGGGTGCATGATACAACTGTTTCTGTGCGTTTTGTTGAACTTAAATCTCATTTATGTCATTGAATTTTAGCTCACTATATGTGGAATTTTTTATTTTATTTTGGGGTGCCTGTAAAGCCACACTTGCCAGTAGGCCCAGGGGTAGTGAGTGGTGCATGGACCAAGTCTTTCTGTGGAGTGTCTTGAATTTAAACATCATTGAGGGCATGGAAGGCTTTGGATTGTGGTGGTTTTTGTGTGTTTTTCAACTTTTTGGGGTGTTGTTGGGGCATGGCCATGTGGGTGGGGGGCATTTTGAGGCCTCGTCCAGGCAGGGCCTGGCAATGTGGCTGGGGATCAAGGGGCCATTTTGAAGCCAGGAAGTGTGCTCAGGCCTGCACCCAGTTTGCCTTGCTTTCATCCATTAGGCCCAGGGGTATTCAGTGGTGCATGGACCAAGTCTTTCTGTGGGGTGTCTTGAAATTAAACATCATTGAGGGCATGGATGGCATTTGAATGTGGTGATTTTTGTGTGTTTCTTCGACATTTTGGGGTGGTGTTGGGCCTGGCCATGTGGGTGGGGGGCATTTTGAGGCCTGGTCCAGGCAGGGCCTGGCCATGTGGCTGGGGATCAAGGGGCCATTTTGAAGCCAGGCAGGGTGCTCAGGCCTGCACTCAGTTTGCCTTGCTTTCATCCATTAGGCCCAGGGGTACTCAGTGGTGCATGGACCAATTCTTTCTTTGGGGTGTCTTGAATTTAAACATCATTGAGGGCATGGATGGCATTGGATTGTGGGGATTTCTGTGTGTTTTTCGACTTCTTGGGTGTTGTTGGGGCCTGGCCATGTGGGTGGGGGCCATTTTGAGGCCTGGTCCAGGCAGAACCTGGCCATGTGGCTCGGGGACAAGGGGCCATTTTGAAGCCAGTCAGTGTGCTCTGAGCCATAGGCCTGCACCCAGCCTGCCTTGCTTTCACCCATTATGCCCAGGGGTAGTGAGTGGTGCATGGACCAAGGCTTTGTGTGGGGCCTCTAGAATTTAAACATCATTGAGGGCATGGATGGCATTGGATTGTGTTGATTTTTCTGTGTTTTTCGACTTTGTGGGGTGTTGTTGGGGCCTGGCCATGTGGGTGGGGGCCATTTTGAGGCCTGGTCCAGGCAGGGCCTGGCCATGTGGCTGTGGGACAAGGGGGCATTTTGAAGCCAGGCTTTGTGCTCTGAGCCATAGGCCTGCACACAGCCTGCCCTGCTTTCACCCATTATGCCCAGGGGTAGTGAGTGGTGCATGGACCAAGGCTTTGTGTGGGGCCTCTTGAATTTAAACATAATTGAGGGCATGGATGGCATTGGAATGTGTTGATGTTTCTGTGTTTTTCGACTTTGTGGGGTGTTGTTGGGGCCTGGCCATGTGGGTGGGGGCCATTTTGAGGCCTGGACCAGGCAGGGCCTGGCCATGTGGCTGAGGGACAAGGGGCCATTTTAAAGCCAGGCACCGTGCTCTGAGCCATAGGCCTGCACCCAGCCTGCCCTGCTTTCACCCATTATGCCCAGGAGTAGTGAGTGGTGCATGGACCAAGGCTTTGTGTGGGACCTCTTGAATTTAAACATCATTGAGGGCATGGATGGCATTGGATTGTGGTGATTTTTGTGTGTTTTTCGACTTTTTGGGGTGTTTAACTGATGTTCCTCTGGCTTCCTTTGCTTTTAGGTGCACAAGAGAACCACCAGTGCCAGGAAGAAGTCCTGCAGGGGTGTGTGCAGCACAACATCATGTGACGTCATGTGTGGCCACAGACAAGACAACTCTGCAACTCCTGGAGGAGGAGCCAAGATGGCGACCTGACCGGACGTGTTGATTCCCGGCTCCGCGAGCCTGTGCACCCAGCACCGACATCCTGCCTTTTATCCTGACTTTTGACCGCTGTGTGGCGATGCTATGACCGCGCTGCTTCTACCTGTGATCTTCCGAGGTCCCTGCGTGCCGTACTGGGAGAGTTATCGTCGTGCTGCCTGGACGACCGCCGTAGACCTGGCTCTGGGACCCGTTTGCCTCCTCTCCGCCGGCGGTCACTGACCCGGCAACGGCCTGCTGCACCCGAGGTGCGCCGGTGCGCTCATCCACGTTGCTGTCACACGGGGGAATCTGATGGACCCTTTACCACCCGAGTGCCTCGCTCCATAAGGACGACTCGTCGTGCAGCCGTTTACCCGCTGTGGCTACCTTCCCTGGGTGGCACTGCGACTCTTCGCAGCCGCTCCATCTTAGTGGTCGCACCTGTGCTCGCCTTCGCCTAGATACGGAGCGGCAGTGGCATCCTCCGTGCGGCGCTCCAAGGCCGTGTATTGTGCTTGCAGCGGCGACCCGGAGTGCGCTCACTTGAAACCGCGCTCGCCCCCTTCTCCGTGTACACATCCCGGGGCGGAAGCAATGGCGGCTGCCTTCCCTGTGATGGTGAGGGCTGTCTCGTGTTGCCACTATACCACCCTGCCCGTTGGCGAGCCGGCTACTGCACCTAGAGAACCATTCCCTACTGTGGAGCTGGAGTGCCTGCAATCGATGCCAACATACGGGGCCATCCTGGCCGAACTTGCCGGGCTCCGCCGTGTTTGGCGTGCCTTCTTCGGTGAACTGGGTGAGCGGCTCGACGGTATCCCTCTCTTGAATCGGGGGAGTTCGACCACCTATCAGGACTGTACTGGCTCGCTTTTGTCTGTCTCTGTTGGGGACGCCGGGATGCGGAATGAGCGCGGGGAGGTGTTGACTTTCCCTGTTTGCCGTGATGCCTGTGAACGGCCGTCCAACTGCTTCAGTGGCGCTACAATGTTTCCCCTTTTGTCGGAGTCTGAGACTTTGTCTATGGAGAGGTTAGTGTTTCAAACTTTGACTTTGCTAACATCGGTCCCCTTTGAACCTGCAGCTTTGCAAACATTTTATTTCTGGCGACGGATTGGATGTCTCTTCATGAGTTCGGGGGTGATTTTCCTGTGTGCCTGCAGCTCGGCAAGTGACTGGTGGTGCCCATTTTGTCTCTGCCTCCTTTCTTTTCATCGGTGGTGGCCATTTTGTCCTCCGGCTTTGTTTGAGTTGGACCTCCCCCGGAGGCCATGTTTGAAGAAACGCTCAAGATCTGGCCAGGGCTGAGGGAATCTTCATCAATGCTCGTTATGGACTGGCTGACAGAGGCTCGACTCGGACTGCTCTTCTGATATGTTCCTTGTAATTCTGTGTGCCTACTGTGCCAAATTGTCTGAGTCGCGCTGCTTCTTTCTTCCTTTGTCTATGTTCCCCCAAACTGCATAATATTGCGCTGCTTTTATCTCTTGGCTGGCGTAGACCTGAATGGAGCTGATATCCTGGTACATTTCTACGCGCTATTTGCAATGGTCCTTTTCCATTTTAGGTTGCAATGGATGTGTCCGATTTTTGATCCTTTCTCATGGGGTGGATGTTTTGGCGGGCTGGGGGTCTGGGGGTGAGTATTGTTGTTTGTGATATTGAAATTTGTGTTGATCGGCTGGCGGGGACCCGGACTGTAACGCTATTTCGGTATACTTAGGGGCGCTATTTGTGATATCCCTTTTCACATATGGTTATAATGACTGTCTTCTTTTGACCTTGTGTAAGGGGTGGAAGTTTTGTGCGGGCGGTGGAGTCCGGGAATCCGTGATTGTGGCCCTCCTCCGGGGTTAGGTGTTTTATGGGAGTTTTAGATTAGGTTGTTCTTTTCTTGCTCCCTATATCTTCGGTGTTATGATACTTTTCTCCTTTTCTTTTCTTATTCTCTTATTCTATATTTCGGGTTTATTGGGCGACAGACACACTGCAGGGGGGGGGGTAGGCCGTAGCCTCTGCATGCTTGTAGGGTGGGGGGTTGGGGGTGGGGTTTTTTGGTTTCTTCTGTTTCTATGGTGCCTTGTTTTTCTTCTTTCTTTTAGTTCTTCTTTTCTTTCTACCTTGGGCCCATGTCGATGTTGCTGGTGGGCGGGTGGCGGTAGTTATTTGTTACGATATTGGCTCTGATACCCTTGCTGCACATTTTCTGGGCCGCCATGCCGCCGGAGGGGACTTGACACTGGGCTGCTGGCTATGTGTGATTCTGTGGCTATTGTTATATCACGCCTACATGGACCCTTTTTTTCTTAGTTTATAGTTGCTATCTTCAATTAAAACGGAACAGTTGGACTTTAATAGTTGCTACAGAAAACTTTTAAAATTAACCTTCAATGCTCCTGAGGCGCGATAACACGTGATTTACAGTGTACCTCCTGACTGCTCGATTATTGGTATTGCTGTGCTATTGCGTCACCATGTTGCATGCGCTCATGCTCAAACGATATTTGTGGCCGGCCGGAGGGTTGTAGGCCTGTATTTGTACTTTTTATATGCACCAATAAAGGTTTTCTGAAAAAAAAAAAACAAAAAAAAAAAACTCTGCAACTCCTGATACTGCGGCCTACTGTTCTGACATCTGTAGAAGATGGGCTCAAAGAAAGGTGGCCGTAGCGCCTCAGCGAAAAAAGTTGCCACTGCCAGTAAGAAGGAGCAGAAGAAGCAAGTGGCACCACCTACCAAGGAGACTGGTGGGCCCACCGGCACCTTTTTTGGGAGAAAAAAAACTACGCCTGCAGCAGTAGCGATGTCCGCCGGTGACCAAGCTGGAAGCAGCACCTCCGCTTCATTGGGCTCAGTGCCACCAAGCCAAGTTAGGTCCAAGACCATGAGTGCTACTGAGGCAGCCACTTTAGTTTCTCAATCACCATCGACCAGTGATGTTGGCTCATCACAAGAAAGTGCAATCCAATCAACGCCGGGTGTAACTCAGCTGACGAGTGTTCAACAACCACAGCCGCAACGACAACCACAGGGCAACTAGTACAAGCGCAAGTACATGCGCAAGGAGAGGTGCAAGTACATCAGCAAGGAGAGGCGCAAGTAGAGGCGCAAGTAGAGGCGCATGGAGAGGTGCATGGAGAGATGCAACTAGAGGTTCATGGAGCGGCACAACTGCCTACAACGCTTGTTCCTCCAGAAGTAGGGACACATCAGGAAATTGAGATTCAAGCGGAGGTATCATCCGAGGAAGCCACTCCTCCTGATGATGATCCATTGTCTTCCAGATCCCCAGCAAGAAAAAGATCAAGGAGGGCTACTACTACTACACGTTCTTCTTCAAGCCCCCTTCATTCTGATGACCTTGATGTTGATTGGAACCCAGCAATGCAGTCTGAGAGTGAGGCACACCATGAGCCGACAAAGGTACCTAAGCCTAAAAGGAAGGTTCCCGCAAGGCTTCGACTTATGGGTGATGACGACGAACAAGAAGTGGTGTCCTCTGCTGCTGATAAACAGTCTGACGACGACCCTGTCATCACAGTCGTCACTCCAGCCCCAGCGGGCATGCAGCAGACAGACATTTTCACCCTATCCCGAATAGCTGCTGAGTGGGATGTGGGCGACGTGGCACTGGTACCACCACCAACGCAGTTAACTACAACACCAACATGACCTACAGCTTCCATATTTTTTTGTCAGAAGGGCCGGCAGGGACCTCCATCCAGCTCGACCTCCATTACCTCAAGTAGTGGTGCTGTAAGTGAACAACAGAGTTGAATTCAGCCACGTCCATCCTCCACTTCATCTGGCATTGAAACTGAAAGTAGCACCTCCACCACCAGCAGACATCTCCAGTCCCCAGTTTGGGACTTCTTTAGTGTTAGCAAAAAGGCGGAAAACATGGTTGTTTGTTCGATTTGTAAAATAGTAGTTAGTCGGGGTAAGCCTGGTACCAACTATGGTACCGGAGGCCAGAGAGGTCATCTCCAAAAACACCATCCTATCCGGTGGGAGGCGCACCTAAGGAAGATCCGGGAAGCCAAAAGTAGAACTGATCCAAATGTATCCATTCACATTGCATCTGATGATGAGGAGGGGCTGATCGTGCAGGGGGGAAGTCAAGAACCGACTGACATTTTTTTCTGGTACACCCAGTACCCTTGGCAGCAGCACTGCAGTGGTAACACCCACACCCTCTACCCCTGCAACATGTATGAGGCACACTAAGAGTCTGGGAGAGACACCAATGCGAAAAAGTACATCAATGAGCCTAACTGGTTTGAAGAAGTCTGCATCATCATCATCATCTTGTAAAACGGTCCAGACCACCATTAGCAGAATGTTTTGGTCGGATGCACCATTTGAACGCAACCACATGGGCGTCCGCAGGGGAGGGCAAGGGGGTGGGCTTGCCCCCCCTGGATCGCCGGTCCCATTCCTTTTGGTCCGTAATGTTCAAGATTACAGCAGGCTGTTCCCCTGCGAGAAGCCCCAGGAGTTTAAATGATCTCTCACTTGCGGCCTCTTGCACTTGTCTTTGAACTCTAGATGCTGCAGCAGCCCCTCCCCGACCTCGAGCAGTCTGTGGACAGGCCCATTGTCATTCTGTCTGCTGCTAATCATCACATAAAGAATGACAATTGGCCGTCTGCATTAAATGTGCCTTGAAGGCGAGTGATGAAGTTAACATTTTGCCTGTGAGTGAAATGTTGCCCCACCCCTGGAAACAACGCCCATGCGCAACCACCCAACGGCACGTCTGTATAACGCAAAGCTGGCTAAAATGCTAGCGCTGGACCTTCTCCCTTTTTCTTTCGTGGAAGGGGTGGGTTTTCTACAATTTGTTGCAACAGTCTGCCCTAAATGGAAGGTTCCTAGCAGGTCCTATTTTGCCAGGGTTGCTGTTCCAGCACTACATCAAGATGTGCTGGAGGTGATTGGCGCAGCTATTCTGAAGAGTGCTGTTCACACTATCCACCTGACAACAGACATGTGGACCAGTTGCCAATCCCTTGATTACATGTGCATCACTGCACACTGGGTCTCTTTTGCAGGGGTTAAAGAGAAGCTATCTGCAGGTGTTGATACGGACACAGTTTTTCAAGCTACTCGGAAACATGCAACAGTAGCCATGTTTGCCATGGAGAAATCTCACACTGCACCTAACCTTTTGGAGGAGTTTGACAGGAAGGTCTATGAATGGCTGCATCCAAGAAATTGCATAGTTGGTTATGTTTCCACGGATAATGGCAGTAATATAGTTAAGGCTATGCAAGATGGTAACTACTTCAGAGTGCCGTGTTTGGCGCACATTATTAACATCGTGGTGCAAGATTTCTTGAAAAAAGAAAACACAGTCAGCAAGTTACTGACCACCTGCCGAAGAATCTGCACAAATTTCAGCAATTTTTTTAATGCCCGGAAACAGCTGAGGAGCATTCAACATGAACGTAGACTGCCAGTCAAAGGACTCATCCAGGAGGTGGCAACACGTTGGAACTCAACCTTTTACATGCTTGAGCATCTGTCTGAGCAGTGGGGGGGGGGGTAATAAAGGATTATGTCTATAAAATGGGATCTACTATGAAAGACATGAGGCTGGAGTTGGAGGAATGGGAAGCTAGTTGCAAGCCTGACAGACATGATTCGTCATTTTGAGGTCTTCACGCGTGAAGTCAGCAGGGAGGACTGTTCTTTGGGCAAAGCTATCCCATTGTTGGTCATGCTAGAGCACCAACTGAAGACGGTGTCTTCAACGTTCCAAGATGATTCTGAAAATTAAGACGCATATCAGTTGGCGGAGAGGTTATTAAGCCACCTAGTTGACAATGAAAGGCTTAAAAACATACATACAGAACAACATTACATTTGTGCCACTATTCTGGATCCACGGTACAAAAAGGAAGTGGCCAGCAAAGCATTCATTACTTTTGATGAAGCAGATGTTTCAAAGTACAAACATTGGCTAGCTGTGTCAGCCACTCGGTTTGAAAAAGAGAGGCAGAAAATTCAAGGAGCCGGCAGAAGTACAACTGAATCAGCAGGCCATCCGGCGTCAAGTTCCACTTCTGAATCTGTGGCCGAAGGGAGTCACTTTCCCTCACAGCCGTTAACGACACCAGCAACCGTATCATCATCCTCATCTGCACCAGGCCCAGCCATAATATTGTCGGAAGCGGATTGGCTAACTCATCAAGGGTTTGCTCGTTCCAGTGATGCAAAGGCCACAGATGATACGCAAAGTGGAGCAACCCTGGAGAACGTTGAGTCGATGGTGCAGGACTATCTGGATGACCCAACAGAGGTCTTTGTTAATCATAACCCATTGCTGTATTGGTTTTATTAAAAGGCCTCTATGGCGACTGATCACCAACCTGGCTCTAAATTATTTGTCTTGCCCACTCGCAAGCGTGTCTTCTGAACGTGTTTTCAGTGCTGCTGGTGCCATTGTAACTTCTAAAAGGACCCGCCTCTCACCCAAAAATGTGGAGAGGTTAACACTGATCAAGATTATTCAGCACTTCATACCACCAGATTACAAAATACGTGAATGCACGCAGGAAGAAGAGGACACCGACTTAGGTGACGGAAGTTCTTCTCTGTTAGCTGACCTACTCCCGTCTCAATTCATAGAGTCTGAGGACAATCTCTACTTCCCTGACACCGAGGCCTGAAAATGACTTCCTTTTTTCATCCTTATTCACTTTTATTCCTGTGTGTTTTTCTTTGTTTTGCAACTTTTACCACAACAAAACTCTAATCACCTAATCACAACAAGTCCATCAGCAGCATTGTCTTCATCTTATTTTCCTTATTGATTTGAAGGTGCCGCAGTCTGCATTCATGAGGTTCACAAAATCACAACTCAATCATGCTCCTCTATCCTCCTCCTCCAGACTCCCCCTATCCATTTCCCTAAAGGCAGATGGATGGATTACGCAGAATAAATAAACCTTGTCTTCGTAGACGAGTCCCCTCAAGTGGGACTGAAATTACTGACTGACTACATGCTTGCTGATTGCTGACAGAGTTACTTCTGAAATTGACAGGAGAGGCTACCCTGTGGGCCCTCACTTTCCGAAGAAGATGCGGACAAAAAGTAGAACAGGTAATGAATAATGAGAAGATGGCATGCATTGGACAGCAATGGCTGTCTGGCTCTGATGAAACCAATTGCTGTTTGTTTTTTGTGCATGAAATTAATCATATGTCTTGTCTTAGTTATTATTTAATCTTTTACACAGTAATTGTAACTCATGTCTACTACTCTGTTTTTTTTACCTTGTTTAATTCAAATTTTACTTCAACTTCAGGGGCCACTATGTTGCATTTTCCAATATGCAAAATGTCCTTGGAGTGGACTCACTTGCCAATATACTATGATGATTGAATAAATAATATATCTTTTTTCTTTACAGTCACTCACTGGGATGGATGGATCATCAGCGTCGGTTTATGGAAGAGCTATGGCCAATTCGTGAGTGGCAAACAGGTAAACCTGTCTACAACAACTAATACAGCAGAACTACATGTCTGTCTATTCGTGGTATGTAGTGGTCGAGGGCGAGGCAGTGCACTGTTGTTGTTATGCCAGGCAGAGTCCACTCCACTCCAGACAGCAGTTCATGTAAAATTGGGGCTATGTGGCTTGCTGCATACACATGGCCCTGCCTCAAGCTTGGGCCAAACATCCGTTATGTTTGCGAAATTTGCTGTTTTTCGTTTTTTCTCAAATCTCGCGAAATTACCGAAAATTTGCAAATTCTTGAGCGGAACGGGTTTTTGGCCCATGCTTGCGGCAGGGCCATGCAGACGGTCAAGGCAGGCACCATTGAGTGAAGCATCCTGATGTAGCATACCTAGGCTCTTTGACACAGACAGACAAAGCATATCTAGGGTTCAGGGTTCAGTGGGATTTACTAGGGTTTTTGGGTTTAAGTTGGTGAGGTTCCCGCAGAGTTTAGGGCTCAGGGCCCAATGCAGGCTTGTTCATAATGATGTTGGCAAGTTTTTTGGGGGGTTTGGCGTTCTTTGGTCCAGAATTGGCAGAATTTTGGCCTTTTTTGGTGTTTTGCAGGCGCGTGTGTTTGGGTGAAAAGTGAAAACTAGTCGTAGACCTTCTTCTTCTTCTTCACAGAGCACAGTGGTTCGATTTTGTTCTGCCTTGCTGAGATTCTTGGGAATAGCTGGAACAAGTGTCCAGGTAAGTTTCAAGAGGATCGAAGTAGTGGAAGTGCTGAAAACAGCAATTTTTTGTGAACGGCTCAATTTACCATGTTTTGGATATACCAGTATTGCATGTTTTTGGGGGGCTTTTTGGGGGTGTTCTATATTTGTGGTGGTGGGTCTATGGGTCTGGGAGCACTGCTGGGAAGGTCTAATTTTGATTGCAAAGGTTTGAAGAAAATCCATGGTGGAAAAGGGGGGTTTGGGCCTAGTTGCCGACAGCATTTTGGCACAATTTAAACTGACCCCTAGCAGTATTGCATGTTTTTGGGGGCTGTTTGGGGGGTTCTAGGTTTTTGGGGGTGGGTTGGGGGGTCTGGGAGCACTGCTGGGAAAGTCTAATTTTCATTGCAAGTGGTTTGAAGAAAATCCATGGTGGAAAAGGGGAGTTAGGGCCTAGCTGCAGAGCGCGTTTGGAGTGATTTTGAGGTAGGCCTCACATTTTTTGTGTGGCATTTTCCATTTTTCCTTTAGGCCTGTTTGGGGTTGTTCGACTTTTTTGCTGGTGGGTTGAGGGGTCTGGGGGCAATGCTGGGAAGGTCTGATATCGGATGCAAGTGGTTTGGAGAAAATCCACTGTGAAAAAGTTTTTCTTTTTTAGCTCACTTGCGTGTTTTTGGGGGTGTGTTTGGGGGGGTTCTAAGTTTTTTGGGGGTGGGTTGGGGGGTCTGGGAGAACTGCTGGGAAAGTCTAATTTTGATTGCAAGTGGTTTGAAGAAAATCCATGGTGGAAAGGGGAGTTAGGGCCTAGCTGCAGAGCGCGTTTGGAGTGATTTTGAGGTAGGCCTCAAATTTTCTAAGTGTGACATTTTCCATTTTTGCTTTTGGCCTGTTTGGGAGTGTTTGACTTAGGCCTAGTAGTAGTATGGCATGTTTTTGGGGTGCTGCTTGGGGGGGTTCTAGATGTTTGGGGGTGGGTTGAGGGGTCTGGGGGCACTGCTGGGAAGGTCTAATATCGGATGCAAGTGGTTTGAAGAAAATCCATGGTGGAAAAGGGAGGTTTGGGCCTAACCCTAGTTGCAGAGAGCGTTTTGGCATGGTTGAAAGTTAGGCCTAGTAGTATCGCATGTTTTTGGGGGGCTACTTGGGGGGGGTTCTAGATGTTTGGGGATGGGTTGAGGGGTCTGGGAGCACTGCTGGGAAGGTCTAATTTTATTCTAAAATCGCACTTTACACTTTACACCTAGCTTGAGGGGAAATATCCGCAAATTTCGCCCACACTTATTTATCCTTGAAAAGGAGACTCAGAGTACGCACTTTCGAAATGATGCTTGTATGTATTATAATACTGTCGACTCTGAAACTGAAAGTGTTATTTTTGCACTACACAGCGTACCTTATATTTTTTTCTCTGTGGTGTTTTAATATCACTTTCTGTTTTTCAATCAACAATTACAGGCCGGCTATTACCCTGTGCAATGGCAAAAAGGATGAACACAGCTTACAATTAGCGACCCGCAATTCAGCATCCTCCAGGCAGGCAGTGGAGAAGGTGTCTTCTGGTCCCCAACATTGATCGACGGAGTGTCAGATGGAATGGAGGAGTACAGCGAAAAAGAGGAATGGCTGGATGCATGCAACTTCCTAAATTCAACAGGACAACTACAACAACATACAGTTACAGTATCCATCTTCATTTCTACTTATCTTTTAAGTAATGTTATTGCTGTCAACTTCTATGAGTGTGACTCTGTGCATATGTTTGCTCTCTGCTTCAATTCATCCCTCCAGCCATTGTATACTTTTTTCTTTGCTATTTTTAAACTAATTTAATGTACTAAGTGGTTCTTCTCTCTGAGGGCAGATATGCATGTGAAATTGCGTAATTACTGCAGCCCTGTACTGTGACATTGTTTCTTCAAAGATAGTACATTGTAGAAAGTACTACTTACTTTTCAGTAACCTATCCATTTAGCAAACAACTGCATGCATGCAGTAGTGCATGCACTTCCTTTATATCCCTTAAAAGATTTATGGATAGCTTCGTATCCAAAGATTTGTTTATTTTCATTTGTTGTTTGTCCATGCTGTGTTTTTTTTTTCCTCTCTCCACAAAACTTTCCCCACAAACCCCATTCCCATCCAAGTTTCAAACCCTAACCCTCTTCCCCCGGGCTGTGTAGTTTTCATTGAGGTGTGAGTAAATTACAACAATAATTCCACACACTTGCTGGGGAGGATAAGGTGCAAGCAACCTCCTCAAATCAATTTTAAGGCAGCTAGATGAATCTTAGGATATTGTAATTCTGGTTAAAAAAACAACAATGAGTATTTTCAAATAAATTTTGAATTTCATGCCCACCATCGATTGGATCCTTCATCAATATCATCCTCCTACATGTCAAGAAGACTTCTTGTTACGCTGCTGTGTCACTGTTCTTCTTGTAGCCATAATCATCCATGCAATTCTTTTTTCCCATTACTTATCTTCAGCATTGCTTAGGCTACTGTTCCTTCTAATACTCCTCTCAGGGCAACTCAACGTCTCATTTAATTTACTTTGTTTTTCATATGCTGCTACTGCTAGTGTGGTACCACTCCTTCTAACACCACAACAACGGAATTTCGGTCCGGGATGGCGTAATCGCCATTTGCCATGCAGCCAGCGCTGTGCCTAGCTCTATTCTCAAACACGAATCACAGGTAAGATAAGCATTTTGGGGAGGTAGAATAATGGGCTAGGACTCGGAGGAGTGACTGACAGTAGTACTAGTAGAGTACTAGTAGGCCAATTGAATTCACTAACTCTGTTAGTGGCACTTTTGAACATTTTTGGACGTTTTAGATAATTCATGCTGGTAAGTTTGAGGAAACCAAACGTGCCATAACCCCCGCCCACCACCCCACAAAATAAGATCAACACGTACACTATGTTGAAGTATCTAAAATGAATAATGATATATTTCCCCTAACAAAAATAAACTCTCCCTAACCCAAACAATTGTCCATTTCAAGTAGTCCACTAGTCCCAAATAATCCCCAACTCCTGATTCCCACTCCCCGAACATTCTTTAAAAAAGGGGCAAGGGACACAGTCACTGCCGGCGGTGTTTGGACAGGCGGTCCCGGCGCTCCTTGCGGAAGTCCTGGAGCTGTTTTTTAAGGTTGTCCACCTTGACCTCCAGGTAGTCCACTCTTAGGCATAGGCGGCGCATGCGTGCCTTCCAGGCTCTAGGGGGGCCAGCTGCTGGTGTTCTTGCAGCTGAGCGGCGGCGGGGGGCTGTCCGAGCACGGTGCCGTGCTGGAGGCTGATGGCTGCTGGACACAGGGTCAGTGCTGGAGGAGGTTGTTGACGCCCCCTCCTCCTGTTCCCGAGCCCACAGCCGGCAATATTCCACCCGAATGGCCTCCAGCTTCCGGGCCCTGGCCCAGACAGCCATATCCCTTCTGGTGAGCTTTTTGGGAGCATCTATATGAAGAAAGAAAGAAAAATGATGTAACCAATACTCTTTAACAATAACACAAAATAATTCAACAGAAAGTTGTCTCACAGTAACACTAGCAATTTGCAAGCACAGTATAACATTTTGGCGAGTATCTTTCCGCCATCTTTGTAGGCTGTAACAGTGGGAGTTTCAGGAATTCTACTACCAGGCAGCACTATGGACTCAATACATAGTCAGAGAGTACACCAGTATTCTTCTTTTTTTCTCTAGTTTTGCAAAAAAAATTACTTGTACGTGAATTTGTGGTAGCCGGCATAATGCCAGCTCAGTCAGCTTGCACCCAAGAAAAAGATACACAAACCGTGATGACGCAGACTTGCATGCATTACTTTAAGCAGTACATGCAGGTGGGGATAGGGAAGCTCTTACTTTTGTATAGGGGTGGCACTGGCCATACTCGGTTACAACAAGGGCTACTGCTCAATGTAATTTATATTTCGCACTGCCCCCCCTGGGCCTTCAGTACTACAAACGGAAAATGAAGATTATTCATTTCTGATCATGTATCCAGCCGATCACATGATCTCTTTGCTTATATGATGGATGACTTTAGGTGCTTTGTTGTGATAGATTGAGTGAACAACAGCAATAGTCCACCCATGATTAACACAGCAGAAAGAAAATTATGAACATAGGGAGTGAGTGTGGTAACCATAATTGCAAGAAGAAGGGACTTGACTTGATATAATGGTCAACTATACAATACATACACAATATATGCTGTGCTTGCAAAGTAAACTACTGTACTGTTACTTTAGGCAAGGGAGAGTGCCTGAACAATCACAACTTGTAGTATTTGGATTTCCTCTGCTTTGCTACTCTGGCACGGACATGCTGTTCGAACAAAGTAAACTCTTCATGCACTGAGCGTCTGCTCTACACATACACCTCTGCTATGTATGAGGAAGAAGATACCATCCAGGCTTCCAAAGTAAACGTCTATCAATCTTCTAAATGTCTCAACTGTAACAACTTTACGTTTTCTCAACAACCAAATAACACCCTTTTAATTTTATTTGGTAAACCACCGTCTTGACTTGCATTTCAGTTTCACCAAAATGATACATTGAAATGCACACCACACATGAATTTTCTGATTGATCCACATAGGCAGTCTTTTTTTCTTTCTCCTCCAACCATCCTTGCTTCAAGCAGCCATGCATCTGATTCCTTCCTATCAGCCACCTCTGTATGCATTCAAAAACGTGCATCATTCTTTAGTCATAAATGTTACGACTCGCTCGTCCTTCCATTGACCCTAAGTTCTTTCCCTTTTCGTTCATCACATCCCTCAAGTTCATCTGACATGACTTGGCTTCACGATAAAAGTTTCCCAGCTGATTTGAAGTCAAATAGAGGGGGCCATTGCTTACTCGAGAACTACCGCCGCTAATGCTATTGCTAAGTCAAGGGTCACTGTCTTCTCCGTGATTGGCTAAAAAAAATGTAGTTCTAAATCAGTAACTGGTCTTAACAGTACAGTGTACTTGTAGTAGTGTACTGTCTACTGTACAGTACATCATACACTCCTTTGCAAGCCTATTCTAAAATGTCAATAAGTAAGGAGTATAATAATACCTTTTCACCATCCGCCGCTGCTGAGCCACCCCCCTCAGCTCCTCCTGGTGGCGCCGCCGCATCCGCCGCTTGAGTGGACCCCTCCGCGCTGCTGGCCCCGGCACTGGTGGTGGCAAGTGCTGCATCCGATGTTGTGATGCCTAGAAAAAACATGTCATATTTTTAGATGCCATACACCACTCCTGCTTCGTCTCGTAATGGAAGAGAAAATGTTATACAATTTTTAATTATTGGGACTGAAACGAAGTCACGGTTTTGGGGAGGGTGTTAACTCATATGCTTAGCCATAACATGCAACTCTTTTTGGCACAACTGATGAATGCTTGCTCTTTAACGTGCAACATTTTTATAATTACAGACAGAACCAACTAATCCTCATCACCACCAGGAGGACTTGAAGTTCCAACAAGGTGAGGACTCCCGAGTCCAGCACAGTTACTTATGACTGAGGTATGTGGAAAGTCGAACTGCACCTATCATCAACAATGTCCTATTTCTC
Source organism: Lissotriton helveticus (assembly GCF_964261635.1). NCBI lineage: Eukaryota > Metazoa > Chordata > Amphibia > Caudata > Salamandridae > Lissotriton > Lissotriton helveticus. The sequence goes on along the minus strand of NC_136072.1, from coordinate 508,609,228 downwards.
TTGTCCATACTTCTGTATGTGCAGAATAGTCCCTGAAACACTAGCGGTATGGTATGTGCTACTATCAAATCAGAAAGCCAACTACAAGCTTATTCTTGGTGGACATTGACATTTTGCTGTTGGAAATTGTCAAAGCACTAACATTAAGAAGACTGGCATAGACAGCAAGGGCAACCCAGAGGACTGCACTGAGTGCCTCTAGAGCTATTGCTGGATCAGAGTTTTGTTTAACACTGTTTGCCGACTGGGCAAGCTTAGCTACCCACACAGACCGACTCAGAAATAATAGTAAATAGTAGTAGCACAGAGAGTGATGGTAGAGAGACAGGATAAGAAAGTAGAAACAGTCAACAAGAAGATCAAAGACTATTTTGTAAAAAATAGAATTAGGAAACAGTTTGGAATAAATAGGAGCTGTAAAAGTTAGGAAAGTATAATTATATTAACAACAGAACAACTTACTGGGGCCAGCAGAAGAGCCTGCAGAGGACCGTTCCTGCCCACTCTGTTCCGCCGGAGTCTGGGATGTTGCTGCCTTGCCCCTGGGAGGTGCTGATGATCATGAAATAAACACAAACATGGATGATTGTTTTTTGGAAATATTTGATTTCTTTGACCACAATCTAAAATTATCTCGGGGAAACAAATTAGCAACAATTGCACTACATGTATTAACCTATCTGATCTGGTCAACTAGGAGGATACTAGTACAGTATTGCTGGATTCGCAGACCGTCTACTTGGAAAGTTATGTAAATCACTAACTAAACCAACAACAAAAAGGTTCCACTACGACTGCCAGCACTCAGCAGCACGCGACGTGACAGACACAGTCCGTCATCATGATTGCAGAGCACTAAAAAATGTCCTACTACTAATAACAAGTGATAATATACTCAACCTATTAATCCATCACTATCTCTTCTTCTTAGTGGCAGCAGGAGTACAAAGGAAGGACTAGACTTGAGTCTCTAGTCTCTCTAGCATTACACAGTTCTGTAAAGTACTACACTCATACATATTCAGGCCAAATAAGCACAAAATTGCAAACAAGTAAGCATAGTAGCAACGCCACTGAGGAGGCTAGCACCTGCAATCACAGAAGCTATTTAAACACTATTTTACCTGCAATGTAATCGAATAGGCAGCATTCTCGCTCTTCGGGAAAAACATATATTAGCAATATAACACAGAGCAGTAGAATACAAAGTAGTTATTAAATAGCTACTCACCAAGGCCAGGGATCTCCACGCCTAGCAGGTGGAGCAGGTCCTAGTCCCGGTCGAGGACGTCGGCCCACCGGTGCGTCGCTTGGTCATAGGTGCGCCGGACCCCGACTCCCTCCGCATGGCCCAGCACACCTTATCCCACCGCTGGCTACGCTCCCGGAGGCCATACCCTTGACCGGGCCTGCCCCCTGCTGCCACGGTCTTAGGGAGGTGGCGCAGAACAAAAAATATAAGGGCTGCCACCTGCATCGCAGTAAAAACCGCCCTGACCACTACATCCTCCCCCTCAATCGCCCGCATGGGAGTCGGGTACGGGGTGCGGGAACCTTCCCCTTGCTTTTCCCGGCTCCCTTTGCCATGGTCCTGGGCGAAAGAAGAAAAGAATAGGGGAAAAATAAGAAATAAAATAAAAGAGAGAGCTAAACAAAAAAATTAGTTATTAAAGTAACAAAAAGTTGAAAAAAACACAAAACATAGATGTAGACAAATAGAGAGATAGATAATGAGCAAAAAAGAGCAAAAAAAAGTTCAAAGAAACAAAGGATTGCAAAGATTAAAAGAGGATAGAAAAGCCATGCCCAGAACCATAGCAATAAATGAAAAACAAGATGGCCGCGCCCATTGAGTACCGCGTGGATAAGTTTGCGCGATATTTCTCCCGCAAGCACGCAAAAACACACGCGAACTCGTAATAGCGCGTTGCATACAACACAAGCTTGCCAATAGCGCCCGGAAACGGAAATACTCAATGCGCACAAGATGGCCGCACCCATGCATGACCGCATGGGTATCTTCGCGGTCGGTGCGCTGCAAGCGGCCCGCGAATATGCAAAAAAACCCACGTACACGCAAACAAAATCTGCAAATTCGCACGAATTCGCGGATTATGCGATCGCAAATTCGATTTCACGCGAATTCGCGGACCGTGAATTCGCAAATTTCGCCCATACTTAGTTAATTGCATAGCTCTTTGCCCCATACACAGGCAGGTCAATTGGAACTGTTGCATAGTCCGCCTATGTTCTTTTATATTCGAATAAGGACTGGTTATGTGTAAAAGATTTGTAGGACACTTTTGATTTGATTATTGTTTGTGATTTTTTATATGTTTTTCCACATGTATGTTTTGTTTCATTTGTAATGTTGAACATTCTCATAAATATGGTATACTGAAAAATGTGTTATCTAGCTTATGACATTATTGACTGTTGATGTACATATGTTTGAAATGAGCCATAAGTGCTGTGAAATAAATTACATAAACATAGAATTCTTGGTATAAGCTCACATTTAAAGATTCAGTAAATAACCTATTCGATCAATGTTTTGTTTTACATATATTAAAGCTGGCATGGACAAGTAGTAAGGTATATGCAATTCTTTGTGTTACTTTTGTGTCTACGTTAGGGTATTGGTTAGTGTGACTGTTTTTGTCACACTAGTCAGTGGACAGACTACACATTGTCCACAAGGGAAGTGGCTGGTAACAGGAGGTAGGTTCCACAGTGGATTTTGTGGTGGAGGCATCTTTTTTCTAGGCCTAGTGTTGATTAATAAGTCTTTTAGGTTGTCAGTTCTTTTGAACACAAACCTTGGAGGGCTTAGGCTGTGGCTGGCCGCCTTCCTCGAGACAAATGGATCCCTCGACCACTCGCAGTCCGGTTTCAGAGCCAACCACAGCACCGAGACCGCCCTCATCGCAGCCACTGACGACATCCAAAACCCTGCTCGACAACGGGGAAAGAGCGGCACTCATCCTCCTGGACCTCTCCGCAGCGTTCGACACGGTCTGCCACCATACCCTAGTGCAGCGCCTCAGCAACATCGGAATCCAGGAGAAGGCACTGGAGTGGATCATCTCCTTCCTCGCCGGAAGAACCCAGAGAGTTCGCCTCCCCCCGTTCAGATCAGAGGCCACCGAAGTCATCTGCGGCGTACCACAAGGATCATCGCTCAGCCCCACGCTGTTCAACGTCTACATGAGCCCCCTCGCGGCCATCGCACGCCAACACAACCTCAACATCATCTCCTACGCCGACAACACCCAGCTGATCCTCTCCCTCACCAACGACCCCGCAACCGCCAGAACCAACCTACACGAAGGGATGAAAGACGTAGCCGAGTGGATGATGAACAGCCGCCTGAAACTGAACTCGGATAAGATGGAAGTCCTCATCCTGGGATCATCATCCTCCGCCTGGGACGACTCCTGGTGGCCCCCTGCCCTGGGCAGCGCAACCAAACCAATGGACCACGCACGCAACCTGGGCTTCATCCTGGACTCCTCCCTCTCGATGACCAGACAAGTCAACGCTGTCTCCTAGTCATGCTTCAACATCCTACGCATGCTACGGAAGATCTTCCGGTGGATCCCCACCGAAACCAGGAAGACGGTCACCCAGGCGCTCGTCACCAGCCGACTGGACTACGGTAGCTCCCTCTATGCCGGAACCACAGCCAAACTTCAGAGAACACTCCAGCACATTCAGAATGCCTCAGCACGACTCATCCTGGACATCCCCCGACACAGCCACATCTTCGGACACCTGAGAGACCTGCACTGGCTCCCCATCAGCAAGAGAATCACGTTCCGACTCCTCACCCACACATTCAAAGCTCTCCACAACCAAGGCCCCAGATACCTCAACGACCGCCTGACCTTCTACACTCCCACCCGCCGGCTACGATCGACCAGCCACGCCCTCGCTGCCGTTCCCCGCATCCGAAGAGCCACAACGGGAGGAAGATCCTTCTCCTCCCTGGCGGCCAAGACATGGAACTCCCTCCCCATCCACCTCCGCCTGACCCAAGACCACCTCTCCTTCAGGAAGCAACTCAAGACCTGGCTGTTCGAGCAGTTGCGGACCCCCCCCCAAGCGCCTTGAGACCCTCTGGGTGAGTAGCGCGCTATACAAATGCTTTGATTGATTGATTGGTCACCAAAATTGAGAATTTTCCAATGTTTTCGAATGACCCGTCTAATCATGTTCGATTCGGGTATAAAGGTGGTTACAAATGTCATGTGTTCTGTTTTTGCTTTTGGTTGTGTATCAAGAAGTGATTCTCTATTGGTATTGCAGGTTCTCTTTTGAGCCTTTTTTATTTTGTTAACGGGGTAAATTCTTATGATAAAATGGTTGTTTAGTTCCGATGACTGTAATTTGAAATCATCCAGGTAATTACAGTTACGTCTAATCCATAGAAATTGCCCATATAGGAGTGTTGAAAAGACAAATTCCAAACGCAGGTGTGGGTAAGTACTGAACTTTATTCTGTCACCAGCTCTCCAGCACTGTCAGAGACATGCCAACACTCTAAGGCAAGCTCTGGCAGGGCAAACCAAGGGGAGGGGGAAACGGGAGGCGGAATATACCAAGGTGAAAAGGGAAAGGAGAGGAAGATTACAACACATCTCCCTTCGGCCAATAAAGGAAAAAAGGAGGGGAGAGCTAAGGACATAAACCTGCAGAACCAGCAGAAGGAGGGTAGGGAAGACAAAGAGCAGAGAGGAAGGAAAAATGCAGGGGAGAGAACCACTTGCAAAAGTGTTACAATTCCTATAGCAAACAGAAGACATAAAAAAAATGCCCATGAAGGAATATAAATTAACAAGGAGCAGTACAGTGCAGGTTGTTGTAAACTCTAGGAAAGAAAAGGGTGATATGTTCAAACCCTCAATGGGAGATGTGTGATAGGTCCAAACTCCATCTCTTGTAGTTTTGTCCACATCCAGATTGTTGTCAAGAGGAAATAGCATGTGTTTAATAATTATCTGCACCAAATGGCAATGAGCTCACTGGTTACAGAGGTCCACAATCAGTTTCTTCAAATTTGATTCCCAAATTTCCTATGAACTTTACAATTTCAACAGAGGAGAACATTACATTTTTTTCCTGTGATTAAGCTATCAGGGACACCTTCACAAGTGAATGATACTTTTAAAAACTCAATGAGGGGGTTGGTTGTTGCATAAGGTACAAACTGGTGCTTGATCCACTTGGAGGTGAAGTCAATGAGTAGGAACATGAATTTCTTTTTACTTTCTAACTGACCTTAGGGACCAATAACTTCTAAGGCAAGTTTAGTCCACGGAACACTTGATACAATGTCTGGCTTTCCGGGAACGCTCACCTTTACACCTTCAGAAGCACCAATCCTCAATTCCATCTCAGTTAAGTCAGGAACTGTATGTTTGGCTGTAGACAAACCCGATCTTTATTACTAGGGTCAAGCATGACCCCTAATTGCCTTTGATGGTGCCAACCTAACAGGTTTGACCCTTCGTTTACCACTTAGACATTACCAATAGTTGATCTATCCTTGAAATCAATAAACATCTCTACCCTGCCTACCAACGGACCCCAACGAAGCAGCCCGCAACTTCACACAGTGGCTGACCGCCTGCGCCGACGACCTCGCGCCACTAAAGAACCCTCCCAGCAGACCCAGAAGCAAGAAGGCATCCTGGTTCACCGACGACCTCAAGGACTCCAAGAAGACCTGCCGCACCCTCGAGAAAGCCTGGCTCCTCGACCGGACCACCGACAACATGACTGCCCTCAAACACGCTACCCGCAAGCACCACCAGCTCATCCGCACCACCAAGAAGAAATCCCTGAAGGAACGACTGGACAACAACGCCCACGACAGCAAAGAGCTCTTCACTATCGTCAAGGAGTTCTCCAACCCCAGCACCGGCACCAACGACATCACTCCGTCACAAGACCTCTGCGACTCCCTCGCCTCGTTCTTCCACCGCAAGATTGCCGACATCCACAACAGCTTCGGCGCCCCACCCACGCACCCAACCGTCGAACCAACGCCCCCCACTGCCACCCTTCGCAACTGGACCACGGTGACCACCGAAGACATAGCCCGCACGATGAACACCATCCACTCCGGATCACCGACCGACCCCTGCCCACACCACGTCTTCAACAAGGCCGACTCCACCATCGCACCCCAACTCTGAAACATCATCAACGCCTCCTTCAACACCGCCACCTTCCCGGAGAGCTGGAAGCTCGCCGAGATCAGCGCCCTCCTGAAGAAACCTACAGCGGACCCCACTGATCTCAAAAACTTCCGCCCCATCTCGCTCCTCCCTTTTCCTGCTAAAGTCATCGAGAAGATCGTCAACAGACAGCTGACCGCCTTCCTCGAGACGAACGGATCCCTCGACCCCTCGCAGTCCGGCTTCAGAGCCAACCACAGCACCGAGACCGCCCTCATCGCAGCCACCGACGACATCCGGACCCTGCTCGACAAGGGGGAAACAGTGGCCCTCATCCTCCTGGACCTCTCCGCTGCGTTCGACACGGTCTGCCACCGCACCCTAGTCCAGCGCCTCAGCAACATCGGTATCCAAGAGAAGGCACTGGAGTGGATCATCTCGTTCCTCGCCGGAAGAACACAAAGAGTCCGCCTCCCCCCGTTTCGCTCCGAGGCCACCAAAGTCATCTGCGGCGTCCCGCAAGGATCTTCACTCAGCCCCACTCTCTTCAACATCTACATGAAACCTCTCGCAGCCATCGCACGCCAGCACAACCTCAACATCATCTCTTACGCCGACGACACCCAGCTGATCCTCTCCCTCACCAGAGACCCCGACACCGCCAGAACCTGCCTACACGAAGGGATGAAAGACGTCGCCGAGTGGATGAAGGACAGCCGCCTGAAACTGAACTCGGACAAGATGGAAGTCCTCATCCTGGGATCTTCGCCCTCCGCCTGGGACGACTCCTGGTGGCCCCCAGCCCTGGGCACCGCACCCAAGCCAACCGACCACGCACGCAACCTGGGCTTAATCCTGGACCCCTCCCTCTCGATGACCAGACAAGTCAACGCCGTCTCCTCATCGTGCTTCAACACCCTGCGTATGCTTCGCAAGATCTTCCGCTGGATCCCGACCGAGACCAGGAAGACTGTCACCCAGGCACTCGTCACCAGCCGACTGGACTACGGAAACGCCCTCTACGCCGGAACCACAGCCAAGCTACAGAAAAGACTCCAGCGCATCCAGAACGCCTCCGCCCGACTCATCCTGGATGTGCCCCGACGCAGCCACATCTCCAGCCACCTGAGGAACCTGCACTGGCTCCCCGTCGACAAGAGGATCACGTTCCGGCTCCTCACCCACGCACACAAGTCTCTCCACGACCTGGGCCCCAAGTACCTCAACGACCGCCTGACCTTCTACACGCCCACCCGCCAGCTACGGTCCACCAGCCTCGCCCTCGCAGCCGTACCACGCATCCGAAGAGCCACCGCCGGAGGAAGATCCTTCTCTTACCTGGCTGCCAAGACTTGGAACTCCCTCCCCATCCACCTTCGGCTGACCCAGGACCATCTCGCCTTCAGGAAACAACTCAAGACCTGGCTGTTCGAGCAGTAGCATACCCCTCCCCCAAGCGCCTTGAGACCCTCCCGGGTGAGTAGTGTGCTATATAAATGGCATGATTGATTGATTGATTGAGCATAACTCATGGGGGCAATGTTAGGTTCTAACACATTAAGATTAGGAAAGCCAAATAGGTCATTCATATCCTTTTGGTTTATCATTGCAAATGGAGAACATGAGTCAACAAATACTGTCACAGGTTTTTTGTTCAATACAATGGTACATTCAGGATACTTATATTGCGCAGGATCTCTCATGGAAGTGGTATCCTCGGCATTCTTCACTTGAAACACGTACTTAGGAAAATGTTCTTCACCACTGCTAGCCATTTTTCCCTGGTTATTCTCCCCTTCTCTGCATACCCTAGCACAGTGGCTCTTCTTATTGCACTTCATGCATGTAGAATTGCGGGCGTTGCAGTGAACACTGTACGCTAAATGGTTGCTGCTGCCGCACCTGAAGCATTTTAATCCTTCTGAAACACTAACGGGTTTTTCAGCCTTAACTTCTCTGGGCCTGATCTTAAGAACTTCCATATCAGTGTTGATGTCAACAGTACATTTAGTATTAGATAGACAACAGACTGGTTCTTTGGGTGGGTTCATCTCTAAAATACACTTAGCAGTGTGTTCAATGGATTGAGCTATACTAATGGCTTCTTTTAATGAAGGGTTTTAAGCAAGAAGTTTTTCTTTAATACGCGGGTTGTGGGTACACCTTACTAGCTGGTCCCTAATGAGCGAATCATTTAGCTCGCCAAATTTGCATAGTTGAGTTAGGCCCCTAAGCGCAGCTATGTAATTAGTGACCAACTCTTGTTTGCCCTGAACACGAGTAAAGAACTTGTGCCGTTCTAGGACTACGTTAACCTTGTCCCCGAAATGTTTTTCTAATTTCAATAGTGTGATTTTAAATACATCCAAATCTATCTCATCATCCTCTAATTCAGAATCAGGTAGGGTATCATACATTTTCCTGCCCTGAACCCCTAGGTTGTGTAGCAGAACATGTTGTTTGCTAACAGCAGAGAATTCCCCCCCCCCACCCCCCAATAGCAATAAGGTAGGAATCAAACAAATTAATCCAATCTTTCCAATGGATTTCTGGGTCCCCAATTTCATTTAGAAAGGAGGGAGGTTGACTCATGGATGACGCTGCCATGGAGGATGAAATGGAGGAAATTACTTCTTCTTAACGTAAGGGGAGAAAATGAGGAGAAGGAACAATTAGAGAACCCCTCTAGATAGCAATCCACATGTTACACATGGCACTATAACAAAATAAAAAAACACCAACTGGGAATATACAGGTTACCCAGATAGCACACATGGAACTCCTATAAATAGAATTACCAAGGTAAACAGAATAACATAATGAGGAATACTCAACCTAACAGTTCACAATGCTGGCAATAGGAGACAGAAATGACAAAGTACAGGGTGAACTGGGAGTACCTGGTAAGCTAGAATACTATAATTCCAACAATGTCTTAAGGGAGAAGTAGAAATTTACAAATGTCAGTTAAAAATTAGGAATCAAAAAAAATAATATGCACCACAGGAAGGATGTTCTGAAAAGGAATGGTGTGTGTGTCACCGTTGAAGACAGGATACTATGCAGAGGGGTTTAGATAAGCTTGGTGTGTGTATCACCGTGAAACGCTGTGACACATGGGAGGAAATTGTACCCACGGTGGAATGAGTGAAACACCAAAGGGCAAGGCAATAGGCGCCGGAGGAAAAGGGAAAATAAATCAGTTCTGCCCAAAATTTTACAAGCGGTAGGGAGGGGAAAGAAAATGGATAATGTGACAGTCTTACTTGAAAGATACAGCCGAGTCTGAGGGTAACACTTCACTGGTTGCTGCTGTGAAAATATTGTCGACACAGCTTGAGGAACTCGAAGAACAGAACACTCCAGATCAGGCGTCACTGGGAAGCTGGAGCGCTAAACGTCGACAGGCTGACAGGGGAGAATGGGGCGCCGGGAGCGGTCACAGCACATCGATGAAGCTGACAGGCAATGCGGAGAAAGACTTCCACCGGCGGCCCTGAGGAGAGTGGAGCGCCGGGAGCGTACAAGTCACGTCGTCACCGCTGACAGGAACTTTGAAGGAGATTGATTAGAGGCGTCCCCGAGGAGAATGGCGTGCCGGGGGTCTCCAGAGGAAATCCGCAAGGCAGCTTGGCGAAGAGCACTCTCCTGGCAGGAATCACCACAAAGGTGAGAGACACTCGAGCACCGGAGCCCACAACAAGGAAATGGCCTCCGTCGCCAAGAAGAAAAAGGCTGGATGAGGCACCCCGACTCGACCACTGAAGGAGGACGTCGGAGGAAAGAGGAGCCTAGGGCAGAGAAAGTTCCATCTAGGCTCACCCCAAGGAGTCGACACAGGGATAATTGGACACTAGGATCTACCGATCCAGCTACGAAGGCAGCAGCACAGCACCCAACTCCAGTACCCCACGCAGGCAGCACCCGCCTTCAGCACCACACAGGCACCACAGGCAACACTGCGGGCAAGCGACAGTGGACCCAGGCATGAGAGTCCAATACACGTCCCGGCTATGAATCTCTCTCCTTCTTATGAACGAAAGAACCAAGGGACATCACTGGAGCAGCAATCACTGACAGCAATCCGCACCTTCCCAGGGGTTGGTCGAAGGACTAGGAAGATCCTTTCACACGTGAACTGTAATTTTGCACCCGACTTGAAGATGGAGAGATGATTCAGAAAAAGGGGTGGTGATGAACAGAGTGCCTGAATTAAGCAGACCACTCTTACCCAGTCCAAAGATCAGGGATTGATCCATCACCGTTTTTTAGCTCACTGCACCATCCCAGCTCAGAACTTGGCTATATGCAAATTAGTCTGTTCCTGTCCCAGTGCATGATGGGAACAGGGCAAACCAAACTACCAAGCCAATTCTTGTACTGGGAAGGAAACAAGCTTCCGGGGACCGGTTTCTGCCATTTCAGGCGTCGTCGGCCCGGCTTGCTTGAATCCTGATGGTGCAATGAGCAAGGGACTCACATCTGAGTATACCCTTCCACACTTATGGTGGACAAAATGATTCAGAAAAGGGGGTGGTGATGAACAGAGTGCCTGAATTAAGCAGACCACTCTTACCCAGTCCAAAGATCAGGGCTTGATCCATCACCGTTTTTTAGCTCACTGCACCATCCCAGCTCAGAACTTGGCTATATGCAAATTAGTCTGTTCCTGTCCCAGTGCATGATGGGAACAGGGCAAACCAAACTACCAAGCCAATTCTTGTACTGGGAAGGAAACAAGCTTCCGGGGACCGGTTTCTGCCATTTCAGGCGTCGTCGGCCCGGCTTGCTTGAATCCTGATGGTGCAATGAGCAAGGGACTCACATCTGAGTATACCCATCCACGCTTATGGTGAACAAAATGATTCAGAAAAGGGGGTGGTGATGAACAGAGTGCCTGAATTAAGCAGACCACTCTTACCCAGTCCAAAGATCAGGGCTTGATCCATCACCGTTTTTTAGCTCACTGCACCATCCCAGCTCAGAACTTGGCTATATTCAAATTAGTCTGTTCTTGTCCCAGTGCATGATGGGAACAGGGCAAACCAAACTACCAAGCCAATTCTTGTACTGGGAAGGAAACAAGCTTCCGGGGACCGGTTTCTGCCATTTCAGGCGTCGTCGGCCCGGCTTGCTTGAATCCTGATGGTGCAATGAGCAAGGGACTCACATCTGAGTATACCCTTCCACACTTATGGTGGACAAAATGATTCAGAAAAGGGGGTGGTGATGAACAGAGTGCCTGAATTAAGCAGACCACTCTTACCCAGTCCAAAGATCAGGGCTTGATCCATCACTGTTTTTTAGCTCACTGCACCATCCCAGCTCAGAACTTGGCTATATGCAAATTAGTCTGTTCCTGTCCCAGTCCATGATGGGAACAGGGCAAACCAAACTACCAAGCCAATTCTTGTACTGGGATAGAAACAAGCTTCCGGGGACCGGTTTCTGCCATTTCAGGCGTCGTCGACCCGGCTTGCTTGAATCCTGATGGTGCAATGAGCAAGGGACTCACATCTGAGTATACCCTTCCACGCTTATGGTGGACAAAATGATTCAGAAAAGGGGGTGGTGATGAACAGAGTGCCTGAATTAAGCAGACCACTCTTACCCAGTCCAAAGATCAGGGCTTGATCCATCACCGTTTTTTAGCTCACTGCACCATCCCAGCTCAGAACTTGGCTATATGCAAATTAGTCTGTTCCTGTCCCAGTGCATGATGGGAACAGGGCAAACCAAACTACCAAGCCAATTCTTGTACTGGGAAGGAAACAAGCTTCCGGGGACCGGTTTCTGCCATTTCAGGCGTCGTCGGCCCGGCTTGCTTGAATCCTGATGGTGCAATGAGCAAGGGACTCACATCTGAGTATACCCTTCCACGCTTATGGTGGACAAAATGATTCAGAAAAGGGGGTGGTGATGAACAGAGTGCCTGAATTAAGCAGACCACTCTTACCCAGTCCAAAGATCAGGGCTTGATCCATCACCGTTTTTTAGCTCACTGCACCATCCTAGCTCAGAACTTGGCTATATGCAAATTAGTCTGTTCCTGTCCCAGTGCATGATGGGAACAGGGCAAACCAAACTACCAAGCCAATTCTTATACTGGGAAGGAAACAAGCTTCCGGGGACCGGTTTCTGCCATTTCAGGCGTCGTCGGCCCGGCTTGCTTGAATCCTGATGGTGCAATGAGCAAGGGACTCACATCCGAGTATACCCTTCCACGCTTATGGTGGACAAAATGATTCAGAAAAGGGGGTGGTGATGAACAGAGTGCCTGAATTAAGCAGACCACTCTTACCAAGTCCAAAGATCAGGGCTTGATCCATCACCGTTTTTTAGCTCACTGCACCATCCCAGCTCAGAACTTGGCTATATGCAAATTAGTCTGTTCCTGTCCCAGTGCATGATGGGAACAGGGCAAACCAAACTACCAAGCCAATTCTTGTACTGGGAAGGAAACAAGCTTCCGGGGACTGGTTTCTGCCATTTCAGGCGTCGTCGGCCCGGCTTGCTTGAATCCTGATGGTGCAATGAGCAAGGGACTCACATCTGAGTATACCCTTCCACGCTTATGGTGGACAAAATGATTCAGAAAAGGGGGTGGTGATGAACAGAGTGCCTGAATTAAGCAGACTACTCTTACCCAGTCCAAAGATCAGGGCTTGATCCATCACCGTTTTTTAGCTCACTGCACCATCCCAGCTCAGAACTTGGCTATATGCAAATTAGTCTGTTCCTGTCCCAGTGCATGATGGGAACAGGGCAAACCAAACTAGCAAGCCAATTCTTGTACTGGGAAGGCAACAAGCTTCCGGGGACCGGTTTCTGCCATTTCAGGCGTCGTCGGCCCGGCTTGCTTGAATCCTGATGGTGCAATGAGCAAGGGACTCACATCTGAGTATACCCTTCCACGCTTATGGTGGACAAAATGATTCAGAAAAGGGGGTGGTGATGAACAGAGTGCCTGAATTAAGCAGACCACTCTTACCCAGTCCAAAGATCAGGGCTTGATCCATCACCGTTTTTTAGCTCACTGCACCATCCCAGCTCAGAACTTGGCTATATGCAAATTAGTCTGTTCCTGTCCCAGTGCATGATGGGAACAGGGCAAACCAAACTACCAAGCCAATTCTTGTACTGGGAAGGAAACAAGCTTCCGGGGACCGGTTTCTGCCATTTCAGGCGTCGTCGGCCCGGCTTGCTTGAATCCTGATGGTGCAATGAGCAAGGGACTCACATCTGAGTATACACTTCCACGCTTATGGTGGACAAAATGATTCAGAAAAGGGGGTGGTGATGAACAGAGTGCCTGAATTAAGCAGACCACTCTTACCCAGTCCAAAGATCAGGGCTTGATCCATCACCGTTTTTTAGCTCACTCACCATCCCAGCTCAGAACTTGGCTATATGCAAATTAGTCTGTTCCTGTCCCAGTGCATGATGGGAACAGGGCAAACCAAACTACCAAGCCAATTCTTGTACTGGGAAGGAAACAAGCTTCCGGGGACCGGTTTCTGCCATTTCAGGTGTCGTCGGCCCGGCTTGCTTGAATCCTGATGGTGCAATGAGCAAGGGACTCACATCTGAGTATACCCTTCCACGCTTATGGTGGACAAAATGATTCAGAAAAGGGGGTGGTGATGAACAGAGTGCCTGAATTAAGCAGACCACTCTTACCCAGTCCAAAGATCAGGGCTTGATCCATCACCGTTTTTTAGCTCACTGCACCATCCCAGCTCAGAACTTGGCTATATGCAAATTAGTCTGTTCCTGTCCCAGTGCATGATGGGAACAGGGCACACCAAACTACCAACCCAATTCTTGTACTGGGAAGGAAACAAGCTTCCGGGGACCGGTTTCTGCCATTTCAGGCGTCGTCGGCCCGGCTTGCTTGAATCCTGATGGTGCAATGAGCAAGGGACTCACATCTGAGTATACCCTTCCACGCTTATGGTGGACAAAATGATTCAGAAAAGGGGGTGGTGATGAACAGAGTGCCTGAATTAAGCAGACCACTCTTACTCAGTCCAAAGATCAGGGCTTGATCCATCACCGTTTTTTAGCTCACTGCACCATCCCAGCTCAGAACTTGGCTATATGCAAATTAGTCTGTTCCTGTCCCAGTGCATGATGGGAACAGGGCAAACCAAACTACCAAGCCAATTCTTGTACTGGGAAGGAAACAAGCTTCCGGGGACCGGTTTCTGCCATTTCAGGCGTCGTCGGCCCGGCTTGCTTGTATCCTGATGGTGCAATGAGCAAGGGACTCACATCTGAGTATACCCTTCCACACTTATGGTGGACAAAATGATTCAGAAAAGGGGGTGGTGATGAACAGAGTGCCTGAATTAAGCAGACCACTCTTACCCAGTCCAAAGATCAGGGCTTGATCCATCACCGTTTTTTAGCTCACTGCACCATCCCAGCTCAGAACTTGGCTATATGCAAATTAGTCTGTTCCTGTCCCAGTGCATGATGGGAACAGGGCAAACCAAACTACCAAGCCAATTCTTGTACTGGGAAGGAAACAAGCTTCCGGGGACCGGTTTCTGCCATTTCAGGCGTCGTCGGCCCGGCTTGCTTGAATCCTGATGGTGCAATGAGCAAGGGACTCACATCTGAGTATACCCTTCCACGCTTATGGTGGACAAAATGATTCAGAAAAGGGGTGGTGATGAACAGAGTGCCTGAATTAAGCAGACCACTCTTACCCAGTCCAAAGATCAGGGCTTGATCCATAACCGTTTTTTAGCTCACTGCACCATCCCAGCTCAGAACTTGGCTATATGCAAATTAGTCTGTTCCTGTCCCAGTGCATGATGGGAACAGGCAAACCAAACTACCAAGCCAATTCTTGTACTGGGAAGGAAACAAGCTTCCGGGGACCGGTTTCTGCCATTTCAGGCGTCGTCGGCCCGGCTTGCTTGAATCCTGATGGTGCAATGAGCAAGGGACTCACATCTGAGTATACCCTTCCACACTTATGGTGGACAAAATGATTCAGAAAAGGGGGTGGTGATGAACAGAGTGCCTGATTTAAGCAGACCACTCTTACCCAGTCCAAAGATCAGGGCTTGATCCATCACCGTTTTTTAGCTCACTGCACCATCCCAGCTCAGAACTTGGCTATATGCAAATTAGTCTGTTCCTGTCCCAGTGCATGATGGGAACAGGGCAAACCAAACTACCAAGCCAAATCTTGTACTGGGAAGGAAACAAGCTTCAGAGGACCGGTTTCTGCCATTTCAGGCGTCGTCGACCCGGCTTGCTTGAATCCTGATGGTGCAATGAGCAAGGGACTCACATCTGAGTATACCCTTCCACGCTTATGGTGGACAAAATGATTCAGAAAAGGGGGTGGTGATGAACAGAGTGCCTGAATTAAGCAGACCACTCTTACCCAGTCCAAAGATCAGGGCTTGATCCATCACCGTTTTTTAGCTCACTGCACCATCCCAGCTCAGAACTTGTCTATATGCAAATTAGTCTGTTCCTGTCCCAGTGCATGATGGGAACAGGGCAAACCAAACTACCAAGCCAATTCTTGTACTGGGAAGGAAACAAGCTTCCGGGGACCGGTTTCTGCCATTTCAGGCGTCGTCGGCCCGGCTTGCTTGAATACTGATGGTGCAATGAGCAAGGGACTCACATCTGAGTATACCCTTCCACGCTTATGGTGGACAAAATGATTCAGAAAAGGGGGTGGTGATGAACAGAGTGCCTGAATTAAGCAGACCACTCTTACCCAGTCCAAAGATCAGGGCTTGATCCATCACCGTTTTTTAGCTCACTGCACCATCCTAGCTCAGAACTTGGCTATATGCAAATTAGTCTGTTCCTGTCCCAGTGCATGATGGGAACAGGGCAAACCAAACTACCAAGCCAATTCTTGTACTGGGAAGGAAACAAGCTTCCGGGGACCGGTTTCTGCCATTTCAGGCGTCGTCGGCCCGGCTTGCTTGAATCCTGATGGTGCAATGAGCAAGGGACTCACATCTGAGTATACCCTTCCACGCTTATGGTGGACAAAATGATTCAGAAAAGGGGGTGGTGATGAACAGAGTGCCTGAATTAAGCAGACTACTCTTACCCAGTCCAAAGATCAGGGCTTGATCCATCACCGTTTTTTAGCTCACTGCACCATCCCAGCTCAGAACTTGGCTATATGCAAATTAGTCTGTTCCTGTCCCAGTGCATGATGGGAACAGGGCAAACCAAACTACCAAGCTAATTCTTGTACTGGGAAGGAAACAAGCTTCCTGGGACCGGTTTCTGCCATTTCAGGCGTCGTCGGCCCGGCTTGCTTGAATCCTGATGGTGCAATGAGCAAGGGACTCACATCTGAGTATACCCTTCCACGCTTATGGTGGACAAAATGATTCAGAAAAGGGGGTGGTGATGAACAGAGTGCCTGAATTAAGCAGACCACTCTTACCCAGTCCAAAGATCAGGGCTTGATCCATCACCGTTTTTTTGCTCACTGCACCATCCCAGCTCAGAACTTGGCTATATGCAAATTAGTCTGTTCCTGTCCCAGTGCATGATGGGAACAGGGCAAACCAAACTACCAAGCCAATTCTTGTACTGGGAAGGAAACAAGCTTCCAGGGACAGGTTTCTGCCATTTCAGGCGTCGTCGGCCCGGCTTGCTTGAATCCTGATGGTGCAATGAGCAAGGGACTCACATCTGAGTATACCCTTCCACACTTATGGTGGACAAAATGATTCAGAAAAGGGGGTGGTGATGAACAGAGTGCCTGAATTAAGCAGACCACTCTTACCCAGTCCAAAGATCAGGGCTTGATCCATCACCGTTTTTTAGCTCACTGCACCATCCCAGCTCAGAACTTGGCTATATGCAAATTAGTCTGTTCCTGTCCCAGTGCATGATGGGAACAGGGCAAACCAAACTACCAAGCCAATTCTTGTACTGGGAAGGAAACAAGCTTCCGGGGACCGGTTTCTGCCATTTCAGGCGTCGTCGGCCCGGCTTGCTTGAATCCTGATGGTGCAATGAGCAAGGGACTCACATCTGAGTATACCCTTCCACGCTTATGGTGGACAAAATGATTCAGAAAAGGGGGTGGTGATGAACAGAGTGCCTGAATTAAGCAGACCACTCTTACCCAGTCCAAAGATCAGGGCTTGATCCATCACCGTTTTTTAGCTCACTGAACCATCCCAGCTCAGAACTTGGCTATATGCAAATTAGTCTGTTCCTGTCCCAGTGCATGATGGGAACAGGGCAAACAAAACTACCAAGCCAATTCTTGTACTGGGAAGGAAACAAGCTTCCGGGGACCGGTTTCTGCCATTTCAGGTGTCGACGGCCCGGCTTGCTTGAATCCTGATGGTGCAATGAGCAAGGGACTCACATCTGAGTATACCCTTCCACGCTTATGGTGGACAAAATGATTCAGAAAAGGGGGTGGTGATGAACAGAGTGCCTGAATTAAGCAGACCACTCTTACCCAGTCCAAAGATCAGGGCTTGATCCATCACCGTTTTTTAGCTCACTGCACCATCCCAGCTCAGAACTTGGCTATATGCAAATTAGTCTGTTCCTGTCCCAGTGCATGATGGGAACAGGGCAAACCAAACTACCAAGCCAATTCTTGTACTGGGAAGGAAACAAGCTTCCGGGGACCAGTTTCTGCCATTTCAGGCGTCGTCGGCCCGGCTTGCTTGAATCCTGATGGTGCAATGAGCAAGGGACTCACATCTGAGTATACCCTTCCACGCTTATGGTGGACAAAATGATTCAGAAAAGGGGGTGGTGATGAACAGAGTGCCTGAATTAAGCAGACCACTCTTACCCAGTCCAAAGATCAGGGCTTGATCCATCACCGTTTTTTAGCTCACTGCACCATCCCAGCTCAGAACTTGCCTATATGCAAATTAGTCTGTTCCTGTCCCAGTGCATGATGGGAACAGGGCAAACCAAACTACCAAGCCAATTCTTGTACTGGGAAGGAAACAAGCTTCCGGGGACCGGTTTCTGCCATTTCAGGCGTCGTCGGCCCGGCTTGCTTGTATCCTGATGGTGCAATGAGCAAGGGACTCACATCTGAGTATACCCTTCCACACTTATGGTGGACAAAATGATTCAGAAAAGGGGGTGGTGATGAACAGAGTGCCTGAATTAAGCAGACCACTCTTACCCAGTCCAAAGATCAGGGCTTGATCCATCACTGTTTTTTAGCTCACTGCACCATCCCAGCTCAGAACTTGGCTATATGCAAATTAGTCTGTTCCTGTCCCAGTGCATGATGGGAACAGGGCAAACCAAACTACCAAGCCAATTCTTGTACTGGGAAGGAAACAAGCTTCCGGGGACCGGTTTCTGCCATTTCAGGCGTCGTCTGCCCGGCTTGCTTGAATCCTGATGGTGCAATGAGCAAGGGACTCACATCTGAGTATACCCTTCCACGCTTATGGTGGACAAAATGATTCAGAAAAGGGGGTGGTGATGAACAGAGTGCCTGAATTAAGCAGACCACTCTTACCCAGTCCAAAGATCAGCGCTTGATCCATCACCGTTTTTTAGCTCACTGCACCATCCCAGCTCAGAACTTGGCTATATGCAAATTAGTCTGTTCCTGTCCCAGTGCATGATGGCAACAGGGCAAACCAAACTACCAAGCCAATTCTTGTACTGGGAAGGAAACAAGCTTCCGGGGACCGGTTTCTGCCATTTCAGGCGTCGTCGGCCCGGCTTGCTTGAATCCTGATGGTGCAATGAGCAAGGGACTCACATCTGAGTATACCCTTCCACGCTTATGGTGGACAAAATGATTCAGAAAAGGGGGTGGTGATGAACAGAGTGCCTGAATTAAGCAGACCACTCTTACCCAGTCCAAAGATCAGGGCTTGATCCATAACCGTTTTTTAGCTCACTGCACCATCCCAGCTCAGAACTTGGCTATATGCAAATTAGTCTGTTCCTGTCCCAGTGCATGATGGGAACAGGGCAAACCAAACTACCAAGCCAATTCTTGTACTGGGAAGGAAACAAGCTTCCGGGGACCGGTTTCTACCATTTCAGGCGTCGTCGGCCCGGCTTGCTTGAATCCTGATGGTGCAATGAGCAAGGGACTCACATCTGAGTATACCCTTCCACGCTTATGGTGGACAAAATGATTCAGAAAAGGGGGTGGTGATGAACAGAGTGCCTGAATTAAGCAGACCACTCTTACCCAGTCCAAAGATCAGGGCTTGATCCATCACCGTTTTTTAGCTCACTGCACCATCCCAGCTCAGAACTTGGCTATATGCAAATTAGTCTGTTCCTGTCCCAGTGCATGATGGGAACAGGGCAAACCAAACTACCAAGCCAATTCTTGTACTGGGAAGGAAACAAGCTTCCGGGGACCGGTTTCTGCCATTTCAGGCGTCGTCGGCCCGGCTTGCTTGAATCCTGATGGTGCAATGAGCAAGGGACTCACATCTGAGTATACCCTTCCACGCTTATGGTGGACAAAATGATTCAGAAAAGGGGGTGGTGATGAACAGAGTGCCTAAATTAAGCAGACCACTCTTACCCAGTCCAAAGATCAGGGCTTAATCCATCACCGTTTTTTAGCTCACTGCACCATCCCAGCTCAGAACTTGGCTATATGCAAATTAGTCTGTTCCTGTCCCAGTGCATGATGGGAACAGGGCAAACCAAACTACCAAGCCAATTCTTGTACTGGGAAGGAAACAAGCTTCCGGGGACCGGTTTCTGCCATTTCAGGCGTCGTCGGCCCGGCTTGCTTGAATCCTGATGGTGCAATGAGCAAGGGACTCACATCTGAGTATACCCTTCCACGCTTATGGTGGACAAAATGATTCAGAAAAGGGGGTGGTGATGAACAGAGTGCCTGAATTAAGCAGACCACTCTTACCCAGTCCAAAGATCAGGGCTTGATCCATCACCGTTTTTTAGCTCACTGCACCATCCCAGCTCAGAACTTGGCTATATGCAAATTAGTCTGTTCCTGTCCCAGTGCATGATGGGAACAGGGCAAACCAAACTACCAAGCCAATTCTTGTACTGGGAAGGAAACAAGCTTCCGGGGACCGGTTTCTACCATTTCAGGCGTCGTCGGCCCGGCTTGCTTGAATCCTGATGGTGCAATGAGCAAGGGACTCACATCTGAGTATACCCTTCCACGCTTATGGTGGACAAAATGATTCAGAAAAGGGGGTGGTGATGAACAGAGTGCCTGAATTAAGCAGACCACTCTTACCCAGTCCAAAGATCAGGGCTTGATCCATCACCGTTTTTTAGCTCACTGCACCATCCCAGCTCAGAACTTGGCTATATGCAAATTAGTCTGTTCCTGTCCCAGTGCATGATGGGAACAGGGCAAACCAAACTACCAAGCCAATTCTTGTACTGGGAAGGAAACAAGCTTCCGGGGACCGGTTTCTGCCATTTCAGGCGTCGTCGGCCCGGCTTGCTTGAATCCTGATGGTGCAATGAGCAAGGGACTCACATCTGAGTATACCCTTCCACGCTTATGGTGGACAAAATGATTCAGAAAAGGGGGTGGTGATGAACAGAGTGCCTGAATTAAGCAGACCACTCTTACCCAGTCCAAAGATCAGGGCTTGATCCATCACCGTTTTTTAGCTCACTGCACCATCCCAGCTCAGAACTTGGCTATATGCAAATTAGTCTGTTCCTGTCCCAGTGCATGATGGGAACAGGGCAAACCAAACTACCAAGCCAATTCTTGTACTGGGAAGGAAACAAGCTTCCGGGGACCGGTTTCTGCCATTTCAGGCGTCGTCGGCCCGGCTTGCTTGTATCCTGATGGTGCAATGAGCAAGGGACTCACATCTGAGTATACCCTTCCACACTTATGGTGGACAAAATGATTCAGAAAAGGGGGTGGTGATGAACAGAGTGCCTGAATTAAGCAGACCACTCTTACCCAGTCCAAAGATCAGGGCTTGATCCATCACTGTTTTTTAGCTCACTGCACCATCCCAGCTCAGAACTTGGCTATATGCAAATTAGTCTGTTCCTGTCCCAGTGCATGATGGGAACAGGGCAAACCAAACTACCAAGCCAATTCTTGTACTGGGAAGGAAACAAGCTTCCGGGGACCGGTTTCTGCCATTTCAGGCGTCGTCTGCCCGGCTTGCTTGAATCCTGATGGTGCAATGAGCAAGGGACTCACATCTGAGTATACCCTTCCACGCTTATGGTGGACAAAATGATTCAGAAAAGGGGGTGGTGATGAACAGAGTGCCTGAATTAAGCAGACCACTCTTACCCAGTCCAAAGATCAGCGCTTGATCCATCACCGTTTTTTAGCTCACTGCACCATCCCAGCTCAGAACTTGGCTATATGCAAATTAGTCTGTTCCTGTCCCAGTGCATGATGGCAACAGGGCAAACCAAACTACCAAGCCAATTCTTGTACTGGGAAGGAAACAAGCTTCCGGGGACCGGTTTCTGCCATTTCAGGCGTCGTCGGCCCGGCTTGCTTGAATCCTGATGGTGCAATGAGCAAGGACTCACATCTGAGTATACCCTTCCACGCTTATGGTGGACAAAATGATTCAGAAAAGGGGGTGGTGATGAACAGAGTGCCTGAATTAAGCAGACCACTCTTACCCAGTCCAAAGATCAGGGCTTGATCCATAACCGTTTTTTAGCTCACTGCACCATCCCAGCTCAGAACTTGGCTATATGCAAATTAGTCTGTTCCTGTCCCAGTGCATGATGGGAACAGGGCAAACCAAACTACCAAGCCAATTCTTGTACTGGGAAGGAAACAAGCTTCCGGGGACCGGTTTCTACCATTTCAGGCGTCGTCGGCCCGGCTTGCTTGAATCCTGATGGTGCAATGAGCAAGGGACTCACATCTGAGTATACCCTTCCACGCTTATGGTGGACAAAATGATTCAGAAAAGGGGGTGGTGATGAACAGAGTGCCTGAATTAAGCAGACCACTCTTACCCAGTCCAAAGATCAGGGCTTGATCCATCACCGTTTTTTAGCTCACTGCACCATTCCAGCTCAGAACTTGGCTATATGCAAATTAGTCTGTTCCTGTCCCAGTGCATGATGGGAACAGGGCAAACCAAACTACCAAGCCAATTCTTGTACTGGGAAGGAAACAAGCTTCCGGGGACCGGTTTCTGCCATTTCAGGCGTCGTCGGCCCGGCTTGCTTGAATCCTGATGGTGCAATGAGCAAGGGACTCACATCTGAGTATACCCTTCCACGCTTATGGTGGACAAAATGATTCAGAAAAGGGGGTGGTGATGAACAGAGTGCCTAAATTAAGCAGACCACTCTTACCCAGTCCAAAGATCAGGGCTTAATCCATCACCGTTTTTTAGCTCACTGCACCATCCCAGCTCAGAACTTGGCTATATGCAAATTAGTCTGTTCCTGTCCCAGTGCATGATGGGAACAGGGCAAACCAAACTACCAAGCCAATTCTTGTACTGGGAAGGAAACAAGCTTCCGGGGACCGGTTTCTGCCATTTCAGGCGTCGTCGGCCCGGCTTGCTTGAATCCTGATGGTGCAATGAGCAAGGGACTCACATCTGAGTATACCCTTCCACGCTTATGGTGGACAAAATGATTCAGAAAAGGGGGTGGTGATGAACAGAGTGCCTGAATTAAGCAGACCACTCTTACCCAGTCCAAAGATCAGGGCTTGATCCATCACCGTTTTTTAGCTCACTGCACCATCCCAGCTCAGAACTTGGCTATATGCAAATTAGTCTGTTCCTGTCCCAGTGCATGATGGGAACAGGGCAAACCAAACTACCAAGCCAATTCTTGTACTGGGAAGGAAACAAGCTTCCGGGGACCGGTTTCTACCATTTCAGGCGTCGTCGGCCCGGCTTGCTTGAATCCTGATGGTGCAATGAGCAAGGGACTCACATCTGAGTATACCCTTCCACGCTTATGGTGGACAAAATGATTCAGAAAAGGGGGTGGTGATGAACAGAGTGCCTGAATTAAGCAGACCACTCTTACCCAGTCCAAAGATCAGGGCTTGATCCATCACCGTTTTTTAGCTCACTGCACCATCCCAGCTCAGAACTTGGCTATATGCAAATTAGTCTGTTCCTGTCCCAGTGCATGATGGGAACAGGGCAAACCAAACTACCAAGCCAATTCATGTACTGGGAAGGAAACAAGCTTCCGGGGACCGGTTTCTGCCATTTCAGGCGTCGTCGGCCCGGCTTGCTTGAATCCTGATGGTGCAATGAGCAAGGGACTCACATCTGAGTATACCCTTCCACGCTTATGGTGGACAAAATGATTCAGAAAAGGGGGTGGTGATGAACAGAGTGCCTAAATTAAGCAGACCACTCTTACCCAGTCCAAAGATCAGGGCTTAATCCATCACCGTTTTTTAGCTCACTGCACCATACCAGCTCAGAACTTGGCTATATGCAAATTAGTCTGTTCCTGTCCCAGTGCATGATGGGAACAGGGCAAACCAAACTACCAAGCCAATTCTTGTACTGGGAAGGAAACAAGCTTCCGGGGACCGGTTTCTGCCATTTCAGGCGTCGTCGGCCCGGCTTGCTTGAATCCTGATGGTGCAATGAGCAAGGGACTCACATCTGAGTATACCCTTCCACGCTTATGGTGGACAAAATGATTCAGAAAAGGGGGTGGTGATGAACAGAGTGCCTGAATTAAGCAGACCACTCTTACCCAGTCCAAAGATCAGGGCTTGATCCATCACCGTTTTTTAGCTCACTGAACCATCCCAGCTCAGAACTTGGCTATATGCAAATTAGTCTGTTCCTGTCCCAGTGCATGATGGGAACAGGGCAAACCAAACTACCAAGCCAATTCTTGTACTGGGAAGGAAACAAGCTTCCGGGGACCGGTTTCTGCCATTTCAGGTGTCGACGGCCCGGCTTGCTTGAATCCTGATGGTGCAATGAGCAAGGGACTCACATCTGAGTATACCCTTCCACGCTTATGGTGGACAAAATGATTCAGAAAAGGGGGTGGTGATGAACAGAGTGCCTGAATTAAGCAGACCACTCTTACCCAGTCCAAAGATCAGGGCTTGATCCATCACCGTTTTTTAGCTCACTGCACCATCCCAGCTCAGAACTTGGCTATATGCAAATTAGTCTGTTCCTGTCCCAGTGCATGATGGGAACAGGGCAAACCAAACTACCAAGCCAATTCTTGTACTGGGAAGGAAACAAGCTTCCGGGGACCGGTTTCTGCCATTTCAGGCGTCGTCGGCCCGGCTTGCTTGAATCCTGATGGTGCAATGAGCAAGGGACTCACATCTGAGTATACCCTTCCACGCTTATGGTGGACAAAATGATTCAGAAAAGAGGGTGGTGATGAACAGAGTGCCTGAATTAAGCAGACCACTCTTACCCAGTCCAAAGATCAGGGCTTGATCCATCACCGTTTTTTAGCTCACTGCACCATCCCAGCTCAGAACTTGGCTATATGCAAATTAGTCTGTTCCTGTCCCAGTGCATGATGGGAACAGGGCAAACCAAACTACCAAGCCAATTCTTGTACTGGGAAGGAAACAAGCTTCCGGGGACCGGTTTCTGCCATTTCAGGCGTCGTCGGCCCGGCTTGCTTGAATCCTGATGGTGCAATGAGCAAGGGACTCACATCTGAGTATACCCTTCCACGCTTATGGTGGACAAAATGATTCAGAAAAGGGGGTGGTGATGAACAGAGTGCCTAAATTAAGCAGACCACTCTTACCCAGTCCAAAGATCAGGGCTTAATCCATCACCGTTTTTTAGCTCACTGCACCATACCAGCTCAGAACTTGGCTATATGCAAATTAGTCTGTTCCTGTCCCAGTGCATGATGGGAACAGGGCAAACCAAACTACCAAGCCAATTCTTGTACTGGGAAGGAAACAAGCTTCCGGGGACCGGTTTCTGCCATTTCAGGCGTCGTCGGCCCGGCTTGCTTGAATCCTGATGGTGCAATGAGCAAGGGACTCACATCTGAGTATACCCTTCCACGCTTATGGTGGACAAAATGATTCAGAAAAGGGGGTGGTGATGAACAGAGTGCCTGAATTAAGCAGACCACTCTTACCCAGTCCAAAGATCAGGGCTTGATCCATCACCGTTTTTTAGCTCACTGAACCATCCCAGCTCAGAACTTGGCTATATGCAAATTAGTCTGTTCCTGTCCCAGTGCATGATGGGAACAGGGCAAACCAAACTACCAAGCCAATTCTTGTACTGGGAAGGAAACAAGCTTCCGGGGACCGGTTTCTGCCATTTCAGGTGTCGACGGCCCGGCTTGCTTGAATCCTGATGGTGCAATGAGCAAGGGACTCACATCTGAGTATACCCTTCCACGCTTATGGTGGACAAAATGATTCAGAAAAGGGGGTGGTGATGAACAGAGTGCCTGAATTAAGCAGACCACTCTTACCCAGTCCAAAGATCAGGGCTTGATCCATCACCGTTTTTTAGCTCACTGCACCATCCCAGCTCAGAACTTGGCTATATGCAAATTAGTCTGTTCCTGTCCCAGTGCATGATGGGAACAGGGCAAACCAAACTACCAAGCCAATTCTTGTACTGGGAAGGAAACAAGCTTCCGGGGACCGGTTTCTGCCATTTCAGGCGTCGTCGGCCCGGCTTGCTTGAATCCTGATGGTGCAATGAGCAAGGGACTCACATCTGAGTATACCCTTCCACGCTTATGGTGGACAAAATGATTCAGAAAAGGGGGTGGTGATGAACAGAGTGCCTGAATTAAGCAGACCACTCTTACCCAGTCCAAAGATCAGGGCTTGATCCATCACCGTTTTTTAGCTCACTGCACCATCCCAGCTCAGAACTTGGCTATATGCAAATTAGTCTGTTCCTGTCCCAGTGCATGATGGGAACAGGGCAAACCAAACTACCAAGCCAATTCTTGTACTGGGAAGGAAACAAGCTTCCGGGGACCGGTTTCTGCCATTTCAGGCGTCGTCGGCCCGGCTTGCTTGTATCCTGATGGTGCAATGAG